>NW_026294491.1:15892607-16492607 GCF_007827085.1 Peromyscus californicus insignis
TTTTTTTTTTTTTTTTTTGAGACTCAATAATTGGACTAGACAGGCGGGCCAGCCAGCCCCGGGGATCCTCTCGTCTCCACTTCCTAGTGCTGAGATTATAAGCGTGAGTCACACCTGCTCTTCACATGTGTGGGTGCTGGGTACTGAATCGAGGTCTGCATGCCTCTGTAGCAAGCACTTTATCAACTCAGCCACCACCCCGGCCCAAGTTGCTAGACTTCTATAGTTTTTGTGTGAACAATCCTTTTTGCCACAACCAGAGGATGGCAGTTTCTACCACTCTGCTCTGTAATTGCTGCTGAGTAAATTAGCTTTGCAAGTGGTGTTTAGAGTGTATTGTATTTCCAGAAATATGTTTTCCTTTAAGTTGGGAGAAGCATCTCTTTACTGTGATACCTCTGTTCCGTTGTAATATACATTGTATTCGTTACATTAGTAAATGGACCTGTGCTGTGTGAGCTCACTGAGAATCTGTTCTGGGAGCCAGGTTTGCCCATACACTCACTCACATATACCCAAGCACGTTTACTTGACACTGTCCTCCAAAGCACCTTTTCCACCAGCTCTGTGACAGAGAGGACCGCAAACATTATGTCCTTGAAACGCTAGAAGGTAAATTATTTCTAGTAGCTGTTGCTGTTGTTTATCCCACGAAAGTGCCTGCAGTGGGAAAGAGAAGCCTGAGGCGCAGCCGCGGAGGGAAAGCTCACCAGCTGACTACGACTTCCGCGGTCAGTTTCTGCCCAGTGTTCTGAGCACCTGATTCTGATGATGATCTGTCTGCTGTGTGTTCTTTTACTGAGAAGTCTCACTGAGGAGACATTCTGCTCTGCCCAGGACTCCCAAGGCCGCCTTCCTCAGGATGTTTCTGTTTGTGAGCTCCCAGTTTGATGATGTTACTTTTCTGCTTTGCTCAGGCGTCTCTTTTGGGATATCTCTCTCTCTCTCTCTCTCTCTCTCTCTCTCTCTCTCTCTCTCTCTCTCTCTCTCTCGCTCTCTCTCTCTCTCTCTCTCTCTCTCTCTCTCTCTCTCTCAGGGTCTAGCTCCAACTGTGGCTAAAATATTTGCCCATCATAACTATAGAAACAAAATGGTCTTCTGTTTTAGGAATATTTTCCCCTGCATTTGAAGGCTATCCGTGCATCTACCTCCATTATTCAGCATGGAATTATCCAGGCCTGTGGTCACTGATGCTAATTAGGCATGCTACCTTACGATACTTACTGTGTAAGTATCAATTAAACAAAACCAAAATCATCACTTTCATATGTACACCGTCAAAATGTGCTTCTCACATCTACACAGGGCCACCCTGTCTACACAGAACCACCCCGTGTAGATTTAGTGTAGAAATAATTTAACTTTCAGCGGTTTTCAAGGACATAACCTTTTCACTCATGGGCTGTTTACTGTACTCTCCTCTCTGTCATAATGCTCCTCTGTCATAATGCTCGGGAAAGGGTACAGCCCATCTCAGACAAGAAGCTTTGGAGGACAGTTTGAGACAAACGTGCTTGGGTCTGAAAAGGCAGCGGTGGTTGTTATGTGCAACCCTGGCTCCCAGAACAGATTCTCAGTGAGCTCACAAGGCACGCAACAATCTACTAAAATGACACTTTTAACAAAAACCATTGTTCCCCATGGGCCAAATTCTTTTTTCAAACAATTAGGCAGATGCTAATATTTTCACATCCATCCATCCATGGCTACCCAAATCATCAGCTGGACATGTATGTACCCACCCATCTATCCATATATCTGCCTATCCATCCACTGCTGGTCATCAGCCTACACTGGAAGTCAAGAAACTGTGTCTTGATATTACTGAAGGCTGGTGGCAGTGGCAGCCACAATGGTCCACTTGCTCAGGGAAAGGTGAGAACAGGCAGACAACACTGTTTTCCCCTGGGATCTCTTTATGTCTGGGCTACTTGTTGGAAAGTGCCACTCACTATGAGGGTAAGGCTCTCTGCCTCAGTTAATCCTTACTAGAGACACCCTCCCACACATGTCCAGAATTATGTGCACATCATGTGGATGTGTACCCAAGTCGGCATGTGTGCATGGAGGCCAGAGGGTGATGTCAGATTTCTTCCTCAATGTCCACCTTATTTTTTCAGACAGTATCTCTCACTGAGCTTAGAGCTCATGAGTTTGGCTGGATTGGCTGGCCAGCAAGCCCCAGGGATCTCTTGGTTTCCATCCTCCAAACCCCAGCACTGGGATTATGGGAGCACGCTGCCACACCTAGTTTTTTTCATCTGAGTGCTAGGATCCAAAGTCAGGTCCTCATGCTTGTACTGAGCCATCTCCACAGCCTCAGGTACCTGCTTTCTGTTCTTTTCTATTTCCACAAAGACTCCCCTTTCTTGACATTGAACACGTTTTTTTCTCTTTTGAAGAGAAGTGATTTTCTTCCTGTATATTTCTGACCATGACATCAATGAGGATGTATACTGGAAGGTAGACCCATCCATCCGCATCCGCAGTGGTTTAGTAAGTGGCGTGTCAATGCGGAGATTTGAAAATGATTTAAGAAGTTACTGATTGGGATGAGTGATGGGGGAAATTTAAGTAGAGTGGAAAGATCATTACTTTTGTTCATAGAATTTTAAAATCTGGGTGTCAGTGAGATATCATGGTAGAGATGTCTAAGGCAAGGGGTCTGAAAGGGGAGGTTTGGGTTCTGTATAGACCATAGGAACCATAAGGCAATGACACTCAGTGGGTCTGTTGACATGGAGCTGAAAGGAGAGATCTTGATTACATATAGAATACTGAAACCATGGGGCTATGACGGACAGTAGAATTATGGTCACGGAGGGCAAAATCCAGGGAAAGGCTGTTTATTTCTTAGAATAGATGTAAATGAAAACCAGAATATTTTTTTGTTCAAAGATAGTTTAAGTAATGTTTCCTTTCTAAATGTGCATTTACAATAAAACCATTACGCTGTAACGGTTGCTATTTGATGAAAACACAGATATGGCCTACTTGACTTATAATAGCAAATTGTTTTAGAAATCACTTGATATGGGATTAGAAGGAATTATGTCCTGTGCAAACCTCCATCTCATCAAGATGCTATAATTTCTCACTGCTCTGCTTCAGCCCCTGGGCTTTATGGAAAATGTGTTTTTACACCTCTTTGGATACACTTCAAGAGCAAACCAGAGCTTGTTACTGCTGTGACAGGAGGTTTGAAAGGATGAGCTGTAAGGTCCCCCAAGAGTGTATAAAAACGTAAGTGGTGCTCAGTGTGGGCTTAGTCCTCTGTAGCTTGAAGGGCCAATGTTTCAAAGCTACAGAAAGACTCAGTGTTACACTAGTAAATTGTTGCGATTCTTTACGAGAAAAAACAATTACAGGTATGCAACAGAATAAGTTGTTATTAGGCAGAGTCTCAGCATTTTAACTCGGGCTGGCCTGGAATTTGCTACATAGACCAGGCTCCAATTCCCAGAGCTCCATCTGCCTCTTACCTCCCGACTGCTGGGATTAAACACATCCACCATCAAGCTTGCTGTAGTTATTTTAAAAGTCATTATTTATTTACTTTACTTTTGAGAGAAGGTCTCTAGCCCAGCTAGCCTGGAATTTACTATGTAGTCAAGGATAACCTTGAACTTCTGACTCTCCTGCCTCAACCTCCCAAGTTATGAGAGGAGAGGCTTATGACACCAGGCCTGGTTTATGCGGAGCTGGGAATCTAAGGGCTTTATGTATATTAGGCAGGCCCTCTACCAGCTGAACTACACTCCCAGCCCTTAAGTAAGATATTTAATAGCTTAAAGCCCTTAGATATCTCCAGATCTTCCTAATCTTTTCCATGCCATTGCATTAAAAAAAATAAAGAAAAAAAAAAAGAAAGAAGAAAAAAAGCTAGGTGGTGGTGGCACACATCTTTAATCCCAGCACTCTGGAGGCAAAGGCAGGTGGATCTCTGTGAGTTCGAGGCCAGCCTGGTCTACAAAGTGAGTTCCAGGACAGCCAGGACTGTTACACAGAGAAACTCAGTCTCAAAAAAAACCCCCAAACAACAAAAAAAACCAAAACCAAAAAAACTAGTGTTTGTAGGACACAAACTGTACACTGTATCAATCCATCTCAAGGTGTCCTTGTCACACAATCTCAGAAGTGACCAACTGTCCACATGATCTGCCAAGTGGGAAACCTGAGTATTAAGGGCGCTGACATTTGCTGCTCAAATGTTAATATAAGAATATTTTTGCTTTGTTATTATTATTACGGCTGGTTTGTTGGGGGGAGGGGGGCAGGGTCTCATGTATCCCTGGGTAGTCTTGAACTCTCTGTGTAGCAGTGGATGAGTTTGAACAGCTGCCTTCACCTCCCAAGTGATGGGATTACAGGCCTGCACCAGCCTGTATTTTTTATGACACATTTACTCGGGTGTTTGTGTGTGTGTGAAGGTCAGAGGACAATTTGAGTTGGTTCTCTCTTCCCATCATGTAAATCCTGGGGTTGAACTCAGCTTGCCAGACTTGGGGCCAAGCACCTCTACTCACTGGACCATCCTGGGGACCCCCATCCCTTTCTATTAATTTTAAAAGAGAAGACAGCACACCAAAGCGATGAGTTTCATGACCACTCCCCCCCCCTTCTCCACCCCTCCGCAGCCCGGTACGCTGCGGTCCTGTAGGCTCAGATGAAGCACGGTGGGAGTCTCAGGCAGTTTGCGGCTTGGGCATCTGCAGTTTCATTGTTGTCTGACCTCAGGGGCCAGGCACTGTGACACAAGCCGCAGCGCCAGCGTCACCGACCTGAGCTGGCAGGCGCGACCCACGGGTCCGGCAACAGCCTGCAAGCCGCGCAGCGGAACACACACGCTGCGGGGGAGATCCGCAGCCGCGGCGGCTCCGAAACACCCCTCATCACACCAAGACCTCCTAGCCTCGCCGCAGGCTCCGCCCCCTCTCAGCCCCGCCCCACCGGAGGGGGGGGGGGACGGACACCCACCGCCTTCCGTCCGCCCCGCCTCCTGCCTCGGACCGGAAGTTCGGGCTTCCCAGAGTGCCCCGCGCGCGGCGGGCATGATAACAAACCCCCGGGGCTCCCACGCGGGTGGCTCGGCCGTGTGTAGGCATCGTGGTGTGTGAGACGGCGGCTGTCTGCGAGCCGGCCGGGGCTAGCGCATCGTCAACCCGAGCGATGGCGCTGTTCCGGGCCGTGTGGGGCGTGCTAAGGGCGCTCGGGCGCTCGGGGGCCGAGATGTGCGCGGGCTGCGGGGGTCGCGTGCCCTCGCCGCTCAGGTAGGCCGCGGGCGAGGGGCGCCGCGCGTCCATCATTCACCTGCCCTGGTGCCACCCGAGTCTCCGGGCCACCAGGGACCTCGCGCCTTTGGGACCCGACCCCTGACTTCCTGTCACCTTCTACTTTTCGGTGCCCAGGGCTCCCGCCTTCCTTCTCGTGCCCTGGAGGCGGGGCCGGGAGCTGGGGCGCGGAACGCTCGCCCCTTCTCTGCCCCGATCGCCAGGACTTGTGCTTCAAGTCCTGCAACCTCCTCTTCTGTTTCGCTAGGTCACCCAGGGTTAGAGGACTTGTGCTTCAGCCCTGCAGCCCCCTCTTCCGTTTGGCTAGGTCACCCAGGGTGCCGCGTCTGCAGCCTTCAGACCAGCAGCCTCTGATTTGGTTTAGGGCAGGGGTGTAAAGTCAGTCCTAAGGCTGAGGAGTAGCCGGTTGTGGAGGACCTTCTAGCATGCTTCTACAAATGAAGCCCTTGAATTTATTCTTAGCACAGCAGAGGGAAGGGAAATCACTCAAAGGTTGTTAGCATTTTTGGTGCAGGTGTTAAGATATTTGGCACCTTGGCTGACCTTGGCTTTGGTGTCTGAGGCCTGTGTATAGGAATGGTAAATATCTGACATTCACTTCTTTTTATCCGTGTGTAGCTTTGTCTGTATTCCGAAATGGTTTTCATCTAACTTGAGTAATTATCCAAAGAAACCTATGAGTTCATACCTTCGGTTTTCTACAGAACAGCTACCCAGATTTAAAGCTAAACACCCAGGTAAGAGATGTGGGGCTTGTGCTCTTCTCTAATGTGATTTGTTTTCATCAAACTTGATTTGCACTACCAGAGAGCATCTAGCAAAAGTCATTTTCTTTGATGGCCTGTATAACATTTTATAATTAATAGAAATTCTTTTTTTTTGAAATTCTTAAATATAAATGAGAACAGTATTTTTAAAGTCACCTGTAGATTGGAGAGCACACTAGAGAAAAAAAAGATAAAGTTGAGGCCTAGTTGCCCTGGCTTGAGAAGAGCCACTGATGAATTATTTTTTGCTTTGCAGTTGCTTCTGTGATAGATCATTGTTTGTAAAGGAGCAATAAAGTAACTTACCGGGAAGTGTTCTGTAAAATAAATGGTCTAGCCGGGCGGTGGGGGTGCACGCATTTAATCCCTGCAGAGGCAGGTGGGGATCTCTCTTGAGTTCCAGGACAGCTGGGATTGTTACACAGAGAAACCTTGTCTTGAAAAAAACTTAAGATAAATAAACAAACAAACAAATAAATAAATAAAGGTTCATACAAATCACCGCTAACTTATTCATTGGAAATTTCCTGAGTTCTTAAAAAAAAAAAAAAAAAAGAAATTGGCAAGTAGGAAAGATTTCCAGGTAGCCCAAGAAAGGGTTGTAGGGCCTTCGTTTGAGTATATGCTATAAAGATAATAGCTGAATTAATAAGTTGGTCATTGCTTATGATTTCCAAGCCCTTATAGTGCCTCAGAGGGCACATGTGAAAATCATACAAGCTATAATTAAAGTACTCCTGTTGCAGGTAAGGGACAGACAGTAAACTTTTCAGAGATCTGCTTATACCCATAACCCTGTCTTCTAAAATGTAAGACTTGGCACTAACACATGGTTAATAGAGGAGTTGTATCCTCAGTTAGGAAACGGAGAAAAATGGATTAATTTTACAATAGCTTTATATCTGAATGCTATTTCTGTAATGGAAATGCAACATGGTTTTGTACCAAGACTAATTTGTAGTTTATTTGGGTTTTACTAACAATAATTCCTGAAAGACATGACAGAGTTTCAGTTGAAATAGAGACATAAGAAACTTGAAGCAGTCGATTACCTGGGTGCTTTCATGAGCAATGGGTTTCCAGGGACTGTTTTTGGTAGTCTGTAACATACTCACTAAAGCTAAATAACAAATAGTTCTCTAGCATTTCTGGATAAAATTGTATCCATAGGGTGTAGAGATGTATGTGGTAATTAGCTTGGTTTTAGAGCCACCAGGATGTTTTTCAAAAGCTTGTAGAAAGTTAACCCCTAAGAAATAAAATCGACACATCCATTTCCATTCTGTTCTGATTTATAGATGCAAAGCTTTCAGAACTGGTTAGAAAAATTGCAGCCGCTTGGAGGGAACTACCGGATGCAGAAAAAAAAGTAAGCATTTATGTTTTCAGTTTTGCTGACCAGTTAGTTCTGTAGTTAGGGGTGCATCTTTTTCCAAAAACTAGGTAGTTCATACCTTTTCTTTTGGATGGGGTCTGTGCTCACAGCTTGCCAGCTGAACTAGACTGGCTGGCCGGCAAGCTCCAGGGATCCACCTGTCTGTGCCCCCACCCCGTCCCCAGCATGAGGGTTATAGACACTGGCTATGGCAAGCACTTTACCAACTGAGTTATCTTCTTAGTTTTCTCTCTTCTCCCTTAACAGTCATGCCCACAAAGGTGTTCGATACCTTTTGTTCCATAAATGATGTGGATATAGATGGGTGTAGTACAGGTAAATGGTTGACAACGGTCAGGAAGGATGGTCAGTTGCTGTCCTTACACCTCGATTAGTGAGCGTGTGAAAAATACATCTCAGAGCATATTTTCACCTGGTGGCCCCTGGCAAATGTGATGTGTTGAGCTTGCTAGCACCGGTTCATTGATTTTTATTTGGATTTTTAATGTGCAGGTGTATGAAGCTGATTTTAAGGCAGAATGGAAAGCATACAAAGAAGCTATGAGCAAATTTAAAGACCAGCTAACTCCAAGTCAGTTGGTATCTTTTGAGAAAGAAGTCAGGCAAAAACGTATGAAAAAGCAAGCATTAGTAAAAAAGAAAGTAAGTATCATTGAAATACTGTTTTCCTGTGGAAAAGATCAAAATAACCAAGAGTCTGGGTAGTTTTCCCTTGTGTTGGTGACAGTAGATGTGACATAGCAGAATACTCCTGGGCACTCCAGGTAGACAAAAGCAGGGTGGTCATATCTCACACGGTATGTCTGGGAAGTCTTGGTTGCACTGTCAGTAGGACTGGCCTGAAGCTTGAATCAAGCAAATGAGGAGAAGCTGGAATCTTTACTCCAAGTCTTCCTTCTAGAGTAACTTTCACATTTGAATTGTCTGTAGAGGATCATGAATTTGAAGGTTGCTGAACATACTAAATTCCTTCATTAGCACATCAGAGGAAAATGCCAGTTATTTGAGTAAGGAGTTGCTTGGGGTAGGATTCTGTTTCCTTTCAAACAAATAACTATTAAAACATCTATCTACATGGTTACGTTTTTCTAACTTGTGTTAATTCACATAAAGGATACTGTTTGAAAGTCAGGCTACATTTTTCTTTATTTAGGGAATGCTCTTATGGTTTCTGTAATAAAACCCATGTAGATAAGACCTTAGACAATTAATACCCTTGGTCTCCTAGGCTCCCTCCCCCCACCCCATTTTATTATTAAATTTTCTTTGTGTATGTGTATCCAACAGGGGGAGGGGTACTTGCTTAGAGGTCAGAGGACAACTTTGTGGAGCTGATTCTGTTCTTTCACCTTTACTGGGGTTGTGCAATACACACTTTTATCTGCTGTGCCATCTCACCCACCCCAGGACTTTATAAATTCAGATACTGCTACTCCAAATACAGACAATAAATAGGAGAGTGCAGTAGCTATTACAATGAATATGGGACCAAGTGCAAGAGATGCTGTGTGCTGATTCCATAGTTTCCCCTCTTGGCACCCGTTAAGAACTGACTACATCTTTTTAATTTTAAATATTCCAAGCCATTAAGAGAAGGAGTGAGATAAGGTTACTAAATAGTCCTGTGTTTATGAGGTTCAGTGGAGGCATGTATTGATTGGGCCAATATGATTATGTGTCCTGCAAGGAGGAAACTGGGATTAAAAAAAATGTTTTAAGAAAATTTTATATGTAAATGTTATGATTCAGTTCCTGGAAGCTATAAAAATAACATGTAAAGGAAATACCCTTTTGGATGGAGAAATGCCTTTTGTATTGCAGGTTTTTTTTTTTTTTTTTGGTTTTTCGAGACAGGGTTTCTCTGTGTAGCTTTGCGCCTTTCCTGGGACTCACTTGGTAGTCCAGGCTGGCCTCGAACTCACAGAGATCCGCCTGGCTCTGCCTCCCGAGTGCTGGGATTAAAAGCGTGCGCCACCACCGCCCGGCGTATTACAGTTTTTAAGACTTTTATGCTTGGAAAAGTTTTTGACTTCCAAGATGTAACAAACATGCTTTATATACAAACCACTCTATTTGGTGGTGTGGTGGTGCAGGCTGTCATTCATGTCAGCACTTGGGAAGCAGAGGAAAGAGGATGGCCACAGGGTGGCAGCCAGCAAGTCTCAAGAAAACAAAGTTGTGATGTTTACTTGGATTCTGCTATGCATTGTAGCAAATGGTTTCTTTAGCTATTAGGCTTCCTGGTGACTGTATCTGACACTTTTATTTTTGTTATCCAGGAATTAATGTTGCTTGGAAAACCAAAAAGACCTCGATCAGCATACAACATTTACGTATCTGAAAGCTTTCAAGAGGCTACAGATCAAACTGCTCAGGTAAGCGGAGCGGCAGGTTGTTCGTAGGTTTGTATTTATTTTAGTTTAAAATCATGTAGGAAGTTGTATGTCTGGCATGTCACATGATGAAGGAAAGTAGAAAATGTGGACATTTATTGTGTCTCTTTAAACAAAAAAGTCCTTGGAGCTGAGTGTATAGTTCACTGCAGAACCAGCTGGGACTATATGATGCCTTGGGTTTGATTCCCAGCATTGGAAAGGACAAAAGTTCTTGTTCTTAGCACATGCAGTTGGCTGTGTGCTGACCATAGGTTGCCATACATACTTTATGCATACACACTGGAACAACTTTCAAAATATTTCTAATTAAGTCGTCTTTCTGTTTTTATGGTTCACACAGACACATACACACAACTGTATGTAATACAAACTCTTTGCATTTAAGAGACATAACCTGCCTGGTAATGGTCGTGCATGCCTTTAATCCCCAGCACTTGGGAGGTAGAGGCAAGTGGATGTGAGTTTGAGGCCAGCCTGGTCTACCGATCAGTTCCAGGACAACCAAGGCTACACAGAGAGACTCTATCTTGAGAGAGAGAGAGAGAGAGAGAGAGAGAGAGAGAGAGAGAGAGAGAGAGACACACTAAGCTGGGTTGTGGCGCACACCTTTAATCCCAGCACTCAGGAGGCAGAGGCAGGTGAATCTCTTGAGTTCGAGGCCAGCCTGGTCTACAGAGTGAGTTCTAGGACAAGAAGTTCTGAGGGGGCCAGCATTTTTATATTTGGAGATGTTAAGATTCTTCTAGAAACTTCATACTCCAACAGCTCTTAAGTGTCAGCATCCCTGGAAAGGATGAGATTGAGGCTGTTGATTTTGTTTTGGGGTTGAGGTTGTCTCTTCATGCCTTGTCCTTTAACAAGATTGGTTATACCTGTGCCGTGAGTATGTGCTGTCCATGTGGACATGGGCACAAGAATGTGCTGGACACAAAGCCCATCTGTTGTCTCCCGTCAAGAGCAACAATGGCAGCTGTTGTCCTTGTATAAAGTGCTGTGGTAAAGAAGTGTGGATGTCCAGATCACTCACTGGGCAGTTTGAAGCTTGTGGTTTATTCAGGTTGGCAGCTGCCATCTCTCTGGTGCACACAGCACACCAAGCTCCTCCTGCATTGGCGCCTTGTGCCCTTGCTTGTGTTCCTTGGTTTACTCCCATTCTAGCTTTTCCTTAATTAAGGATGTGTAGGAAATTAGTGTTTCAGATTTTACATGTCTAAAAACTGCCTTTTTCTGTGTTTTTTAGATTGGCCATAGAGTTACGGATTGGAAATAATGTTTTTTCAGCATTTCAAAATTACCACTGCTTTTCTAGCCACTGATTTTTGAGAAATACAACTATCAGTTGGGTAGTTAAGGCAGGAAGATCAGGAGTATGAGGGCGGCCAGGCTGTCCCCAAAACCACAGATTTAAAAAAAAAAAAATCTGAGCCAGGTGGTGGTGGCGCACACCTTTAATCCCAGCACTCGGGAGGCAGAGACAGGTGGATCTCTGTGAGTTGGAGGCCAGCCTGGTCTGCAGAGTGAGTTCTAGGACAGGCACCAAAACTATACAGAGAAACCCTGTCTCGAAAAGCAAAAAAAAAAAAAAAGACCAAGTAAATCTGGGCTTGTGGGATGGCTCAGCTGGTAACGGCACCTGCCCTAGTTTGATTCCCCAGAGCGGCATGGTGGGAGGAGAGAACTGGCCCCTGGAAGTTGCCCTCTGATCTTCACTGTGCGCACGCGCACGTGCACATAGGAGTGATTGTAATTTTAGAAATTTTTAGATGAAACCCGCTTGAGTTCAGGTTCTTCTGATTTGGTTTCTTTGCTTGTTGCTTTCTGTTTAGACTATGTAGCTTGCATTTATGTATAGACCTTCTGAGTCTGTCTTCTCGCTTTCTTGTTTTTGAACTTCCTTCACCGTCCCAGATACTGTATATTTTCACGTATTTCCCTTGCCTTGTCCTCAAGTGGGCCTATTCTTCACTGTGACTGTTTTTCTCTCTTGAGAATATGAAAGTCCTGGAATCTGCCATGGTGGGCATTTAAGCTGCTTTTCCCATTCCCCTCTGTGACACCCACCTGGTGCTGCCATGGGGACAGCTCTCAGGTTCTCCTTACTGCCTGTGGGCACTCCAGCCAATGTCAGTCAGTCCACTTAGTACTCCAGCCTGCCACTGTCCACAGTTTATGTTGGTGCTGCCCTCTTCTGCTGGTTTTTGTCCACATGCATTTATACCTTACACTTTATTTAATGGAATTTGGAGGAATGTGCAAAAGTAAACCATGTTCTGTCCCTGGATTACAAAGCCTAAGGGATGTAAAGTGGCCTCTTGCCTGTGGTACCTCTCAGGTCAGCTGATCAGCTGAGTAGAATTAAGGACTGCTTGCTCCATTCCTATGATAATACCTAAACATCTTGGCACAAAGTTTAGAATAAGACACTACAGGGAAGTAAAACCACCTGTGAAGTTAGTTTATGACAGACTGGAGATTATACCTGAATACAAGCGGTTTTTAATCAAGAGATAACTCATTTCATTTCATACTCATGTAAATGTAACTGTTCAATGGGAATGTAACAGTCCAGTGGAAGTAAGTGTTGTTGGCGTTGCATGGTGTTGCTTATGAATGACAGCCGAGTTCTGTGTTGAAATAAATGGGGAGTGCTCTCCTTTGCTGTCTTCTTAGGTGTGTACACCTTAACTATCCATTGTCTTACAGGGAAAACTGAAGACTATAAATGAGGCTTGGAAAAAGCTATCTAGTGATGAAAAGCAGGTAAGTAGTACAGTTCCTGGCTTTCTTGTCCGTCTAGAGTGCCTGAGTAGTCAGGGTGGGGTTGGCTCCCGTGGCATTGCGCAGCAGCACCAGTGTGATGGCAGTACTCGGGGACTGCCTTCGTTGAGGCCAACTTGGCTTTTCTCTCAGGAAATAAACTGGCATTTCAAACATGTCTTGTCCCACCTGCCCTCTTCTCTCCCCTAAGTCCTTAAACTAACAACCCACCAACCCTTGGAGAACACTTTCTAAACACTTTCTCTTAATTTTTTTCCCCTAACATTTTATTTAAAATTATTTCTGTATTCTCCTTTGGTGCATGGAAAATAGTGATATAATTTCTGTGTAGATGGAAGCACTCCAGGGATTAATTCCTCTTTTCTAAATAAAATATTTTAACACTTTCTCAGGCATACATTCAGCTTGCTAAAGATGATAGAATCCGTTATGATAATGAAATGAAGTCTTGGGAAGAGCAAATGGCAGAAGTTGGACGAAGTGATCTCATTCGACGCAATGTGAAACGAGCAGGAGACATCACTGAGAATTAAGACCGAGATGGAGTTGTCTTCGTGATTAGGCACAAGAAACCAACGAGGTCTCAGTGCCTTAATAGTCAAATAAGAAAGGCTAAGGCTGGTTGACACCGGATAGTCAGCTCCTTTTTCTGTAGCCCATGGACCTCTGCCTGTTGAATACATTTCTGTTGTTATATCAAGCCCTGACTGTGGAAGATCCTGCAGAGTTGTGCTTTTTGCTTAAGAACTAGAGATGAGACTGTCCATGCATCTGCATGTAGTGGTGAATCATTCTGTGTGTGATGGAGGTCGATAGACTGTGAAGTGACTTTTACACTCGTAGCAGATACATGTAGTTCTGTGAAGTTTTTACACTGATGACGGTTACGTGCAAGTGTGTCCCCCTATGTTCCAGGGTCAGAGCTGCTTTCACAGCTATGGCAAAGCTATGACGTAACTGCTTATTCAAAGGAGCTTCTAGACTCATTAGATGAAGTGATTTCTAGGCATAAATCATGTGTAGAGTTGATGTTTGTACATATAAGTGATTGTTGACATCATAACAGTTTTTTATAATAGGAACAAAGATTTACAGACAAACTTTTCTCATCTTTTTCTTTTTCCTAAAGTAAAAACTAAGAAATTATGTACTAAGTCTATGCATATTGTTTTTATTGCATAGAATAAAAATTTTAATTTTCCAAACATGGTTCCGAATTATGTATTTGAAGATGAACTATTTGGTTAACAGTTTTTTTTTTAAAGGTAAGGATTTTTTTCCCTGAATTTTTCATGTGAGAATGTTCACAGAGCTTGTGTGGTATAAATTTTTAAATGAGAAGTGTGAAAAAACAAGTCTCCAAAGTCAGAGATCTGAAACATCGTCCATGACTGTTCACAGCCTGTGCAGGCTCTCCAGCTGGTGAGCCGGCCAGGTCCAGACACTGACTGACTGCTTTTCAGGGCCTGTTCATTAAGAAATGTAGTTACATTTTAAATAGGTTTTTAAAAAGAAAACTGTGAAAGTGAATATGATCTTTAGTGTTCATGAATAGAATTTTATTGGAACACAGCCATATGCTTTCTCGGATTTGTTGTGTATCGGTGCTCTGCTACAGGGACTAGGCTGGGAAGCCACAGCATACACATGTGGCCCTTTGCAGAGAGTTTGCCACCATGGTTTGTGGCATGGTGCAATGTGGCTACTGGGCATGCAGGGCTCTTTTTCTCAGTTGCCCTGGATATTCTCATCCTATCTTAGGGTCATCACTGGGTCACTGTGATCTGACTGTTCTTAGTGCTAGCAAGGAAAACACTCTTTAGTCTCCAATAGTGGTTAGTATAGCACAAAAGGCCACGTTGTATGGGAGCGAAGCCCTCCTTAATCTTTACTGTCACCCTTTGAGCTGGCACATCCCACAAGCCGTCACTCTTCAACATCTGTTCTCTTTTAGAGAACAAGTAGTTTCAAACCCACATCACTGAGCAGGTCTCAGAGACACGGGGTAATAGTTTGTACTCATGGGTTTTGTGTATGGAGGATGCTCAGAGATTGTGGACTTAGAGCGCCAGAAGACTCAGGTGTTTGTGTTTTGCTTTGTTCATGGGAAAGTAAGGTTGAAATCGCTGAACTTGAGGAGGTAGGAACAGAGGAACTTTCAGAAGGGAGATGGGAGATTTACATATGTTTGAGCTGGGGGTGTACCTCTGGTAGAAAGCTTGCCTAGAATGTGCAAGGCCTGGGATTCCATTCCCAGCACTGCAACCCCCGATAGATAAATAATAATCAGAATTTTGAAGATGAATTAAAAAATAAAATAATTTTGCCCGGTGGATTGGAATTCAGGCCTGATTTTCCTTTGGTGAAGTAGATGGCGTGGGTTTGAAGCTAGAGTAGTTTGGAGATCCGAGAAGAGACCAGGGTAAGAGTCCTTCCCAAGTGCAATTCCAGGAGAGACTGTAGCCCTGCATTCCCAGTGTCTGGAAGGGAACTGATTTGTGCCGCCCTTAGAATGGAGACTAGAGTGACTTAGCACTGGCCTTATGCCTCAGAGCAGCTCAGGAGCAGCAGACACTAGAGTGATGCATGGTCATGGCACTGTTCCCCAGAGCTCTAACCATGTACCACTTAGCTTCAAATCCCACCTTCCCGGGTACAGGAAAGAGTGCTCAAAAACCTGCAGCTTAGTCAGGGAAGGGAATGGGAAACAGGCCTGTTCATGATACTCGGTTGAATTTGGTTTTCCTTGTTTTTAAAAGAAGCTTACTGTTAATAGCTTTCTATCCCCCCTTTTTTCCCCTTTAAAGACAGAGTCTCTACCTCTGGCTGTCCTGGAACTCTCTGTAGACCAGGCTGGCCTTGAACTCACAGAAATCAGCCTGCCTCTGTCTCCCAAGTGCTGAGATTAAAGACATGCTCCACCATATCTGTCTTCCATGCCATGCCTTTTTAAATTCAGTAAATATTGGACTGGCGTACCACATAGTTGTAAATATTGGACTGGCCTACCACATAGTTGTATACATTTTCTCTTGCCAAGGATGAGAACTCAGCATCAGTAATCAGTGGCTGCTCATAAAAGCCTGTTTTTAGACTTTTTTTTTTTTTTCCAGCAACAAAGCATTTTCGAAAGGAGCTGAAAAAGTATTGGGAGGTGCCGGGCGGCAGTAGCACACTCGGGAGGCAGGTGGATCTCTGAGTTTGAGGCCAGCCTGGTCTACAGAGTGAGATCCAGGGCGGGCTCCAAAGCTACACAGAGAAACCCTGTCTCAACCAAAAAAGTGCTGGGAGGAGCTGAAGAGATGAGGTAAAGCTGTGTGCAGCATTAGGTCCCCACGAAGGGACCTTGTGCTGTGGTGGAGTGGCAGTGTCAGGATGTCTGAGCATTGAGGCTTACAAGGACTTGGTGCTAATTGAATTTTCTGATGTTCACCTAACATTGCTAACAGCCTGCTCCTCTGGCTAACTCCCTTTTTGGCAATGCCCTTTGTGGTGGTGGTTGGAGTAGGTATGGCCCCCATAGCCTCATGTGTTTGAGTGCTCGGCCCATAGGGAGTGGCACTATTGGGGGGGGGGTGGCCTTGTTGGAGGAAGTGTGTTGCTGTGGAGGTGGGCTTTGAGGTCTCATATGCTCAAGTCATGCCCAGTGTGACGACAGTTCACTTGCTGTTGCCTGTGGGTCAAGATGTAGAACTCTCAGCTCCTCCAGCACCACGTCTACCTGCACGCTGCCATGCTGCTCACCATGACAATAATGAACTAAACCTCTGAGCTATAAGCCAGCCCCAGTGAAATGTTTTCCTTTATGAGAGTTGCAGAGGTCATGGTGTCTCTTCACGGCAGTAGAAACCCTGACTAAGACACCCTTAAAAACATCAAAAATCCCTAGTTGGTACAAGTGTGTATTCTGAATTGGAAAGCTGGTATTTGTATATTTTAAACGGATTTGGGTAGTGAGAAAGTCTTCCTGGGTTTCCTCATATTCGTTGTACCACCAGGGGGTGCTGAAAGAGCAGCTTGAGTGTAGAAGTGATAGTGCCCATCAATTCTGTGTAGCCATCTTTATTGTAAGAATTGTCTCTTCTTCCCCGACAGCAGCCCTCCCTCCTCCTCCTCCTCCTCCTCCTGTTTACTGCACTTGACTCTAGCCTGTCACTGACATGCTTGAAAATGGTGTAACAATGTTTGTATGTTTTGAAGTATAAAAATACATATTTTTTATAATTAAACTTAAAATATAAAATGAATTTATTACTCTGAATTTGTAAACCTTCCCAAGCAAAAAGTAAAATTATGTACAACTGGTACTATCAATTGTTTATCATTCACAGATCAAATACTTTTGGTAATTTAATCACTGGTTATATTTATTATAAAATTCATTAAACAGAAAACCATTCTTTTGTAAGGTTAGAAATGCTGACCAAGAAACTACGTATTTAAATTAAACGCTAAACAAGAATTTGAAATGTGTTTGAAGAAAACACCCTGTCATTTACATCAGTCTCATTAGCAACTAATTTATGATGGTTTCTGATACAAATGTGATGTCCAAGAAGACAAAAATGGTCAAAGGAGATGTTTTTGCAGGTTCCTTCTGGGTATAAAATGGTAGAAGTTGGGGAGTCCCCAGCATCGTCTGCTCCAGAGCATTCCTAATCTTAAACCTTAAGCACTGGTGCTGCCGCTACAGCATCCTGTACTTTCCCTTGTGACAGGTCACAGGAGAGTGGGAAAGGCTGCAAATGTGTGAGATGACCTTTAGGTTGTCTGTGTGAGGTATAGATACAAAAGATGAGTTTCAGTTTTAGATTTGGAGTTTACCTCCAAGATCTCATTATATACACATACACATACACAAATTTTTTCTAGGTTTCCAAACTGTGTATGTATATATATATATATATATATATATATATATGTGTGTGTGTGTGTGTGTGTGTGTGTATATACATACATATACATATATATACGTGTATATATATACATATATATATATATTTCCAAAAATCTGAATCTGAAGTTTGTCTAAAGCACACTCAGGTAAGGCATCTGTCTTGCATCCGTGAAGCCCTGGGCTCAGTCCCCAGTTCTGCCAAAGGGTGGCAGGGAGTGTAAACCGTTAAATGGTTAAGAATCAGGTTAGGTGTGTTCAAATCCTGACCACCCCCATGGAGTTTGACTAGAATTCTTGTCCAATGTCTATAAAATAGGCAAGGATACTTCATCATGTTTTGTTGTTTGTAGGACAGAGTGCCTAACAACTGAGGGGAAGAAGGGTTTCTTTTGCCTTGTGCCCGGAGATTTCATGCCACCACTTCTTGAAACTTTTCATGGCAGGTCCGAGGTTAGGCAGGAACCTCTTGGTGGAAGGTTGTAGAGAAAGAGGCTATTCATGGTTGACAGTGGACAGGAAGTAGAGAAAAGGGATACAGGAAGCAGTTGGGGCAAGATCTAGTTCCCCAGGGAAACATCCCAATGATCACTTCCTGAAGCTAGCTGGCCCCACCTCCTGCACCACAAGCTAGGAGCCGAGCCTCCGACACGTGGCGCTCTCCTGGACATTTCAGGTGCAAACCAAAACACCTAGACGTAGCTAGTACACATCTAGAAATACCAGAGCAGGCCTTACTTTCCAGCTTCATATACCCTGTCTTGACCAGCTCTCAACTGTCACGACTGTCTTTGCACATATGCATGCATTTCCAAAAAAAAAAACATTGTTTCTCTTACAGTAACGCTACTTTGGAATTTTCTGTTTTTCTTAGCCCTGAAGTATTCCATAGGCTTTATAGCTTTAAGATGACTTAGAGTTTTTCTTTTTAACTAATTTTTTGTGTTTATTTTTATTTGTGCGCTTGTATGCAGATTTTTACCCAGATATGTAGGCACCCCATCAAGGAGGTCAGGAGAGGACTGGGCAGTCTGGAGCTGTAGTTTGAGGCGGTTGTGAACCACCCAATGTGGTGCGGGGAACCAAGCTGTGTAAGAGTGGTATGTGCTCTGAATACTCTGAACGGCTAAGCCAACTGTGCAGCCCAGCTCTGATTGCTGTTTCTCTAGTGGACTGTCTTTGGCATGTTAGCCGTGGAGGAAGGCAATAGGCAACTCCCATCTGTTTAAGAATTTACAAGTTTCATTGTGCCTGATTTCTGGGGTTTTATTTTGGCTTTTTTACATTTGCCTGACTTGCCTTATGCCCTTAACACATGATCTGTTTTGCGCTGTAACCCATGTGTTGGCCACACGACAGCCAACTTGCAGGAAGGTCTCCTCTCCCAAGTGCACTGCTCGCATGAGATCATGGGGTAATAACTTTCTTAAGAGTTTTGTGAGCCTCCTCCTCTCTCCAGGGAGGGATATTCAAATTCGGAGGAAGTAGCTATGACAGCAGACAGACAATTCTAGACCGAAGGCCAGGCTCATCACGGTCTCTAAAGATGCCTCTCGTCATACCCAGGGCTGTCAGTCATCATCTTCTACCTTGTTTGAAACAAGCCCCTTTGAGTCTTGCCTCCGACCTGACAGGCAAGCTGGCCTGCTCGAGCTGTCTGGAGGCTCTCCATTGTCTTTCTTGGCTCCCACCTTCCTGTAGGCGTGCTGGGATTCAAACCCTTCAGCATTACAATCTCTCTTGCTATGTGTCCGGATTCTACATGGGTTCTGTGGATTTGAACTCGAGGCCTTATACCTGTGTGGCAAGTGTTTTAGCCACTGAGCCATATCCCAATCCCTGTATAAGCCATGTTCATTAAAATGTAACTTCTGATACACAGGAAAAAGGGGGAAAGTGTGTGTGTGTGTGTGTGTGTGTGTGTGTGTGTGTGTGTGTGTGTGTGTTTTCCTTAGCCAAGCCTGCCCTATGTAGGGACCTCGGCAAACCTAGCCAATGAGAGTGGGAAAGGCTGCTGAGGCCTACAGACCCTCATCAGATGAACTCTGGCCCTCTATTCTCTGACCCTCTCTCTGCTTTGTATAGTGCTATACTCAAGTGCTAGCATAGTATCCAGTCTGTGCTGAAACTTGAGTTTTGTTGTTATTGTGCCTTACGTATTAGGACACAAAGATTCTGTCTTCCACCTTCATCTTTTCTCAGGATGCATCATGTTCCATGTGGCTGTATTATAACTTTTAAAGCAGGTCCCTAAATGATGGTTTCAAGGATTTAGTATTACAGAAACCTGCTTCAGGGAATAGACTTGGGTATCTCGTTCTTGTACTGCTATGATTCAGACAAATTCCTTAAAGCAGAACGCTAGAGACACTTGCACCTATGACTTTGATCTATGGTACTGTAGGAGCAGACACAGGTAGTTCCAATTACAGACCCGCTAGCGATGTGTGCCCAGATAATTTTTAATTAAATGCATGTTGTGGTGTTGTACAAACCACCACGGTTTGTTCCCAGTGTGTCCTCTCGGTGGATGATGTAATTGTTTATGCCACCTTGACTTGTTTCTCAGAGCCCTGCTCTTGTCCTGTGACTGCACTGCTCACCGCAGGGCTCTGGCAGTTGTTCTCATTATCACAACAGCAGCAAGACAACCTCTTTTCCTAAGTGTTTGTCCCTCTCTGGCCTCACTTCTGTGGCTGGGCCAGCACCTGGAGCCCTTGGGAATTCCCTCTGGGAACCCAGCAGGATGACATCCCTGAAGTCAGATTCCAAAGCCTTGAAGGAGATCAGCAGATCAACCTCCTGAGACCTGGTTACACAGGCCTTGCCCCCACACATAGCTCCAGGCTTTCTGTCACCCCTTCCCCCACACTCCCACCCCATCCCCACAGCCTTTCATCCTCACTGCCTCGAGGGGAGCCCATCTCTTCCCCAGGAGGAAAGCAAACAGCAGATGGACAGAGCTTAATGTGTGTCCCCACACCATGCAGGGGACCTCTGATCTCTGCCTGGCCTTGTTTGCAAATGCCTTTCTCCTAACAGCAGAGCACTTCGGAGACCAGGATGGGGACAGCCCAGGCGCACCTGGAAGCTAAAGACTTTGCTGTCTAAGCACAAAGTAAGAAATGTTTTCCGTTGACATTTCCAGCTTGCAGTGGTTTGAAACTCTGTGTCGGAGAGTTGGCAAATATTTAGAGCTTCTCAGAGGCGGTGGGTCTTGGGGGTAGAGACAGTTCTCACAAAAGGCACTGCAACCACAGGCATGGTGGTTTTGAAGAGCTATTGGAAGCTGGCTAGTCAGAGTCCTGCTGGTGTTTAATTCCTTCCATAGAGACACAAAGCAAGGTGTGCGCTGAAGGATCCGGAAGAGTCCTGATTGATCAATGTGCTTCTGACCCCTGCCCCAGTGTGGACAACTCAGACCAAGTCGTTCCAAGTGCGACCTGTTCTAAGCCACCCTCCCTTATGCAAAGATCTGAAACCATTTTCCAGTTTAACACAATGATTATGAGGAAAAGAGAAAGTGACGGCCAGCCAACCTGGGAGGGTCGGTTCCAGGTCTTGCCCGCCCATGTGACCATTCTGAAAGACAGAGCCACCTCCCAGTGGATCCAATACTGGGGACCTAAACGGGAAGGCAGGCAGGACACACTGCACGTGTGCATGAGAGGGATGTCCTCTGATCTTGCTCTTACTATTCAGCCCATAATTCTGATTGGTATTTCAGGTCTATGGATTTAAAATCACAAACACAACGACTTTAGCTTATTGGTTGCACCGAGTGAGTGACACTTTATTCCAAGACTCTTACTTACTGATAGTCACGTGACTCCTACTGGCTGAGTCCTGCAAATCACAGACCTTCTTACCCTCTAATCTCCGTTCACAGCGAGGACAGGGGTGGGTGGTGGGGCTCCAGGCCCTGTAAAGATAAGCTACAAAGAAAAGCAAACTAACAACCAGTCAGACACTTCCTGGTAGGGCTTCCTGGGAAATTCGCACAAACCATGACAATCAGCTTTCTGATCTGTTAATGAACCCCGCTGATTACGGTAGGTAAATAAATACCCTACACCGGGAGGCCCGAGCCAATAACACGGGGGAAAATGTGACCCAAATGCCAACTGACCAAATCAGTTTGTGGTAATTGTGTTGATGAGCCTGGTGGCCTTTTTCCTGCAGTCTAGAAGTTCTTGTTGCTTAGTACCAGCTATTCACAACTACTTATCCTAGAAACTAAGACGCCATGTGGTCCGGTGGAGACGCAGTTTGTTCCACAAACACTAGAGGGCGACAGAAGGCAGTGTTTGACAGGTTCCAACGGCCACCGGCTCAGACTGACCCGCTCAAGTCCTGTGGGGCTGTGCTCTCCTCTCTTCCAGCTTGGCTACTTCTGTTCTCAAGCCGGGAGATACCTTTCCCTATGCAGGTCACAGCCTACTGGGCCCCCTCTTTTTCTAGGGACACGGGGAGCTGGCTGAGGTTCCTGGCGCCTTAGCATTTCTTGCGCCTCCTGAGACATCTCCAGTGCTTGCAGAGATTGGGAAACCAGGTCCCAGCTGTGATCGCAGCTTGTCCCCTCAGACAGGGCATGGGACATTTGGAAGGTACAGGGGGCCAAGCCTGGTTTGGAGGGAGTAGAATTTCCCCAGTGGCTACCCAGTTGCTGACTTCAAGGGCGACAAGGCACGGGGGTGGGTGGGTGGGGAGGGTGGGCAGGCAGGCTTGGTCAGCACAGTGCTAGCAGCAGAGTGGCTTTGAAGGCAGCCTTGTTCCTGACTACTGTAAGTCCCAGGAGTAGTTTTCTGACTCCACTGGGGTATCCGCCCCAAGGAGGCTGGTTCTCTGTACTGCTCTCAGAGTATTTCCTGAGATCCCCATCCGTGCGCTTTTCCAGCCTTTCCACTGTTCTGTCTGGAGCCAGTCTTCTGCATTCCTTCAGTCTCTTCCTGTTTAATTAAAGCGGTTTCTATTTTCTGAGGTTGAGCCCGAATCCAGCACCATAATCTGTGTCTCGGACTGTGTCCCTTCAGGTGAATCAGAGGGTGTGCCACCGAGAGACCAAACCTCAAGCACGATCACTGTGCCTTGTCCCTGCTTCCAGTGGGTGACAATGCCCCTCCCCCTGCCCTTTGCTGGTAATGGCATAGGTGTGTGTGTGGTGGATGACCTCTCAGGGCCAACGCTGGAGATCAAATCCATAGCCCTAACTCTTCTAACAAGCATTGACCTAGATGGTGGGGCAGCCTAGAGTGGTTAATCAGGAGCCGAACGTGTTCATATAACGTAGCATTGGCTTGCCTGGGTCCACGGCCACCCTGGCTGGTGGAACAGACAGACCTGAGGGTGCCTGCCAATATCTTCAGCTACCTCCCAGGCCTTCCTGTGTGTGAAGCACAGCGGCTCTGTGTTCCAGAACCTGGGGCCGTACAGAAGTGGCTCAGTGGGCAGGAGAACTTACTTAGCAAGCAGCAGGATTCAGCACCCACATAAAAAGACTGAGCGTGACTGTGGGTGTTCGTAAGCAAGCACAGTGCTGGGGGATAGAGACGGGCTAGCCAGGGATTGCTGGATGCTGGAATAGCTTTAAAAACAAAGATTTATAGGTCATGTGCGTGTGTGTGTGTGCGTGCGTGCGTGTGCGCCTGTGTGTGCCGGGTGTGTGCATGCAGGTACCCATGTGTGTATGGATGTCAGAGGACAGCTTGCAGCATTCTCTCTGTTCACCACGTGGGGCCCCAGGCTCAAACTCAGGTCACAAGCTTGGCATTAGCTGCCTTTACGGCTGGACCATCTCGCCGGCTGCAAACGGTAGCTTAGATTTGAGACCATTTGTGTCCGTTGACTCCTGGGGGAGGCAGACCCTCAGATACAACTAATGAGGAAAGCGTGGGTTTTCCTGCAGAGCGCGCATTGAAAGATGAAGGGGATAGAAAGGGTGGTTGATCTTGATGTGTCAGAATCTCCATGGTAACAAACCTCTGGGCGTATCTGCGAGCGGGTTTCTAGACTGAGATTGACAGGGTCAATCACACCTGTCACTGCAGTGACTCCTGCTTTTACCTGCCTGTCCTGGGTGACCCCTGGCTGAGCCACAAGACCCAGGGGTCCTCCTGTCTTTGCCTTGGTTGTTTTGGGGTTACGGGTGTGGGCTACTGTGCCCAGCTTCTTTATGCACACTTCGGTCCTCGTACCCACCCAACAAAACTAATGATTTGGGATGTCAGCTTTAATACATTTAATTTATGCATGTGTTTGGACCTATTTTGATTTAAAAATTCTATTTAAAGTCTGGTGAGTTGGTCTCATCTTGTCTTTCTCAAACATTGTACTAATTCACCATACAAGACTTACAATTTTACATTTCTATCTGCTATGGGCATGTTCCCTCCCCATCATCACACTGTCTTTCTTGGCTCCTGGCTCTTTTCTTGTGTCTTTGTTTCTCTGAGGACGACCTTTCATCTTCATAGGAAATCTTGGTGCCTTTGCTGGAATCACAGCAGACAAATAGACCACCACCTCGGGAGAACTGGTGTTCCCATGACACAAGCCTCCTGTGGCTCAGGTGTAATAGCGTCTTTCAGACGTACTTTACGGTTTTCTTCATGGAGCTTTCTACAATTATTTATTTCTGTTTTCTGTTTGTTTGTTTTTAAGACAAGGTCTCACCATCTAGCCCTGGCTGTCCTGGAACTCACTATGTAGACCAGGCTGGCCTCAAACTCATAGAGATCCTCCTGCCTCTGCTTCCCAAGTGCTGGGATTAAAGGTGTGCACCACCACTGCCTGGCTTTACATTTCTTGTTAGACTTTTATCTCTAGGTATTTTATGCTGGGTTTTGGGTAATTAATTAATGGGTTCTTCTCTTCGGTGGCACACTATAACTGGTTCACATCTGTGATGAGAAAACTATGTTATTTGGTTCCATATTAAGTTCACACTTTGTTGAGGTTTTTTTGTTAATATATAATTTCTCATAAATGTATACAATTACTTATATGGTATATATACTATATACTTATAGGTATATACCACATACTATAGTATATACTATATATTATAGTATGTAATTTATGTAATATAATATATATGAAATAAAAGCATATATTAAAGTCCTTACTACGCAAGCATATAGTATATACTATACATGTATTATATATACAAGTATATAGTATATGTACAAAGTATATAGTATATAGTATATGCACATACTTCACTATCTAATGCCTGACAATATGGATGTGGATATTCAAAATAAAGATTTGTAGAATGAAGGAATGAATAAAAGATTTATGGAAGTATATCATAACATACTGTGGATCTTCTAGAAAGTATGCTTCATCAACTGTTTATTGAGAGCTTATTTATTACACACACTGCTCCTGGGGATTGAACCTAGCCCTTTGCACATGTTGGGCCAGCACTCTACCCCGGAGTTCCATCCCCAGCCCAAGACCTTATTATATTAAGAAACATTACTGGAAAGTGATTTTTTTTTTAATTGGGTAATTTATACTTGACATTTAGTAGGTTAATCATCTCAGAACGTACGGCTTAGTGGCATTGCTCACATTCTCATTGAGATGTAACCACCCCACCCTTCATTTCCAGAGCTCTGTATCATCACAAATGAAACTAAACCCCTTGAACAAAAATTATCCATCCTCCTCTATGTCCAGTTCCAAGAAACCAGCATTCTATTTTAGTTCATCATGAGTTGACTATGAGAGGGACCTTGGAAAGGGAAACATTCTGTACTGGTCATTTTGTGCCTTTTTTTAGATCTGTTCAGTATGACATCTAGGATTCTCACCCACACTGTTATGTATTGTTACAGCTCTGTCCTTGTCATACTCTTCAGAATTCTCTTGTGTTAACATACCATAATGTATCTGTTACATTGTCAGTGGGGACTTAATAGAGTTTCTGAGGTTTGCGAGAAAAAATAATGTTTCCATGAACATTCTTCTAAGAGAAAGTAGGCACAGCTTTCTGCTGCATGTTATATATTACTTATGTGTGATAGGATATAATGTAGCTGTATTATCTTTAGCTGTGTGCTATTTAACAGGAGGAATATGTGCAGAGAAATGGATCCGAAGGAGACTTTTCTGTTGCGCGATCCCCATAGAATGTTCTTACACAGTCCTCAATGATACAGACCAGGCACTCAGAATGGCCTCTCCATGCAATCAAGGGACAGTAAACATGGGCTACTTAAGACTGCCATTGGTTCAACATGGCGTGCTGCTCACAGTAAACCTTTGAAAAAAAGATCGATTTTGTGACTAATTTGTGAGTGTGTATGGGGGTGGGGGTGGGGTGTGTGCCGTGGAAATGTAGGTACCCTGGGAAGCCGGAAGGCAGCGTCAGATCCACTAGAGCTGGAGTTAGAGGCGGTTGTGGGCTGCCAGATGTGGATGCTGGATCCTCTGCTAGATCAACACACACTTTTAACTGTTGACCATCTCTGCAGCTCACAGTAAACATTTTTTTCAAGAAAAGAAAGAACGCTCTGAAATTGGGATTCTAAAGTATGGTAAAGTTATAACCCAGTAACACATCTGTTTATTTTGCTATTGCGTCTTGTGGACTGTACATGATTTTCCATGCTACACCACTGTTATCACAGTAGGTTTGTTCACACACCACCACAAGCACATGCTATAGATGCATACTCAAAAGCAGAGGGGTTAGGGAGATGCTTAGCTTAGTAAAGTCCTTTCCATGCAAGCCTGAGGACCTGCATTTGATACCTAGCACCCACTTACAAAGCCTTTCGTGGTGACATGAGCTTGTAATTCCAACACTTAGGAAGCAATGACAGGCAGACCCTGGGGCTCACAGTCCAGCCAGCCTACCCTACTTGGCAAATCCCTGCTCCTAGTGAGAGACATTATCTCAAAAAACAAGGTGGAAGTGGAGTGGTGGCGCACGCCTTTAATCCCAGCACTCGGGAGAACGAGGCAGGTGGATCTCTGTGGGTTTGAGGCCAGCCTGGTCTACAGAGTGAGTTCCAGGCCAGCCAGGGCTACAGATTGAGACCCTGTCTCAAACAAAGCAAAGCAAGGTGGAGGCTCTGAGGAATGAATGACACCTGAGGTTTACCTCTTGCCTTCATACATACAAACGTTCACATCCACTCATCCACATAAAATACGGCCCTAAAAAAAAAAACAAAAACCCCAAATAGAAAAGTAAAGCATATCAGTTCCTTTCCTGTTGCTGTAATAAAATACCAAAAAAAAAAAAAAAAAAAAAAAGGAAAGGGGAGAAAAGTGAAAGTGAAAAGTCAGTGTTGTCTTATGGTTCTTAATGGTGGAGGAGGCAGCATGGCAGGAGCTGGAAGTTGGCTGATCACATTCCATTTGCATACAGAAAGGTGGCATCTGGGTGGGGGGGGGGGTGGGGGGGAGGAGGGGTTGGGAGGTGGAGGGTTGGAGAGGGGGGGTGGGGGCGGGAAGAGAGGAAGGAGGAGGGGAAAGAGGGAGGGAGAAAAAAGAGGGAGAGGGGAGAAAGAGGGAAGGAGGGAGAGAGAGAGAGAGAGAGAGAGAGAGAACAGGAAGTGGGGGAGAGAGAGAACAGGAAGTGAGGTCAGGCTATAAGTCCTCCAAACTGGCCCCCCAGTTAGATACTTCCTCCAGCAAGGCTCCATTTCCTAAAGGTTCCATGTCGTCTCCAGACAGGGCCGCCAGCTGGGGAAGATGTGCTGAAACAGATCGGCGTGTGGTGGACACTTCCATCCGAGCCACAGCTACAGACTCGCAGAGCGAGCCTATATTTAAGATGCAAGCAATGGCTTTCCAAAGTGGGTCACTCATTTAGCGAGGCTCACATTTCAGTGTGGCCTCGAGGACAAAAGAGACTGGAGGTTGCCTTGAGATTTCAATACTAACGTCTTCCCACGGCTATGTCGAAAATGTTTTTTTTTTTCTGAAAAGTTGGTTAGAGCCCGATGGGAGGAGAAGCCTCCAACCTCCTTTCTTCCATGGTCTCCAGTGACACTTTAGTGAGAGGAGCCTCTGTCATTTTGGTCAGACCCAGGGAGACAAAAGAGGCTGAAGGATGACTCACCCCCTGTCCCTCCCCTTCCCAGAGTTCTGCTCACCACATCAGGGAGCCAGGCTCTGCGGGAAGATGTAAACACAGCCACGGTGTTGAGGTGTTGACGTCAATTCTTGCAGAGAGGTTGGGGGCCAAGGCGGATGGGAAACTGCCCTTACCCATCATGCCTTGGGCTAGAAGAGTTTCTTGAATTAAGTCTTGGA
Organism: Peromyscus californicus insignis; assembly: GCF_007827085.1. Taxonomy (NCBI): domain Eukaryota; kingdom Metazoa; phylum Chordata; class Mammalia; order Rodentia; family Cricetidae; genus Peromyscus; species Peromyscus californicus. The sequence continues at coordinate 15,920,402 of NW_026294491.1, forward strand.
TTGCGTTGCTTTCTTTGTAGGTATAGAAAGTTTGGTTCCGAAGTTGTCACTATGAAAGTCAGAGCCGCGTTTTTGTCTGTGAAGTCCAGGTATGGATGGAGGAAGTGTAAGGGCTTGAAGTCCAGGTATGAATGGAGAAAGTGTAAGGGCTTAGGTGTGACAGGTAACCGATACACACTGAATTCTGATGGAATTTCTTAGGTGACATTTTCACTGGGTCTCCCTTCAGGGACATCACGTGCATTGATACCTTTTCAAACTGAGACAATAAACCAATAAACGATCTCCTTTGAAATAGATTTATCTTTTGGTCGTCCTTTGATGTAAAGGAGAAAAACTGAGTTTTCAAGGTCAACTTTGGCCATCTCCCTAACTCATTAGTATCAAGTGCTCCAAAAGTGTCTGCCCTGGGATCGTACCTCTCTCTGTCACCGTCAAACAGTATCTGATCTCTGCCTATCTGTGCTTGGGTTGGTGTCCATGCCAGGACTCAGTGCCTGAGATGAAGCTGGCACAGGTAAGGTGTTTTGTCTGAAGCACCTCCCACAAAACAAAGCAGGCCACCAGGCAGTGCACACACGATGTATGACTAGCAAAGTTCAATGGGATGAAATCACAGCAAAGTTACAAGGACAAACACGTAGACCTGGCCCTAGTATAGGCAAGCGGAAGAGATTTTTCAGTAAAGGGCTCTTGTGTTATGCAGAACAAGTGAGGAAATTTTTCTTTTGATAAATGTTGTTGAGAAAATTTCCGGGGGTGGGGTGGGGCGGGGCTGGAGAGATGGCTCAGAGGTTAAGAGCACTGGCTGCTCATCCAGAGGATCTGAGTTCAATTCCCAGCACCCACATGGCAGTTCACAACTGTCTGTAACTCAAATTCCAGGGAATCTGACACTTTCCCACCAATGCACGTAAGATAAGCTTAAATTATTTGGAAAAAAAAAAAAAGAAAGAAAGAAAATTTCCACTGGGTGGTGGTGGTGGACTTCTTTAATCCCAACACACTTGGGAGGCAGAGCCAGGTGGATCTTTGTGAGTTCGAGGCCAGCCTGGTCTACAGAGTGAGTTCCAGGACAGGCTCCAAGAAGTGATTGCTGGTTCTTTTAGTCAATTTGGACTACATTTGTATAGAAATCACTACTTATCAAGCACAGCTTTGGGCACTGGGAGTAGAGAAGGCATGGACTGAGACCACCGTGTGATCCTTAGCTTCCTAGAGATCACGTGACCACGGGGAGCCGAATGTCTCTGTGACACATTCCAGGTTGGGTGAGTGCATTGGCTGCTTTGGCAGAGGACGACATGGTGGGCACTCTTGAGGGTCAGTCGTGAGAAGGCATTAGGAAGATCGATGACCTGTCAAGAGGATGGGGCTGGCTTCCTACCCTTGGAACAGCCCGTTAAGGGAAATGCCAGGGGAGGAAGGCAGGTGCCCAGCTTCATTTCTTCTGGGTGCGCTCTTTCCCCAGTGCCGGATGAAGCAAAGAGCTCCTATGATGCATGGAGGCACAAGGACCAATCAAAACATACCAGCCATTCTTTCCCAGAGAATTGAAAAGACATCCACTTTGGCATAATTATCTAGCAATAGGTTTAATGGGAAGAAATGATGTGCTAATTATATGCATCTACTTCACAGCGATGGGAGCCCAGTACCCTATTTTATGCTCTGCGGCTGAAAATCACTGGTGTCTGTTTCATGTCATGGCATGAATTGAAAGTGTTTGAGGGACAGAATGTTGTTTTGGTTCAGTAGGTTGTTAAGGTTCCTTAGCAGTTTTATCCCGTAACTGCTCTCAGCTTTAAGAAATTAATATTTCCATTTGGCTTTCTGATCCAAAGACGGTGTAAGTAGATTCTTCTGTTTTTCATGCCTTATCCTTCGGTTAGTGTGGCTTAAGGTAATCAATCATAGAACTGGGAGTTTAAAAATGTTGGCTACCAGTCTGCGACACATAAAAGTTACATCTGAGTGGAGCTGTGCTCGTTCAAGGATTTCAGGACTGGGTCAAAGTCAGACCTCAAAAATGCCTCAGGATTTTGGTTCCTGCTCAGCTTGGGAAGCCGCCCCTTGAATTAATTCAGTTAAGGTCCAGGCAAGCCAGCAACTCAGGAGACTAAACAGAACAATGTTGGGTTACTCAGCAGGTTTCTACTGCCTCTTGGAAATCTTTCTGTGAAATGCCAGAGGGGAACCCCTCTCTCCTGCTTTGGGGTCTGCAGCTAGGGGTTGTTTAGAAATACAAAGAAATAAGTCAAGGCGGTGATGGCCCTCCTCTCTGAGGATCCCTCTCCTTTCAGTCATTGTGGGCGGGGGGAGCAACATTCATCCCTAAAGAGTCCTATCTTAGTCAGCCTATGTGGTCTGAGGTCACTACCAGTCTAAGCTTCCAACCAAATTCCCTCCCACCATGTGAGTTTATTCTTGCATTTGTGAATTTCCTTTTTTGTTTGCTTGTTTTTTAATTAAGATTTATATATTATGTATACAATGTTCTCCCTGCATGTATGCCTGCACGCCAGAAGAGGGCACCAGATCTCATTATAGATGGTTGTGAGCCACCATGTGGTGGCTAGGAATTGAACTCAGGACCTCTGGAAGAGCAGCCAGTGCTCTTAACCGCTGAGCCATCTCTCCAGCCCCATTTGTTTGTTTTTTAAGACAGGATTTCTCTGTGCAACAGCCCTGGCTGTCCTGGAATTCACTCTGTAGATCAGGCTGGCCAGGAACTCAGAGATCCACCTGCCTCTGCTTCCTCAGTGCTGGGATCAAAAGTGTGTGCCATGGGCATCTGGTTGATAATCCTTATTTTAAGGCCAACACAACAGCAGCAGGAATCCCTTCTTGTGACTAACTAATGAGGTCACATGCTCCGGGAAGAAGAGTGGACACACTGGGGATTATTATTATTCTGTTCCTTGGCCTTCTTCAGGGTTAGCAGAATTTGCTTTCATTGTTTAGCAACTCGCTGCTACGTTAAATGCTGGACCTGACAAGTGAGCCCAAAGGGAGAGGATGCAAAACCATCCCCTGCTTCCTCTCCCACATTGGTTTCCATGCCCTAAGTCCAGCACGGTCCCTCCAAGGCCGAGCCAGAAGGGTTTTCCTAGCACCCTGGTGCCGCTTTCTTGTGACTCTTTGTGACCCTCCTTCTCAAAGTGTCTTTCACACATCTTCCCTTCCTCACTAACCACCAGGCTTTCTACCTCTGTAGACTCATTCAGGCACACTTTCCCACTCAACTCCTTTCTCATACGGAGTTTGTCTCCCACAGTGCCATGCCAACAGTTTATTCATTTTTGTGATGAGAAGAGGTACGTGTTCTCCTCTGTTGTCTGCTTGAACAAAGTGTCTGATTCCATTTTTTTTTTTGTTTAATTTGTGATTAGGTTTTCTTGTTGGATTTGTAGAATTCTTTATATCTTCTGAGTACCAATTCTCTACCGGATAACGTGTTTTGAAAAGATTTTCACTTCATAGCACATGGCTTGACTTTTCATGTTTATAAGATTTATTGTTTTTTAAAGATTTATTTAAATTTTTATATTTGGTTTATTTTTATGGGCATGCATGTTTTGATTGCTTTCGTGTCGGCACCATGGTATGCTTGGTGCTCACAGAGGTCATGAGAGAGCATCAGATCCTCTGGAACTGGAGTTACAGATGGTTATGAGTTGCCCTGTGGGTGCTGGGAATTGAACCTGGGTCCACTTTAAGAACAACAAATGCTCTGCCGAGCCACCTCTCCCAGCCCCCTTTTAATTTTTAATAAATATTTTATTAGGTCATTGAATATTTTAGACAATGTATTTTCATTATATTCATTGCACTTCCCATCCCCTGACTTCATGTCCACTTATTTATTTATTTATTTATTTATTTATTTATTTATTTATTTATTTATTATTTAATAACCCATGATTTCAATTTGGGCTGCCCAGTACTTTTGGGGGTAGGGCTATTTATGGGAGCATGGTCAACTTACCAGGAGTCACAGTTGTAGCATGAATCCTAATTGGCCTTAATAAAATCCCAGAACCAGGTATCAGGGTAAATGCTGAAAAATCAGAGAAGCAGAGCAACCAGCTACTGGTTCTTACCTCTACAAAATCCTCAGCCAAAAAAGCCTCAGCTCCTGTCTCCACCCTGCCTCTCCCCAACCCTTCCGGCCTTATATTCCTCTCTCTGCCCAGCCATATCACATCCTGTCTCCACCTCCCTGGTACTGCTGGATTAAAGGTGTATGCCACCACCGCCTGGCTCTCTTTTTCTTTTAGACTGGATCAATCTTGTGCAGCCCAGGGTGGCCTTGAACTCACAGAGATCCATCTGCCTCTGCCTCCTGAATGCTGGGATTAAAGGTGTGTGCCACCACCAACTGGCCTCTATGGCTAACTAGTGACTGGCTTTGCCTTCTGATCTTTAGGCAAGCTTTATTTATTAGATCATACACAAAATACCACCACACACAGCCTTAATGAAAACTAGCTCTCCCTCCCCCAGAAGCCATCAACTGTCAGTAGGTCCTCAGCTAGGGTGGGTCTCATGAGCCCCTCCTGCTCTGTGCTAGAATGTTGATTGGCTTGGTCTTGTACAGGCCTTGTGCAGGCAACCATGACTGCTTGAGCTCTTGAGTGCAGTGGTCCCATCATGTTCAGAAGACACTGTTATGTTCCAGTTTTCCCTGACTTCTGGTTCTTGCTATCTTTCTGCCCCCCTTTACCAGGATGGAGATGGAACCTAAACCTTGGGGAGTGGTGCCTTTAAAAAAAAATTCTTTTCATCATGTCAGCCAAATTGTCAAACTGACTTTTTAAATTATTACAAAACATTGGCTTTTATGATGATATTTCATATCTGTCATTGTATCTTGTTCATATTCACCCACTACCATCCCGCATGTCCTCCTTATCTTTTTTATGTTGAATAAATTTTCACTATATATAGGTAGTAGAATGTTATTTTAAGGTATGTTACTTTTGTTTATGTTGCATTAGTTTAACTCTGTGAAGCTGTGTTACTGGGCCTGTGTAAAATACCTGATGCTCTAATAAAGAACTGAATGGCCAATAGCAAGGCAGGAGAAAGGCTAGGTGGGGCTGACAGGCAGAAAGAATATATAGAAGGAAAAATCTGGGAAGAAAAGAGGAGATGGAGGAGTGAGAGAGAAGAGGGAAGACTCCAGGGGCCAGCCAACCAGCTACACAGCCAGCCATGGAGTAAGAAACCAAGAAAGGTATATAGAAAGGGAAAAGCCCAGAGGCAAAAGGTAGTCAGGATAAAGTTAAGGAGAGCTGGCTAGAAACAAGCCAAGCTAAGGCCAGGCATTCATAAGTAAGACTAAGCCTTTGTGTGTGATTTATTTGGGAGCTGGGTGGTGGGTTCCCAAAAAAGAGTAAAAAATAAAAAACTACACACACACACACACACACACCATTTCTTTTATCCATTCATCTATCATTGGGCCTCTAGGCTGGTTTCATGTCATAGCTGCTGTGAATAGCATAGCCATCAGCATGTATGTACAGGGACATGTGGTGTGCATGAATTCTGTAAGGTGTACAACCAGGCATGGTGTGGCTAGGCATATGTGAGCTCTATTTTCAGTTTTATGGAAGAAACTCCACACTGATTTCCAGAGTAGCTATGCCGGTTTGCACCCCACGTCCTCTTCAGATTTTATTCTTCTTTTGTCTTTTGGATTGATAGCTACTCCATCTGGGGTGAGATAGAATTAATGTGAAAATGGTATTTTTCTTTTCTTTTTTTTTCAGGAGCTGAGGACCAAACCCAGGGCCTTGTGCTTGCTAGGCAAGCACTCTACCACTGAACTAAATCCTCAACCCCCAGTGTTTTTCTTTTGATGAACAAAAGTTGCCTTCATGTGGAGGCTGGAAGTCCATCTCAGGTGTCATTCCTCAGGAGACATCCTGAGGAGCGCGTATGTGAGGCAGGGTTTCTCACTGGGTCCTAGAGTTCGCTGATTCGGGTTGGCTGGGGCCAGTGAGCCTTGGAGATCCAACTGTCTCCACTTCTCCAGCACTGGATTACAAGCACAAACCACCACCTCGGCTTTTGATGCTCTTAGGTGCTGGGGATTCAACTCAGGTCTTCATCTTCGCTCAGCAAGCACTTTACTAACTGGATTATGTCTTGAGTTTTAAGAAAAATCTTTATTTCTTTAATTCTGATGCTATCTAATCTGATGATATCTTTAATCTTTAATTCTGATGATATCTAATTATCAATTTATTACTTTACAAATTATTCTTTGGTGTGTGTGATATATACGAATCATTACCTAACCCAGCACTGTCTTATATTTTGTCTCTGTTCTAATGTCTATTTCATCTCAATTTCTGATTTTTCATTGCTCGTGTACAGACGCCATACTGTTTGTTTCCTTTCCATCTTTCCCCAAGAAAGATGCCTGGCTGTTCCACTTTCAGTGGTGGGAAAACATGGCAGGGTGTTGAGCAGTATCAGCATAGTCATTCCAGGAAGCCATTCTCCAGATTCTTCACTTAGCATTTCTGGACAACTCGCACAGCCTTGATGAGTTAAAGGCTTTCACGGGGGTGCTTTTAAAAGTCATGTATCATTGATATTATTTGACAGTTTCGTATGTGTAAACAGTCCGTCCTCATCATATCCACCCCAGCTCTCTCTTCCCACTCCAGGCACCTCCAACTTGACCCCCACCCCCACTCCAGTGTCTCTCCACCTCTCCTTAGTTCTGCTCTCTCTTTGGTAACCCACATGGTCCAGTTAATGCCGCCTGCTGGAATATTGATGTTTGTTGTGGGAATTCCATCCACCAATGACCTTGGGGTATCTGGCCAGATAGAGGCGTGGTTTTCTCTGGGTAAGTGACTGCTTAAAACTGAGAAGGGGGCGAGCACTTGGTCTCCCTTGAGGTGGTTGGAGACTGGATGGCTGGTACCATTTATCCCTGGGCAGAATGGAGGATGATGACAGCTATTTACTTTGTCCTGAATCTGTGAGTGTATTTCTCTCCATTTTGTATCTTAATAAATCTACTGATACCTGTTAACAGACTCCCATGACTCCCTTAACAGATGCTGTTGGCTTGATCCTGTGCAGGTGACCACAGCTGTATTCATGAGTGCAGTGGTCATGTCACATCCAGTAGACAGCCTCTCATAGCTGTCCTCCCCAGCCTCCAGCTGTTACATTCTTTTCACCCCCTCTTCCACTGTTTACTGTTCTAGTTGGCAGTATAAACCTGGGAAAGTGGGGCCTAAAAATGGAGTGGACTAAAGTCTCATCCGTAGCCAACTCTATTCAGAGCATCACACAGTTTATCCTCTGAGGGCTAAGAAGAATTACATGAGTAAGGTGTTCAGTCTCATAGACAAGCCACGTGACCAAAACATGCTTTTCCATAGAGGCATATAAACAAACAGTAGCCAGTTGTAATGAATACTCTGAAGTAAACTCACTCCTATCTGCTACACCTTATCTTGTGTTCTTGAAGTTTTCTCACAAGCATTCAGAAATCTCACAAGACACCGTTCTTAGACTGTGTTTCAACATTCCATGATGCTCCCTGCACTTTGGGGAAGGGGCTGATATATATATATATATGTAATACACACACACACACACACACACACACACACACACACACACACACATATATATATATATATATATATATCCCATTTAGGGCTCAAGCAGGTGGTTTTTAAGTGTGTCATTCTCCTTGTATATGCTAACTGAAGTGTGCTTCCAAAGAAGACATTTGCTTCCTGGCTAACTTAGCCTGAATATAGGGGCAGAGAAAGCAGTAACACACATGATTCTTTACTTTTGATTTTTTTTAACAGTTCAGGTCTCATACTATAGTGGTCTCTGAGAGTGGGCAGAAAGTTTTGTCCTGGAATACCACCATACATTATCCATCCATCCATCCATCCATCCATCCACTCACCCATCTATCTATCTGTCTGTCTGTCTGACTATCTAGCTATCTATCATCTATCCAGCTATCTGTCTGTCTATCTATCTGCCTGCCTGCCTTTCTGTCAGTCTATCCATCCAACCATCATCTATCTATCTATCTATCTATCTATCTATCTATCTATCTATCTATATCTATCTTAACCCAAGTTTTAATCATATATATATATATATATAATGTGTCATAGTATTTACATATAACCAATGCACACACCCCCAGAAAACTTTCAGTCCTGTTTATATTAAGGAACATAGAGATAAAATAAAACCTTACGTAAGTGCTGTGCAAACAGGCACTCTACTGTGGAGTTGTTGCTGTTGCTTGGTTGTGACAATGTCATGTTATGTAGGTCTGGTGAACTTGGTAGTCTATCGTGGAGCCAGGTGGGCCTTAGACTCAGGGAAATCCTTCTGCCTCAGCCTCCTAAGTGCTGGGATTTCAGACATGCACCACTGTGTCCTGTGTTTACTGTTTTGTTTATAGAATCAACACATGGCAAGGTCTGAGCATGTTTAGAACACAGTTTTTCTCCCCAAATATTCACAGCCAATAGTTGATAAAATGCACAAGTGCAGAGTTCATGGGTGATGAAGGGTGACTGAGTTTTGCACATGCTAGTTTCTTTTACAGTGAACTATAATATTGCTTGTAACTTGGTGCAGTCAGATGATTGACCAATGGCTAGCGAACTTGAAAGGAAGACCGGAAGGAAACTTCTTTCTTCTCCTGGTAGATAGATATTACAAGCTCCTGGTAAGAGATTCCAGGTCTCTGACAGCTGCTGGGAATGACAGCTACCACATGCTGTCCAAGAATGTATAAGAATGGGCTGGAATGAAAATGGCCCCCATAGGCTCATAGGGAATGGCACTATTAGGAGGTGTGGCCTTGTAGGAGTAGGTGTGGCCTTGTTGGAGGAAGTGTGTCATTGGAGGAGGGCTTTGAGGTTTCAAATACTCAAGTCAGGCATAGTGTCTTCCTCTCCGCCTTCTTCCTATGGATCCAGATGTAGAACTCTCAGCTCCTTCTCCAGCACCATGTCTGCCTGCATGCCACTATGTTTCCCACCATGATGATAATGGACTAAACCTCTGAACTTGTAAGCCAGCCACAACTAAATGTTTTCCTTTATAAGAGTTGCCATGGTCATGGTGTCTCCTCACAGCAATAGAAATCCTAACTAAAATAGTACCTAAGAGCACTGGCTGCTCTCACAGAAGACATGAATTTGATTCCCAGCGCCCACATGGCAGCTCACAACCATCCATAATTCTAGTTTCAGGGGATCCAATGTCTTATGTGGGCACCAGGCATGCACGTGATGCACATACATACATTACATATATATTAAATACATGCAAGTAAAACACATGCATTATACACATAGACAGACACACACACACAGACACATATACAGACACACACACACACACACACACACACACACACACACACACACACACGAAGAATGCATGTGAAGGCCCCACCAATTGTACTAGCAGATTGGCAGTTATCATCTTATCTGATGCTCACGACTCCAAAATAGCAATTTAGCGCTTTGTCTCTGCTCTGCACATAAATAAGCCAGCTCCAGAGACATGTTACAGCTGGCCTGCCTGGGTCGATTTCTGCATCCTCCCTTCTCTCTTATTGCTCCGTGTCTTTTTTGTTTCGGTGCTACTATTGTGCTGTCTTTCTGTTACCGTGGCTTGGTAGTATAATTTGAAATCAAATACTGCGATACCTCCAGTACTGTTCTTTTTGTCTAACTCTTCCTTTCTTTCTTATATGAAATGTTAAATATTCTGGAAATATTCTATCATATCCGGTGTCAACATTCAACAGTTCAAATTTATTGATTGGTAATTTTATGCTTCGTATTTTTTTTCCTTCCTAGTTTAAGAATCCCTTAGCATGGCAAGGAGATGGCTCCGTGGATAAAGGGCTTGCTGTGTGAATAAGAGGACCCACAACGTATTCCTAGCACCTATGTAAAAGGCTAAGCCTCGAACCCACGGTAATCCTCATTCCTCTGCCCCCTGAGTGATGAAATTACAAGCATGAGCCGCACACCCAACAATGGATCTAATAATTCCTCCTACCTCTTTTGTTAATTTTTTTTTTTTGCATGGTGCACACCCACTTTTTGCAGAAGCTCCAGGCTCATCTGGTGCACTTTTCTACCTTCCAGCTCCCGGTAAGAGGACTCAGGAATCCTGTCAAAGAGAGGGGAAGTGAAACAGAGGAAGGGAGCTGTTATTCCTTCGTTTATCCACTCCTAATGTCAGTAGCTACGGCGACCTGCAGCTGCTGTGCAGGCACACATGCCTGGTACATCAGGGAGTCGCTCAAACCAGGGCAGGATGCTCAGGGAAAGAGGTCTTCAGACGGAATGACTCAGCCACTGGACAGTTTGAAAAGTGGAGACCGAGATAAGTTTCATAGGGATGAGGAGAGACAAGAGACTGAGCTTCAGCTATTCCAGTGGGAATACAGGAAGGAAGCAGGCTGGAAACAGAATTAAAAAGAGAATCAGTGTGTCACTGAATAAATTATGTGTTTCCCCGCAACACCAAGTCATTCAGCAAAATAATGGGTGAAGGTTCCCCGTGGGTCTCCTGTGTTATGGGTCTGGAGGTTGGACAGCATCGCTGTAGAGAGAAAGTGGGGCCATTTGGGTCCCAGTAGGGAGTTAGGTGGGTGCTCCTTTCTTGCTCTCTGGCTTCCCAGACACTGAGGGTTGAACAGGTCTCCCTTCCTGTATTCTTCCCACTTTACCATCCTGCCCTGCCACAAGTTCAAACGGCAACAAGTCAAGGCTGTGAGCCAAAATGGTTATTCCCTGGTTTTAAGTGGACTCGCTGAGGGATCTTGTTATAGTTATACAAAACTGACCATTACTGAGTGAGACATTTATAAGAGGAAGAAATCTTTTTTTTTTTTTTTTTTTTCCTGAGACAGGGTTTCTCTGTGTAGCTTTGGAGTTTGTCCTGGCTCTCACTCTGTAGTCCAGGCTGGTCTGGAACTCACAGAGATCTGCCTGGCTGTGCCTCCCAAGTGCTAGGACTAAAGGCGTGCGCCGCCGCCGCCGCCGCCGCCGCCGCCGCCGCCGCCGCCACCACCACCACCACCCAGCGAGGAAGAAGTCTTAGTGCTGGAGAGTTGGCTCAGTGGGCAGGAGCTCTTACTGTTCAAGCATGAGGACCCGAGTTCAGACCCCTGGGTCTCACATAAAAAGCTGACTCTGGCCCTGTGTGTTCCTATAGCCCCAGTGCCATGTGTGTGGGGTGGAGACAGAAGGATCCTTGGCTCTTACCTTAAGGAGAATACCCAGTGTCCTCTCCTGGCCTCCATGTGTTCATGTAGACACATATACCTCCACAAAGAAGTTCACATATACCGAGAATACACATACAAAGAAATCACCCATCAGATCACAGGATGTACCAGCATCTTATTTTGCTTATACAAGTAAACATGTTGAAGAATATTGAGACAATACATAAAATATTCCACTACCCTACTATAGCTTCAAATGTTTTATAGTGTCTCCCTGGTCTTAATAAGACAAATGTGTATTTTTCAGTCCTCAAAGTTGAACGTTTTTTAAATACACCGTCTGTGGTATTTGTTATCTCACATGTAAGCCGTTTTCATCCTGCCAATGGGTGCCATTATGTCCTTTTCACATCTGTAGAGTAATCCATTGCTCCATACGCTCCAGCCTTGGAAGCCATGTCCATGGTTTGATGGACTTTCACCTTGCCACAACTAGAAATGACGCCCCAGGGCTTGTGTGTGTACATAACTGATGCTCTTTTTTGAGAAGGATGGATTCTTAGCCACTTGTTATCTGTGCAGAGAGTAGAAACATCTATTTCTTGTATGCATTAATAATGTGCAACTAGGGTTGCCCATTACAAAGCCCTGGCAGTTCTATTGGGGGAATCTTTGTATTTGAGGTCATTACTGTGTCATGAGGACTTTGCCTTGCCTGTGGCCAGAGTGGCGGGGTCTACTTCCGTGTTTTGTGCACACTGGTCCCGTCTTTGCTGGGTTTTGAACGAGCAAATCAAGAAACGGCTCTAACCCCCTCTTGATGGGTTGTCAACCCATGTCCCACCATCTGGATGCAGTTTATTTCCAGTGTACTCTGATGCCGGCAAGATCTGGGAAGTAATTTAGACAGAGCGTGTTACTTCTGTGCTCGAGGTCTGCTGGAGTCTGGAGTGTTGCCCTGAGAACATGATCTACAGCGTCTGTGTGAGGTTTGGGGCTTTGCTTCCTGGACCGATGTCCACCAGTGTTTCCGCAGACTCCCCTCCGAAAAAGGGAAAGTTATCGCCTGTGGTGGAAGGAGTTTCCCATACTTTTTATCTCTGTGCAGTAGGCGGCTGACCCTGGGCCAGGATGCTTGGCTGCCTGACGCTGTTCTGTGAGCTTCAGACCAACAACAGGGGTTTGTGTTCAACTTGAACTGAATTTCGTTGTTATCGCTGGGATGACTTTTTTTTCTTTGTAAAAGGAAAACATAATTTTAGTTTAGATCAATGTTTGATTTGGGATCCAGCCAACCTGAACTATAAACATTTGAAATGGAGACTTTAGACTAGTATCATTGATGAGTACTGTGTAGAGGAGTACTCAGTCAGAGCCCATCCTGAGTACTGTGTGAAAGAGTGCTCATTACCCATCCTAGGTACTGTGTGGAAGAGAGCGTGGTACCTTCCCTGTTCTAATATTTTCTTTACATCATTCAGTTTAATCACTGTAGTAAAGTAGGAATTGTTTCTTCTTTTTTTTTCATTTTTTCTGAAGTGATTTCTAAGTTTAAATGAAATTCTTATAATATCTTTTTCCCCCAACATAATATTTTTATTGATTGTTTGGGAATTTCATATAATATACCCTGATCACACTCACTTCTCAGTCCTCCCAGATCTATCCGCCTACCCTTGTGGCCTTTCCCTCTCAACACACCAAAAAAAAAAAAAAAAGAAAGGAGAAGGAGGAGAGAAGAAGAAGAAGAAGAAGAAGAAGAAGAAGAAGAAGAAGAAGAAGAAGAAGAAGAAGAAGAAGAAGAAGAAGAAAGAAAGCAAACAAAAACTACCCCCTCAAAAAAAAAAACTCCCCAGAAAGCAAAAAAAAACCCCACAACTCCAATTTGTGTTGCCCATACACTCACATGGTCAAATTTGGAGACCTGAAATGACCTGTTCACAAATACCACACAGAAGTGTTCAAGTCAGAATTCAGAGCTAGGCTCATGTGATCCCCATGTCTTTGCTCCTGTGGCCCCTTGCAATGCTATTTTTTTCCCTGGTTTTTCAAGACAGGATTTCTCTGTGTAGCTTTGGAGCCTGTCTTGGAACTCTTTCTGTAGCCCAGGCTGGCCTCGAACTCACAGAGATCCGCCTGCCTCTGCCTCCCCAGTGCTGGGATTAAAGACGTATGCCACCACCATCAGGCCATAATGCTATTTTTCATAGGTTTCATCTTTCCTTCAAGCTTGCACTCTAAGGGTGTGAAGATTGACTGGCTGTGTCCCCCAGAGGTAAGATGAGTTTTGGAGATGGTATTCTTGCTATCCAAGGCCATCTTGGATAGAATCATCAAGCCAGGATGAAGATGAAGATCTCTGCTCCTCACCACCTCCCTAGGCTTGGGATTCTCTCCTGACCTTAGAGTTGAGGAGCTAGAAAACTAGAATATCACTGTGGCTCGCATGATCGCAGCTTACTGTAAGATAGAGATGAGTGCTCAGGCCTTCTGCCTCCCAAGCTAATATCTTCCCACTGTGTTTATGTGGCAAACAGACGTTCATTGTTAAAAGCTCAGTATGAGTTATAGTCCAAACCAGAAAACACGGGCTCATCGTTCTCATTATGTCAAAATGCCCCGCATCACTTGAGACACCTAGTCACCCATGAATCCTCCCAGAGTGACCAACTGAATGTGCTCACGCTGGGGGCTGCGTCTACACTGGGGACCTTGCTTGACTGGGTCTCCACCGTCAGAACATAGCAAGTCTCGAGATGAGAAGGTTTTCCCCAGCCTCCAGTGTAGACCTCAAAGGAGCCAATGTAAATAGAGTTTTCTGCCTCAGCAGCTGTATTTATGTTGGGCAGCTTCTCTACCTACAATGTCCGTTTACTTCCTTGGAGCTCCTGAACCTGTTTATTTTCAAACCCCCCGCCCAGAGGCGTCCAGCTGTTGCATCCCCTCGACACAGAAAAGAGGACTCGATAAGTCTTCTGGAACTTATTTTTCCCCCAAGATCTCAAAAGATTTAACCCAAAGGAGAGTTCATCATGTAGCTATTTCCTGAGTGAGACACCAACCTGCTCTCACACAGTTCATCTAAGCCGACCAGGAGATGTCACTGGAAATGATGTGGGCATTGGCAATTGTAGAATGAGAAGTGGGTGGAAGTGGAGTCAGGTGACTATGCCTTAACAGGGTATTCCCCTGGGCTGGATGGAGCTCGTAGACGTTTTGATTGGTGTGTGTGTGTGTGTGTGTGTGTGTGTGTGTGTGTGTGTGTGTGTGTGTTTTGTTTGTGTTAGTATTTTTTATTTTTTGGTTTTTCGAGACAGGGTTTCTTTGTGTAGCTTTGCGCCTTTCCTGGATCTCGCTCTGTAGACCAGGCTGGCCGCAAACTCACAAAGATCCACCTGCCTCTGCCTCCCAAGTGCTGGGATTAAAGGTGTGCGCCACCACCGCCCGGCCATGTGTGTTAATACTTTAAAAATTGAGTTTGAACAAAGATACCTACTTCTGCCTTCTTTTGGAACACCAGATCTAAAGACACATTTGTCTCTTGGGCATCGATGGCGCTGTTAGCTAACTAACACCTCACCATCCTGCCCCAGTTCTTAGAGCTCTGTGTTCTTCCTGGTGCAGAGGCCTCAGCTGCCTTGTGTCTCCACCTCCCAGCATGGTGTGTCTTACTGCCATCCACTCCGGTTTTCCACTGGGCCCCAGACATGTGAACATTCCCTCCCTATGGGCTATATCCAGGTCTGTGAGTGCAGAGGCAGACAGGACGCCCAAGGGCTGGCGTGGATGTCACACTGATTGCAAAGTGACAAATACTGTGACAAACGATGCTTCCTCGCAGGGACCCCTGCCAGGCAGGTGTTAATCTTCCGTTTTTTTACTAATGGGAAAAGCAAGCCTCAGAAAGTGTATGACCAGCTGAAGCCAGGCAGTTAGTGACTAGCAAGGATTCAGAGGTCCCGTCCCCCCCCCCCCCCCCTCCGCATGTGCTGCCCCACCCACTCTGGTAAAGCTGGGTCTTAGACCTGCAGTGACCATTGTAGATTCTGAATGAAGCCAGAAGCACAGGGGCTTCCATCTGTACAGGCAGAGATGGAAAGTAGCTCATGGTAAAGCAAGGGGAACTGGAAGAAAAGAGTCTTGTCCACTGGGATGTGACCTCCCCGTCCACAGACATTCTGATGACACTGCACCGTGCTTGTTCCTAAGAAGAAAGCAGACCAACCCATTACCAAACATCTGGCTTGTGCTCCTGGGGTAGATGGCAAACTCTGGCCATTGTAGTGTACTAGAAAGCACCCAGGAGCTGCTAGAAAGAGCTAAGTCAGAAGCAGCATGGAGTCCTACAAAAGGCTTTGGGCTGGAAAGATGGCTCAGAGGTTAAGAGCACCGACTGCTCTTCCAGAGGTCCTGAGTTCAATTCCCAGCACCCACATGGTGGCTCACAACTATCTGTAATGAGATCTGGCACCCTCTTCCGTATACATAATAAATAAATAAATCTTTTTTTTTTTTTTTTAAAAAAAGGCTTACCTGGGGTCTATAGATTACAAATGGCCAGAGCATGTGAAACAGCAATAACACCTACAAAAACCCAAACAAACAAACAAACAAAACACTCCACAAAAACAAAAAACAAAAAACAAAAACAAAAACAAGGAGAAGGAGGAGGGGGGAAAAGAGGGAGGAGAAGAAGAAGAAAAGAAGGAAAAAGAAAAGAAAGAGAAAGAAGAGGAGGAGAAGGAGAGGAGGAGGAAGGAGGAGGAGGAAATTCTGTTTTGTATTCCCGGGGATGGGGAAGTCAAAGACCAAAGCCCTTGAAGACTTGGCTGTCCATTGAGGGAGCTTCTTGTGTGTCCTGTGGCATCTGGATAAACATCATTGGAGAGGAAGATGGTGTGCTCAGATGATGGAAAGGGGCACGGCATGATGGGAAAATGCATCCTGTCCCAGAAGGGAGGAGTTTGCACGATTTGAGAGTAGGGTCGGGAGGAAGGGAAGGGGAGAGAGAGGAGGAAGGGAGAGATAGGGAGAAGAAAGGGAAGAGGAAAAGACAAGCATGCTTCCTGAGTCATTGATCTGTGCAGCCTGTGCCCAGCATGACTTTCACAATGCAGCCCTCAATTCCTCCCCAAGGGAGATGGTATCCCGAGGCACAGGACCCTCTGGCCACTGCTTTTACTATAAGCCATGAGTGGTCCCTTTCTCTGACCCAGAAGTCTTGTGTTTTCCATGGGAAGACCAACAGGTTAGCTTGCAAGAAAGAATATCTTAGACTCCACATAGTACTTTGAGAAATTTTATTATTCCCATTTAGCAAAATAGAAATCAGCCTCAATTGGTGTTTGTGACTGTTGGTGTTTATTACACTGTTGTTTAAATCTCAATCTGTACTTGGGATATTCTGCCGTATCGCTGGGGTTAAGTCCCATTTGAAAGCATCTCTTTGGTTCGGAACACTCAGTTTTATTTTATTTTTCAATGATAATAATCCACCTGGATTATTAGTCAGGGTTCTTTAAAGGAACAAAACACATAGAATGAGCATCCATCTATCTATCTATCTATCTATCTATCTATCTATCTATCTATCTATCTATCATCTATCTATAGATGCATATGCATGCTAATCCATACACAGACATGCACACATGTATGGGATTTATTAGAGTGATTTACATGCTGTGGTCTGAGTAGTCCAACAATGTCCCCCAGTGGAAAGGCCAAGGATCTGGTAGCTGTTCAGTCCCTGAGGCCAGATGACTCAGCAGTCCCAATCTGGTGCTGGAGTCTTGGGCCAGCACTAGGGAGCGGCCAGTAGTCAGTCTACCTTGGAATCCTGAAGAAGTCGGCTCTAACACCCGTGAAGGAATGCCTCAGCAGCAGGATGGATGAACTTGCCGGTGAGAGTGAGGGCAAGCAGGCGAAAAGCACAAGCTTCCTTCATCCATGTCCTTTTATGTGGGCTGCTACTAGATGATGTGACCCAGATTTAGAGTGGGTCTTCCTGTCTCAAATAATCCAACCAATAAAAAACTCCTCACAGGTGCACCCAGCTGCTTGGGTTAATTCCAGACTAAGTTAGATTGACAACCAAGATTGGCCATCACACCACCCCAAGGCTTACCAAGCACATTTTATCCATCCTGTTCTCAGAAGTTCTCTCATATAATGGGATCTTCCTTGAACCCAAGCTCTCTTATTCATATAACAGTGGAGATTAAGTTAAAATGTAGCTGTAAAACCATCTAGTATACAAATGTACTCAGTTCTCCATTACCATGACAGAATCCTCCCAAAAAACACAAAGAGAAACAAATCATTCTGGCTTTAGAAGTTTCTGTCTTTGGCCACTTAGCTGTGTTGCTTCTGGGCTGCTCCGTCACCTCCAGCAAGCTGAGGGTTTGGGGAGCTCACTTCACATCTAAGCTACAACAGAAAGCCAGCGATGGTGATAAACCACCTCTGGAATGCTGGGAACTTCATTCAGAGCACAGATTCCCTAGACTGCATGCCCAGAGAGTCGGAATCAGTGGGTCAAGGCTGGGGCCAGAGATCAGACAGGTTTTCCCAAGTCCAACTGATTCTGGTGCATCTGGGTCTTGGTCTCCTTGAGAAGCATTGGTTGTGGGGTAAAGGGAAACTCGGTTACAGAGGCACCTCCATGCCTAGTCCTTGCTCACACCCTCACTACATCATGCATTCACTTCTGTTTCGGCGTTTTACGTTATCCCTCTCTTCCTATGTAGACCAACCAACCTCAACTCCTCCATTAGCTCCGGCATCTCCTCCTCTAGGTCAGGGTTGTGGTTTCTCTTTCCTCCCAAAGCTTACTATGCACACCTTTTTCATTTATTTTCACTACCTTTTAATAAAATTATGTGTGTATGGGCCTCTGTTTAGTGTCAGTCTGTAAAGTCCTTAAAAGCAGCTAACTGATGCGTTACTCTTTATATAATAAGAAGCCTTTTACAGGACATTGTGGTATCTGCCTCACAGTAGGCACCGAACTTTAACATTAGTTTTTGTTGAATGATTTTTTTTTTTAAAAAAAAGGAATAAGCATGTGAGTCAAGTTATTGATTTCCAGACAGCATTTCCTATCAAATCCCATTAAAGGTCCATTCATTTTCTTAAAAATATTTCCTATCAGAGGAATCCAGAAACACGAGAACAACAGAAAATTACCTTTGAAGGTAAAGAGGAACTAAAATGATTTGCCCAGGCCTCTTTATTTTGCAGAGAAGGAAGCCACAGCTCAGAAAGGGTGAGTGGTTTTCCCAGCAGCACACAGCATCCAGGCTGTAGAGGGCGCAAGCTCCGACTGTTGGCTTAGTCCCATGTGCTTCCAACTGACTGTGTCCTTCCCTTCCACTGAATAAGGTGCCAACCCCAAATGTCCACACCCTGACGTCCACTGGCCCCACTAGGTATTGACCACAGAGTTACTTCCTATTTCCTTTATATAAATTTGCCTAGTCTACTTATCTAATCTCTCTCTATAAATATATATATATGTATTTAATTTCTGTATTTCTCAACTTTACTATTTGTAGTTTTGTTTTCAAATACTGCAGATCATATCTGCCTTCTCATCTTTATAGATTGATCTCTGACCAGATAGATTTTCCTAGAGACTGTCTCATTCACTAGTATTTAGGGGAAGGAAATATGATATATTAACCGTATCCTTGGTCTCACAAATTCATCCAAAGTACAATCATCTCCATCTGTGTTTCCCCTTTCACTTATGTAATCAGATGTGGAAAATATTTAGTATCCTATCAAATCCTCAGTTAAAATTGGCGTACATGATAAATGGCACGGGGGTGTTTAATTTGCCTTCCCACGGAAACCTTTATCTTTGCCCAGCGGCCTGACTGTAGTTTAATAAAAGAAAGGCCTTTTGAATAACTCTTGTGCAATATGAGGTCCAAAGCAGGTCTATGAATAATTTATCAGACCAGGATCTTGTTTCTGTTTATGAATTATATTATGGAGGCCTCTGGAGCTAGACCTGAGCCATAGTCACAGAGTCCCAAGAAGTTCCAGCTTGGATACAGAGCGAAATGTTGCTGCAACTCTTCAAATACAGAGCCAAGTTCGGGGGGGGGGGGGGGTTGTCAACTTCTTGTGTTGTATCCAAAGGTTTTCAATTATCAACAAAAGATAGCATACCGACCCAATGACTCCTCGTGGATTCCAGTGAGGGATTCCAGGAAACCATAGCCGTGTGGGCGTATGTGGTCTGAAGTAACAGGAATCAGTGAAAATTTCAAGTGTAAATACACAACTGAGATCATTTACATATTTCAGACAAACACATCCCATTGAACGGACTGTATGATCCACAGGAACACAGGGACTGTTTCTGGGCCACCTCCCAGCCCGGGTCTTTGTAAACTAGCCGAGCTCCATCTTGTCTCCGATTTTGCAACAGGCATTTCCAACAGCCTGCTTGCTGCATGTGTCAAGAAAGTTGAAACCCCAGTGCCTCTTGCGTAAGTCAGTCAGATGTAAAATACCACCGAGGATGCCCTGCTCACCCCTCGGCCGTGGTGTGAAAGCAACCCTGTCTTGCTGAGCCTGAGTCTGACCCCTTCGTTCGTAGATAACTCCTGGTCATTCTTTAAAAAGGTCATTTATTTTTAGAGTGAGTCTGCAATCCGAAAACACCAGCAAAGTGAGGAGAGAAAGATTCATGTATCCTCCCCAGCAGAACACAGGCAGGCTGTCTTATGGAAAATCGCCCCTGGGTATAGGGCTGAAAGGAGATTCCTAAAGGCAGCTTCTGGCCGTCCAGATCCTGTGGCCACACACGCACCACCAGCTTCATATGTCCAACCCGCTAGCAGAAATGATGGAGGCCATCTATGGAGTGGCATCTTGTCTTCCCTAAGAGTGACTGACATCATATGTCCCTGAATTTTAATTGGCTCTTCACCATTTACAGCATTAACTGCACACACATTCTTGTTTTTTAAAGATTTATTTTATTCTCTCTCTCTCTCTCTCTCTCTCTCTCTCTCTCTGTGTGTGTGTGTGTGTGTGTGTGTGAGAGAGAGAGAGAGAGAGAGAGAGAGAGAGAGAGAGAGAGAGAGAGAGAGAGAGAGAGGAGGAGAGAATGTGTGTATTTTGCTACATTTGTGTGGTTTAAGCATGGAGTTCCCTCGATCTGGAGTTGCAGGCATTTATGAGCCAGCAGATGTGGGTACTGGGACCAAACTCAGGTCTTCTGCAAAAGCAGTATGTGCTTTTAAACTCCAGCCCCTCAACTGCACACTCTTTAGCTGGCTCTCGGTGATAAAACTGTTCCTCTTCTGCTGCAGTGTGGGTTCTAAGTGGTTCCCAGAGGTCTGTGTGATAAAAGCTTGGTGCCACCATAGGAAGTAATTGAGAGGGCCAATCAGTTATGGCTGTGACCTCTGGAAATGTGAGCCAAAGCCTTGAAAACATATGTACACATAACATTATATAGACCAAGTGATCACACACACACACACACACACACACACACACACACACACACACACACACACATCTAATAACAATGAAAAGAGAGGTCATGAATTTGAGATCAAGGAAGGGCATATGGGTTTGGAGGGAGGAAAGGGAAGAGAGAAATGTCATAATTTTATTATAATCTCAAAAACAAATAAAACCCCAACCCTTCTCTCTTTAAGCTGATTTATCTCAGTGGTTGGTAAGGTAGTGGAAACCTGTCCAACATATCTGCCCACATGAGATATCATATATGAGGCTGGAGAGATGGCTCAGCGGTTAAGAGCACTGGCTGCTCTTTCAGAGGTCCTGAGTTCAATTTCCAGCAACCACATGGTGGCTCACAACCATCTGTAATGAGATCTGATGCCCTCTTCTGGCCTGCAGGCAAACACGCAGCCAGAACACTGCATACATAATAAATAAATAAATAAATAAATAAATAAATAAATAAATAAATAAATAATAAAAAAGAGATATCATATATGATATATATGATACCATAGGTTGGGGATCGTCCCTGGAAGCTCACCCTGAGGTGGGATACTGTACGTGTCAGTTTGTCTGGGCCTTGGTACCCAGTTATATGTTCATCCTTCTGGATGTTTCTCCCATAAGTAGCATTGAATCGATGAACTTTGAGTACAGTTCACGCTCTCCGTATGATGTAACGTGTCTCATCCAATCACCTCAAAGACTTTGCCCATGTTCCCCATTTAGGGGGTGTTCTGCCTACTGATGGCTTGGCCTTCAGCCTTGATTGGCAGCCTCATCTCCCCTGCAACCTCAGCATGAGGATCTTCCCTGCTGTGTGGACTTGCCAGCCTCCATAGTCTTATGAGCCAATTCCCCCCCCCCCTTTTTTTTTTCAGAGACAGGATTTCTCTGCATAGTTGTGGTGTGCCTTTCCTGGATCTCGCTCTGTAGACCAGGTTGGTCTCGAACTCACAAAGATCTGCCTGCCTCTGCCTCCCGAGTGATGTGATTAAAGGCATGCACCACCACCGCCCCGGCAATGAGCCAATTCCTTACACACACACACACACACACAACAACAACAACAAAAGCTCCTCACATACCCAAATGGCCCAGTTTCTTAGGACAGCCAGGGCTATAGACCCAAGCTTTCCTGCTTTATTGTCCTTGTTCATATGACATTACAAATGGGATTGTAACAGAACTGTTTTCTTGAGATAGGGTCTCACTGTGAAACCTAGGCTGGCCTAGAACCCATGATCCTCCTGCCTCTACCTTCCTAGTGCTGTGACCACAGATGTGTACAGCCATTTCTCTCCCCTTTCCTTTTCTTTCCCTGCGTCCCTGTCCATTTCTCTCTCCCTCTATCTTTTCCTTTCCCCCTCTCCTTCTCTCTCTCTCTTTTTCTCTCCCTCTCTTCTCTCTCTCTCTCTTTCTTTCTCTCCCCCCATCTATCTTTCTCCCAAGGAGCAAATCCAGGGTCTTGTAGACAAATGTTCTATCCTTGAGCTTGAGCTACATCCCCAGATCTTAGAATAGAATTTGTTGAGCACTAAGTGCCAAATACCGGGTGACGGTGTTCCCACCCCCCACACACATACAGACAGAAATATATAAACAACAACAACAACAACAACTAGGAACAGCATACTTCATAAAACATTTCATGAAATTCTGTACCAGTATCAGTGACCAAGGATGTCATTTGTCATATGACAGACATCCAAACTAGAGCAAGTGTTTTGTTTTTAAAAGGAATCTTACGCCGGGCGGTGGTGGCGCACGCCTTTAATCCCAGTACTCGGGAGGCAGAGGCAGGTGGATCTCTGTGAGTTCGAGGCCAGCCTGGTCTACAAAGTGAGTTCCAGGAAAGGCACAAAACTACACAGAGAAACCCTGTCTTGAAAACCAAAAAAAAAAAAAAAAAAAAAAAAAAGGAATCTTACATTCACCCCAAAGTGTAGATACGTTTTCTTTATTTTATTTTTAAAAATTATATACTTATTTATTTATCTTTTGTGCTCATGGGGAGATGCACATGCCACTCTGCCTGTGTGGGTCAGAGGACAACTTGTAGCCTGCCGTACTGGTCCAGGGGACTGAACTCAGGTCTTCAGACGTGGAATCAGGTGTTCTTTTTTTTTTTTTAATAGCAGATAAGAATTTATTTAATACATCAAAAATATATGAATATTTGTTCTTTAGTTTGATATTAATATCTGTAATACTTGTGTGTTATTCAAGTTTTTTATTAATTAATTTATTTATTTTACATCCCAACTGAAGCCTTCCCTCCCTCCTCTCCTTCCATTCCCTCTCCCCCCCCACTTTTCTCTGCCCCCCTGCTGTGGGATGTCCTGTATGTTGTGAATATATGTTGCTATGATTGATTGATAAATAAAACACTAATTGGCCAGTAGCCAGGCAGGAAGTATAGGATAGGCAGGACCAACAGAGAGGAGAGGCTAGGAGGTGGAAGTCTGGAGGAGATGCTAGCCTGCCATCCAGGGAGCAGCATGTAAAGGCAGCAGGTAAAGCCACGGAACACATGGCGACATATGGATTAACAGAAATGGGCTGAGTATAAGAGTAAGAGCTAGACAATGTTAGGCCTGAGCTAATGGCTGAGCAGTTTAAATAATATAAGTGTCTGTATGTTTATTTTACAAGTGGGCTGCGGAACTGCTGGGGTTTGGCGGGACCTGGAGAGAAAAACTGCAGCTACACCCTCCCCGCCCAATCCACCCCTCCTCCACATTTGCTCAGAAAGGGACAGGCCTCCCCTGGGTATCAACAAAGCATGGCATATCAAGCTGCCATAAGACTCTAGTCGGAAGATTTCCTGTGTCCCAGCCTGCCAGTGGTTGGGACAAATCTCTCCCACTCACATCCCCCAAGTAAACACACCGAGTCTTATATTAATTATAACCGCATGGCCATGGCTTAAGCTTTTTGCTAGCTAGCTCTTATATCTTAAATTAGCCCATATCTATCGATCTATGTATCGCCACATGTTCCTGCGTCCCCTTACATGTTGCTCCTTGGGCCCTCACTGGCATCTCTCCCCTTCTTCCTGTCTCTTTCTCTCTTTGAATTTCCCGCCTTGCCATAGGCCAAACAGCTTTATTTATCAACCAATCAGAGCAACATATATTCGCAGCATACAGAAAGACATTCCCCCAACATAAGACTAAGCACCTCCGCCTGTATTCAGGCTGGGCAAGGCAATCCAGCATGAGGACTGGGTTCCCAAGAGCCAGCCAAAGCACCAGGGACAGCCCCTGCTCCCATTGCCAGGAG
Source organism: Peromyscus californicus insignis (assembly GCF_007827085.1). Classification (NCBI taxonomy): domain Eukaryota; kingdom Metazoa; phylum Chordata; class Mammalia; order Rodentia; family Cricetidae; genus Peromyscus; species Peromyscus californicus. The sequence continues at coordinate 15,944,445 of NW_026294491.1, forward strand.
TCCCACATATAGACCAAGCTACACAGCCGTCACATGTATGCAGAGGGCCTAGATCAGTCCCATGCAGGCTCCCTAGTTGTCGGTTCAGACTCTGTGAGTTCCCATGAGCCAGGCTAGCTGTTTCTGTGTGTTTTGCTCTGATGTCCCTGACTCCCCTGGCTCCTACAATCCCTCCTCCCTCTCCTCAGCAGGACTCCCCGAGCTTGGCCCAATGGGTCTCTGGGCCTACCTCCATCAGCTACTGGATGAAGGCTCTCTGCTGACAACTGGGGTAGTTACCAATCTGATCACAGGGGATGGCCCGCTCAGGCTGTGAAACCACTGCTACAGGTGTCTTTTCCTTGCCCACCGAGCCATCTTCCTGGTCTAAGCCTGTAGCATGAATCTTAAAAGTTCTTGTTAATAAAACCAAACCTGAAGCCAGGTATTGGGGTGAATGCTGGAAGATCAGAGAAGCAGAACAAGCCACAGCTATCTCACCTTGCCAATTCCTCAGCTGATCCTGTTTCCTCAGACTGGAAGTTTCTGTGTCCTCATTCGAATGGGTCTTAGCTGAAATGTGCTGCTCAAAGCCTAAAAGCTTAACCAGCCAAATGCTTCTAGTTTCTGGTCTCCACGCCTTATATATCTTTCTGTTTTTGCCATCACTCCCTGGGATTAAAGGCTCACTTCTTGGGATTAAAGGCATGTGTCACCATGCCTGGCTGTTTCCAATGTGGCCTTGAACTCACAGAGATCCAGAGGGATTTCTACCGGAGTGCTAGGATTAAAGGTGTGAGTGCCAACATTTTCTAGCCTAAGTATCTAGTGGCTTTTCTGTTCTCTGACCCCAGAGAAGTTTATTAGGGCACACAATATTTTGGGGAACACAATACCACCACACAAGCCTTTATTTTTCAAATCTCATATGTAAAGGATCTAAAATGACATTTATTTTTTATTTATCTATGTATATTATTTATTTATTTACTGTGTGGTGTGCATGTGTGTGCACATGCCATGCACATAGGTAGAAGTCAGGGGCCAACTTGCAGGCGTTGGTTCTCTCCTTTCACCATGTAGTCCTGGGATTGAACTCAGGTTGCCAGCCTTGGCCACAAGCACCTTTACATACTGAGCCATCTAGCCAGCCCTAGATACGTTTTAAAAGAAGAATCTGAAGTGCTTGAGGACAGTGATTCTTCCGAGGTCAAATGGGAGTTCTTCGCTCCCTGACCAGGACCTTGTCAGGACACGGTCCACCATAGCATCACGGAATGAGTCACCGGCAGCTGTCTCTCTTTGGGAAAATGAGAAATCAAAAGAGAGACATGGCCTTCTTGGGTGGCTAAGCCAGTCCCTGTTGGGACCAGCAGATAGACTCTGCTTGTGTTTCTGCTTTCTCTGGTCTGTGGTTCGGGAATTATGATCATCTTCTGACTGTGGGAGTATCCCAAGAGCGGAAGAGTTTGCATTCTGTGGAGGACTTGGTTCTTCAACCACTGTCTTGTGAACCATGGAACAGATGACTGCTGCTGCTTCAGGCTGAGTGCTGCTGTGGACCAGCCCAGGGAGACACGGAGAAAGAGTGTCACTGGGACTGGAGTCCCCCTCTGGGGAGAGTGGCTAGAGCCACCTAGCGTGAAAGTTTGGGGGCTCTCAGGCTGCTGAGGTTGGAGATTGGGAGGTCTGTGGTAGTTCTGGGATTCATTTTTACAATGCAGACAATGAAGTAATTGATTGACTCACTGTTTTCCATTATGATTACATTTCTGTGGTTTTCCTTATGAAAGTAAGAGCTAGCGGGGAAGAGGATACAATGTGGAGGAATGGCTTGGAGCCTTGCCCACCTCTGTTGAGAGAAATGGGAAGTGGGGTTTGAAATTAGGGACAGGGACCTGACGGCCTCTCTCACAGAGACATGGTGGAACCTTGGCAACAACATCCTCCAACATCATGCAGAGGGACTCAGTTCCCCTGATGGAGAGATGGCAAGTGTTTAAATGTTTCTGGAGCATCTAGTGTGGACCAGACACTGTGCCAGGTGTTGGAGATACTTCAGAAACCAAGAGAGATGAGTGTCTGTCTTCTGTGAGCTAAAGGCCCAGAGGTCCAATGAAGAAACAAACCCGGAGCCAGACTCCAGAGACCCTGGTCACTTTGGGTGACATTTAAAAAACATTCCACCTTGTCACTTAAGATTCTCCACTTGACTCTGAGGAGCTCCCAGAACATCCAGGAGCTTCTTTGGTTTTCACTGACACAAAGAGGAAGAAGATGGGGGGAGATGGCTCAGTGGGATGCTAGCCATGCAAGTCCAAGGACTGTGTTTGGACCCCCAGAAGCCATGTAAATCTGGAGGCAGCAACATGTCTGCAAGCCCAACACTCTTATGGTGAGACTGGAGGAAGAGACTCGAGAGTCACTGGAAACTTGTGGGCTAGCCTGGCACATGCTAAGTGCATGGGCTAGCCTGGCATGTGCCAAGAGGAATAACAAGAGCCACTGTCTCAAATAAAGTAGAACGCAAGGTCAGAAACCCGAGGTTGTCCTCCGACCTCCACATGTGTGGCCTGCACTCACACATTTGCACATTCGCACTCTTAGGCTGTAGGTTGTCTTTCTGTACTCTCAATAGGTGCTGCTCCCGTTGGTTAATAAATGAAGCCGCTTTGGCCTGTGGCAAGGCAGAATAGAGCCAGGCGGGAAATCCAAGCAGAGATACAGGGAGAAGAAGGGCCGGCATCGAGAGACACCAGCAAGCCGCCCAAGAAGCAAGATGTGAAAGTATCGGTAGGCCACCGGCTATGTGGCGATACATAGATGAATAGAAATGGGTTAATTTAAGGTGCAAGAACTAGCTGGTAATAAGTCTGAGCCGTTGGCCAAACAATTTGTAATTAATGTTAAGCCTCTGACTGGTTATTTGGGAACCGGGTGGTGGTAGAGATTCATCCGTCTACACTCTAATATCAGCACATACACACTCACACAAATATAAAAGATCATATATCCTCTCCTCATTATTTATTTACACAAGATTAACACAACCATATACATCCCGTCCTAAAGCTCACCAAACTCACGGAATAGGAGCATTTGGCAGAGCGTACATTTCCATCTGTCAATGACTTTTTCTGAACAGTAAACCGACAGACAGCAGGCAATCCCAGGTATAGCCTTCATCATTTTGCCCAACAAAGCTGGTGTACTTCTACAAGCACCTGGTGACCCAGCTTGGGTTTCTTCTCCCTTCCCCTCCCTCCCTCCCTCCCTCCCTCCCTCCCTCCCTCCCTCCCTCTCTCTCTCTCCTTTCTTTCTGCCCACCTGCTGTCTTTCTACCCGAGGAAAGATGTGTGATCTCTTACACCAGCCAGCTTAACAGGAGACAGCAAGGCCATGTAGGTGAACCCTGGAGTTTGAATGGTTAACACCTTCTCTCCCTGTAGCTGCCCTGCATTTTAAAATCTCTATTTTTCCCAATGAGAAATTTTTCCTGTGTCAAGATTTTATTGAACACAGTGGGGATGTGAATACTGGATTATAGCCACCAGTGTATTGGGCAAACAGGAATCTGGCATCAACCCTCAATGGAGGCCGGGGCAAGAGGGGAAAAATGGAAAAATGGAAAATGCCATGGCTATGCTTGACAGGTCTAGATTAAGCAGAGAGAGAAAGGCCTAGTCCTTATCAGAGCAAATAGTGTTATCTCCTGGCTTGCATGGGAACGCCCAATATTAACCCACCTGGACCCCAGAAGATATTTCCTCATGGCTGAGGAATCGAATTCCTCTGGCAGCTGAGTTTTAAGGACAGGAATGTGGGTCTAGGCCCCCTGCCTTGTTAAGATGGAGAATGTGGGAAATACATGTTTGGTCTTTCAATTCACTAATGTCTGACTTTGTCTTTCTCTCAGCTTGCAGGAAATTAATGCGAAATAGTTACTTACAGACAAGAAGAATATTTTAAAAGACTTGTTCCAATTTTATTTATGTGTGTGGGTCACATGAGTGCAGGGTGGTGGGTCCCTTGGAGAGAGTGACAGGAGGCTGTGAGCTGCCCAGTGTTGGGTGCTGGGAACTGACCTCTTGTTCTCTGAAAGAGTAGCAAGTGTTCTTAACTGTTGAGCCATCTCTCTAGCTCCAAAGACACAAAAAATGGTTGACCGTACATTTAAACACTGCACAAAAGTACCTTGAGGGTCTAATTTCAGTAAATAAACATGTTACATATTCAATAAATACACATGTTGCATATTCTTTTTTTGGAACATTTTGCTCTATTGACAAATAGTAACAATACATGTCTTCCTCCTATGCAACACAATGTTCTGAATTATATATGTAGTGTACAAAGGTGAAATTTAATGAACTGGCAAATGTGTTACCTTGTAGTCATTTTTGTGGGGAGAGCATATGACATCCAGGGGTGGGTGACTCTTCTTGGAGAAATCTGAAGAAATGTACAAGTGTCTATTCACCTCAGATAGGGCAACAGTGGCAGGCCAAAGGAAGGTTCTGTCCAGGTCTAGCTTGGGAACCAATGAGTTTATTGGATTTATTTCTAGGAGCAAGGGCAAGGGGTTGAAGGCACATAGCAGGCCCTAAAACAGCCACATCATAAAAAGTCTCATCCCAGCCTCCATAAAACTGGCCTATATGAGGTAGGTGGTTGTGGTGCACATCTTTAATCCCAGCCTTTGGGAAGCAGAGGCAGGCGGATCTCTGAGTTTGAGGCCAGCCTGCTCTCCAGAGTGAGTTCCAGGACAGCCAGGACTACACAGAGAAATCCTGTCTTGAAAAAAAATTTGGCCTATATGAATGTCTGTTGGGCATTTTTTTTTGATTGATTGATGTGGGAGGGCCCAAGCCCACTGAGGATGGTATGGCCCTGGGCTGGTGGTTCTGGGCTGTATAAGAAAGCAGGTTGAGCAAGTCACGGAGAGCAAGCCAGTAAGCCACACTTCTCCATGGCCTCAGTTTCAGTTTCTGCCCTGGCTCTCCAGTGATGGAGTATGACCTGAGAGTTTTAAGTTGAAATAAACACTTCCCTCCCCAAATTGCTTTTGGTCATGGTGTTTTATTGTAGCAATAGAAACCTGAGACACTTTGTAAGTTCCTTTCTCAGAAGCTGTTGAATCATGGAATCATGGTGGGTTTATATTGTTGGCCTTTTTGAACCTTTTTGTCTTTTTCTTTTCTTTCCTTTTCTTTTCTTTCCTTCAGTTTTGAACTTCCTAGCTTTTCTTCTTGGCTGTCCCTTCTTCCTTCTCTTTAGGTTGCTATTAAATGTGAACTAGCTGTCTAAATGTGTTCCACGTGGGATATACTTTCCAGTTCTGCCGCTCTGTGTAATTCAATCTGAATAGTTTCTATTCATCTGCCTTTTTAAAAACAATGTATTTATTTATTGTGTGTTTGAGAATTTCATACGAGAATACAATGTGTTTTGATCACACCCACCCCACTCTCTCTCCTCTAACTCACCCGCCCCTCCCACTTTCTCTCCCAACTTCATGTGCCTTTTCTAAAACCCACTGATTCCACTCAGTGTTGCCATTGTGTGCGTGGGTGCGTGGCCGTCCACTGGAACATGAGCAGCTTGTCAGGGGCCACGTCTGAAGAAAACTGATTCTTCCTCTCCCAACAGAAGCCATCAATTGTCTGTAACTCCTCAGCTAGGGATGGGGATTCATGAGTTCCTCCCCATGCCTTAGATTTTACAGGCTTGTTACAGTCATAGATGCCTTAAGTTCTTGTGTGCGGCTTTCTGATCATGTCCGGAAAATACCATTTCATGGTAGCCCCTCTACCACACCTGGCTTTTGCAATCTTTTTTCCCCTGTTCCATGATCATCCCTGAGGCAGGGAGGGGTGTGAAATAGATTCCCATTTAGGGCTAAGCACTCTTATGGTCTTTCATTCCCTAAAGTTGGACAATTGTGAGTCTCTGTTAATCACCATCCACTGCAGAAAGAAGCCTCTTTGATGAGAGACGTGCTAATCACAGGCATAAAGATAAGTATTTGGAGTGCAATGTAATACCATGTCCATTTAGCTGGTTAATATTAGTAAGTCCTCCCTTAGGGAAAACGAAGGGAAATGGCTTGGCATGATCTTGCATTGGCTCCAAAGGGCAGCATCTCTAGTGAGAGAGACATGTTCCCCATGGTGACCTTTGGAAGGAAGATGGGGCATGGATATGTGGACTCTAGCATTGAATCTTTAGATCTCCAAGCTGAAACTGGAATGCCTGTAGAAACTAGAAAAGGGCCATGGGTAGGGGGAGAGTAGGATGCAAGTAGTATGAAGGAGAAAATGGAATAGGGAGATGGAGAGGTGGGAGAGAGGAAGGCAGGATAGAGGAGGGCTATGGAGACGGGCGACTTATATTGAAAGAGCCATATGGAAACCTATTACTTTTAACTGGTCCCAGCTATGGGCCCTTGGGCCATTTAAAAGTACTAGATATGATGAGTTCCATGTTTCGTAGCTGATCTGAAATACAGTCTCTCCCCCCCCCAAACATTGGTGGTATCAGCAGTGGGCAGACTCCGTTAAGATGGTTGTTATCGTAGCTTGCAGGATTCATGGCTGAGTAAGACTGTTGGGGATTTCCTCCCTCAGAAGTGGCATATACTGTCTGGCACCATGAAAACTACCCAGTAGGAATGGAGCTTCCAGATCAGTACCCGCTGCATTTCTCCACATTTTGTGATTCAAGTCAGGATGTTTTCAACAACGGTGTCCAGCCGTCAAGTTTTGGCGGGTATCCAAGAGCAATGGCAATAGTCTATGTTCTTTTGGGGATCTGTGGGACCCCATTAACTACAAATCAAAGGGAAGTAACCTACTTCCTGGCACTGGGCCTTTATTTGATAGCCTATGACATCGTGGGCCCATATAAAGTTACTCCATTTAAACTCTCTCTCTCTCGTGTGTGTGTGTGTGTGTGTGTGTGTGTGTGTGTGTGTGTGTGTGTGTGTAACTGTCCATATACATATGGAACTGAACAGAAAGTTCTAGAAATGCATAGCAGACCCTTCAGTGAAGACAGGCTCTTCCTTCCCACCCCCAGTTTCCAGGTTATTTTTCTGTATATATATTTATTTATCTATTTAAAAATGATGGAAGACACAGTAGTATCCATCCACCTCATAGGACCGGTGGAGTAATTAAATAAAGAAAACCCACATGGGTAGAACTTCATAAATCATAGTCATTATTATCATTCCTACAGAAATTTCAACAGATCTTTAACCATTGGGTCTTATGTTTCTCTGGGGCACTAAGGCTTGAGCTTAGGTACCACAAATACAGCTCAGCAGGTAAACCCCCTTGCTGCTCAAGTACTAGGCACAGAAAGGCAGATGCACAAAGAGAGTGTCTATAATCCAGCTCTGTTAGGGGAAATGGAGGTCTACACAGGAGAATCCCGGAAGCCCACAGGCCAGTCAGCCTGGAGGACTAGCAGAAAACAGAGATCTGCCTCAAGCAATTGAGCGGTAAGGACTGACATCTAAGGACTGTTATCCTTTGTCACATGCTGTGGAATGTTCACATTCACACACACACTCACACACACATACACACACATTCACACATATATACACACAAACACACACATACACACATTTATATACACATTCACACACATACACAGTTACACATTCACACACACTCACACATACATACACAGATACACACACATTCATATACACACATATACACACACACTCACATACATTCACACATATACATATTAACACATATATACACTCACATACACACAAACGCACACAAGTCATAAAAACATCAGCAACCTAGCCAAATCTGGCCTGCACCCTGTTTTTATTAATAATTTATCACAACCTAGCCATTAGTTAATGTGCTATTCTGGTGAACACAGTAAGGGCTCAGAAACTGTGACAGAGAATATGGGACCTGAGGGTAAGCCTGTTAACCCTGTTCTACATGGTTATATTTTTAAAAAATTTGCAGTAAATAAATAGTTTTGTATATGGATATAATCCAGCACTTTGGTTTCTTTCTCTAACTCAAAAATGTACACATAAGACAAGATGACTCCCCATTTGGGATTTTGTAGAATTCTTCTGCCACCACGTCTCTCCTGGAGTCCAGTTTGTTTGCCGTTGGTTTTTAATTCCATAGACTTCAAGAGAAGAAAGGCAGAAACCAGCCTTGTGATGGTTACAATGTAGCTGTGGCCTATCACCTGTCATGAGAGGTGTCTTGTTCCAGAGAGGAGATGATAGGCTCTGTTGGCTGGCAACTGGTGATCACTGGGTCACCTCTTGGAGGACTTAGCAATATTGCTGTGTCTTTGGCTTTTTTCCCTTCCCTCCTGTGATAATTTTCTCTTTTCCCCAGTGACTACCACCATCCCACCTCCTCTTCCAGTGGACTCCCTGTCCCAGTGCTTTCTTGACCCTAGATTCCCCAGATCCTCTTTCCCAACTCTGAAATGTCCCAGCCACCCTCCCATCACCTAGGGAACCAGAGTGGGAACCCAGCCTGGAATGCATATTGAACCTAGGCAGAAGCTCTGGCAAGGCCTGCGCTCCACAGTACCAGGGAGGACCAGGGGGCCACAGAAACAGAAATGTCAGCCATTCTCCATGGCCTTTGAAGTTCAGGGTTGGGAAACAGGGGAGGGTGTGTATATGTGTGTATATGTGTGAATGTGTATGTGTGTGAATGTGTGTATATGTTTGTAGCTCCCCAGGGGAACCTGGGAAAGCAGTTGGGGATCAGTTGGTCTTATTCCCATTTTGAATCAGCCCCCAACCCTAGCTCATCATTCATTTTCTCTGAGCCTCAGTTTGTATTTGTAAAATGAAGAAAGTAATTCTTTTAAAAATGATTTTACTTTGTGTGTGTGCATGTGGAGGTCAGAAGGCACCCTCGGGTATCATTTCTCAGGAGCCGCCCACTTATTTTTGTTTGTTTGTGTATTTTTTGATGCCACATCTTTATTTATTTAATTTATTTTTGTTTTTTTGGTTTTTTTTTTGAAACAAGGTTTCTCTGTGAAGCCCTGAATGTCCTGGAACTAGCTCTGTAGACTAGGCTCACCTCAAACTCAGAGATCCAAATGCCTCTGCCTCCCAAGTGCTGGAATTAAAACAGTGCGCCAGCACACCCAGCTCAATGATGTATTTATTTATTTATTTATTTATTTATTTATTTATTTTTTGGTTTTTCGAGACAGGGTTTCTCTGTGTAGCTTTGCGCCTTTCCTGGTACTCGCTTTGGAGACCAGGCTGGCCTCGAACTCACAGAGATCCGCCTGCCTCTGCCTCCCGAGTGCTGGGATTAAAGGCATGCGCCACCACCGCCCGGCCCTCAATGATGTATTTATTAAGGGAAAACTATTTAACATTAAAAAGGAAAAATAGCTTATATCTATCTATAGCAGTATGGATGAATCTAAAAAAGATTATGTTTTGCCAAAGACGGGCTCAAGAGAATATATACAAACGATATAATTACATTTATACAGAATTCCAGATCAGGCAAAATTAATTTCTGATGATATAAATATGAAGATCATGGAGGAAAGGTATTTGTGAGCCACCTAACGTGGGTGCTGGGAACTGAACTCAGGTCCTCTGGAAGAGCAGCCAGCACTCTTAACTGCTGAACTGCCATTTCTCCGGCCCCACTCCCTGGTTTTCAGTTTGTACTCTTTGTGACAGTCCATGCACACACTCATTTTACCTCTGGTCTTCCTGAGACTCCCATTAATCCCCTGTTTCTTCTGGGCCCGAGGAAACAAAGGAGTATTCTCAATTTGCTTCCCACGCCTTTCTTTCTTGAAGCGAGGATGCCCGGACCAGCACAACCCAGGAGCTTCTAATTCTAGCACCACCCCACACACCTCAAACCCTCCCTCAGGGTCCGTCTCCACACAAGAAAGAGTCTTAGGTCAGCGGTGTGGTGGTGCATTCTTGTAATCCCAGCCCTCAGAAGGACTGCTGCCAGACTGAGGCTATAGAGCAGGTGGGAACCCAGCCTGGAATGCATATTGAACCCCTGACTGAAGACGAAAAGACTAATTATAAGTAAGCACAGAAGTCTGTGGTAAGACAGCAGTGTCCAGGGAAAGGAAGCTGTAAGGAGTTTTGTGTTTTTCTTGCTTTTATTCTGTTTCTAAAAGTTTGAGTAACATAGGCATATGTAAGTGAGCGAGGCAGAGCCTCATGGAACTTTACCTCACAGAGGCAACCACGGGGGACAGTTGAGGGACTGTTTATCCAGATGGGGTTTTGTTTTTGAATGTGGCTAAATTCTGAGGTTGATAATAATGAAGCCTAGTACAGAAGTTCTGGTCTCCCCACAACCTCCAAAGCCTCGGGAAATACCCAGACCCATTCTTGGGAGTCAGCCAGAACCTCCACTAAACACTATTCTCTCTCTCTCTCTCTCTCTCTCTCTCTCTCTCTCTCTCTCTCTCTCTCTCTCTCTCTCTCTCTCTCTCTCTCTCGTATACAATGTTCTGCCTTCACATCTGCCTGCACACCAGAAGAGGGCACCAGATCTCATCACAGATGGTTGTGAGCCACCATGTGGGTGCTGGGAATTGAACTCAGGACCTCTGGAAGAGCAGCCAGTGCTCTTCACCTCTGAGCTGTCTCTCCAGCCCCAATGCTGTTCTTTCTTAAAACAAATACTGAAAATGTAAGAAAGCCTTCTTACTCCACAGACTGTTTTGCTTAGTAACTACCATTCCTACAGTATTTCTTAGTCTGTTTCCTAGGTAAACTAAGTGGACTGCAGATCCGTGACAGGTAAGACAGGCTGCTGTGGCTCCATATTGACATTCAACTACCATTTGAAACATGAATCTGGGGTTGGGGATTTAGCTCAGTGGTAGAGCGCTTGCCTAGCAAGTGCAAGGCCCTGGGTTCAGTCCTCAGCTCTGAAAAAAAAAAAAAAAAAAAAAAAAAAGAAACATGAATCCAACTTTGGTCACACAGCATGAAAATAGATACTGCTGACTCATGGGTGGGAAGACCAGAAAGGGGACCGGAGTTGGGGCAGAACCCAGGAGTGCTCTGCCTTAGGGGTGAGTCACTCTGAAGTTATTCTGTAGTATTGTAGTAGATCTTTAGTTTTTATATGCGTGTACGTCTGTGCGAGTGCATGCCACCTGCGTGTATGGGTTCCACAAAAGCCAGAAGGGGATGTTGCGTCTTTCTGGAGCTGGAGTTACAGCCCTTGTGAATGTTGTTGAGTGAATTCTGGGGACCGAACTCAGGTTCTCTGGAAGAGCAGCAAGTGCTCTGAACTGCTGAGTCATCTTTCCAGCCTGGTATTGTACAGATTTTGTCCACAGGCAGGAATGGATGTGAATGGGGAATGGAAGACAGAGCTCTACCCCCCTTCAGGTTATCTATGAAAAAAGATGAGTTTAGAGCTCAAACTGGCAAGAGACACAAATTTAATACAGCAGAGCCACAAAAGTGTGAAAGGGTAAAGCTGAGAACTGGGAGCGCTTGGCTCCTCTCCATGGGACATACGACTGTCCCCAGGTGTCTCTCTGCACAGCGCTACTCTGTAACTTTGACTCCTGAGGGATGCATTGAACCAAGAACTGGACATTGCTCCAGATGTTAACGCTCTTGTATCTTGGCTTGTCCAGCTCACTTTGTCAGTGTCTCAGTGTCTAGCTCCCAGGATGTAGAAATCTGGCCCAGATTGTTCCCTGCCCCGGGGATTGACAGGAGTAGATGTCCTTAGTAGTAGACCCGGCAGCATAGTGTTAGGGTTTTGTACCCTCTCCTAATCCTTTTGGGATCTTCTATTTTGACTTAATTCAATTCAACAAGTATTCAAATCTTTTCAGCTCACCCCCCCGCCCCGTGTGTGTGTGTGTGTGTGTGTGTGTGTGTGTGTGTGTGTGTGTGTATGTGTGTGATGCACGTGATGTGTGTGTAGGTGTGGTAGCCAAAAGAAGATGTCATATTTCCCTGGAGCTGGAATTACAGGTGGTTGTGAGTCATCCCACATAGATAGTGGGAACTGAACTTACGTCTTCTGGAGGAGCAATTCACGTTCTCAACTTCTGAGCCATCTCTCAGCCTCAAAGACACCCCCCTTTACACAATGCAGTGTGCCTTATATCTAGTTACACTTTGCCATCATTGAGTAAGATTTCTTTATTCGTTCTCTTGCCCCAGCCAAAAATCTATTCATAACTTGGTTTAAAGCAAAAGCAGTGTGGCCTGTATTATTGGGAGGATACTAGTTATTTTCTTTGTAAGATTATAATTAAGGTCTCCCCAGTATGGGACTAGGTTAGCAGATGAGGAACTCCATCAGCCTTTCCTACCACCATCTAAATCATGTGCCCAGACAAAAAGCAACCGATGTCTCTCTTTGATTTATGAGATGAAATCCCTGAAAGGTTCCATGGTGGTCTCAGACTGTAGAACTCTAAGAAGCAAATATTTATTTCACAGAATAGTAATGATCAATGCTGACCAAGCAGGAAGTGAATAGCAGATCACATGTGGGCACAAAACACAGCTTCGTGTGCAACCGAATTCCAGGCAGTTGCTTCCTCTAATCCACTCAGGATTTGATTTTTAAAGAATGCTTCCTTTGGAGCCCACGTCCTTCCTACTTGGTTTCAGCCCAAAGGTGAACATTTTTGGGAGAAGGTTAAATCTTTTCAGATGTTTTGGAGGTACACAAAAAGGAAAAGCTAAACCGTTCTCTGGTGTGTATTACCTCCAACCTCATGCTACTCTGACGGGTTTGAACATTACTAGCTTTGTTCAATCTTGAGAGTCTCATGATTTGCTCAAAAACTGGTGCATGGAAAAGAATTCTTGTTAAATAAATTCTGAAAATAGCTGCTTTGGTACTTGCTTAGAAAAGTCAACCTTTCAAACCATGTGAAATATATTCTAAGATAAAAGTGTATATACAGAAACACATCAGCAGGGAAACTGGGAGGTTGAGTACATTAAAATTCTAGAAAAAAAATGAATGAAATGCAAAACATACTTAAGCTTTAGAGCACCCATAGATTGGGGTAAAAAGGAATGTTCAAAGTCAAAACTGAGCCTATGTTAGTTCAGGTTTGATATTTGGTGGCTGGGTGTCCTTAGTTAAAACACTTGCCCTCTCTGAGTCTCAGATTTCACTTGTTGGGAGTTATGATAAAAGAATCTACTTTAGAAGATTGTGATTAAGTCAGGGGTAGTGGTCTGTGTTTCTACCACCTTCTGTAATCTCAGCATTTGGGAGGCCGTGGCAAAAGGTTTGTGAACTTGAGGTTGGCCTGGCCTGCATAGGGAGACCCTAAAAAAATAAGAAAGTTGTTAGCATTAAATGGAGTAATAAACAAAAAGCATTCAGAAGCATGAGTGGACATTATAATATGTCCACAAATATTTTCTGTGACTTATACTTAAGTGGCCTTAAGATAAATATAAATATTATCTAAGAAATAAACATTGCCATGTTAGTGACTACTCCATTTTCAAAATCTTAGTTTTAGCTCAGTGTGTTTTCTTTTCCCTTAGCTTGGTGATTCCAGGTAACACACCAGCTTTTCCCTATAGTGGGTAAAATTTCCCCCAGTCACAGCACAGAGGGAGGGAGCCATTTGGAAATGGGGCAACTGGAGTAAGAGCTATCAGATATACATGGTAAAAATTCCACAGCACTTGATAATTTGCAGACACTTGATCGACTCTGAAAGAACACAAGACACATCATGTGGAAGTAGAAAACATTGGCTCCTAACAGATCTCTATGCTCAGTCTCACTCACGACTCTGACACTTTGCCTTGTCTAAGAATGTGAATATTCCTGATGCCACCAATTTTAAATGACTTTAAACATTTCTTTTTAAAAAGCATTTAAGAACTTAAAAATTTTATTTATGTGTCGTGTGTGTGTGTGTGTGTGTGTGTGTGTGTGTGTGTGTGTGTGTGACAGTGCATATGTGTGCAATGCCAAAGGAAGCCAGAAGAGGGCATGAGATCCCCAGAGCTGGAGTTACAAGCATCATGAATTGCCTAATGTGGGTGCTGGGAACTGAACCCTTCTCTCTGCAAGAGCAGTTTGTGCTCTGAACCTCAGAGCTGTGTCTCCAATCTTATACTTCTCTTTTGTCTTATACTTCTCTTTTATATGATACAAATGCATTACTGAATTTCTGTTTTATTTGTTTATTTTTCTTTTGCTTTTTCCAGACCAGGTTTCTCCACATAGCCCTGGCTGTCCCGGAACTTGCTCTGTATACTAGTGTAGATGTAACCAACCGTCTTATTAAATAAGAAACACAGAGCCGATTCAGAGAAGAAAGCCAAGAGGTCAGAGCTAAGAGCCTCACCCTTCCTGCTTCAGCGATCCTCTTCAGTCAAGAGAGCTCTCCAAAAGGGACCTACTTCCTGTGTGTATGTCTTTATATAGTCTAGCTGTTCTGCCTTCTCATTGGTTGTAAACCCAAACACGTGACTGCCTCGTCACTGCCTGTATGTACCGCCCTCCAGGTCCTTAAAGGCATGCGCCACCGCCGCCACGCACTTGCTATGGCTCTAATAGCTCTGACCCCCAGGCAACTTTATTTATTAACATACAATTAAAATCACATTTCAGTACAAGTAAAATACCACCACATACTAGAGTGGCCTTGAACTCAGATCTGATTGCCTCTGCCTCCCAAGTGCTAGGATTAAAAGTCTGTGTCACCATGCCTGACTCATAGAAATATTTTAAATATGTTTAATATTAATATTAAATATATTTAATACTTCAATCTAAAGTGGTTTTTATTTTTTTGTTTGTTTATTTTGTAACCTGCCCATATCTCCTTCACCCTCCAAATCTCTGCTTCTAATCCACAGCGCATCTTTTGAGGTAGAGTAACTAACACCTTCATTTACTTCTTGAACATTTTACTTACTTATTCCCTGTGGTTTGAAGGAAAACGGCCCCCAGAGGGAGTGGCACAAATGGGAGGTGTAGCCTTGTTAAAATAGCTGTGGTCTTATTGGAGGAAGTGTGTCATATATTATCAAGCCACGCCGTACTAGAGTTGCCATGGTCATGGTATCTCTTCACAGGAATAGAAGCCCTAACTAAGACATTTGTTATATTGCAGATTGAACACAGGCTCTGTGCACACCATCCCCTCACTCTAAGGGCTCTGTGCACACACACCATCCCCTCACTCTAAGGTCTCTGTGCACACCATCCCCTCACTCTAAGGGCTCTGTGCACACACGCCATCCCCTCACTCTAAGGTCTCTGTGCACACCATCCCCTCACTCTAAGGGCTCTGTGCACACCACCCCCTCACTCTAAGGACTCTGTGCACACCATCCCCTCACTCTAAGGGCTCTGTGCACATCATCCCCTCACTCTAAGGGCTCTATGCACACTATCCCCTCACTCTAAGACAGTAGTTCTCAACCTCCCTAAGGCTGTGACCCTTTAATACAGCTCCTCACGTTATGATGACCTCCAACCACAAAATTATTTTGTTGCTACCTCATAACTGTAATTTTGCTGCTGTTATGAATTGTAATGTGGATATCTGATAGGCAGGGTATCTGATATGTGGCTAAAGGGGTCACACCCCACAGGCTGATGACTGCAGAACTATGTGTACACTGTCTCCTCACTCTAGGGGCTCTGTACATACTATCCCTACTTTTTAGAAAGTCTAAGTTCCCATGTGCCAGCTTGTCTTGATGTACAAACACATCAGTAAGCATGTCTGTTTTATGGTCAAAAGGCAAACAGAAAATGAGTTTCAAAGACAGAAGATGCCCCAAATTTTATAATCCTGAACTTGGTGGTGAGTGACAATGTGAATCTTAGGAAAATAAAAGATGAACTTAAGCCTCCTAAATATAATAAGAAACTTATGACAGAAAACCCAAGGTATCTATTTTCTCTTAGCACAAATAGTATGTGTTCACTCGCTAGAAATGGCTGTGATTATGTGGTATACAGTAAAGGGCCAAAGGCAGGAGAATGACTGGACCAGACCAGAAGGCATGCGTAGGGTAAACAGCTTCCAGACAACAAATGCCATTGGTTTTAAGAAAGCAGGGTTTTTTTTTGCCTCTAGTTTTAGGATCTTTATGGATAACCTTTCTTTTTATGATCTTCATATTTTAAATAACTGAAATACAAGGATTGATGTCACATATTCGCTTCTCATGTTCAATATAATAATTGAGTCATCAGGACGTTAAGCGATGTGAAAGCTACCATGAATGCCACTTGTGAATAAGGAAGGAAGCTGCTTGCAT
Organism: Peromyscus californicus insignis; assembly: GCF_007827085.1. Classification (NCBI taxonomy): domain Eukaryota; kingdom Metazoa; phylum Chordata; class Mammalia; order Rodentia; family Cricetidae; genus Peromyscus; species Peromyscus californicus. The sequence continues at coordinate 15,960,724 of NW_026294491.1, forward strand.
CACCCTTCACGAAGGGTGACAAGGATATGTTGCATTTAAAAGTTGTTTTTCATTTATCAGCAATGTGAAAACTTTAATTTTCTTTAGTAGGAAGGAAGATAAGAAATAATTGTAATTTTGAAAAAATATCTCTCTAATCGTGTAGAATTCAATATGTATATATCAAAATTTATATTTAGTTTACACTTATTTAAAAGAAACTATAAAATACAGATAAGCAAAGTACTGCTTTGAAATCTATAATTATATCTACTTAAAGACAATCATTTAAGTTCAATATACACATCCAGTCTCTTGGACTATCACATGGTCACAGTCAAGATCTGGTTTTTAGATTTCTGTATGTCTCGTGTGTGTGTGTGTGTGTGTGTGTGTGTGTGTGTGTGTGTGTGTGTGTGCATGGAAGCCAGAAGAGGACATGGGATTCCCCTAGAACTGGAGTTACAGGTGATTGTGAACTGACATGTGGGTGCTGGGAATGGGACTTGGGTCCTCTGAAAGAGCTCTTAAGCACACTGAGCCATCTCTCAGCCCCACAATTGAGATTTAAGAGTATAGATTTTTTTTAAAAAAAGAATACTACATATTCATAATGTAATATATGCCAGGAATATTGCTTTTCTGGAAGCTGCTTTCTAAACTGTATGTATTGTAGTATAGACATGCTGACAAGTCAACACTGTGAAAAAAATCTGAGGTGTCTTGCTCCCTAGCAGGTCACAGGAGAGCTGGTGGCTTTCAGGCACCCAGTTACTGTACACTGGCATGGACCATAGTGCCGAAGCATCACCGAAGCAGCTTTCTGAGCAGCGGACATGGATATAAGGGAGATGCTTCACAGCAGGTCACACTGAAAGCTGGATCAACCACATCCTCTTTGAGTACCATCTGAGTGGAACTGACCTGCTTTAGTAGATGAAGATGCGGTTGGTTCTGCATCAACGTGAGTTGTTTTCTGGACAGCACACAGTTGGGTCTCATTTCTTCAGCCCTCTATGTCTTTGGATGGTGGGAGTTCAGTCTATGTAGGTTTGAAATAATTGTCAGAGAAGGGCACACAGCCTCTTCCTTGTTTTCTCTCAATCTTCTAACCGGTTTTCTCCCCCTATCTTCTGTTCTATTCTGTTTATTTTTTCTTTTATCATTACAGTTTTGATTCTTTCTCTATTTGTGTAACTGTTTTAGAAGGAGTGTGGCTACCTTGGGGCTGATACAAAATATCAAAGTACAGTCTTTAAAAACACCTAGCGAGTGGGGAGCTGGCTAAGTCCTAAAGTAACTAAGCTGTAAGTATGAGAACCTGAGTGTGGGTTCCCAGCAGCCACTTACAAAGCCAGCTGTGGTGGCTGGTCTCTACTGCACTGGGGAGCAGGGTTGGAGACAGAAGGATGGCTGGAGCTCACTGTCCAGTCATTCGAGCCAATTGGTGAGCTCCAGGTTCAGGGAGAGATGCTGTCGCATACATCTCATACACTAAGGTGGGGGTGAGAGAGGAATGTTGACACTAATGTCAACCTCAGACCAACACATGCCTGTCTGCTCATTATACACACATGTGCATGTGCACACACACAGAGCTGACCAAGAACAACCTAATCGCAAACAAAAACACCACACTTTTATTTCTCCAACTTAAATGTTACCAGTTTCACAATAACAACACTTTGATGCAATTTACATTTTGCATATGATGTATCTTGGATATATTTTTAGGTATTGGTATTATTATTTTATCTTTTAAAGTCTGTCCTATAGATGGTATAGTTTAAAGTGCCTTACACATCACTTTGACAGCAATACAATACTCTGTATTTATTTCTCTCTCCATTTTCTTTTTCCCCAGACAGGGTTTCTCTGCATAGCCCTGGCCATCCTGGAACTCACTCTGTAGACCCTGTTGGCCTGGAACTCAAAGATCCGCCTGCCTCTGCCTCCTGAGTGCTGGGATTAAAGGCATGCGCCACCACCACTGCTCGGCTTCTATATTTGCTTTTAGCTGCAAGCTGCTTACTTGATATATGGTCATGGCTGTTGAGCAGCAGATCATGTCTGCTTGAAGAGCTCTCTGATGATTTATATTCTCTCTCTCTCCCTCCCTCCCCCTTACCCTCCCTCCTCCCTCTCTCCTTCTTTCCCTCTCTCCCTCCCTCCCTTTTGTCTTCCCTCCCCTTGAATGAACTAGACCAAGGACATGCTTCTAATGAAGAGAATGTGCAAAATACATTGTCATTTTTTTTTTTTTTTTTAGATTTCTTTATTATGTATACAGTTCTGCCTGAACATATCCCTGCAGGCCAGAAGAGGGCGCCAGATCTCATTACAGATGGTTGTGAGCCACCATGTGGTTGCTGGGAATTGAACTCAGGACCTTTGGAAGAACAAGCAGTGCTCTTAACCTCTGAGCCATCTCTCCAGCCCCCATTGTCATTTTTTTTAAAAAATGTATTTATTTTACCTTATGTGTGTGGGGATTTGCCCTCATGTCTGCGTGGGTGCCATGTATGTGCAGTGCCCCAAGGGGCCAGAAGGGGGCACTGGTTCCCCGGAACTGGATCTAGGTGGGTGCTGATGACTGAACCCAGGTTCTCTGCAAGCGCTCTAAACCTCCGAGCCATCTCTGCAGCCTCCCCACATTATGTCACTTCTTGAGTAGCTCACAAAGATAACGTGGCATGACACTTACTTTTCCTTGTTTCCCCTCAGATGAGACCAACGCCCAAGCCAAAGGAGCCCAGGGGAGCCTCTAGCCCACGGCAACTGTGTTGCCAGCTTTCTGTTGCTGTGACACACACCTGAGATAAACAACTGAAAACAAGGAAAGATGCAGCTGGATCCCGGTTCCGAAGTTTCAGTTCACGGTCTGGTGGTCTCGTTGCTTTGGGTCTGGAATGGACACTGTGGAGGGGGCACATAGCAGAATGGTCTGTAGGCTTCCTGGTGGCCAGCAAGGGGAGAGGAACAGGAAAGGGCTGAAGTCCCAGGGTCTCCTTCAAGGGTAAGACCTCAGCAACCTAGCGTGCTTTCTCCAGGTCCCATCTCCTGGCAGCGCCAAGCCTTTGGGATCCAGTCAGAGAGGAGCTGCCTCCCCCTGCCCGCCAGCCTGTTAGGAAATGAGTTGTCTAAATCACCTTATGAGGTGGAGTCAGTCTTCATTCAGCTACGCCCTGGAGTGACACCAGAGCCCAGGATGATGATCTGAGTGAAGTGTTCTGCAAGCCTGTCAGCCAGCAAACACCCAGTTCAACTATGGGGAATCTTGACCCCTCAAAACCCAGAAATATCTCATATATATATTTGATTTTCAAGTTCCTTACAATAAAGTTCAAAAAATACCCAAGACCCAGAAATAACAAATGTTTGCCAGTTTAAGCTGCTCACTTTGGGAGGAATTAACTTTGTAGCAATAGATAACGGACACAGATGCACAAGTGGCCAGCGGACCAGTGGGTGGTAGTCCAGAGATTTCACTTTAGGGGCTACATTCTTTTCTCCATGTGACAATGGCTGATTCACCTACATCATTCTGAACTCCTTTGTGTATGGCACCAACTCGATCATCCCTTGGGTCTTACCTGTTTGTGTTCTCTCTTCCCTCAGCCTGTTGCTGAACTGATCAATTACTTTCCAAGTGAATAAATTCCCTCAACTCATGAAGGTTTTGCTGTCATGAGCAACCCTCAAATTTCACATAGTTTCATGTCAACATGTTTCCAATTGTTAGAGTCTACCAAAATGAAACTTGCCCCCACGTTACATAATAAGAGGAAAGCATGTGTGTGTTTAAACTCTGCACCTCCTGGTGTCCAGTTAAGGGCTATTGATACTTGAAGGTATTGATTCATAGTCCCACGTGGCCATAGCTTGCTGCCCATGCTGGGTGCACTCGGGGGATACTCACTCATCTCTGCTGGACAAACAAAGATCCTGAAGGGACAAGCTGAGCCATAGTGACCGGGATTTCTGTTTCCCTTTCTCTTAGGTTTACATTTACCTCCACTGAGAAAGAGGTCATTGGTTTGTGCTTATCGGGAGCTATCTGTCTTCCAGTCATAACCGCAGCGGTGGATCCAACTCGGCAAGAGAGATTTATGTTGAGAGCCAGTTGCGTTGGCTGCTCAGACTGCGTGTGGAGAAGCATTTCCTGGCCCGGAGTGGAAAAGGGCTATGATTAGCTGGTAACGGCAGCCATGAAAGAGGCCAGGGGTACGGTGAAGTGAGACCATGGAGTTGGCCGTTGGGGTTTCTGAGGAGTTTGGTCCAGGCGCTGGCTTTGAGGCTCTTCTCTTTCTGCTATGACCCATACTTCCCACACACGGTGCCCAGGAAGGCTCACTTTCCAAACGCCACTGGCTCAAATTCTTGGAAGTGAGTTCTCATTTGATGTGAGGTTTAGCACGTAAGTGGCCGTGGTGGCATTCACCTTGCAACTTGAGTGTGGCCTCAGAAGCTGAGCCAGCCTGTGGGCTGAATGCTTTTCTGGCATCGGACTCTCTGATTCTGGCTAAACCCAAAAGTCAAATTGCCAGGAGACTGTCAGTTCGTTAAAAAAACACAGTTCAGGAAGGTGCAACTTTGCACATACTTACTGTTGTCTTTTGCCAAAAGCATTCCATTTTCTAAAGTTCCAGGGAGTCATGAGAACTCCAATTTACATGTGGGTGTTGGTCTAGGGATGAAGGGGTGGCAGGTAATGTCAGCACTGTAGATCAAAAGCACAATTTACATGCGCTTTGAAACCTTGACAACAGAAGAAGCTGTGAGTCTGGGGTCAGGACACCTCTTTGGGCGACAGTTTGAGCACAGCACGACTAGGGTCTTTTTTTTTTTTTTTTTTTTTAACTTTTGGCAAAGTCTTGTATCAGGAAATGTTCAAATTCAAAGCCCTGTGAAAATTCATTTCCATCTGCAATGTCCTTGCCTGTCCACACTCATCCATCCATTCCACTCTCTTTTTGATGGTCCAGTCTCTGTGTCCCCTCACTTTTTTTTCTTTTTTAGCATTGAGGCATTGCTATCATTGATAAATTTTTACATTTGAGATTTTTTTTTTTGTGGTTGTTGTTTCAAATCCATTTTATGGAAACAGAAAGAGAATTCTAACCACTTTCTCTACGTCTAGAAGGACTTTACCCTCAACTTTGGGAAAGTGCTAAACCCAGCTGCTTCTCCTTAGAAAGAGATAAAACCCCTCCGGTAGCCTCAGGCTTCTTGGCTGTGTGGTTGTGACCTTAGATGGAGGTCGGAGGACAACTTGGTTGTGTTTTCTCTCTCTTTCCAGCTTCATTTCCTTTCTGGGGATCGTATTGGGGTGTTAAGCAAGTGCCTTTACCCACAGAGCCATCTTGCCAGCCTGACCAGATGAGTCTACTGTTTATTTTCTGTCAGATGACATTCTAATCCTTCTGTGACTTTCCACGGGTCTGATCTCTCAGCTGCCAATTGCAGAGAATGCTGCCGCCCACCAATCACCTTTAATGGCAGAGTTTCACTGAATTCTTCCCCCCTCGCCCCGTGGTCCTTCAAGTAGTTATTCCACAGTGACATAGTTGTCTAAATGAAATGATAGACTAATTTCCAAGTATGAGTTTTTAGCTGAAAGCCCCTGAACTTTTTACCAGGCAATGGCTGGGGTAGGAGACACAGGATGAAAGGGATGTGCTCTCCCCCGCAAAAACCCAGGCATCAGGTGTGGTATGCTGACAACAGTGATGATGGTGATGAGGATGACATGGTAAAGGTAGGATAGTGAATGCACCGACAATTGCTTTAATGGGATGAGCCTGGCATTCCTCGGAAGCAAAAGGTAAGAGAGGCTGGATAAGCTGGCAGCGGCTGTTGATGAAAGCCAGGAATAAAAATGGAGAATATGTAGATGGGGGAGGGGTGGCAGCGTAAAGAGCTCTGAGGAGAGAGCTGGACTGGCCTGTACCACAAATAGCTCCCTGCTGTTGGGGTGTGCAAGGCAGGAGACTGAGGTGGCCAGCAGAACAGGAGCTTGGGGTGAGCTCTGTGAACTGTCTCCTGGTGGCCATGTGTTGAGATTATTTGGACATCATTGGATGTCAAGGGCTGAAGAAACAGAAATGTCACGGGGCTAATCCCAGCCCTTGGGAGGCAGAGGCGGGCGGATCTCTGAATTTGAGGCCAGCTTAGTCTATAGAGTGAGTTCCGGGACAGCCAGGGCAGCACAAAGAAACTTTGTCTCAACAAACAAACAGACAAATAAACAACAAAAAGCAGAAAAAGGAAAAAAATAGTAAAGAAATGAAGTGAATGCATGTATGGGGAGGGCATGAGCAATATACATTGTATACACATATGAAGTTTTCAAAGAATAAATAAAAACTACTTTAACAACTTAAAAAGTAGAACAGCCTCTTTAATACAAACTCTTGTGACTATTACAAAACACCTAAGTTTGGGGTCAGTATTTCTGCATTTTGCCTTAGAAGAAACAAATCAGAGGACCATTTTGCCTGTAAAAGAATGCCAATCCGCTGGGTGGTGGTGGCATATGCCTTTAATCCCAGCACTCGGGAGGCAGAGCCAGGCAGATCTCTGTGAGTTCGAGGCCAGCCTGGTCTACAGAGCAAGATCCAGGACAGACACCAAAACTACACAGAGAAACCCTGTCTCAAAAAATCCAAAATAAATAAATAAATAAACAAAGAAAGAGAGAGAGAGAGAGAGAGAGAGAGAGAGAGAGAGAGAGAGAGAGAAAGAGAGAGAGAGAGAGAGAGAGAGAGAGAGAGAAAGAAAGAAAGAAAGAAAGGAAGGAAGAAAGGAAGAAAGAAAGAATGTCAATCCATTTTTTTCCCCCTAAAATGTTCCAAACAGTTTTTCGGCAAACGTCCATTAATCAAGGTTATATATATATATTTGGCTGACCTTGATCTCAGAGATTCGCCCGCCTCTGCCTCCCAAGTACTGGGATTAAGGTTGTGCACCACCACCACCTGGCTAATTTGAAGACTTAATGTAATTATACTTAAAAAAAATTTCCAAGTGACTTTTTTGGGGGAGGAGGCTTGATTCACTGAAGAATCTGTTCCTGTATTGGGAGTTTCAAGTGGATTGAAAAATCACTCTCTTCCTCCAGAAGTGGAAAGTTAAAATAAAACAAGATAAAAAAAAATGGGGAAAAACCAAAGCCATGGGCTCAGGAAAACAAGAAGTGTGGTTTCAAGTGTGGTTCAAGTTTTATGGAAAGAGCATGGCTCCCTGGAATTCTTGGTTCTGTTGTTTACATTTTTTTTTCATTTCCATGATGATATAGTAAGAATATGTTGCTTTGCTTTTCCAAAAATGAAAGTAACACATCCATATGACTTAAACAACCTGAAATACAAACCTGAAATGCGTGTTTTCCCTCCATTTCACGCTTTCTACAGGTAGCTACTTCTAAAACTTTTAGATTGACTCTATTTCCACTCATGTAGCTTTGGATAGCATGCAAAGATGGCTGATTCTCCATTTTCTAAGAGCTTGATTCACAATTTATGTCAATTCCTCAGGAGTGATCTTTTTTGTCTTTTTCTTTTTTTGGTAAAAGCACTGTTTTCTCCCTCACTGCCCCCACCCACCACAGACACTTCTCAACATTCCAAATTCCTAGTGTAGCCATAACATAATTTAGGGTAGATCAGTATTCATAGTTGACATCGTTATATCCACAGGACACAAGCTATGGCTCAGCTATGTTGCTTATACCAAGAACTTTGGTATCCCTGAATGATACCTTGCTGTGCTTGGACTGAATAATCGGGTTTATGTATACCTCACATTTGCTTGTGAATCAATAATATCAGCATCTTCACCAGGTGTCTTAAATGCCTTTGAGTGTCCCTGTACTTCAAGAACTCAATTTTATCCAGAAGAAATTGGACTCTTGAGATGTATGACTTATTCCAGCTCAGGTTCCTCTTGCACTGTTATCTTGAGTCATTCCTCTACATCCGTGTACTAGATCATTCGGGCTCCATGTTCTGTGTTTTTTTCTGCCTCTTGCTTCATTCTCTTACTTGGGGCACTATGCATTCTTCAGTAGCTATCTTAGAGTATAATAAAAATTCTACCTATCCATCCATCCATCCATCCATCCATCCATCCATCCATCCATCCATATTTCTCCTATTTTAAGAATAAATTCTAGATTTGTATTGAGTTGGTAGTTTTGCTTTTGAAATGATTTCCCAATAGGCATTGCTCCATTGCCTTCTAGTCCCTGATGCTGTGTGTATATTTGATGAATTTTCTTTGTGTCTATACAGTGTGTATTTGGAGAAAATCTTGGGACAAGCATCCTGAAGCAATCAGAGGTTGCGAGCATCCATTTGAATTGAATAACCTAGGCCAGCGCAGCCTTTCGCAGAAGCAAACACTATTTTTAAAGTTTGCAAGAGCTCGGGTAATGGATCAGTTGGTAAGGTGCTTGCCGCACAAGCATGGGTACCTAAGTTCTATTCCCAGCACCCACATAGAAAATCCAGGTGAGGAACATGCCTGTATTCCCAGCTCTGGGGAAGCAGAGACAGGCGGAACTCTAGGGCTCCCTGGCCAGCCAGCTTATCCTACTTGGCAGGCCACGGGCCAATGAGAGACTATGTCTCAGAAACCAATATGGAAGGTTCCTGAGGAATGACACCGGCTGTCCATCTGGCTTTCCACCCACATGTACATACCTGTGCACCTGCACACAAATCCCAACGTTTTCTCAAAAAGCAAAACCAGACCTTTACTTTCCCGAGTGGTGAGAGCTCTCATTTCCCCAAATTCTTATCAGATTACTTTGACACTTAACTGTCATAGGAAAATAGAAGCCAGGAGATACAGGAATTCCTCGTGTAGGAAAGATGGAACCTAACAGTTGACCTGGGGGTTAACAGAGGAACTGTTTCTATTTGTCACAACATTCTGCTTGTCTCTTGTAGTCATTTTACCAGATGGTCTCAATGCCCTGAGGTATCAAGACTGTCCGTTTTTGATTGGTTATTATCTGGGAACTGCATTTTCCCCAGGCATTTAAAATATACTCAATTCAGAAACTGCGAAGCCAATCTCCCAACACCAACCAACGGACCATAGTCTTTGCTTTCTATCCACTATCCTCAGGGGTTCCGCTTCCATCCTCAGTGAGAAATCTCCCAAAGCCTTCCTCCTCACTTCATTGTCTGTGGCCACTCTCAACCATCCCTCTGCCGTCTACTTCTAAAGTCCCAATGACTCCTCGGAAAAAGCATGCCAGCCTCCCCATACTGCACAGACATGATTGTGTTCTCATTTGAGAAACCATCTTTCTCCTGAGCTGACACCACAGACCTTGGCCTGGGCTTTCCCCCTTTTCTCTATTTTCTCTCGTGTTCGCTGTCCTATATGTGACGAACCCATGCCAGAATGCTTACAAGACTATTTCCTGAACGTGTTTTATTTTTCCTTCTTGTCCACCCGCTAAGCCCTGTTCCTGTAGATCACTGGAATGATTGCACATAGGCAAAGATCATATTTTTCTCTCAGTGAGCCCAGCACTGAAGTCTACACTGTTACATCCAAATGTTTATTTGACATCTTGTCTTAGGGTTCTCAATGACACCTCATCCTCATTATGTTGGGGTTGATGTTGTGATCATCCCTCCAGCACAGAAATCTCCCAGTAAATCTCTTACTCAGTTTACAGTGCCAGTCTTTCTCTGTGTCAGTCATAACCCTGTAGACGTGTCCTTCCCTGTCGTCCCGTGTCTCATCCACCGTTAGTGTAATTGATGACACCATGGAAATAACTTCCCACAAATCCTCTCATGTCTCTCCATGTGCCTCCTCTTGACGCCATTAGCATCGATGATCTAAGTTTCCTGGGTAGTTCAACTTTACATTAGTTCAACTTCTCTATCCCTGAAGCCCTGTAGTCTGTTCTCTAAACTATACTGACATCTCTTTAATGCTCAAGTTTAACCACACCACTTTTTACCTAAAGCGTTTGTGTGCTTCCCTTTTGTTCTGAGAATGAAGATAACTCCCCCGACTGGGCAGATTGTGGTGTATTGTGCCCATACCTCACCTTTTACTTGACCCTCCTGTCTCAGCATATCCAATTCCTCCCTTTCCTGTCCTGGCCCTGCTAGCCTAGTCCTTGTTGCAGGAACAGAGGGACGCATGCCACCTCCTTCTCCAGTGAGTTTCTGTGTTGATCCGAGAGCTCACAGCAGCTTTCTGCTCAGTGTCTAGCACCTGCAGGGCTGGCCCCTTTGCTCTTGTGCCTCAGTTTCCTCAATCCTAAAATGCAGATAATGGTAAAGGCTAATTTCAGGGATGCTATTATGATCATATCATATTTTGCAGGGATGACTCTTCCCTCCTCTCTCCTGTCTGAGTAATTTTTTTTTTTCTGGAACAGGTGAATTCCTGAGTTAGTCTTTTGATAAGCATCAGTGACCTCTTTGAACCTTATTAGTCCATTGTAGGTTTTCTCATGTCTTGAGCCCCCTTTCACAATGGTTGCCATAGGGCAGTGGTTCTCAACCCAGGGGTCATGACCCCTTAGGCAAACCTCTCTCTCTCTCTCCAAAAACATTTACATTGCAGTTCATAACAGTAGCAAAATTATGACAGTGATGAAGTAGCAACAAAAATAATCTTATGTTTTGGGTCACCACTACAGGAGGAACTGTATTAAAAGGTCGCAGCATTAGGGAAGTTGAGAATCACTGATAGAAGGACTACTTTCTACATTTTTTTTTTATCTTGTGGTAGCACCCTACCCTTCTCCCCAAAAGGCCAGTCTCAAGAATGCCAGGATTGTGTCTTTCTTTGCTCACTGTTCTTCAAGCCTAACAGAGTACCGAGAACACAGCAAGGTTCCCCTGAGTATTTACTCCCAGAAAGAGGGTAAATACCCCGATGGGAGGCTGTGGGATGCTGCCAAATAGACCCTGTTGGTGGTAACTATGCTTTGCCGAGGAATCACTAATGGCAACCAGAAGAACAGAGGACACATGTTGGCAGGGAGCAGCTGAGCGGGGGCTATCTGGTCTTGGGTCAGAGGAAGTCACCCTGGGCAGGAGGTGTAGGGATAACGTATGAGGTGGAGAAGCAGGTTTGAGTCTTGCTCCTTTCTCTGCTTCAGTGTGTCCTTAATCAAGTCACTTCCACATGATTCCTCATCTGTAAGTCACACTGATGCTTCAGCTCAGCCAAGTAGGTGTGGATCCTGGAAGAATTTAAAAATTACATGTGTGTGTGTGTGTGTGTGTGTGTGTGTGTGTGTGTGTGTGTGTGTATACATGTCCTTGAGTGCATGTGCCAGAAGAAGCCAGAAGAGGGCATCAGATATCTCTGAGCTTGAGTGATAGGCAGTTGTGAGCCATGAGAGGTGAGTGCTGGGAATGGAACCCTGGTCCTCTGGAAGTGCAGCAAGTACTCTTTAACTACTGAGCCATCTCTCCAGCTCCTGATTTTTAAAAATTCCATCTCCTTACTTATTTGTGCATGGGTGTGAGTGAATGTTCCAGTGTGCTTTTGTGTTGGTCAAAGGAAACTTGCCTGAGTTGAGTCTCTCCTTCCACTATGTGTGTGTGTGTGTGTGTGTGTGTGTGTGTGTGTGTGTGTGTGTGTCCTGTGGCTCTAACTCAGGTTGTCACACTTGGCAGAAAGTGTTGTGACTCTCTGAGCCACTTTACCTGTTCCTCTGCTAAGAGTTCTGATTTTCCTTAAGCACATTATAAGACTATCTGTGGACCCAGGTGAACCATATGGCTCGCCCCACATGTAAGCCGACTGCTTCTCTCTGTAACTCAGCGACATTCTGCCAATCTTCACCTTCCTCCCAAGAAGAAAAGGTATTCTTGTGCTTTTGGTTATTCAGTGAAAGGCAGTGTGAATCTATGTGACTGTGGAGGACAGTTCTAAGTTCATACCAGGGCCTCGTCCCTCTGAGCTCCACACTGAGCTTTGAGAGCAGTGTGTGCGTGGGCTGGTTGGCAAGTCCGGATCAATTGCAGGTCTTCGTCTATGGGCGGCGAGGACTGAGAAGAGCCGTAGGAGGACGAGGTAGTCATCTCTGATCTCCGGTAGGGATAGATGCTTCAGGTGGTGAAACTTAGTGTCAACAAAGGCAGAACTGAACAAAGTCAGAGAAGGGCACATCTCCCCATCTCTACCTCTTCCTTGAAAATCACAAAGAATCTGGAGGAGAGGTCTCCTTTTGCCGCCCATCTGTGCGCTGCTCTTGCTTTGGCAAGGTAAAGGGTTCTTTGGATTGGAAGGGTTGGGTGCCCATGAGTCAGGTCTACTCTGATGTTTGCGAAAGTTGGGCATTGATCCTTCCTGCCCCAGACCTCCCATTTTTACTATTACCATTCACACTTGTGGGACATACTCAGGGTGTCCCGTGCGTGTGTAGATAGGAGTGGACTTTCGCGTGCACCCCTGGAGCACTGTAGGGTCACCCTGGGCTTGAACTTGGCCGAGTCTAAGTTTGGAGTACTCTTGAGTATGGAGAGGGATGAAATCCAGGTGTAGGGGCAGAAAAGTGATAGAAAGTGATGCAGATGTGGATAAGCAAGCTTGTGTGCCTGGCGGGCACGCGGGAACTTTGGGCTTGAACTTGGCCTTGCAGGAGGACATAGGAATTTGGGAGTTTGGAGAGAGATGGACTCTACGCGAAAGCACAGAAAAGTGGCAGTCAGTGACGAAGGCGCCGGCCGGGCACCCGGGGAGCGCCGGGCTTGAACTTGGCCACGGTGTCCGAGAGCCCGAGGGTCCGCGCGAGGGGCAGGCTTTCGGGGCGGCGCCGCGCGGCGTGTGGACGTGGTGCGTGTGAGAGGGCGCGGGCCGATGGCTCCCGCCCGTCGCTCCCCGTGGGCCGGGCCGGCCAATGAGCGCGCGAGGCGGCGGGGCCGGCGGCGGCCGGAGGCGCGGGCTGCGCTCTGCGCTTGGAGCGGGCGCTGCAGGCGGGGGCGCGGGCCGGGGCGCAGCTCGGCGCGGTGGGGCGGGGGCGGCGCCCGAGGCGGGGATGCGCAGGGCTTCCCGCGGCCACGGCGGCGGCGGCGGCGGCGGCGGCGACGGAGGGGGCACGAGCTAGCGCCGCGGCGCGCGGAGCCAGAGCGGCCCGGGCCGGGGCGGCGGGGCAGCCCGAGCGCCGCTCGCACCATGGCCGCGCAGGGCGAGCCGGGCTACCTGGCGGCGCAGTCGGATCCGGGCTCCAACAGCGAGCGCAGCACCGACTCGCCGGTGGCCGGCTCCGAGGACGATCTGGTGGCCGCGGCGCCCCTGCACAGTCCCGAGTGGAGCGAGGAGCGCTTCCGCGTGGACAGGAAGAAACTCGAGGCCATGCTCCAAGGTAGGCATGCTCCTGCTCCCGATCTCCTCTTAAGGGCCCACGACGCGCCCGGTCCGCGCACGGGACTGGTCCCCCCCAACCCCCCACTGCCAGTTCGCCGGATCGGAGGAGCTAGAGGCCCGAGTTTGTCCTGCCGCCCCCTAAGTTGCCATTCGTACTTCGGAGATGCCAGCTGCAGCTGGGACATCTGGGCCGTGGCATCCCCACGCGCCGGGACCGCCCAGCGTGAGTGACTCTGCCCGGCTTCTCGTAGCCAGGAGTCCCGGTTACCCCTGCCGCGTCTTTTCCCTCCCCTCGTCAGTATCCGCTTCCTCCAGCTAGGGCCTGGTCTGGTCGCCTGGAAAAGCTGCAGATGTCAAGCTTTCAGCTGCGAGCCCCCGCCCCCACGCTGGAGGCTCGGGCTGGAGAAGCAAGTCACCCAGGCGTGGGGATCCGTGTCCTGGCAGTGCGAGGGTAACATGTGTCAGGGGAGCCGGGCTCCTAAAAGACAGCTTGAGTTACATTCAGTTCAGAAACTTCTCCCTTGCAGCTGTGGGAGTCTAACTTTGTCTTTCATAATTTGGAGAAATTTTTTTTTTAAGTTTTATTTTTTAACTCTAGAGTTTCTGGGACTTTCCCAGAAAAAAAAAAAATTCTTCACACTGGATGTGTGATTGGAAGCAAATTCTGATTTATCGCGTTAGGATTACAGGGAATGCTAACACGTCCAAGGTCATTTTGACCTTTAAAAATTTTCATTACCAGCCTACCTGTGGTCACCTGTGGGGCTCACCTCCCACATCCGAAGTCAAGAGATGAGGTAGCCGAGTGAGCATTATTTCTGAAGACTTGAGAACTGGTCCCTGGTCTCAGGAAGGGAGAGTGATGAGGATTCGGTAGCTCCCATCCTTCATCTCAGAAAACTTGGAGGTCTACAGACTCGACTTTATGGCCGTCTGTGTGACTTATTTTGACTTTATCAGTCAATGTATCGCAGTATGGAAGCGAGTTATTCCTCTCTGGAAATGCAGTGGCTTTTCAGAACAATTAAGAGGGTTATTTTAAGAGAGAACAACATGTTTTCCCAAACAATAACTTAGTGGAAATAAGTATCAGGAGTGCTTGGCAGGCATTTCTGGAAGGGCTGAGAACTCTCTCTTTTTTGCTTATTTGTATTGATAAACATTCCGAATGTCATGTCTCGGGCTTGTTCTCCCTTAAATTATGTAACTTTGTAAGAAAGTAATGGATTTGAAAATTGAAGCTGGGTTACATTTCAGTAATTTTCATTTGTGATGCTTTCTTATTAGTTCCACAATTTTGCCTAGTTTTGGAGGAGCAAACAAAATGTTACAATTATGTTGCAGAAATATTGTAAGATTGTTTGTTTTTGAACCTTAAGATCCCAGACCCATCGTTTAACCACTTTCCAACTTGCTCTTAACTTGAGTTGGAAACAGGATGAGCTATTACTCGGAAGAACAGGGTGGTATCATCCTTAATTGGTACCCTCCACAAACATGGACATGGATGCCAGTTTCTGGAAAGTCTAGTTGTAAAATCTGAATTCTCCCTGGGGATTTCTTTTTCAGTGAATTTTCATTTTGAATTCAATAAAATATGGGTAGGACATTTTGAAAACCTGAAGTGTTTATGTATCTTTTAGGTATGCCATTCTAACATCTGAAGGCCTAAATTCCTTTTAAGTGGTCAGATGTTTAGCAGTTAGCCTTTATCAACCTATACATAATGAATTATCCACTTAGTGATTGAAAAGTTCTTCGATTCATTTTCCAGAGTTACGTACAGATACATTACCTGGTTGGCAAAGTAAGCCTTGAAGTCAGTTGAGAATAGAACCTAGCGCACAGTGCACTATAGCATTTTATTACTCCTACCCACACAGTGCACAGAACCACCACATTTGGTGAACCAAAGGTGATGCTGTGTTTAATTGCTTTATGCAGTTAGCAGGTATGAGCCCAGAGTTTCTCAGACTTGCATTCAGCAAGACTTGCTGCATGTAGTGGTGGTACGTACCAGGAGCTGAATAATGCAGCATTCCCTCACGGGTCCAACTCATTTCAAGTGTGTACTAGTTTGTAACATATATAGTTGGGAAAAGACAGCATTTGCAAATTCAGAGTTGTAAAAGTAAAACAGATAAAACCCCAAGTCTGCCCCCCCCAAAAAAAAACCACAAAAGAGGCATTTTTAGGTGGAAACTTTTCCATTGGAAAGGGTCATGTAGGGAAAGGTTGCATTTGTTTGTATTTCTGGTGATTGTGAATTTGTGATTTGCCATTTTTTTTCTTTTCACAATACCCTTAAAAAGTATATGGGATTTTCCATTTTAAAACAGGGTAAGCAAGGTTGTGGGCCTTCAAGTCTTCAGAGTGTAAATTGGTGATTATAATGCCTGGAATTTGTTTTTAGAGAGACTGTCCTGGGGGCAAGTTAATCTTTAATAGGTCACATTTTTATTAGTAGAGAGAGTCTTCTACGCAATGGACCAAAAATTCACTGAGGTTAAAATGGGTAGTAGGCTAGCAGTCAAAGAAATAAAATACCGTTCTTGCATGATCATGGAGTCTAATTGATGTACATAAAAACCACTAGACCAAAATATAGGGAAAATTACTACTTTTTCCCCCCTTCCTTTTAAAAAACAAATACTTTGAGATAGCCATAAAGAATGTCTGGCATTTTGGTTGGTATCTTGATGACAATTATCGATCTTCCTGGTCAATTTTTTTTTTTTAATACTGGAATTTACTTTTGAGTTTAGTGGTTTTTTTTGTTTTTTTTTTTCACGAGCATTCTCAGCCTTGGGATGCATGCCATGTCCAGCTTTTTTTAGTGGTAAGGAAACATCATGTTCTGTTTCTTCCATAGCTAGCCCTCAGCATTTTGGTAGACTTCACCAGGAGTCACGCTGTTGATTCATTTAAGTCAGTTGAGTGAGTTATACTTTGCGAAAAGGAGGGTTGCTCCGAAAGAGATGGGGAGTAGTCAGGAGTACCTGGGATACAGTGGTGGCATTGGCCGGAGAACAGTAGCAAAGATGGGATCCCTGTACGAATACTTCCTTTTTGTCATCACAAAACATATGTGTTTAACTCAGACTGAGAATTCCCCCACATACAGTTGAGAAGCGTAAACATTTTCAAGGTTGAGTCCTGAGCAGTTTCAGCAGAGAAGTAAAGGAATGGGGGATATGGGCGTGACTTATAAAGGAGATTGACATCTCCTGAGCTTTCCCTCTAGGATAGGGAAGACTTCAGGAACCACGCAGGGCTTTCACCGTGCTGGAACAAACTGGGATCGCTTACTGCCCGAGCAGGAGACCTGGCTGCCAGGGCAGGTTGGCACCGTGGCTGCCTTGTGTCATTGCTCTAACTTGGCAAACTTTACCACATGGTTTGGTGACTAGGTATTGTTTCTTTCTTAGCTATTGTTGGGGAGGTGGAAGAAACACGAAGCAAAAGTACGAGACGATGAGGAAGTTCCAGAAGTGAACTTAAAGAGGAAAGCTTAAGTGAACAGAGCTTTCTAGCTAGTGCTTGATCAAGGCTAACAAATATTAACAGATCAAATAGCTTTATGAAGGACAGTGGGCATGTACACAGGGCTTTGGGCCAGATCAAGATTTGTCCGTTGCCATTATGTTACCTGAGGCTATCTTTCTAAAAAGCATCGTTAGTAACAGTTATGAAGCCTTGAAGCGGTTGTAACAATTAAGAGGAAAAAAGGTGCATAAAAAGTATCACAGTAGGGGCTGGAGAAATGGGTCCAGGGTTAAGAACACTTGCTGCTCTTCCAGAGGACCTGAGTTCTGTACCCACCTACATCTGGCAGCTCACAACTGCCTGTAACACAATTGCCAGCTCCAGAGTATCAGAATCCCTCTTCTGGTTTCTGTGACTAACCCCACCACAGGTGGCATATACTTACTTACACAGGCATACACATAAATTTAAAAAATACATGTAAAATGATATAGATATCTCAGTTCTCTCTGCAGAGGAAATGTTGAATGAATTACAGAAACAATATTCATTTTAAGTCACAATATGTCACAATATATATAGTAGTAGAGTATGTATTCGTATATTAAGAATGAGAGTCCAGCATTAGAGAAGAAATATAATGAACCTCACAGCTATTTTAAGATTATCGTTGGCCCCCTGGTAGCTTGCAGGGTGGCGAGTAGCTGAGCCCTAGGTAGTGGTGTGTACAACTGCGTCAATCTCTTGACGGATGGGGCTGAGGAGGTAGAGGTCTTCTGAGCCTCTTGGATGGCATTTGCCCTTGCTTTGAGTAGTTTTCATTCTCTGAAAGCCTTCCCATTCTCTCTGTGCCTCTTTAAGGACTATCAACCCCTCTTCTGCTAGAAATGCTCTGTTCTTGAGCCTCTCATCAGTGTGTGGAAAGGGCGTTTTTCACAAGAAAATACTGTGCCTGGGCACGATCCATTTTCTCATCTGTGCAGAAGGGGCAGGGATGGATGGTCTCATCTTAGAGTGCTGGAAAAGGGGGGGGGGGCTGCAGGTGAGAGGGAGAGGGCAGAGGTTCAACGCTGCTCTTGTGGAGGACCTGGGTTTGGTTCCTAGCACCCTTGTTGGGCAGCGCACAACACCTTGTAACTCCAGTTCCAGGGGATCCGATGCCCTCTCTGCCCTCCGCAAGTATGTACTCTCACAGACACATGGATACATGTAAAATCAATCTTTAAAAAAAATGATCTTGTTATAGGGAGATGGAAGCACAGTGAGCTGTGTATAGAATGCTGTAGGGTTGGGCACATGGCACTTGGAGATGTCAGTGCAGTGACAGCAGCAATATCACTGTCCCCTGTGATGGATAGAGAGTTCCAAACATGGGGGCTGGAGAGATGGCTCAGCAGTTAAGAGTGCTTGCTGCTCTTGAAGAGGACTCAGGTTCAGTTCCCAGCACCCACGTGATGACTCACAACAGCTTATTAACTCCATCTCCAGGGTATCTGATGACCTCTTCTGGCCTCCTCGGGCACTGCACTCATATGGTGCATATACATACATGCATGCATATACATACATCCAGGCAAAACACACATAAAAAACTGAAAATTCAAAACACAAGACCCCAAGCACTGCTAGGTCTCTTAATTAAAAAAAAATGCATGTGATTTTTTTTTTGGTGGGGGTATTTGATTTATTTTGTAGTGAAAAATCCTCCTTGAATAAAATCAGGAAGTTAGATAGGATGATTGTAATTCAGCCAGAGAGCAGAGCACAAAGGCAAAGCTAAAATGTTCCCTAATGTTGAAAATGACTTCAGAGGCCCTGTAGCTTGCAGTGAAGAGCTCAGGTGCTTCTCTCAGCCCATCCCTAGACTAGGGCGCTGTCTTAGCAACTTGAAGAGGCCTGGGAAGATGCCCCCTTCACCAAAGGGCATAGGACAAGCCCTTCCAGCAATGAGTATACACTCAGTAAGTCTTGTCTCTGTGAAGATGTGGGGGTTTCTGGTCAAGTTGATCATTAATACGTTCAAGCATGAGAGTTCCTTATATCAATGACTTTTGCAGGCAGGAATGTATTTGGCTGCCACCAAGAGGAAAAAAAAGAAAAACCTGAACGTTGGTTTACACAAGGTGGAGTTATGTGGTCCAGGCCTCAGTAGATGAGCAAGGACATCGAGGAGCTCAGCATCCGTCCTGTTCCAGGGCATCACCGGTTCAGCCTGTGGCCTTTGCTTTGTTTTATGCAGTATTGTGGCCCGTAACAGATGCGTCTGAGATTCATGCAGGCAAAGTCCCACCTTTACGTGGGACAGAGAATACTGAAAGTTCATTGTTTCTTTGGGAGTCTTGGGGAGTGTGTCTTCTTTTCTACCTTCTGTGGATGATGTAGGCAGACAAGCATGGTGTCAGAGTGGGCGCTGAGTCGGTCGGTTCACGTCTCCTAGCTGTGGGCGAAGCACAGATGCAATCCTGGGAAAAACCAGAGGTTCCCTGGGACGGGGTTTCTAGGCAGCATTTGTAGCTCCAAGACTGGAGTTCTTGGTGATGTACTCAGAGTAATGCAGGCATAAAACAAGCATCACACAGGGAAGATGCTTCTGTCTTTCAGAGATGTTCTCTTCTTCCCGATCCTTCAACCAGATGACCCGGGGCCCCTGAGTCCCGAAAGTGGCCTTTTCATAGTGCTGAAGATGGAGCCCCGAATTTGCAGATTCTGAACACACGACCTCCCTGATAAGTGTTCCCCAGTTCCTGAAACGCTCATTTGTATCGCCATCATTTTGTCTCCAGTGTTTTCTTTCTTTTTTTTTTTAAATAAAAAGATGACCTGATATGTACAAATATTCATTTTATTGTGTACTACTGTATCTTCTTTCCTTCTAGCCATCCTCTTTCTTTTGGAATATAGTTCCTAATTCCCCCCTTTCCCCATCTCGTAAACTAGTCAGTCTAGCAGAGTCTGGCCAACGAAGCCAGATCCTGCTCAGAAGATGAAATCATTCTGAGGTAGTTAGATAGGATGAGCATCATGTTTGTGCCATATTTTGCAGTTTGAAGTTTCGCAGAATGAGCTAATACAGTGTGCCAGTTGGCACATCTGATTTATGGCATTTACTCTATTAATAGAGTTCTCATATAAGAATGCACATGATGGCTGGGTGGTGGTGGCACATGCCTTTAACCCCAGCACACAGGAGGCAGAGGCAGGAGAATCTCTATGAGTTCGAGGCCAGCCTGGGCTACAGAGTGAGTTCCAGGGAAGGCGCCAAAGCTACACAGAGAAACCGTGTCTCAAAAAACCAAAAAAAAAAAAAAATGTACATGATGAGAGTGACCATGTATAGTCTTTTACGTAGACTACTTAGTGCGCTGTAGGGGATGAGGCACACTCATACCGACTTATAAAGGCTTTCTCAGTGTGTGGGGATATTTGGCAAGTGACTCTAGCTGTGAGGCTCTAAGTGCCAGCTCATTTAACGCTTAGTTAGTCCTTTGGTGTGTTAGCATTTAGCACAAGGTCCAAGATGTGTGAGACCATCCATCAGTGGGAATGCTCTGAGTACACTGCACATTTACACATTTTTATACCTTTTTGTTTTAAACTTCTAAAATTACATTTAGTGTGTGTGTGTGTGTGTGTGTGTGTGTGTGTGTGTGTGTGTGTGTGTACATGTATAAGTTGTGGGGATTCAGACTTTAAGTCCTTACGCTTGAAGAGCAAGTGCTTTTACCCACTGAACCAGTCCTCGACCCTGTTTACACAACCTTTTCCTACCTTCTAACCCCTTGATAGTGGTAGGTGCCGATCACATTCATTTGTGATAAGTATTAAATCCTGTTCTCATTTATGAGGCTGGCTCCCAGAGAGACAACATTTGCATTCTAAGTAAATGGTGGTTTTTGTGACGTGGAAAAGACATCACCCATGACTCTGTACATTGACTTGATCTGGAGCCTAGTGACATTGCTTGTAGGGAGGTACTAAATCAGAGGATTTGAAAACTACCCACTGTATTATCCCTTGATTTTAAAAGCAAACACAAGCTTATTATAGAATTCTTGAAAAGTGTAGATAGATATACAAAACAAACACACTAATTCCATCCACTACTGGGTCTAAAATTCGTCAGTCACCAATGATTTTATTTTGGAAACCTTTTCCTGATCTTCAAAACATATGCCCATACATCACATATTTTTAAAACTATATGAAGTTCCTGCTGCTGTATGTCACCTTTATTGTTCACCACTGGGAACAGATGGACCTGAGCTAACTATGGATCCTACCCTGTGTGACTTAAATTCTACAGTAAGACCATCCTCACTCTCTTTCCTCTTTGAGGTTTTATTATGAGCATTTTTCTTTTTGAGGTTCTAGAAGGACATAATTTCAGATGTATGAAATTATTATTATTAGTAATTATATATATAAATTATAAATTATGATTCCCTTGATTTACCAGACTTTGTTGAAATGTCACAATGCTTATAACAGTTCCACAGTGGAAAGAGCCTAATTATGTTGTTGTTCACTCACCAGGGTTCAGATCCTGGCTCTGTGGCCTGACTCAAGTGAGTTACTTCTTTAAGTCTTGGTATGTTGATCTCTAAAGTGGGGACAGAGCCTCTTCTACATTTTGAGGATTAGAAATCCTGTGTGTGAAATATGGATAGCGCCAGGGTGAGGCAGGAACCAAGATGAGGTAGTATTGAGTGTTCAGCTCCAGACATGCTTTGCCTAAAAACCTTGTGTGAATCCTCTGTTATCCTAGTAGTGACAGAAATATTATTAGTAAAATTTTGAGGCACAGTGTGATGGGTCTTTTTGTCCCCCCTTGCATTCTCCCTTTATTTTTCATAGACTTTCATTATGAACCCAGGGTGGCTTCACACTCACCATCCTCCTGCCTCAGCCTCCTAAGTGCTGGGGTTACAAGCATATGCCACACACATTGGCTTTTGATCAATGTTTCAATTTTTTTTTCTAGAAGAATTTTTAGTTTAGGAAGAAGAGAAGCAGGTTCATAGGCGACCTACCTCTTGGACTGGTGATCCTGACAGGCCTGGCTTGTTTGAAACGGCAGCTGGGGGATGTTAGAAGGGCAGCAGGATGGTCAGTGCAGAGTGAGGGGTGTTTGGTTTTTATCACTGAAAAATTTAAGCAATGTTCGCCTTATCTGACCAGCATGTCTTGAATCAGTATTTCTTAAAAATATGTATACATCAAAATCCCGAGTCTGTTTTAAAAAGCAAACTTTCATCCTCGCTCAGAGTCCAGATTCTTCATGTCTGGGAGGTGGGGGTGAGGCAAAGGGCCTGAGTCAATGATCTGTGTTTTGAAAGCATTGAGTATGAGGCTAATGTAGGTGGTCCCAGGGCCAAACTTTGAGAAACATTAGTAGGTGGTCAAGATGGTGAAATACTTCCAGAGGTTTTTGAGAGTCTTGTCTTCTGGGGTTCCCTGCGACCCTGGGAGCTGGCATTTCTGCCTCCTTATGAGGCCATCTTGAAAGCGTTGCGTCTAGGAGTGTAGTTTGTGTGGGCTGTGTACAGTGGCTTCTTGGAGGGACTTGGAAGGAGCATGCACAGCTGTTTACCATCCTGTGAAGAGGGAGCTTGTCTGCATTCCTGTAATGTGATTCAGAATGCATTGAGGTTTTTTTTTAAAATGCATTTTTAGTGAGTTGATATAATAGCTACTAAGTATTTTATAAAATAGTTTTAAAAACGTATTTTTTTGAGTGTGTGGGGGGTGAAGTCGGATGTCCTTCTGTACACTGCCAATATGTATTGCTCTTATTGGTTGATGAATAAACTTTCTTTGGCCTATGGCAGGGCAGAATATAGCTAGGTGGGAAAGCCAAACTCAATACAGGGAAAAAGAAGGGTGAAGTTGGGCAGATGCCATCCAGCCTCCCAAGGAGCATAAATTAATAAAAATGGGCTAATTTAAGTTGTAAGAGCTAGTTAGTAATAAGCCTGAGCCATCAGCCAAACATTTATAATTAATGTAAGCCTCTGAGTGATTATTTTATAAGCGGCTGCGGGATTGGGTAAGATGCAGAAAAGCCTCCAGGTACAGGGGGTTTGGGGAAGTGGCTCGGCCATTAAAGTGTTTGTAGGGTCTGAGCTTGATCCCCACCACCCACAAAACCTAGCTGGATGTGGTGGTGGCACGCACTGATAGTCTTGGGGATGGAGGGGAAGCGGCAGGTGGATCTGTGGGGCTCTCTGGCCAGTTAGCCTCATCTATTTGGCGAGTTCCAAGCCAGTGAGAGATCTCAAAAAATAAAGAAGATGGCGCCGGGGGAATGACAGCTGAGGTTGGTTGGATGACTGTCAGGGGCACACACATGCACACTTACGCTCTCTCCTGCACGTGCACAAACAGACGCAGACACACATACACCGAGTACAACAAGCAAAATGCTTTTTATTCTAGAAATTTAAAAAGCAATGTGAAGAAAACGTTTTTTGTTGTTGTGGTGGTGGTGGTGGTGGTGGTGGTGGTGGTGGTGGTGATGGTGGTGGTGGTGGTGGTGGTGGTGGTGATGGTGGTGGTGGTGGTGATGATGATGGTGGTGGTGGTGGTGGTGGTGGTGGTGGTGGTGGAAGTGGTAATAGGAATCAAATCCAGGGCCTTGTATATGGCAGGCACTTTCTACCACAGAGATAAACCCCCAACCTTTCGAAGAGAGCTTTTAGAAGAGAAATATATTACAAGCAATGTCTTTGTCCTAAGGGCTGTCTTCACTTCCCGACTTGAATATGTTTATGGGTTGTTTGTGTAGTTTTTGTAGTTTTTCTTATTAGAGTCATGGTTGCCACTTCTCACCCATCCTTTCAACCTAATCTTTTAGCTACTTGTTTGTTGTATTTCTAAATAGGTTTTAGAAATACAATTTTATGAAAGAACATGATTTGTTAACAAAATCATCATATTTTGATTATAGACCAAGTTGGAGTGACCATGATTATTTCATAGTTTTGGGGGAACTATATTGTGAGGCAAAAGTTTTGAAGTGCGTGATGCTGAAGGGGGTAACCTTGAAAGAGGGGCAGCTCTTCCTGAGTGTTTACTGTATGTAAGGCATGGTCCTTGTGCTCTAGGCCTGTGTAGTCATTAACTATACCTCTAGGCCTGAGTACTCAGCCCTCATTAGCAGTCCAGGAGACACGAGTGATCCTGGGATACACATTTTCATAAACAAACGAACCCTGTAAATTATTTAAATTTGAAACTCTGCTGTCTTTTTGGAATTCTGAGTGAAGAAATCTGGACAAGACTATCCTCAAGGGTTGTTGGAGAGTCCAGACTCCCATGTGGGGCAGAGAAACATCACATCTGAGTTCAAGATGGCATGCCACCTTCCCCATGGGGCGAGGCACATTTTGAGTCCTGTGAAAATGCAGAGGATCTCGGTAGTGGACCCGGGTATGGGTGAGAATCTCAGTGGGAATGTAGGGCCAAAGGCTCTGCCTACTTCTGTCTTTGGTTAAATTGTCTCTTCCTTCTTTGTGAACCAGGGATAATAATGCCTCTCTTCAGGGCTGTGGTGAGGATTACACAATATTGTTTATAAAGCTGACTCACAATTGGTGCCCTGTGAATGGTCTGTGTTTTTCAAATTCATCTTCTATTTTACTCCAGCATTTAGTCCAGCGCTGTGAAATAGCTGGACTGTGTATACAAAGTAACTGACCCACGGTGGGTTTGAATTAAAAACTGTCCCATTTTGGGCGAGTGGAGCTAACATTAACCTCATGGAATGGAACGTTAAATGAGGGCCTTGTACTTGGCTTTAAGAGGTACTTGACAGCTGTCTTTAAAAGAAGACAGAGGTGTTGTCTACACACAAGGTAGTCTGCCCTGCTCAGCTGAGGGAGTGTAGAGAGCATTGCACTGCCAGTGACGTGGCCTTTTGAATGAGGACATGCAAAGTCAACTCAAGTGAAGGGAATGCTGGGTAATTCATACATATATCTCATCTGGGCTGGCGCTAAATTAAAAGTTGTCAAACCGGCCGGGCGGTGGTGGCGCACGCCTTTAATCCCAGCACTCGGGAGGCAGAGCCAGGCGGATCTCTGTAAGTTCGAGGCCAGCCTGGTCTCCAAAGAGAGTTCCAGGAAAGGCGCAAAGCTACACAGAGAAACCCTGTCTCGAAAAACCAAAAAAAAAAAAAAAAACAAAAAAAAAAAACCAAAAAAAAGTTGTCAAACCGGATAAAAAAACTGTAACTAATTGTAAGCATCGGACCATCTTGTAGTTAGACTAACACATATCCATATTTAAATAGGATTTAAATTTTATTTCTTTTTAGTTGCACTGACTGGCTTTGAACTTTTGATCTTCTTGCCTTAGTTTCTCAAGAGCTAGGATTACAGGCAGGCACCACCCTGGCGATCATACACGTAATTTTAAAACCTGTTGGATGACATATTCCATCCACTCTGAAAAATGAGAAGTCTTTTATGTTGGTTAGCCGAGTCTTTTTGAGGTGGAAAGAAATAACCCACTTCTCTTAGTACAGTGCTGGCCAGCAGTCAGATCCGAGTTCATGGCTCACTCTTGCCATTGACATTTTGCTTTGGGCAGACTCTCGGGGTTATGGTTGGGAAGCCCCTTCAAAACTCCTCTAAGCTCCTGTATTCCAAGTCTTTTGCACAGTGCCCACTACAGACCCGCCCGTCCTTTGGATCTCTGTCTGGTTTGAGGCTGAGTGGGCGCTCTGGGCTCTCACTCCATCAGTGGGCTTCATGGGTGGTGGTGTCGGTAGGAATTGGCCTCTGCGTGCACCTCTCCCAGGAGGATAGCTGTAGTGTTTTGGCATTGGAAGATCCAGTGCTTGGAACAGAGCAAAACCATACACCCTCTTTCCTGGCCTCTGGGCAGTCAGAGTGGCAGTACCCAGAATCCTGTGGGTTGCCTGGCAGCTCCTTTCAGGCTTTCTGTAGTAATCGGAGTCAATGGTACTTGGCACCCGTCGGTGTTGACACACTGTGCTCCAGGACAGCGGAGAGGGAGCTCCTCCACGTTGCATCTTCTCGTCACATTTTCCTTCTTTTCCGCCAGTCAGCCAAGTTATCAAGTTTCCTGTGACAGGGTTTGTGTCTGGTGGCTAATAGTCTGGCATTATTATGTGGCATAAGGACACCTGTATGTCCAGATCTCAGCTGCTTTCAGAATGGTTTTAATGAATCATTGAGACCTGTGTTCTGTTTCCTTCCGCCATCACAGAAGACCACTGCTGTATGCTGTGCTCTTTTCTCAGCTGGTCCCTTTCATTGTGTTCTGAGATTTTGTTGTTGCTGTGGTTAAGAGTGCCATTTAAAGCAAGGCCAATAATCTGGCAGGATCCTTCTTATTAACTGGTTGATTATAGTGATTTAATTAGAAAAAAGTTAGAAAATTTGTTTGGCTTGAGTGGGGCAGAAATAGTCATATAAAGAAATGTCTGTTTTAGTACAGGTTTCTGTAAGATGAATTGCTAAACGGTCTTATTAATAAAAAAACTCGGAGCCAGAAATTGAGGTTAAAGCCTGAGAGAGATCAGAGGAATAGGAACTGCCATAGCTAACCTCACCTCACCAACGCTGCGTCTTCCAAAAGTGAGATACTTCCTGTCTACCCATGACTATATGCCTTGCTGTTCTGCTATCTGATTTGCTCTCTCTGTCCAGCTACATCACTTCCTCTTCCTGCCCAGCTCTGTCACTTCCTGTCTGTCTGTACAGACCTCCAGACCTCCATGGTTAACTAGTGTTGGAATTTAAGCCGTGTGCCACTATGCCTGGCTCTGTTCCCAGTGTGGCCTTGAACTCACAGAGATCCAGACAGATCCCTGCCTGCCAAGTGATAGGATTAAAGGTGTGTGCTCCAATTGTCTGACTTCTATACAGTGGCTGGCTTTTACTCTGATCTCCAGGCAAATTTTATTGGGAGACACAGTATATTGGGGGACACAATACATCACCACAGGTTTCTAAAATTCTATTTTTACTTATTTGTTAAGTTTTAAAAGTTTTATGTGTGTGAATGTTTTGTCCGCATAGATGTCTGTGTGCTGTGTGTGCAATGCCTGTGGGAGCCAGAAGAATGCATTGGATCTCCTTGAACTGGAGTTATAGACAATTGCCAGCTGCCATGTTGGGGCTGGAAATCAAACCCAGGTCCTCTGGAAGAGCAGCCAGTGCTCTTAATCACAGAGCAGTCTGTTTGGCCCCCTCCTGCCATGTGTGTGTGTGTGTATGTGTGTGTGTGTGTGTGTGTGTGTGTGTGTGTGTGTGTGTGTGTGTGTTGTGTGTGTATGTGCATGTGATATATACATCTGTGTGTGTGTGTGTGTGTGTGTGTGTGTGTGTGTGTGAATGTGATATATACACACCTATGGTGATATTTTATTTGTATTAAAATGTTATTTTTATGTTAATAAATAAAGTTGCCTGGGGGTCAGAGCTATTAGCAAGCCATAGGAAAGCAGGGCAGTGGTGGCGTACTCTTGTAATCCCAGCACTTGGTAGGCAGAACTGGGTAAGTCTCTGTGTGTTTAGGGATACAACCATTATTGGATACACATGCCTTTAATCAATACCAATCATGGAAAACCTGGAGGCCTATACAGACAGGCTGTGAGGAGGCAGTCATGTGGTTGGGTTTACAACCAATGAGAAGGCAGAACAGGAACTCTATATAAAGACTTTAACACAGGGGTAGCTCTGGTTCGGAGAGGTAGGACCACCGCAGGAGGAAGGGTAAGGTTTTAGCTCATAGCTCTGACCTCTTGGCTTTCTTCTTTGCATTGGTTCTGTGTTTCTTATTTAATAAGAAGGTTGGTTACATCTACATTTGGCGTCCAACGTGGGGCAAGAGTTTCCACCTAAAAACTAAAAAAAAAGATTCTAAAACAGAGCTAAAAACAGCTTCCTAATTGTCTCTCTCAAATGAGCGGCAGCTGCCGGTTTGAGCTACTTGTGGGTTTCTGGTGTACGCGCTCAACCTGCAGTTTGGCAGGAATGAGGCCTCTGCAAATGGCACATTAAGCTCCTTGGTGGATTTAGCCTTTTCTAGTACAAAACAAACAAAAAAGAGGTTTCTGGGCTACACGCTGCTTGGATAAAAGCATAGACCCACGATAGCTCCCAGAGCTGGTGGAAAATGTACTACCACCATGTTGGGAAGCTGAGGTGGGCAGAGCCAGCAGTCACAGCTGCTGCAGCTTAAAGCAATAAATTCACAATAAGACAGATTCAGATGTAATAGTTTAAAATGTGTGTAAAAGATACGTAGGCTTGAAAGAGACAAAAGGTGATATATAAAGTCTTTAAAGAGACAGTAAAATTAATATAAAAAATAAGCCACGTAAACATGAATATTACACAGAGAATCTGGATTGTGTTGTCTTTGGGATTCTTAACTGCAGAGAAATATTTGATTGTAAAGGAAACTGAGTTAAACCAATATGTATACTTTAAAGATACCTTGACTTCAAAATTTGGATGTAAGGATATGTTGCTTTGGAAAAGAGTCTCTTTTGTTCCCACAGAAAGCCAGAGGCTATGGATTTGTTCCAGATTAAGATACATCAGGTTTGACCAGCCAAGACCCCCTGAAAGGTCTCCGATGACACCATGGCCCAGATGACCCAACATCCAGAATGGTTTGAAGGCAACTGGCTCAGACAATACACCCTCATGGACTACTCCATAATCCTAAAATATTCTTTGTGTCCCCATAAGATACAGCGCCCCCCTCCAGCAGGAAGTAGTAAGAGAAGCTACGCCCAAGTTCCCAAATTATATGTAATTTTACTTTGTTAAGGTTAAAACCTTCCTTTTTGAAAAAAAAAGGGGGAAGTGCTGTGGGATGGTCTGTATGTCAAATGTGTTGCTGATTAGTCAATAAATAAAACACTGATTGGCCATTGGCTAGGCAGGAAGTGTAGGCGGGACAAGGAGGAGAATAAAGCTGGGAAGTGGAAGGCTGAGTCAGAGAGACACTGCCAGCCACCACGATGAGAAACAGCATGTGAAGATGCTGGTAAGCCACTAGCCATGTGGTAAGGTATAGATTTATAGAAATGGATTAATTTAAGCTGTAAGAACAGTTAGCAAGAAGCCTGCCATGGCCATACAGTTTGTAACCAATGTAAGTCTCTGTTTTTGCTTGGTCGGGTTTGAGTGGCTGTGGGACTGGCAGGTGAGAGAGATTTGTCCTGACTGTGGGCCAGGCAGGAAAACTTTAGCTACACACATCTCTCTGTGTGTATATATAATGTGCAGTGTATGGAGTCCATAGAGGTTTATGTTGGCTGTCTTCCTCAGTCACTTGCCACCTTATATTTTGAAGCGGGCTCTCTCTGTGAGCCTGGAGCTCATTGACTTGACAGGCTGGCTATTGAGCTTCAGAGATCTTTGTCTTGGCAACCGCTGCAAGTAGTGGTGTATATGTGGGTTTGGGGGATCTAATCTCAGGCCTTCTTGTTGGCATTGCAGGCCATCCTCTTGAGCTATCTCCCCATCTCTCCAGGGGCTTTAACTTTAAATTTGCTGATGTTGGAAATTGAAACCTCCCCCAGTATTACTACAGATCTGTAGAGTTTGTATTATTTTTCCAGGGACTCACAATTTAGGAACATGTTGTTTGCAGTCATATTATTGCCAAAATAAAAAGATTGCCACAATAAGATGCTATTAGTGCGGGAGCATGGGGAATGCATTATCTATGCAAACCATATCTGATCACATCAGAAATCTAGCATTTAGCAATAAAACAAGATAGAAATGGAAAATTGTCTCATTATAAGCCACTTGGGGGAGAGGTAGCCATTGCTCAGTGGTGAAGAGCACTTGCTGCTCTTGGAGAGGACCCAGGTTCTGTTCTTACAACCCACATGGCAGCTCACAGCCATCTGTAACTCTAGTTCCGGGTGCTCTGACACCCTCTTCTGGCCTCGATGGACAATGCACTTTATATATAAATGGATATCCAGAGACTGAAAGTGGAAGGATGAGAAAAGATATTCCACAGTGACAATGACAGAAGAGAACGAGAGGGCCACATATGTGCCAGCCAAGGTGGTCCAAGATAAAGAGTTAGGAGATTTCAGTACTTCACGTTTGGTAACTTAGGTTGAACAAGGAAGTGAAAGTCCTGAACATAATCAATGATTTATACCAGAGAGGTGTGCAGAAAGCGTTATCCTCTCATTACAATAGGTTTTTCTCAAGTACGCAGGAGCTTTCTCCAGGATGGAGCATGCTGTTGTATGCCACAGGACTATTCTCAACAGGCTCGAGGAGATGATGGTCCTAACAGTTGTCTTTTCTGACTACAGTTGAATGAAACTGGAAATCAATAGGGTGAGAAAAGCTGAAAAAGCCACAAGTATATGGGAGAGAACAAAACCCTCCCGCAGGACCAGTGTTTCCAATGAGAAACCACAAGGGAAATTAGAAGGTATCTTGAGGAAAATTGAAGTGAAAATCAATATACCAGGAATGTCTGTGATCCAGGAAAGGCAGCAGGAGGGAACTTTAGTGTTGTCTACACTGACAAAGAACAGAGAACCAAATCAGTGGACTGACTGACAGCCCGGGAGCAAGAAAAAGACAACAAAAACAAAAGCAAAAAATCCCCCCCCCCCCAAGAAAAACCAAGCAAGCAACAGCCACACCAAAAAACCAAACCAAGCCAAAACAACAACAGCCAAAATAACCACAAACAACAATAAAAACCCCAAAACCAAAAAAAAGAAAAACACCCAACCCAACTCAAAACAACATCAACAACAACAACATCAACAACAACAAACCACCCTGAATTGAAGCTGGTGAGAAGAAATAAGAAAGATGGGGGCATAAACAAATGAAATAGAGAATAGAAAACTAAAGATCAAAGCAATCAATACTTTGTTCTTTGAAGACAGTTAAATGAAAAAAAAAATGTGTTAGCTACTTTCAAAAAAAAAAAAATCCACCAGAAAAATCAGAAGCGTGAGGTGAGACATTACAATGGATGCCACAGAAATAAAAAGGTTATAACAGGGTACTTTGTACAGTCATGCACCTTGAAGATTGTAGAAATCTATAATCTGCCAAGGCAGATTTATGAAAAATACACCATTTGAACAGATCTAATAAAGAGATTAAATTAGGATTAAAAAAAACAAAAAACAAAAAAACTTCCCAACAGAGAAAACCCCAAGACAAATTGGCTTCACTGAGTTACGCTGCTAGAAATTTTAATTGCTGTTGACTTCATACTCACTCAAATTCATCCAAAAAATCAACAAGAAAGAAACATTTCCAAACTTACTCTGGTAGAAAACATCATTGTGAGACCCCGAACCAAGCAATGATATTGCAGGAAAACTGTGAACCAGTGTCCCTGGTATATATTGCTACAAAATATGGGCAGATGGAATTCAACAACACATTGAAAAGATCACATGATGGGACCACATAAGATTCATTCTTGAAACGTAGGAATGCTCCAACATATGGAAAGTCACTATAATACTGTTTTTAAAAACACATTGAAAGACAACACACAATTGTCTAAATTGGTATAGAAAAAATGCATTTGAGAAAACTGAGTTTTCTACCACAATAAGACATTAAAAACACCAAAAAATAGAAGGAATGACCCAAATATAATAAAGACCACATGTGAAAACCCACAGCAAGTGAGCGAGACGAGAGAGAAAGGCCCAAAGGAGAGCAGGTGAGAGAGACCATAGCCCACGTTACATTCAGTGGTGAAAAAATTACGTTTTTCGCTAAGTTCAGGAGCAATGTAAGATTATCTCTCCCAGTACTTTTATATAGAATCAAAAGTTTTCACCAGAGCAGTCAGGCACGAAAAAGAAATAGATACCCTGTATGAAAATGCTATAATGATGACCATCAGTTTGCTAATGAATATAGGCCTCAAAACTGGAAAGCATCTAGATAGGGAAGGAGTACAAATTACCTGAGGTGATTTTATATTTAGTGAATTCTGGTGAACACAAATACACATGCACACAAGTTCACACACACATATATATGCACATTTACACATACACATATACATGTGTATATATACATACACACATTGAGGCAAACAGAGTTGTTTAATGGATAAAGTTTTTTAAGGATTTTTGTGTTTTTTTATGTATTTGTGCCCATGTGAATGTATGCTTTACATGTGGGTGGCTCGTAGAGACCAGGGAGGGTATTGGTTCTCCTGAGACTGGAGTTCCAGTTAGTGGTTCACTGTGAATGCTGAGAAATGAACTGGAGTCCTCTGAAAGAGCAATATATGCTTGTATTTATCTGTCTGTCTGTATATCTATCTGTCATCTATCTATCTATCTATCTATCTATCTATCTATCTATCTATCTATCTATCTTTTATTGGTTTTT
The DNA here is from genome assembly GCF_007827085.1 of Peromyscus californicus insignis. Lineage (NCBI taxonomy): Eukaryota > Metazoa > Chordata > Mammalia > Rodentia > Cricetidae > Peromyscus > Peromyscus californicus. The sequence goes on from NW_026294491.1 coordinate 15,992,943, forward strand.
TGAGACAGGGTTTCTCTGTATAGCTTTGGCTGTCCTGGAACTCACTCTGTAGACCAGGCTGGCCTTGAACTCACAGAGATCCGCCTGCCTCTGCCTCCCGAGTGCTGGGATTAAAGGCGTGCGCCACCACCGCCTGGCCTGCTCCTAACTATTGAGCCTTCTCTGCAGCCCCTGGGAGGGGAGTTTTGTAGTATGAATCTTAAAAGGTCTTATTAATAAAAACAAACCCAGAGCCAGGTATTGGAGTGAATGCTGAAAGATCAGAGAGACAGAACCAGCCACAGCTGACCTCACCTCGCCAGTTCCTCAGCTGATCTCGTTTCCTCAAACTGGAAGCCTCTGAGTCTGCATTTGAATGCATCTCAGCTGAACTGTTGCTCAAAAGCCTAAAAGCTAAACCAGGCCTCTAGTTCCTGCTCCTCACACCTTATATACCTTTCTACTTCCTGCCATCACTTCCGGGGATTAAAAGTGTGTGTCACCATGCCTGGCTGTTTCCAGTGTGGCTTTGAACTCACAGAGATCTGGATGGATCTCTGCCACTAGAATGCTAGGATTAAAGGTGTGTGTGCCACCATTTTCTGGCCTCTATGTCTATCTAGTGGCTGTTCTGTTCTCTGACCCCAGGTAAGTTTATTAGGATGCACAATATACTGGGGGACACAATATCACTACAGAGTTTTAATGTCTAAAGAAACATCTGAGCTCTGTTGAACAGTGCTGTGCACCTACTGAGCACCGCTGTGTACACCGTAATCATCGCTGCACTACACACCTAAATAGTTAAGATAATAAATTTTATATTCGATGGTTTTCCCTACAATAAAGCAAAACAACCTGATTGGGTTTTTTTTTTTTTCAGACAAAACAGATTTTTTTGCCTTAGCAAATTCTTTGCATGCTTCCGTGGTCTTTGAAAACATTTTAATGTTATTTTTAAAATTAGCATTTAAAGAGCGCCAAGCTTTCTTCTATCAGCTTCACGCGTGTTTAGTTTGATGGATCCTCCTCTCCTATCTCTCTTGCACTCTGACACTGTCCATCCCTCGTACTCTTCGCCCCCTGTATTCCCTTTTCTACTTTTCTGTGTTCTATCACCCCCCCCCCACCCCCATCTCCCATCTGTAAAAGCTGCCTTCCCCTCTCTCCTGGACCCCTTTCTAGTTTGCTGATCTCTGTCCAAACTCATTCACATATACACTTACATATATATAAATTAGAAGCTAGACCTGCATATGAGATCACATGGGTACTTGTCTTTCTGACCCTGGATTACTTTACTTACTATAGTATTTTCTAGTTTCATTTGCTTTCCTGCAAATTTCACTTTTCCTCACAGCCAGCTACAATCCCATTGTGTGTAGGTACCACATTTTCACGATCCACTCATCTGTTGATGGCCGTCAATTCTGATTCCACAGAGCTGTTTAAAAAGTCAAAGGCGGTTTGAAGAGCTCACCCATTAATAGCTTAAAAGAAGGAGAACATTCCACAGTTTGTCAGGATGAAAGAACGGTTGCCACGAAACCCGAGCTCTGAGTATTTCCTCTGGAGACTTGCGGCAAGTCCACCTTCCTAAAGGCAGCCCCCTGTGGTAGCTGGGACTCAGTAATAGCATTTGCATTCAGTGCTGAGAAGCTCACAGCAGGAAAAAGGATTCAGTCATTTTCAAGCTCCCAAATCCAAATGTGCAGAGTACGCATTTCTTTCCAAACTGAATACACGAGATGGATTTGTGCGACTCGTCGTTTGGAGGACCGGCCCCGAGTTCCACAGCTAACAGTCGTAACAGAACCACTTTCTCGGGTTTCCATATTTTTAAAGTAGACTATCATGGTTTGGCCCAACTACTGAGCTCAGTTTTTGCTGGCTTGCACATTCCTCCTGGTTACACTGTGATCTTTACCTCCACTGGAAAGTATGCTCTGTTTTCAGCATTTTATTTTAGACTGCTTGGCTTGAAGCAGCTCTTTACTCTTGAAGCATAGATGTATATGTGTGGTCTTTGTTATGTGTCTAAAAAGAAAGTAGAACTAAGGTTATGTATGAACAGAGCAGACACAAAACATTAGGGATGTGACAGATCCCAGACATGGTGTGTTATAGTACTAGATATAACTATACCCTCCAGAACTGATGAGGATTGATGACCGTTTTGGTCATGTATGAATGTATCCATATGCAGTTAGACATTACACATATGACTTTGTGCACATATACAAATCTCTATATATTATAGATCAGATGGTGTCTCCAACATTCAGTTCTAGCTCCTTGTATCGCCAAATGGGACCTCACTGGAGGTGGAGTCTTTCTAGAGATAGCCAAGTTAAAGTTTAGAGTGGGCCCATGAAACATGGGAACCTTGGCTATTGAGATATGTGTGGAGAGAAGGCAGTGTGAGAGACACAGGAACAACCATCTGTAGCCACCTGCTACATGGAACTGACCCTTCTCTCTTATGGCTCTCAGAAAGAACCTTTGGTTTTGGGTTTATATCTTCTAGAATTGTTTTTGCACCTGGCTTGTGGTCCTTACCAAATGATGCTTCTAGTAAACTGGAATTAATGTATATTGCTATTACACTACAAACCAGGATGTTCATGTTTAACAGTAATGATTCATGCTTAAATATTTTATTTATTTAGGTAATTGGTGCCTGCCTTCATATACAACTAATATGAGAACTTACTACTTAAAACCACAACCATTTATTCTTAGATAAGTTAGGGAAGTTCAGGAGAATTATTTTTGCTTATAGTAATGAAAATTAATACTTTTTTACTCTCTTAAAATCTCTTAAGAAGTTAATTTATGGGGTTGGAGAGACGACTCAGTGGATAAGAGCACTTGCTGTTCAAGTATGAAGGTCTCAGTTGAAGTCTCTAGCATTCACATAAAAGGTGTGTGTGCATCTAACCCAGCATTATCATGGAGGGTCAGATAGAGATAGAAGAATAGCTGGGTCTTGCTGGCCACCAGCCCAGCTGACAGACAAGCTCTATATTCAGTAAGAGAGCCTGTCTTAATGGATTTAGGAAGAGAGATGAGATGCACAGGAAGATGCTTAACATCTCCTCTGGCCTCTGTGTGCACCTACCACCCGCCACTCCATAATCCATTTTTTTAATTCTCAAGAGAGAAATTAAAATCACACATGAGGATGAAGCAGTTAGATGTGGAAAGTGGACCCTATTTTGCATAACAGACCTCAGACTTCCTAACTGAGGAGTCTCCACATCTGTACCATCTGTAGCAGCAGCAGTGGAGCCCACTGACAGATTGGAAAGGCAGAATCAGAAACAACCCACCCACTCGCATCCAGCACCAGAATGAAAAAAAAAGTCTCCAAAGTCCACATGTTGAAATTAAATTTTCTGAAGATTAGAAGCAGATGTGTTCAGATGGCCAGTTTTTCCACTGCCCTTGGTTCCACTGACTTGTGTTCATTTTGCCCTCAGTGGGAAAGACTTGAAGTTCAGTGCCTGGTGAGGGTGGGTGTGGTGGTCTTCAGCTCTACCTCTCCACCACCCTCTGCACTACTTGAGGTGTCCGGGGTGCCTGTAGGTCCCAGTGGGTGAGGAACACCGGATGACCAGATCCCGCCTTGGGGGGTACGCGTTTGTGAAGAGAAGGGGGCTAGTTTGAGGAGACATGGATTTGTGTTGTTCCTGAGAAACGCTGATCTTGAGTGACAAGGTTCTGTAGCTGCTTGAGTTTTTAGACTTAATTAAAAATGAGTTTCGTGAAACTGACCTGACAAATGGTTTTCAATAAAAAAAAAAAAAAAAAAAAAAAAAAGGAAGCCGGGCTGCGGAGATAGCTCAGAGGGTAAAATGCTTGTTTTGAAAGCATGGTGGCCTGAGCTCAGATGTCCAGCACTGTCTAAAAGCCGGGCATGGTGATATGCATTAGTAATTCCACTGCTGGAGGAGAGGCAGAGGAAACTGGATGGAATCGAGGGTCTCAGAGGCCAGCCAGTCTAGCCCGTTGAGGAGCTCCAGGTTCAGTGAGAGACCCTGCTTCAGAAAATTCCACAGAGAACAATGGAGGAAGTCGAAGTCACTGATGTTGACTTCTGGTCTCCACATATGCAAGTATGGGCAAATGCACACCCCTTATAGGGCGTGCACACATATGAACACACACATCCACGCACCAACACTCCCTACTCACATGTGTCCACGTACATGTGCAGACCCATGTGCACACACAAGAAACACACATGAAAACAGGACTGTTAGGCAGGTCGAGTTGTCTGATAATCTAGGAGCTCAAACATGCCAAGGCATGTAATTGAAAAGATTTTCAAGTGCTGTTTAATGAGAAACTTTATAAAGTGTTTGGTGTAACAAAGAACCTAAACCGTTCAGAAATGTTGACTTAATATTCATTGACAAACTTTGGTGATCTGTTCCAAAAATGAATTTCATGTTTATAGAGCAGGCAGTTAAGGGATCATCTATGGTTTATTGTGTTTATGAATTAGAGACTTTCATGACACTGTATTTTCGAGGGATAGAAGTGTTCTGTGCATCACTGTGAGTTACCTTTGTGAGTATGTATCTGCTTTGGGGCTTGGGTTATATCCATTTCATCCTGAGACTTCAAATCCCCAGTTTTAAATTATAAAATACCTGTTCAAGATTTTTGTTACTAGCATTAAAATTATGAAGAATAATGCATATATAAAATATAGCCGGGCGGTGGTGGCGCACACCTTTAATCCCAGCACTCGGGAGGCAGAGCCAGGCAGATCTCTGTGAGTTCGAGGCCAGCCTGGACTACCAAGTGAGTTCCAGGAAAGGCGCAAAGCTACACAGAGAAACCCTGTCTCGAAAAACCAAAAAAAAAAAAAAATATATATATATATATATATATAAAAGAAGGTGTAGCTCAATAAATCTCTTAATCAAAAGAAGAAAATACTGCATACAGCCCATCCATGCCCACTCCCTTACCTCTGATGATGACAGCTGCCTTAGTCTTGAGGCCGTATCCTCTGTAGTTGTTGAGATGATCCTAACTGTGTGCAAGGGATATGAACCCCCTAAGTGCTCTTCAGACATAAAAATCCCGTAATACATAATTTGTTATGTCTGGCTTTTTGCTTGTTCTGACCTTGAGCTTCATGCATGCTGTTGGGTGTATAACTAGTTTACTAACAGATTTTCATAATATTTACCTTTGCCCTAATAAAACGACCTGTGCCTTTTCTTGAATAGGTCTGAGAGCTCCTCTCGGTCTCAAAACCAGCGTGTTTACTGTTGCACATTTGTTCTTTTGTGTTTGGAGTATCCCGACATATAAACACGCCAGGGTTCATTTGTTTGACTATGGCCAGCCCCTTTATGTCATATTTATCTTTGGCTGTCGGCAACGAGGCAGCTGTGGATGTTCTTGTGCACAGCTGCTTGGGCCTGATTTCTCCTGGGTCTAAGAGAGGTAAAAAAAGGTTTGTGCCAAGAATAGGTTTAGCTTAAGTGAACACTGCCAAATAATTTCTCAAAGGGTTGTAGTGCCTTGCACCCCCTCTTTAAAATATGTATGTCAGCCAGGTGTGGTGTAAAATTCCGGCACAAGAGGGCTGAGGCAGGAGGATTGCAACAAGTTTGACGTCCTGAGCCTGGGCTAGGTGGAGAATTCTGGGTCAGCTTGAGCTATGGAGTGAGGTGCTTTCTCAAAAACAGGGCGCTCCAACATAAGACAAGAATTTTCAGTTTGCTCAGTAAACTTGCCGGTCATAATGAATGCTGTCAGTCTTCTTCATTGGAGCCGCTTCGTGTGTGCAGTGGTGGGTGCTTCCTCATGATTTAATGTCTGCGTCCTTGATCGGGCATGGGATTCGGCTTCTGTTTGGATCGCCACCTCGGGAGGGAATCGCATTGCATTTATTTATATAACATTATCTGACATCGCCCCAATGCCTGGCTCTTTGGCATCTTGCTGAGAGTCTGCTAAGGGGGTGACCTGGGCTCTCAGGTTACTCTCCCCAGAATTAGCACTCGTTCTCATGGAAAGTACTTTGGATGGATACCCTCATCATCTCAGTTCTCTGTTCCCTCATTGGTTGCTGGCTTAGCAGTCCTTCACTTTCTTGGTACTGTCCTAATGTGTGTATGTGTGTGTGTGTGTGTGTGTGTGTGTGTGTGTGTGTGTGTTATCATGCCCATGTTTTCCAGTTATCCACAGTGGGAAGGTCCATATCGTTTGGTCTACTATTAATTGAAAGTGGAATTTCTAGGTTTGAAAAATAAAATGATTCCCATTCTTCTACTCATTTCAGATATTTAGAGAACAAATGTTCAGATATTAACATTTAAAGAAAATGAGTATTTTATCTGTGGTTTTGTTACAAAATAGTCCTTGTTTTTTCAGAAATTGCTTATAAAATGAGTGTGCTTATATCTTTGGCTTCTGTTTTGATGTTTTAGAAAATTCAGAGCCAGTGTTTTTAAGTTAGAATTGAACTTTCAAGAGACTTAATAGAGAGCAATGAACTGGAATAGTCCATGTCTGTAATTAAGAAATAAGGATAAAAGTGTGTTCTTCCACTGGGAAGTCTTTGATATTAAATATCCGCCTTTTAGCTGATCTGCTATCAGCCCTGTTCTGTTTAGACAGATGTGGCCAGTGTTTACAAGACACTCCGAGGATGTGTTACAGTGTCAGATTGTATCCTTTTAAAAGTAGGTGTATTTGAAAATTGCTCATTAGTGGAGCTTGTGAGAGGTTTGTTCCCTGGTTGTGGTGGCACAGGCCTTTATCTCAGTGTTTAGGAGGCAGAGGCAGTTGGATCTGTGAGTTCTCAGCCAGCTTGGACTTACATAGTGAGTTCTAGGCTAGACAAAGCTATACAGTGAGCTCTTGTCTCCAGAAAACAAACAAAACCACAGAAAAGCAAAACAGAAACAAAAAAACCCACCTACCGCCACCATCAAAACAAAGTAGAATAAAAAAAAATCCAAAACAATAAAACAAAACAGAAAATACCAGAAGTATATTAACTTAACTTAAAATAGAGATTTTCTACTGTACTGTGTCGGTGTGACACTCCTAGCCCTGGCCATTAGCTGTGTTAAGGTGTGTTACATTAGGTGTGTTACGGTGGCTCCTCTATTAGGTAGGAATGCTCAAGATTGGATATTTGTTTAGTTTAGTTGGATCACGTCCACTGGGAGTCGCACTGTGTCCCAAGTGACTTCTTGGGTTAGTGGCGAAGTGACACTGGTGTCCTGGGCATGTTTGACAGAGTTGCTGAGTGGGTAGCTCCCTAGGGGCATGTAGTTGGCCTCGGCCTTACTCCATCTCCACTGGGCCTGAGCCCTGTTCCCTGTCTCAGGTCACGAATCTAAGCTTTTCCCATATCTGTTCTAGATTGAGTGCTCTTTTGGCATTATTAGTACGCTTCTTGTTATTACCGGTAAAACTCAGAGGAGGAAAGCAAACCAGTAATTACTTCAGCCTTTGGATCCGGTTGTTGTGGAGCCGCGTTTATTGTCATGAGAAGTAACAGTAACTGTAGTGTACTTTGCAGCCCCGAGCTGTGTGTGAAGGGTCTGGGACTGATAGGGCTGGAGACAAACGAAAGAGGCCAAGCTTTTCTGTAGCTCACTGCTGCCCTGAGGCATTGTGGGCCCAATGTGAATGGAATTACCGAGTGTTCAAACCAAGGAGCAGAACTGAAATGCTTACAGTCTCCCAACTCTTATTATTGGCAACAAAGTTACAGAATGTCGTCACACCACCACTGCTTTGCTGATGTCTTTAAGACCCCGTGGTGGGACTCTGAGAGTTCAACAGTCCCTTCATTATGGAAAAAGCGCAGGTAGGCCCAGACAGTGGCCACAGTTTTTCCTGATGAAGGAAGAGCTCTCTTGCTATTGTGGTTTATCTGCTGACTCTCACCAATAGTTTCAGATGCTCAAAAACCACCCCCAAAACAAAAAACAAACAAACAAACCCCAAAACCAATATTCCAGTATCAGTTTTGCAACCCAGAGGATATGTAGATTATTAAAAAGAAATGATAGAGTCAGGGGGTGGTGGCACACGCCTTTAATCCCAGCACTTGGGGGCAGAGCCAGGCATCGCTGTGAGTTCGAGGCCAGCCTGGTCTACAGAGCGAGATCCAGGACAGGCACCCAAACTAGACGGAGAAACCCTGTCTTGACAAACTTAAAAAAAAAAAAAAGACAGGCTTAAAAAAAATGTTGGCTTTCTGCCTTGTAAATGTAGCAGCATTGATTTTATTTTTAATACTGAAAGAGTGAGTTAGGCTCTCAGATGTGCCTAGTTAAATTGGCATTTGGAGGTGTAATGGCGGCTTCTTATTTCCTTCATTGGTATGAATTTGGGATTCACTGAAGTGGATTTAAAATGAACAGAGTCCCACCATACCTCATATCTAATTCTCCCTTGCTACTCACATTTTAGATTAATCAATGAACCATAACGGCACGTCATTATGGACTAAAGCCCATGCTTCATTCCCATTTCTTCCTTCACTGGCCTTGTCTTCCCCCTTCCCTTCCCCTCTGTCTTCCTCTTCTCTTCCCCCTTCCCCATCCTTGCCTTTCTTCATTCTAGACTTCTGCACAGGACAGCACATTGCGCTGACATGCGTCCCAGACTCCCCTGAGCTGTGACGAGCCTCATCTTTGTCTTGCTCTCAATGAGCTGACGGTTCTGAGGCGTGCCGGCCAGGTCCGCTGTGAGAGAACCTTGGTTGCTGTTTGTGTGATTTTAGTTGTTGTTGTCGTCGCCGCCTTCCTATAGGTCATCAGATGACATTCTCAAGGTGCCAGTGATGCACACTGAGGGTGTGACTGTTCCTAGTGGCGCAGCTCTTGGTGGCCCAGCTGGAGTAGTGCGGTTTTTCCTTTGTCCACTGTTCCTATGCTGCCCTGGGGTCCTAGAGTCTGGATTGTCCTTGAGCCTTAAGGACTTGTTAAGACTTTAAGTCAGCCCCATTTTTGTATTTTATCAATCAGATGGTTTCCGTTTGGACCAGGTGACCTCTTTGGGTTGACTTCTTTGTCCCTTGGTATACCCTCATCATGATGATTTTTTGTTGTTATTGCTCTTTTTTTTTTTTGAACACACTTCTTATTTTGTGGCATTACACAATATTCCAGGTTCCATTGCTCAAAGGAGTCATAGCATCTGAACGGGAAAATGGCATTAGAGCCAAGTTCTGGTGCCCTCATTGCTCATGGGCTATGTTCCTTTAGGTTCTTCCAGCAGACACAGCAGGGAGAGAGTTTGTATAATAGTGCATGTCTATAAACTGTACTATAGGCATTTGTGATACTCTCCATCTGTCGCTGTAGTAAACTTAACGTGAGTTATAATAAGGCGCCAACTCTAATCTCCCACGGTGTAGATCACTTGAGCTTTCTCCCTGGCTTCCAGCAGTGGTTCCTATGATCTGCATCCATTTATTGTTTAACTCAGGATACAGTGTATACGGGTCTTGGAATTCTTGGCTAAAACCCCATGAAAAACAGTTATATCAGCAGACAGCGCTCAACGCATAGTTTCTTTGCCTTAAGCTACACATTTCACTCCCATCTGGTGACACTGAGGGTAGCATCTCTTTCTTTCCCCTTCATTGAATTTATTTCCCACATTGGTTCGTTTCTTTCATTACAGTTATTTTTCTGTCCAGGAGTCTACAACTCCAGCAATGATCTCTTACAGCATGCAGACATTAAGGCCTGCCCTGTGCCCTGTGCACAGTGCATCAATATAATACTTGCTTAGAATGTAGCCATTTAGACTGGTTCTTTTTTTTTTTTTAGCTCTGTGTATCCAAGAATCGGTTATTTGCATTTTACATGAATTTACACGGTTCTTTCTCCATCCTACCCTCACCTGAGTAACATTCTGTTGTGTGTATGACACCATTTGTGCATGTGGGGCGGGGGCACATGTACCCTTTTCCACACATGTGTGGAGGTCAGAGGGCAGCTTTACGAAGCTGCCTTTCTCCTCTCACCTTTCCGTGGGTTCTGAGGATCGAAACCACCCAGCTCGTGCGGCAGGTGTCTGTATGCACTGAGCCATCTCGCTGGCCCTGGTGTTGCATATCTGTTAATTGTCATCCTCACTTTGCACAGGAAATTTCTTCCGTTTATATTTCCTAACTCAAATTTTGTCTTCTTTGACCAATTTCTTCCTAGTCCTCACTCCCTCCCCCACCCCTGCCCAGGAAATAACCATTTTCTTCTCTTTCATGAATGTGACACTTTTAGATTCCATAACTAAGTGAGATAGTGCAGACTTTGCCTTTCTGTGACACTAGGAGTTTAATAATTTCACAGATCGCTGATATTTTCAAAGTATAATTGTTGCTCTTATTTTTGGCCAGAAATCAAGAAATTCATTAATCTCCTATTTCTGAAACTCCCTTCCCATGTGGCCCTAGGAAAGCTGCATTTCTCTAGCACTCAGCTGAATGCAGTATGCAGGCAGGATCACCAAGGGACATCTAGACTCTTCTGCAGGTTCTTGATCTCATAGGTAAAAGAACTTAAACATTGCCTCAGAGGGAACTCAAGGACAATTTTATTGGAGTTAATGGGAGAAATCAACAGGGTAGGAGGCTGACTAAGGGGCTGCTGGGAGGAGGGAGATGGGGTAAGGAGGGAGGGAGAGAGAGAGAGGGAGGAAAAGAGAGAAAGAGAGAGACAGAGACAGAGACTGACTTTCTGAGCTGAAAGTCAGATTCTCTTTGTAGCAGTTAAATTACTCTTTCTGAGTCAGAAGTTGGGGCAGGTTGAGTAGTAGAACTCTGCAAGCAACTCTTTGGGCAGGACTGGAGTGGCTAACCTCACGGACAGTGAGGATGCCCTGAGTATATGAGCTAGGTGGGGAAGAGAGGTGGTTTAGCGAGTGAGTCTGTGTTGAGGGAGGGCTGGGGCATGTCATTATGAAGCTTGTTAAGGGAGCAGATACTGCTCCCATTTTCCTATACGGTCCAGTGCATTGTGTTTACTTCTACCCTCTGGCTTTAGGCTGTTGAGGTTGTCAACCCAGGTTTTACATCTCTTTATGGAAAGATGTTTCTGCCTCATCTGGACAGGGAAAGCACCTGCTGCTGTATCAACATCTGACCAGGCTATTTGTAAAGGGGGCTGCTGACCACCAATCATGTGATTTGTGTCGAAGGATGGCAGTATGTTGGTAGTTATATGTCTCAAAAAGCTCTTCGGTGTCGGTGTCAGAAAGGATGCTATCCACCATGATTCTGGTCGGTTGTACCAGAGGAAGCTTATGTTGGAATGCCTGGGGTGTACCTGTCTGCAAATGGTCCTTTCATTCCCTCTTCCCTTCCTGGCATGCCCTGTCACAGTGACCAGAAGTTTTTTCTGAAATTCTCATTGATAATGACCTTCACTTCTGTACATGTGGTAATGGGCATCATCCTCATGATGATGTTAATATACAGGACCTGGGACAGAGACATATGGAGTTAGGTGGCTGTACTCTTTGCTAATGTTTTTAAAGTCCTACATTCAGCTGCCTTTGGTTACATTATCCTGCATGTGTCTGTTTTCCCACTGGGTTGGGAAATTAAATTGTCTTCTCCAATTAAATTGACTCTGCAGAGCTGGTGTATCTGCATTTTGTTAGTAGGCTTTTTCAACAAATTCATAAATGACACTGTGGTCTTCTTGGGAGTGTTAACCCAAATTTAGACCTTACAGTAGAGTAACACACTTTTGTCCTTGTTAATATAATTACATATATAGACTATTAAGTTCAGCTATAATTACCTATGGGGTCTCTTGAAAGTTCAGTTCTAACTTTAAAGGACTAATTTTTCTGAAACATCAATAAATCATATTGCTGCACAGAATCAAAAAATATAATTTATACTCATTTTATAAGAATTTCTGGATAGCCAAGTACTACCTTGTAACAAAACCACAGGTAAACTTCTCAACAGGTTCCTTTAAAAACCATTTTTTTAAAAGTTAATATCTGATAACACCTTTTTATCTAAATATTTAATACTAAGAGTAGAAAAATGGGAGTCACTTTTTTTTTAACCTAGAAAACCCCAGAAATTCCACTTTCAATATAGCAGACCGAGCAGTGTAGACCTTCCCATTGTGACTGCCTGGAAAACCCAGACAGGCCATTAAATGCACATCCGATCAGAAGAATTAGGAAAATCAGGAGTGAGGCTAGTAAGGCACAAAGGACTTCACGAGTGGGAGGGTGGTTGCTCTGGTATTTCCCATGAGAACAAGTGCTGTTTTGGGGTACCTTGTTTGAACAGTTCACTTCTGCTGCAAATCTTTTATATAATGTGACTTTTTCCATGATACATATTAATATTTTACTACTTAACCAGAAGCTTACATCTGCCATATTTGTTCCTTTGATTTTTTTTGCCTGATTAAGGACATAAGTAAATATGTGAATGTTGAACTCATTGTTTTCAACTTGAAAGGTTGTCCTGATTTGGGGGTAAATATAATTCAGTCTTCCCTTCAAAAATAAAAGTGCTAGTAAGAAGTTGGTCACATAATGGGGAGAGAAAAATAAATCACTTTAGCTAGGATTGTTTATATTTAGAGTAATTATTTGGAAGTAAGAGTGCATTTTTAGCTTTAAAAATGTATTTTGTTTTTAAGTGTGTGTGTGTGTGTGTGTGTGTGTGTGTGTGTGTGTGTGTGTGTGTGTGTGCATGTGAGTGCAGTGCTTTCAGAGGCCAGAAGAGGGAGTCAGATCTCCTTGGAACTGGAGATACATGTAGTTGTGAACTTTCCAGTATGGGTGCTGGGAACCAAACTCAAGTCTTCTGCAAGAGCGTTTAGCCACTGAGCCATCTCTTTGGCCCCCAGCCTCAGTTCCCCCCCCTCCACATTTTCATTACTTTTCCATAGAGAACGCTTCTGAGACTTGATTCTGTTCTCCTGATACACTCATGGATGTCAATTCTGTTTGGCAGCTCAAGAGAGGGGAGGCTGTTGGCTTGTGTCTGACCACTGACAAAGGATGTAAGTGGCCCACTCAAAGGTACAGCACCTGTTGTCCATAGCTCTGATTGGATTCATGGATACTCCCTCACAGCACTGACCTCACAGCTAGTGAAAAAAATGCAGTTACTGCTGATTCCAACGGGAGTCTTCAAATGTCAGGGTAGCTAGGTAGACCGTCTCTTCTCATCACTGAGATCAAATAAAGAGCACTGGAGGTCTACAGAGCGCAGTCCTCCATATGTTAATTCTTGGTGAGTGGATCAGAGTTCTGATCTCTTCCCACCATGTTGATTAACAGCCTTCAGTCAGGGGAGTTCCAGTGAGTGACGATTTGGGTCATTGGAGTCTCTCATGTGAAACCAAGTGTTGGTCTGGAATCTCTGGAACTCAGACAGTGGCTGAATGGGTTTTAATCATTATTGGAAATGGGTGAAACTGGTGAGCAGAGAGACTTCAAAGCCTTCAGCTCTATTGGAGGCAATCAAGAATATTTTACCCCCTGCATTATTACCGGAAGGAGTTAGTTTTGTGGAGGGAGCTGCTTTCTCAACATGATGGAACCATCCCTGCAGGTCAGATCACACTGGAAGTCGCTCCTTCTATGCTTTTAAAAATGTTTGTTTAGGCCATTCCTCTATTACAGGATGATAAAGCCTGTTTGTAAGACTTCGGAACTTCTGTTTAGACTTGGGTAATGGTTAATATCATGACCAATTATTAACTTGAGATGACTGTAAATGTTATACCTCTTAGGTGGTGTTCACAGTCTGGTCTCTTCTGGCTGAAGGGAGCCTTGACAGCATCTGATGTTTTACTGGCATGGGTGGAGGAGGCATGCAAGCAGAAAGTGATACATTTTTTCTTGCAGCTTTTGAGAAATTTTTGAAATTGCTTTGATGAATATAAAACAAATACAACCGGTCCGTTTTGTCATGCATTTTGTGTAAAGGGAAAAATGTATATTTAATTTGATTGAAAGATTGGATGGTTCATAAACCCACTTAGCATGACTTTGTAGCTTGGCTAAGGGAATGGTGGGGAAGAGAACTATGGCCAGGAAATGTTACTCACACTGATACACAGACAATAGACTCTTAACCTCTCTGTGATGAATTTTTCCCTCTAGAATGAGAAACTTGGGATGGCGAGAAGACTCAGTGGCTCAGGGTGCTTGACTCTAAGCCTCATGACCAGAGTTTACCCAGACTCACATGTGGAAGGAAAGAACCAATTCTTATACGTTGTCCTCAGACATCCACATGTGGGCTCCTCTCCTGGCAAACCTACCATAAACGTGAGCCAAGAAGGAATATGGTAGATCATTTGATGAAGGCAGACAGGTACCTTGGGGATTTGGTATCAAATCCCTTTTCTGCTTGCTTACGATTTTTTAAAAAACGACATTAAAATACAATGTCTATTATTTGCTGCCAAATCAAGTAGTGTGCTTGCAGTATTATAAAGAAACAAACAAACAACAACAAAACAACAATCTTGAATTACTGAGTGTACAGGCCAGAGGAGACTGTCCTAGGCAGAGGGCCACTTTCCTTCTGATGCCTATTTCCTTGGATTAATTTAGTCATTTTATCCTTGTGCCCACAATACCTGAGAGTCGAGGAATAAGGAAGGAAAGATTTATTTTGATTGACAGTTTGAGAAACTTCAGTCCATCGTCCTGGTTCTGGGCCCAGGATGTTAATGAGATAAAGCTTAACTGGTGTGGGGAGCTTGCTGAGGCGAATAAGGCTCATCTCATGGTGGACAGGCCGCAGAGGGAGAAGACAGGACTGAGGCCAGGTGTAATACTTCAGAGATGTGCCCTTTGACCCATTTCCTCAGTCAGATAAGCCCCAATTCCTGACAATTCCAGAACCTCTTAAAATAGTACCACCTGCTGGAGATAAGACACCCAGCGCATGCGCGTGTTGGGGCAGGGTTCGTATTCCAGCTGTAAGGCTCTGCCCTGTGCACACTCTTTGCGCTGCTACCTGGAAGCTTGCAACCTGCAGGGAACTGGGCGACGTGTGTCTCCTTGATCGCTTCCGTTCTTAATGCTCTCTTGTTGCTTCGATTTGTAAAAACCATCGTTTAAGATGTTTTGTCTGTTTTTAAGATATTCAAGTGTGAAACTGTCTCATCTGTTTCTTCATACACGTTGCCCAGGAGATCGTAGCTCCTTCCTGGCGACGTTGCTGGCGTCTTCGTCTGTTCCGGCTGCTGTAACAAAACCCTCAGAGCAGCAGGAATCCACTTCTCACATTAGAGCAGCGGTTCTCAAACTTCCTAGTGCTGTGCGACCCTTTAGTACAGCTCCTCAGGTTGTGGTGACCCCCAACCATAATGTTATTTCGTTGCTACTTTGTAACTGTAATGTTGCTACTGTTATAAACCGTAATGTAAATATCTGATATACAACCCCGTACGACCCACAGGTTGAGAACCACTGCGTCAGCATCTGACCGTGTCCAAGTTCCCGAAGTGAAGATGTCTGGCAAAGGACCTCTTCCTTATGATGGCCTCTTTTTGCTTTGTCCTCACATGATGGACAAGGCAAGGCGACTCTTGGGCCTCTTTTTGTGAGGGCATGAACCCCATTCAGAGGGCTCTGTCCTCATCTCCTAACTTTCTCAAAGCCTCACCACCTACTACCATCTCCTTGGAGCTTAGGTATCAGCAAATGAATTTTGGAATGATAAAAAAAAAAATTAAGGCTGGGTACATAGCTGTGTTCACCTAGCATGTACAGTGAATGAGTTTGGTCCCTGGTATAAAATATACAAGATATGCTCTGGGAGGTGGTGGTGCACACCTTTAATCCCAGCACTCGGGAAGCAGAGCCAGACATATCTCTGTGAGTTCGAGGCCAGCCTGGTCTACAGAGTGAGTTCCAGGACAGGCTCCAAAGCTGCACAGAGAAACCCTGTCTTGAAAAACCAAAAAAAAAAAAGAAAAGAAAAGAAAAAAAGTACTAGATGTAATAAGAAACCCATTTAAGCCATAGACTGAGGGATTGCCCTATTGTGAGCATTAGGATGTACCTTGTTAATACAATAAACTCAGAGTCCCACTTTTCTATTTAATATCTGAGAGGGAATATCTTCATGTACTTAAAGCTCTCATGGTTGTGTGTCTGGAGGCCTGTGCAAGACAGGAGTTCAGTCTTGTTGGTTGAAATGTGCCACGCTTCAGTCTGGGCCTGACAAAACTATCTATCTGTCTATCTCTATATCTATCTATCTATCTATCTATCTATCTATCTATCTATCTATCTATCCATCCGTCTGTCTCTCTCTCTATATCTATCTATCTCTATCTATCTATCTATCTATCTGTCTGTCTGTCTCTCTCTGTTTCTATCTATCTATCTATCCATCCGTCTGTCTCTCTATCTCTCTATATCTATCTATCTATCTCTATCTATCTATCTATCTATCTGTCTGTCTGTCTCTCTATCTCTGTTTCTTTCTTTCTATCTATCTATCTATCTATCTATCTATCTATCTATCTCTATCTATCATCTATCTATCTATCTATCTATCTATCTATCTATCTATCTATCTATCTCTATCTATCATCTATCTATCTATCTATCTATCTATCTATCTATCTATCTATCTATCTATCTATCTATCTATCTATCTCTGTTTCTATCTATCTATCTATCTATCTATCTATCTATCTCTGTTTCTATCTATCTATCTATCTATCTATCTATCTATCTATCTATCTATCTATCTAAAGACAGCGTACCTCCTATCTTTGTGTCTGAATTTTAGCATCAAAGTGCAGCTGCTCTCAAGGTTGTGTGTATCTATTTTGTGGAATATTTAGAATTTAAAATCCAGAAACAAAGACTTTAAAGTTGTCTTTGGTATCTTTAGCAACGACAAATGTTTTTCTTGGGGTTACATTTTTATAAGTGATAAAAAATTTAAGGGTGTGAGGTGGCTATTGAAACTTATTGAAAATGTTCTGAGAGTTTTCCTAATGTTTGTCTTGAGAAATGGATTTCAGATTTCAGATTTAGTACCCAGTGGGTGGTGTCTGATTGCTTTTAGAGTCTGCTGTCACATTTTGTTACACGTGACTTTGGATTTTTGAGCTTAAAAAAAAAAAGCCTTGTATTATTTTGTGATGTATATGATCAAAGTCTGGGGAGAGCAAAGCTTGGAGCATATTTTAAGCTCATCACAATGAAAAATCACTTTAACCTCCTTTTGGCTTTGTGCTTAAGCATAGGATGGTTATTTGAAGACATCTCAGCCCACTCCTTTCTTTTGTGGACAGTACTAAAGCTGTCTTTGCAAAAGCTCCCCTCTCAGCCATTGTTTATTTACGGTGGCTGTAAATCAAGCCCATAAACGGAGAGAATGGTCTTGGGCTCTTCAGTGAGACCACAGAGCCTGGCAGTGTCTAGACCAGTGTGGCTTGGCTTAGCTGTGTAGGATGCCAGTGGTTCCTGTGTATCACCCTTCAATCTAAGGTAGGGTCCCCATAGACTTTTCCAAAGCGGGGTCCCAGTGAGCTTTCCTCAAGTCAGTGAGTCCCAGGCCAGGCCACTGTAGTGGGGCTTCCCACCTTCCCCATGGGCATGGGTAGAGACGGGTCTGTCATCATGAAGGCTACTGTACCCTCATCTCTGGGAGCATCAGCTTGTCAGTTACAGTCCTGAATTGGTCTGTAGTGAAGTTTTACTGCTTTGTAAAAACAGGAGACCAAAACTATTTTATATGATCTTAGTGAAGTGGCAGTTTGAGGGAAAAAAAAACTATGAAATGATAGACTTTTAGAAATAATCTGTTACCTTAGTTTGGCATTTACTTATTTAAAGTTGTAAAATTGAAGTATTTCTTTGGAAATTTCATACATGAGTACTGAATTTATATCAGTCTCCACCCTCTGTCTTTCCCCTTCCATCTCCTCTTAGATTGCCCGGCTCCCTTTCACAGTCAGGGTCTCACCATTTTTAATTATTATTGTTAAATATATATGTGTGTATTTGTCTATAATACATACACACATACATATACATATGCACAACCTACTCAGAACTATTTGCTGTTGCCCGTACTATATCTATTTAGGGCTGACCACTTGAGATTGAATAATATATTGGGGCTCCTCCATGGAGAAGCCATTAATTGCTTGTAACTCTTCATCTATGGGTGGGGTTTTGTAAGATTTCCCATATCCACATTGGCATGTCAACTGGTGATGTCATTATGCAGGCCTTGTTTAGGCAGCCATATCATTGAGATTTCTTGGTTTCAGCTTCCCTGTCACGTCTACCAGGCACCCGGGTCCTCTGGCGCTTACAGACTTTCTGCTCCCAAGCAGCCTTAGGTATAGGGTTGTGTTGTAGATGTATCACTTGGGGTTGTGGACTTGGTCACCTATTCTCACATTCTGAACAGTGTGGCTTTCTGTAAAAGTTTCTGTCTGCTACAAAAACAAAACAAAACAAAAAACAACCAATCAACCAACCAAACAAAAACTTCTTTGATGAGAGATGAAGGCTTATACTCATGTAGCCCAGACTGGTCTCAACTCTTTATATCTCTGAGGATGACCTTGAACTCCTGACCCTCTCATGTGCTGGGATAACAGCCACTTTTCGCCATGCCTGCTCATCAATAGTTTATGTGAGCGTGGCTATGAAATGATGTATGCTTAGACATACTTTTGTCCTTTCCATTTTACATAATACTGACAGAAGGGGCTGGGAAGGGAGGAGTCATTTGTGAATCTGGGCACTGAGACTTCTGACACACCCTTCTTTTGTTTTATTTATTTTTTTTTTATTATTACCTGACTCGCTCACCTATTTTTGCTTCAGCTCACATCAGGATCAAAGAAACTTTCCTTATTAAACTTACTTAGCTTTTACTTTTTTGTGTGTGCATATACTTGTTTTTGTATGTAAGTGCCATGTGCATGCAGTGCCCGTGGACACCAGAAGAGGGCATTGGATCTCCTGGAAGTGGAGTTATGGGTGGTTGGATGAGGATTCTGGGAATTCAGGCTCTGGGAGAGCAGGTCCATGCTCTTAGGTACTGAGCAATCTCTCCAGCCCCTCCCAACTCCCCACCAGAGAAGCTTCTATTGTAAACCAAGTTTTCCAATGCTGCTGAGATCCACCTGTTCACCTTCTTATCTGCTGGGAATGTTCCCTGCAGGGCAGTGAATTAGAAGGCCTTCCAATCGATGAGGAAACGCAGTCTGTATTTAGGATTTTATTGGCCCATGTGCTTCATGTGTGGCTTTTAAGGCAGCCTGTGTCAGCCATTTGGTATGTATGTCACATCTGTGCCCGGTAGCACTACAGATAAGACAGGCTAAGGCCCTCATCTCGTAATTATCTACACGAGAAGGGCACAGGGTTTTGGAACCTTGATAGGGAGTTGAGCCTCATTTCTTCCTGTCCTCAGGGGCTGTCAGTCAAGCTGACTAAACACCCTGACTCTGTGCAACTGGTCACTTGAGGATTTGGGAAGGCAGGCAAGACTGTGAGGCAGGGATGAGCATCTCCTGTTGTTCATGGCAGCTGGATTCATCGCAGCTGGATCCTGTGTTCCCCTTGCTACACAGTGCCTCCCCTGAGAAAGGTGGCAGACTTGCAAATCAAAGAACTCTGTAAATGGGACCTTTACTCCATCACAGCTGTCTCTTTGTTTTATACTTCGAGGCTGGTTAACATTTGGAAACTCCTGAGAAGTCTGTGTTAGCTTTGAGAAATCAGTGAAAGAGAGGAGACCTTACTTAAAAAGATGAGTTACTATCCCCCCGTGAACTATATATCTGTGAATGACATTGTCACAAATCAAGTATGAAGTACTGTTTTGATTCCTGTCTTTGGGGGGGACTGAACACATCCCAACTGAACTTACCTGTGCCCCCGTCTGTACTTTTCTGGGGGGCAGTAATAGTTGGTAGTTCTAGGGTCCGCTGGCAAATGTTCTCCCAACCTCTATGCTGTTTGGGGAATATCCATACATTGTTGTTGTGGTTTGCATAATCTAACTATCAAATATTGGATGTCTTCATATGTCTGTTATATCTTGGGAGGGGGCAGCATAGATATCCTACTTAGGGCTTAGCACTCAACAGTCATTTAGTCTCAGCCCTCTGACTGGTTACGAGTCTCTGCATTAACTCCTGCCCATTGCAAAAACTTTCTCTGAGCAGGCTGGATGGAGAGTGACACCAGCCTGGGGGCAGGGTATGAAAGCAGTCTGACAGAATTCCACTTTTCTTGCCTTCAAAATGTGCTGGCTCTTCTGGTGTTTCAGGACACAGTGTGGGCCGTTGGTTCCCGTTTTTCTCTCCTGGTGCCTATCTGTCTCTTAGATTTGGGGTGCCTGGTTCTGCAGGTCACTGGGCTTTTTAGGATTTTTGTTAAGACTGAACAAGATTCAGAGAGAGGCCTTAACAAAGAGTGTTTAAGTCTAAGGTCTCCTTGTAGGAACCAGGATGGCAGTGCTCACTCCATGCAGAGATGCCCGTGTCTTGATTTTCAAACCTGGGAGCATGCTACTTTACGCGGTTAGTCTGTTTTCTATTGCCCTAACAAAGTACCCAAGGCTGCATGAAGAGGTTTATTTGACTCTGAGTTCTGGAGAGCTGAGAGCATGGTGCTGGCCCTAGTGAGGGTCCCCTGGCTGTGTCATATCACAGTAAGTATGTTTGAGAAGGAAAGATGCCTGAGAGAGAGACAGGAAGCTGAAGATGGAGAGGCTGGACTTCCTGTTAATCTTTAGTTCTGTCAGACAGGGTCTCTCAATGCAGCATTGGCTGACCTGGAACTCAGATTCTACCTGGCTCTGCCTCCTGAGTGCAGGGATTAGAGGCTGGACCTGCCCCTTTAAACTGCTTGCTGACACTGAGAGAAACTGATATCCCATTAGAGTGAACAGATCCTTTCTCAGGTCAACAGTGACCATGATGTTAGGAATATGGATCTGCTATGGAATGGCCAAGCCAGGTCAACATATGCCTAATGTTTTTGGTTTTATCGAGACAGGGTTTCTCTGTGTAGTTTTGGTGCCTGTCCTGAATCTCACTCTGTAGACAGGTTGGCCTTGAACTCACAGAGATCCACCTGGCTCTGCCTCCTGAGTGCTGGGATTAAAGGCATGCGATACCACTGCCCTGCGTATAATGTATTCTTAACACCATAAATATATTCTCAGCTGTTACCAGTGTGCACTCTACATTGTCATTAACTAGTCAGTGTCCTTTATAGATCATTTTTATCAACACATCCTTAAGTGAATCTATCAGGCTCACTCTGATTTTTTTCCATGCACAAAAGCCAATACCACTGGGCTGTCTATTGAAGGTTCGGTCGCCTCTGACATATGCTATGATGACCACACTAGGGAGCACACTGCCAGAGAAGAGGCTGCTTCGGGACTCTTGAAGATGGTGGAAGAGGCTGTGAGCTAAGTGATGCCAGCAGCCTCTGGTAACTGGATAGCACCGGGACTTGATTTTCCCCAGTATTTGCAGAAAGCTGTCAATGATATGACTAGTCCATAAGCCCCATTCAAGGTTCTTCTGAACCAAAGAAGAGCTGGGGGCTACAGTTCTATTGTTTTAAGTCACTGTGATTGTTTCCTAAGTAACAGGAAAATAATATACCCCAAGTATGGAGCTATACTCACTGTGCCAACACAAAACACAGTTGAAAACCTGATGGAAGAAATATAGAAATGTGTAAGAAGAAGAAAACAATGCTTGCTGGGAATGGTGGAGATCTCTGGGAGAATGCTAGCTGATGCTCATACCCCTGAGGCCTCCAGCTTTCGAGCTGTGTATGCTGATGCCTGCCTGTATCATCTCTGAGGTCTCATGGAAGATGAAGGAAGCTATTTCAACACCTCAAGAGGGACATTTTTTTTTTTTCAAGTAGGATCTTGCTAAGTTGCCCAGGCTGACTTTGAACTTGTGATCCTCTGCCTCTGCCTTCCCAGTAGCTGGGATTTCAGCCCTGCATCACCACACCTGACTCACAGGAAACTTTTTGTGCTTGCTGACCTTAAATTTTGTCATTTCAGTCAAAGGTATAAGGGTACAGTCTCTATGACAGCCCAGTCTTCAAAGTTATGGTTTTGATATACATGTATCTCAATAATAAACTTTCTATATTAGCCCTAAATGTTACTTTACCTTTTTTCTTCTTTTAAGAGTTACATAGAAAAAGATGATGATGATTGTAATCTTTTGGAAATTGTGTGTGTATGTGTGTGTGTGTGTGTGTGTGTGTGTGTGTGTGTGTATGTGTATGTTTAGTGCAGAAGGTGGAGAAAGGTTAACCCCTCCTGGAATGGAGAGTTTGCAGACAGTGTTGGAGCCATCTTGTTTTGGTCACTACTGTCCTGACTCTCTTGGTTTCCTTCTCTATGTGATCAGCAGTGTCAGTCCAGGAGAACTTCTGGAAGGACCTGATGGGAAGACAGACAAGCACTGAGCATAGCCTAGAACTCAGTCCTTGGTCCTGCCTTCCTTTCCTTCACTGACCTCAGGGAGTCTGCTTGACCATCCCTGGACCTCTCAGGAGTAGGCCTGGCTAGCTAGGCCAGCGTGGGGCAGCCCCCGGAGTGTCGTCCTCGTTTGGGTTACTGTTTCTGTAGCTGAGCATGCGTGCAGAGTGCTGCACTGGAAGTCTGGGTTGGATGTTTCCCACAGCGTTCTAGAGACCACTCTGTATCACGAAGCCTTATTTTAACATTCCAGCGTGTTGTCGCTTCACCTTCAAGATGAAGTTGAGCACTCTTCTGGCAATGGTGGAAGGAGAGGAGGAGGGTTTTCGGGCCAGCCAGAGTGTCATGGAAGAGAGGAGACCCGAGTGCAGACACCTACACCAGTGCCGAGA
The DNA here is from genome assembly GCF_007827085.1 of Peromyscus californicus insignis. Lineage (NCBI taxonomy): Eukaryota > Metazoa > Chordata > Mammalia > Rodentia > Cricetidae > Peromyscus > Peromyscus californicus. The sequence goes on from NW_026294491.1 coordinate 16,015,815, forward strand.
ACCCAGCCAGGCTTGCCTGGGGGAAGAGTCGCTGTTCGTGTTAGTGTTTTGTGTTAGATGATGTTTGTCTTGGACGTCTCACACTTTTTCCTATTCCCAGTGCTCCGTCACCCGCCCCTGCCTTCTCTCCAAGCAGGATTATCAGAAGAGAGAAACTAAGACCCACCACCCCTAAACCATCCCATTTGTAAAAATGACAGGAGACTGTCAAGCTTTCTAAGGGTGGAAGAGGTCTCCCCACATCTGCAGGCTTCCGGGGCCTTTGTCTTTGGCTTGAAAGTGTGGAGTACTGGGGACACTCAGCTCCACCTTCGGAGTTCTCCGGACAGACATCAGCTAGGTGCCCATCAGAATGCTCCACTTCTCATCATGCTTGAGAGTGCTCAGTTTGGGCTCTTTGATTTTTTTTTTTTTCTTTCTTCAAATGGTTCGGGTAGGGAAACACCACACTTAGCGGGTCTGGTAAAACTCTAGCAGAAATGCAGATTGTGTGTTCATTAAAAATACATGTTAGTGTGTGCGTGGGGAGGGCAGCCTTTCCAATGAAGTCACACATGCAGCATACAGTTCATACGTCCAGTAATAGTCACTTGCAGATGTCGTGACGCAACATTGTCTGTACGGTTTCCTGAAAGTTCCCGGGCCTAGAACGTCAGTAACTAAACTGCACCGGGCTGTTATTTTCTTCTTGCTGCAATCCCCCTCACCACACGTGTCTGCGTGCTAATATTTAAACACTTCGAACGCTCCAAGCTGGAACTGGGGGTGGAATGTCAGGAATGCTTCGGGGAAATACTTATTTTTATGAGGATCCTTCAAAAGTATAGCTTTGGGAATTGTAACTTAAGATGTTTTCCCAACGAAGTGCAGCAGGCTGTAAACAGACCAGCATGGCTGGCTAGCAGGGAGCAGGGATGAGTCGAGCATCCTTTTAGGTTTGGGTTCTAGGGAGCTTAAAGCACCTTTGCCAATAAATTTGTTTAAAACAACAACAGATGTGGCGTCCAGTTCTGATGTCGGGGGGGGGGGGGGAATTATCCTTGGTTAATATTATCTTCTGTCTTGCTTTGGCGGTGTTAACATGCATGCAGTTGTATGATGGCTACGTGGGTTTCTACTATCTTACTGCTCTCTTGGGTTTGGCCCTGGTAGACATCAAGGGTTCTCTAGCCTGGCCAACCCCCACAGCAGACTTCTTGACTGTCGTAAGCTGGAGGCCAGGGCAGGAGCAGCCGCAGTGGCTGGAACCTGGTGTTGAGGGGGATAGAGATGAGAGAGATGGCCGCAGACTCTTTCAATCCATCGCGTCCTGGGAGGCGGCTTTTCTTCCCAGGAGCCTTTGCTCACGTGGTTTATATGTGTTTGCCTTTCCTTTCACGCTCCAGCCAGGAGATAGCTGAGTCAGCGGGCCTTAGAATTTGTGCCTAATTTGTACAAATACGGTTAGGAAACTTAAAGGTTAGGGAAGCTATGTGCAAATAGGAAATCTAAACCAGAGCTGGGTATTTCCAAGACCTGAACCCATTTAACCTGGAATCACAAAGCCAAATGGTAATTTAGCATTGACACAGCCTAAGCAGAAACAAATGCGTATCGAGCTTGGTTTCAAGGTTCTTACAGATGCTCTGACTTCATGTAAAACATAAAACAGGGTCCTGGTCACCTGGGCTGGTGAAATGCTTCCCAGTGCTATTTCTGTTTGAGGTTCGCAGAAGGGCCTCTGCTCTCCGTGGTGCCCTTTGTACAGACATGCTTCCTGTGTTCCAGTCTATTCCGTGGCACAGAAAAGGCCCTCCACCTCATTATTCTGGGCATGCATGTTCATTTGAAGTGGAAGGGGATTGTTCAAGCAACTTGGTCATCCATTTGATCCAAAAGCATAACCTGGGGGTCCTATCCAAAGGGCTTGGGGACCTTGGCTTTTCTCAGTTCATGAGCCTCATTTAGTCACGAGCAGGGCTGCCTGGCAGTCATTGTAACCAGTCTCTATTTTGATATCAGTTTTTCACCTGCGAGGAATAATTTTTAAACTCCATTTTACGGGTTAAAAAAACCTGCCCTATGGGCCCATGATATGGCTTAGTAGGTAAAAGTGCCTGCGGCCAAGCCTGACAATCTGAGTTCGAAACCTGCAAACCCATGTAGGGGAACGAGAGAACCAACTCCTACAAGTTGTCCTCTGACCCTCATGCACATGCTGTGGTACAAGTGGCACACACACACACACACACACACACACACACACACACACACACACCAATGTCAAAAAGGGGAAGAAATGAAAACATGCAATGTTTTTGAAAGATAAAGAAAAATACAGACTTTTTATTAACGGTGCATAGCAACCAGGGCGGAGGGCTCTCGATACGACGGAAGCCCTCCAGGGCCAAATTCAGCTGAAGATTATGCCTTTCCTGAGGAGAGGTGAAGGTCAAGCCTAAGCGTCATGTGCTGGTCATATGAGCCAGGTTGAAACCCTTGGAGAGTAATTACTGCAGACAACACAACAGAAAGATGGTTTAAGGTTTTTCTTGTATGTGAGAATCAGATTGGGTGATGTACTTGGACACAAAAATGTTGAAATATAGGGAACATTCTTGTGGTTGATGGGGAAAAATTAGAAACAGATTCGATGTTAGGCTTGTCCCAGAAAACCTAGAGCAAATGGCTGCCAGAGCACAGTTTGAGTCTTGTTTCTCTTTTGAGCAGATAGAACTGAGCAGTGAGATACGAACACAGAGTGTAGCCTTCTGTTTCCTCCCATAAGATTTGTATATCTACTAAATCCTGTCTGTTACCAAACACCAACTTAATGCGCAGGTGCTTATGTACATATCCCTACTTTCCACCTTCCTCAAAAGTTTTAAAACATTTTGGTAGCCTCTCTACATTAAAAAAAATTATCAAGGACCCTGAGATTTTACTTTTATGAATTATAGCTATTGGTATTGATGATACCTCAGTTCCATAAATTTAATGTATTTATTAATATACTTCAACATAACTTTCAATGATTACATGCAAATCAAATAATTTTAAAAATTTATTTTTTATTAGGGGTGTGTGTGTGTGTGTGTGTGTGTGTGTGTGTGTGTGTGTGTGTGTGCTGGTAGAGGCCAGGAGAGGGCGTCAGATTCTCCGGAGCTGAAATTATAGGCAGTTGTGAGTCATCCAGTGTGGGTACTAGGAACTGAACTCAGGACCTCTGAAAAGGCAGCAAGCGCCCTTAACTACAGAGCCATCTCTCCAGTCTGTAGATTACCCATGAAATAAAACCCCTTTGTTTTCAAATCAAACGGCATTGGGTTGTGACTTTGCAATCCTGGGCAGATCGGGAACATTAGGAGAGAAGCTGGATGCCCATGGCGTCAGTGAACTTGATCTCTCTCTCTCTTCCTTCGTGCTTCCACTGAAAACCTTGTAAAAAAATGAGATGAAATGGCAAAAAGAGTTTTATGGCTACTAAAGTGGCTATGGACCTGCAAGCCTTTCGAGAGCATCAAGGACATCACGGATCCCTGGATGGCAATCTGAGAACCTAATCTGAGGACACCCTCCATCCTTATTCTCAAATATCTGCTCCATCTCACAGTTGATTCAAGCTAGGGTTCGGGAAGGCTCCCTGTGAATAGTAAGGAAGTTCTTTGGTGACTTGGGTAGCTAGTTTTTAAAGGAGGACTTTTTCTTAGTTTGCCTGTGTGCTGTTCTTTTTCAGTGTGTAGTTTTGCTTGTCTTCACTTACAGGTAGACTGTAGGAAGACAGAAAGATTTTGTTAATGCAACTTCCTAATAAGAAATGAATCATTTGCAGAGGCTCACAGCTTTGGGTGTTTTATTTTATTGTATTTATGTATATAGTTTTTAGGTGAGTGCTCTGTCTGCATGTATGCCTGCAGGCCAGAAGAGGCCATCAGATCCCATTATAGATGGTTGTGAGCCACCATGTGGTTGCTGGGAATTGAACTCCAGACCTCTGGAAGAGCAGCCAGTGCTCTTGAACTGCTGAACCACCTCTCCAGCCCCCAGCGGTAGTTTTTAAAAAAATCATTTCTGTCTCAAGTTTTTACCCGCAGAATCTGAAAGTTTGTTTGACGTTTGTGGCGATCGGGGTTACTGTCTTATTGTACACTTTGGTGTATGATTTAAGCAGGTTATGCTAGGGCCATATTTTTATTTTCCCATCTTCCACACACATAGTATTTTTCACTTCCTAGAAGAGCGTGTGGGGTTGGCAGGATGTCATGTGCCCCATAATTGGCTACGTTTATTATACTCTGCCCAAGCTGGTGTCTGTCCTCTGTGGGGGTCAGAGCAAGGCTCTCTTCTAACCCTTTCAGGAGTACAATGAAAGTCATTAGAAAAGCAAATAGACATTCAAACTATGATCCTGGGTGTTTTATTTCATTTACCCTGAGTGTAAGCAATAACATTGGAAGCTACTGCCAGAAGAGCCACGTGCTTGCCCTCAGTTTCTGTATCCTGCCTCTCCCTTCTTGCTTGCTGGGAACACAGAGTTCACCGCGTGGCCGTCCGTGGTCCGGTCCACACTTTGAATAGCACCAGTGTTTCTTATTGTTGTCATCCTGCCTTCTTGTGTAATTCAGAGCTGGAATTTTATTTATTTACTTATCTCACTTCCTGTCCCCTTCCTTCAACCTCAGATTAAGTTGATCATTCCCATTTTTTTTTTTTTTTAGCCTCTTTAAGTCATATCAAATAGTGTTAAAGCACTGGAAACTGTTAGAAAATCAAGGTGTTCACATTCAAAGTATATGATTCCGAAAGTTCTCTATCATTTCAAAAGACTGTCAGTGAGTGTGGGTATAGACCGCACTGTTTGGAAGTTGTTTTTGAACCACTCAGGCAGGGGTTCTCAACCAGTGGGCTGTGACCCCCCCCCACACGTGTCGCCTATCGGAGATTTACATTACGATTCATAACAGCAGCAAAATTACTGTTCTGAAGTAGCAATGAAATAATGTTATGGTTGGGGGGTCACCACAACATGAGGCACTGTATTCAAGGGTCACAGCATTAGGAAGGGTGAAAGCCACCGCCTTAAGGTATTATCTTTGCTGCTTAGCTTGTTTGGAAGGGATGAGATAAGGAGCAAACTTTCCCCAGGTGTCTGGAGTCAAGGGAAGACCAGGGATAGCTTGTTTTTCCCTCATGAGCTTCCTTTGCTGTGTCATTGGAGGCTAGGGAAGAGGAGGGAATGGAGCTCGAGCTGGTGCGAAGGGGCTGCAGCTGAGAAAATGAAGGAAAATGGAGATCTGTGGGCTGGCTGGGCTAGACAGCAGGCACCAGGAACTAGAGCGTCCGTCCGATGGGGTGAGGTTAGTTTTCAAGGTGCTCCCGTCCGCTGGACGCCGCGTCATGTCCCGTCATATACCTGGGTCTCTGGCACTTGTCACTAGCAGGACTGGGTTCCTTCTCCTAGAACCTCAGCCCTTGCAACAGCGTCACTGTGAGGCGAACTCCTGAAGCAAGGCGGGCCGGTAAGTCGCAGAGCTGGGATGACACCCGTAATCCCTTGATGCCAGGGGCTGCTGACCCTTGCAGGTTTCCAAGGTGGGGAACTGAGGCTGGGGGATGCCCACTAGCACGCCGCAGCACACCTGCTACCGCACCATCTTCCCGCTCCGTGGGATTTCCCTGCTGTATTCCTCCAGATAAAGAAATGAGAAATGCAGCAGCATCCATTTGTAGAAACATTTGAAAGGAAGTCAGAGAGAGGCCAAGAGGGACTTGGGTTTCTCCAGAGAGGAAGTTGAGAAACTCAAGGAAAGCAAACCACCGTGGCCAGATGTTATTTATCCAAACGTTGTTTTGGCCATATTTCGATACTTTCTGGATCTCCGCTCCTGCTCTACGGTCTATCCAAAGCTGCTCTGAGCTTTTAAAATATACATATGTGAATTTGAGACCTTGCTCATTTAATCCAAAATATGCTCTTAAAACTCTAGCTCCTCTGTAATAACAATGGTGGGAGTCAGAAGGAATCAGTCCAGATGGTTATTTAAAGTATTTCATTCCAAGTGGAAAAGATATTTCTGCGCTGGCAACACTTGCAGCTAGAGTGAACCTTCCTTTTGCTTAAAAAAAAAATGTCTTTGGCTCCCTCTTACCACATATACACGGAATGTTTCCTACTTCACATCTTCATTATCTTGTCATGGGAGGCAAAAAGGAGATCTCACTGTGGCTGTCTCTGACTCTGTACCTAAAGGAACACAAACTTTTCCAATGCACTGAGGGGAAGAAGGTGATGACTGTTACCCGGGGAAGGGTGTGGAGAGGTGGATGAGGACAAGGTCATTTTTCTCTTATGAAAGGTCTGTTTATTTGTAATCTGTTTGCTAATGATCCTTTTCCTGTGTGTCGTCGTGGTTACTAAGGCTGCAGCGTGTGTGGCTTTGCTTTAGACCGATTCCCCCCCCCCCCTTTTCAGGGGAATATTTTCATGTTATTCTATTGGCTCCAGAGATTTGCAACAATGTCTGCCCCTCCCCCTAATTCTTTTCTTTTTTTATTATTTTGTTATCTGAATCGCTTGTCAAAGAGTCTCTTCTGGTTGTAACTTTTAACTTTTATTAGTTTGATTTTCTTTTCTTTCTTTTTTTTTTTGGTAGTGTTTTGAGACAGGGTCTCTGGAGCCCAGGTTGGCCTGGTCCTCGCTATGTAGCCCAGGCTGGTCTTGAACTTGAGGCAATCTTTCTCCCCTCTCCTCCTGAATGCTGGGATGATAGGTGAGAGCCACCCTTTCCCTCAGGACACTCTGGACTCTCCTTTCCCTTCTCTGACAAAATCCATGGCTACACATTGAATCCCAATGCCCTTTAGCTGATAGGAAACGTAGAGGGCTGTTTCCCAGTTAAGCTGTGTTTGTGCCAATGAAGAGTCAGCGGGAAAGTGTTCTCTCCACCTCTCTTTGATTCTGATCCTTGTCCCTAAACCAGCCAGCCTCACGGCTGTTCATGACCTCAGTTGTCTGATTGACTTGGGATGACCGGAGGCCTGGCCACTCTTGAGTGGCATCTCGTAACCTTCTCTCTGTGTAAGTAGAGATTTGAAAGGAGCGGAGGTAGATCGCCAGGCTTGTCAGAGGGGCAGGCAGGGGACCTGACTCTGGAAGCTGAGCCTTGCCTCTCCTGATGCTCAGCTGCTTTCACCTGTGTACAGTCCGCTCTATCCCGACTCAGCTGCTCCTCACCGGAGCTCATCTCCCTTGCTGCTCCACATGGTGCCCATGAAGTTTGGAGCTGTGCCCTGGCAGTGCCTTTTAAGACACTGAGTGTCTAGGCAGTGGCTCAGCCACATACTCATGGCTAATTCTCTTCTCGAGACTTGAGAATTGATTCCTCACCAAAGTCTGACTCATAGAGTTTCAAACTTGAAATTCACTGAAGAGTTCACAGGTCATCTTCAGGTTGCTGTGGTGATCAACCCCAGCCCCCCATTGTGGTACAGTATGCCCCACCCTGAGTCCCAGTCCTTGCTGAGCTCACGGCTGGCTGCCACCATGCCACTCCAGCTAAGTTACCACTCCCCTTAGAACTGGAAGTGTTCACTAGGAAGGGCCACTCTGTGCCGAGAAAAGCCTTTGCCCCAACTCTATGGTTCTTCTGCTTGTAGAAGTAAACGGAGACGAGTACGGGGAGGTGGTTTTGTATTCGTGATCAACCCACAATCCTTCCCACTGGGGAGTCGCTGTGCTGTGTGTATATGGGTATCATGTGTTACAAGCCCTTAACATTAACGAACCAGGGCAGATCCCAGAGCTTGGCCTCGGGGCAAGGAGCCTTTTCTAGCTGCCAAGCTCTGATTTTACAGACTCCTGCTGACTGTCACCCTGTCCTTACCGTCTTCTGGCTTCCTTCCTTCAGGAGGTGACTGAGTGAGAACTGTGCATCCCTAAACCAGCCTAGATTTTGTTTTCTTTCTGACCAAGTCAGTGATGGAGCAGTGGCCTGCCCCTCTTCCCAGCTAGTCTGCACCTGGCCTGCTCTAGGCTAGATTGACTTTCTCAGAGGGAATGCAGGTTAACCTGGCTCGAAGGGAGACTGATCACCCAGGTAAATTCGCCATGCCAAGAAAGCACTGGCATTTTCCAAATGACTCTTCGAATTACCCAGTGTTTGGATAACCAAGTGTATTACACCCTACTCTCAATGACTTGTTTAGTTTTATGACTGTATGTGTTTCATCCTGATTTCTTTCCTTTTTTTTAATAGTATTTTTATTTTATAATTAACTTAATTTTACATATCAGGCACGGATTCCCCCGTCCTCCCTCTTCCCACCCCCCCAATCCACCCCCCACTCCCACCTCCTCCAAGGCAAGGTATCCCCTGGGGAGTCAGCCCAGCCTGGCAGACTCAGCCAAGGCAGGTCCAGTCCCCTCCTCCTTACACCAAGGCTGAACAAAGTGTCTCAGCATAGGTCCCAGGCTCCAAACAGACAGCCCATGCACCAAGGACAGGTCCCGGCTCCACTGCCCGGGGGCCTCCCAAACAGTTCAAGCTAATCAACTGTCTCACCCTGGCTGTCATGATAGAACTCTCATCCAGTGTCTGATGGAAGCGGATGCAGAGAGCCATGGCCGAGCCCCAGGTGGAGCTCCGGGAGTCCAATCGGCGAGAGAGAGAGAGAGAGGAGGGATTGTATCAGTGAGAGATGTTGAGACCATGGTTGGAAGAAGCACAGGGACAAATAGCCAAACTAGTGGAAGTGCATGAACTGTGAACCAATGGTGGAGGAGCCCCCATGGAACTGGAGCTGATTTCTTTCTATGGTTAGAACACAAACAAATCTACTCTCTTTCTCCGTTTCAAGTCTCAATAGACAAATCAGGGAACACAGCCTCCCACTTCCCAGGATCCAGCATTTCCATTAAATTTGGAACCTTCTTTATCAGTGGAGGACACTGAAAAATTAAACCCAGTGTATACCAGAGGGAGTGACTTTTAAAGACTAGACAGCCCGGGGAGGGGTGTGTTTCTATTTACTACATTTTCAAGTCTGCTTATGACATCTCAACAATGGGAGTAAGAAGAAAAGAAAGTGTCTAGTGTGGTGGTTTGAAAGAAAATGGCCCCCAAAGGGACTGGCACTATTAAGAGGTGTGGCCTTGGAGGAAGTGTGTCACTGTGCATATAGGCTTTCAGGTCTCTTATGCTCAAGCTTCCCTCAGTGTGATTGTCAGTTGACCTCCTGTTGCCTGCAAGATGTAGCACCCTTAGCTCCAGCACCACATCTGCCCGCACGCCGCCATGCTCCCGGTCATGATGATAATGGACTGAACCTCTGAAACTGTAATCAAGCCATCCCAATGAAATGTTTCCTTTATAAACGTTGCCATGGTCCTGGAAACCCTAAGACAGCTGGTGTACTTGATTTTAGACAAGGTTTTAGTTAGGGGTGAGGGATGTGGTATTCAAGTCTGGAAAGCTAAGGTTGCCTAAGAATTTTGTTTTCTTTTCATATTTACTTTTTATTTTATTTTGTATGTGTGTGTGTTTTGCCTGTACATAATGTATTCACATCCCATGCATGTCTGGTACCCATGGAGGCCAAAAAAAGTGTGTTGGATCCCCTGGAACTGGAATTACAGATGGCTGTGAGCTGCTGTATGGGTTCTGGGAATGGAATCCAGGTCCTCTGGAAGAACAGTTAGTAACTTAACTGCTGAGCCATCTCCTCTCTCTCCAGCCCTCTACTTTCTTTTCAAACAAGAAATGGTGGCTTCGTTTTCCTGTGCTTTGAAATATGTAAGAATCTTAGTCTTTTCTATGGAGGGTGAAGGGAGGCCGTGAGAAGTTTTACAGAACTGATTTCGTAAGGATGGCTCCGTTCTCAGGTTATGTGTAACAAGAATACATGTCGAGTCATCTTTTCAGAAGCTAATGAGGTTGTCTTGAATAATAGTGCCTTTCTCAGTTTTAGTACTTTGTAGAACCACAGAAGTGAAGTGGTGGTGGTAATGTTTATATTTAAAATGATGATTAGTTTATTTTGACACCGAAGTTATTCACGGCAGGTTCTCAGAGTTCCAGATGATGTTACAGAATTTCTCTCTGTGAGTTCCCCACTTTCTGGTCACGGCGGTACTGTGTGTCATCTCCAGTGTTCTAAACTCCCACCAGCATGTCTATTTTACTGTGATCTGCTCTGAATAAATAAAACTGTATTTCAGTATTGTTTAACAGACATTTCCTTGGAGTGAGGTTAAGCATAAAATAATAGTTTCGGCTGTCAGGGTGTTGGATCGGATCATCAGCTCCTAGACCCTTTTCCTTCCATGTTATTCTCCGATGGTGTTACATGTTCACATTGGCTGAAGTTGTCGTTGGCTCAGGTTTCTAAAGGCCACTTGTTTTAGTTTCGTTTGACGGTTGTGATCCATCATCATACCCTTGGTGGCACTCACCAGCATGCGTCGATCACCCTGCAGCTCTGGAGCTTGGAAGCTTCTAGCGAACCTCACTGGGTTGAAGTCGGAATGTTGGTAGTGCTGGGATCCTCCGGGAGGCTCTGGTATAGCATCTGCTCTTCTGCCTTTTCCTGCCTCCTGAAGGACACTTCTCCAGGCCCATGGCATCTTCCTCCACCAGAACTTGAGCGTTTCTGAGTCTCTGATATTGCTGTCATCACTGTGGCCGCCACCGCCAGCCATCACCTCCTCCTCCCCTCCTCCCTCCTCCTCCTTGTGTGTGGTGTATGTGTATGTTTTTGTGGTGTGTGCCCACATGTGTACATTCATGTGGAGACCGAAAGTTGCCATCCGATGTCGTCTTCTATGAGGCAGGCTCTCTTGCAGAACCTGGAGCTGATTGGTCTGAACTGTCTGACCAGTGACCTCTGGAAGCCCACCTCTCTCCACTCCCCAGTGCGGCACTTACAGACACGAGCCGCCACGCTCAGCTTTTTTACACGGGTGTGACATCTCACTCATCTTGTGTGCACGATAAACACCATACCAACGGTGACATCTCCATGGCTCTCCTTCTTTTCTCAGGACCCTTGACGGTGTATGGAGCCCACACACAGAATCCAGCACCATCTTACATTTGGTCAACCAGTCAGTGACCTTCCGTCACCTGTAACCTCTGTTTTCTCTTACCAAGTAGCGGGACACACTCCGTTTCCAGAAACTGGGATGGGTGCTTGTCTACCTGCACGCTGCTAAACACACTGTATGCATCCACAACAAAAGTGAGCCTCACTCCCTAACCTTCTCTTCCTCTGCTGTTTCCTGACACACAGACAGTTAAGAACAGGCCTAACTGGATGGAATCAAGAATTCTTAATTTCCCATCCACTAGACATGGTCTCCTCTAGCCCAGCCTTTTTTTTTTTTAAAGTTCATATATATATTTTTTAAAGTTCATATTTCTATTTTGTATGTATTAATTTTTTTGTTTTTACATCCCAGCTGCAGTTTACACTCCCTCCTCTCCTCCCAGTCCCTTCCCTCCATCCCCCCACCCATCTATTCCTCCTTCATTTCTCTTCAGAAAAGGGCAGGCCTCTCATGGATATCAGCCAGCCACAGCATATCAAGTTGTAGGGGGCTAGGCACCTCCTCTCTATTAAGGCTGGACGAGGCCATCCGGTAGGAGGAAAGGGTGCCCAGGCTATTCTTTGACTCTCTGTGTGGCCACGTTGAACTTCAGATCCTCTTGTTTCTGCCTCCCAAGTGCTGGGATGATGGGAGAGCACCACCATGCCTGGTCAGTTTATGTGGCGCTGGGGGGTTGAACCCCTGGCCTTATACATTGCAACACAAACACTTTACAAGCTGAGCTGCCCTCTTCTCCTTCACTCTCTGGATCTCATTTATCTTCTCTTTGTGTGGATTCTGTTTCCAAGAATGATTTCTCTTCCCCCTTGACAGCAAGACACCTTTATGGCTCCTGATTGAGCCGCTGCAGGGACTGTCTGTTTCCTAGTATGCCCTTTGAGTTATCCGCACACTTTGGTTGAAGCGGTCATCCGACTATGCAAACACGCAGGTTCCAATTCCCTTCTGAAAGGCTTTAGAATAAAAAATACGTGTTGTCCCAAGCCCACCTTGCGCTCTAGTTACTGTTCTATTGCTGTGATAAAAGACCATGGTCAAAAGCATCTGAAGGAAGAAAGGGTTTGTTCTGGATTTTTGTTTGTTTGTTTGTTTTGTTCTTTTAAATATGTGTCCAGTGTTGGTGAAGGCATGGCATGGTGGCAGGCGCAGGAGGCTGGTGGATCATATTTCATCAGCACACTGGAAGGAGAGAGAGAGCGGGGAGGGAGAGAGAGTTCTCACAGGAATTGTGGTAAGGCTATAGACTCACAAATCCCACTTTGGTGATGTATCTCCCTCCCCCCCCCAGCAAGGATGTACCTCCAAAAGGGTTTCCGTCACCTCCCCAGTCAGTGCCACCAACTAGGAACTGAGTTAGAACCTAGTAAACGGCCACGCCCCCATCCCAATCATTCTTTGCCAACTCCCTTCCGGTCTCCTCTCTGCTTCCTGGACTTGACCTGAGCTGCTTTCTCTGCCTCCCCCTACTCTTGGCCTCTTTGCTTAGCGAGCTCCCCTGTTGTATTTAATTGATACGCTTCTCTAGGGAAGGGTTCCTCGGACTTTTTGTGTTACAGTGTGTGTCGAAGACTCCAGTTGCATGCTCTCAGGGCTCTTCATAATTCTTCTTTATAACTGTTGTCAGCGTTTGTGATGGTTACTGTCTCGTTGAGCTCAGATCTCTGCCTGAGATGTAAACATGAAGTGCCACACACATACTACACACAGAGTGGTCCTCAGGAGGACTTTTCTCCGCTGTGCTGGGTGACCACCTTATTCTCGCGAGGTAAAATACAGGGCGTTCCTTGTTGATACTTGAAACGGACTTTGTAATCTCACTTTCCCATTTTTTTTGTTCTCTTACCTCTTGTCGTCAACTCAGCGAAGGAAATAGCTTCTCACCAGGAAACACACTATCCTCAAAGGCTGACCAGGCCCTGAATTCTCCTTCCGTTTGCGTTGCTGGGTTGGGCGGAAGGCTGGACAGTGGATGGACGGCCAGTTCTTGCGTCTTCAGTAGAGTCTGGGGGCGGGGTACTTCTGCAAGTCAATGGCTGGTCTGCTTTTCAGTGGCTGTACATCGTGAGGCATTATCTCTAGAGCCAGGATCCTTGGGAATGAGTGCCGTGGCTTGATGGCATTAATGCCATCTATCTTTGTGGTTATTGGTTAATTTTCCATCTCTCCTATTGGGCAGGGAAGCTCACGAGAACAAGGAGTATGCCTCACTGTCTTTTCCTCTTCAGTGTCTTCTAGATAGTTCAGGACTTGAGTTTTCTAATGATATGGAGCGTTTAGTGCAAAACCAGGAAATTAATGGTTGTGCAAATCGTTGTGGACCGCTTTGGTCTATTTAAGGGTTTTCTTTGGTGCTTTAAAAAAAAATATTTTTATTGAGACAGAGTCTCATGTGGCCCAGGCTGGCCTGGAGTTCACAATTAGCAGAAGATGACCTTGAACTTCTGACCCTCCTGCCTCTGTCTCCCAAATGCTGGGGGATTTCGAGGTATAAATATATCTGTGTGCCAGGTTATGGAATGCTGGCGTTGGAACCCTATGGGGTATTCATGTATGCAGACAAGCACCCTACCAAACTGACCTACACCCCCCTCTCCCTATTCCATTGTTTTTCTTATTTAGCAGAACAATGAAGTGGAGATGGATCAGTTTTAGTGAGTTAGTGCAGGAGAGTTTGATAGTAGATGAGAAGGTAGCTTATTCATTTTCTGATCCCCAGCATTTCTGCTTGCCTCTATTAATAATAATTCAGAACAAGTTAAAATCAGTCGTTGTCCAATGCTATTTGTTCAGTGATTGATTTCTTTCACCGTGTGTGGCACTTCCTTTTGATTCGAGAAGATGTGGAGCCACCTGGGAGGGGAGGGGTCAGTGAGGGCTTTTCTGCATTGGGTTGACCTGTGGGCATGCCCATGAGGAATTTTTCTTAGCTGAGTTGATTAAAGGAGGAAGACTCACCCTAAATGCATGTGACACCATTTCATGGGCTGGATCCTGGGCCAAATGTAAAGGCGAGAGCCTCCTGAACACGGGCATGCATTAATTTATTGCTCTCACTCTTAACTATGGATGCATTGGTACCAGCTGCCTCCAGGTTCCTGCTACCTTGATTTTTCTCTACAGGGATGGGCTGTGGCCTGGAATTGCGAGCCAAATAAACTCTTTTCTCTTTTTAAGTTTTGTTTGTCAGGGTGTTTCCCCCCCTTTTTTTCTTTTATCACAGCAATGAAGAGAAATTAAGGCAGCTTAGACGTTCACAGGTGCTCAGTTTACAGACTGACTTTGAAAAATGGTAATGATGCATTGTAGAGGTAAAGGGCGATTTCATGCAGTGTGAAGCAGAGCAACAATTCAGTTGTGGTTTTTCTGTATGGGAAGAGCCAGGGAGTGAGGATGGATTGTGGCATTGCTATATTTTCCTTTCTTCCCCAGGAAGTGTTTTGCCGTTGCAGGAGAAGCTAAAGTAGTCTGTGTTGTCTGTTTCCCATCTAGGGCTGCGGCACACTCCTGATGTGGTTGCCTGCAACTCGTTAGGGTGTTGGTTGGTCAGTCTTAGTCTTGGGGACAGTTTTCTGAGGGATGACAAAAGTCCTACTTACCATTAAAGACCCATTGGTGATTAGAGCAGGGCACACAGTAGGTCTATACCTTCTTAGTGGTTTGTTTTCTGAATATCACATCAGTGAGCCCCCTGATCTAAACACAGACACATGAACGTGGATTTCCAGGTGTCTGAGTGTGTGTGTGTGTCCTGACCCACACATGCATACACTACTGTGTATACCAATGACTGTATGTATCTGCTGTATGTGTATAATTTGAAAGTATCATTTGAGAGATAAAGTTTAAGTGGAAGAAAATCTGTGGTGGTGTGAGTGAGAAATGTCCCCTGTAGGTTCAGGTGTTTGAACACTTGGTCCCCAGTTGGGGGTGCTGCTTTCTCTAGAATGTCTTATTACTTACCTGTGCCTAAAATCTTCTGGGGTTTTCCATCCCATTGATTTTCCTGTCTTAACGAGAAGAATTGAATTTTCTCAAGCAATGTAGAAAATGTACCTCATAGCTACTTAAAGTTCTATGAGCCTTGTGCTGAAGTCTTCAGTGAAAAGTTTTTTTCATATTCGAGATTTTAAGTTGGTACATACTCTATAAATATTTCCCAATGTAAGCAAGTTCCGAGATTATTAAATTAAAAATGAAAAATATTCTTTGGACAAGACTCTATTCTTTATTTTATTTATTTATTATTTATTTATTTGGATTTTTGAGACAGGATTTCTCTGTGTAGCCTTGGCTGTCCTGGAACTCACTTTGTAGATCAGGTTGGCCTCGAACACAGAGATCTGCCTACCTTTGCCTCCCGAGTGCTGGGATTAAAGGTGTGTGCCACTACTGCCCGGCCTATTTTTATTTTTTAGATTTATTTGAACATTTTAAATTTGTGTGTGTGTGTGTGTGTGTGTGTGTGTGTGTGTGTGTGTGTGTGTGTATAGGTGCATGTGAAAGCAGGCACCTGTGGAGGCCGAAGGTGTTGCATTCGTAGACTGGAGCCATAGGCAGCTGTGAACCACCAGACATGGGTGCTGAGACTCGAACTCAGACCATCTGGAAGAGCAGATGACTTTCAGCTGCTGAGCCATCACAGTACAGCCCAGGACTGTTTTCCTGAACAGTCTACTCATGCTAGTTTATGGTTTTGCTTAAAGTTTGTACCATGAAGCTTAAGGAAGGAGAGAACAGGAAAGGATATGCAGGGCCCTTGCAGGACTGTGATGAGGGTATTGCTGTTGGCTCTGAGGAGTGCCCCTCAGAATTGGTGCTGTGGCTCTGGCAGAGCCCACTCACCACGGTGCAGTCTGCCTCCTCCCTCCCAGTACCCCTGGTATTATTTTTATTATTATTTTTTTAAGTAAATGACTTTGACTCTAATGGCCATCCCAGGATTTTCCTCTGAGGGAATCGGTATGAACCAATGGGTGAGACCTGGTGGAGTATCACATAAGAACAAAAGAAGGTCAGGGAAGCTTCTGTAGTTTTGCTAATGTAGAGCTGATAAACTCCCAGTCATTGCTCACAGCTTTTGTTAGTATCATCACCCATTCATAGGTCTTCCCAGAAAGTCTACAATCCATTAATTCATGTGGGATGGACAATAGGCTGTCTGTCGGCAGCCCTGTGGGATTGTGGATGGCTGTGTTATTAGTGTATGTCTGCCGAACTTGGTCAGAGGAGGGAGTGTGCCACAGAAGGCCTGATGCTAATGACTCTCGAGGAGTCCCATATGGCTGGTTTTCAGCAAGTGGGAAATAATCTTTTATTTATACTCCGAAACCAGTGCAGTTGCTGGTTGAAGCTAAGTGCCCGTCCCTTCTGTGGAGGGCAGCAACTTCTGTGACCAGACTGGATGTAAATTTCCTGCTTGTACCAAGGACTTCTGTTGGGCCTGTCTGGGACCCATACGGGTATCACCATTATGAGAAAGTTTCTTGGGGGCTGGAGTGATGGCTCAGTGGTTAAGAACATATATTACTTTTCCAGAGGACCTGAGTTCAGATCTTGGCACCCACGGTGGTTCATGACCACTTATAACTTCAGCTTGAGGGGATCTGGTACCCTCTCTGGCCTCCTCTGGCAACTGTACTCATGTGCACATGACTCCCTCCATATATATAAAATGTAAAAACTTGAGTCTTGTTTTAAGATTTTTTTTTTTTACCCAACTCAAGAGTTTTTGGGCCTTCAGTTCCCCTTACTGGCAAGATATTTAATACACAAAGAAGAAGGAAGAGTGCTTGTCCTTTTCTCACGAAGATGGATACTTCCAGAAGCCAGTGCTGTTTCCTCTACTTGAAAGAGAGGCTTGGGAACCAGACCAGTATTGGAGAAGATGGCTGTTAACCCAGCGCCTAACGGAAATCGCTCCGTGTTTCTCTAATAAAAGTGACTTCACTAACCTTAGCGTTTAAGGTTCTTTTCCGCCGCTTCCCACCCCTCACTGTAGTTTTATAAGATTTTTCAGATTAACTGTCAGGAAAAGCCAGCGTCTGCTATGACTCACAGATGGACTGTGATCCTGTGCAAGTGCAGACGACAACCATATGCCCGAGCTTTGGAATCCCCGGGGCCTATTTCACTTCCACAAGGACGCAAAGATGGATTTGTTTTGAAGAAGCTGATTTTGCCGTGGAGACTCTGCCAGAACCAGGCTTGCCTTTATGACCTCAGATCTTTTCTGCTAGCTCGACTCTCCCTTCTTTCAAAGAGCGGGGCAGGCATTCCTCAGCTGGAGTGCCTTCCCTTCCCCAGGCCCGCTTACCACAGAACACTCCTGCTGTACACCTGCCCAATGCAGTGTACTCTGCAGGGACCACATGCATTTCTTCCCCTTATCCTTGATGTAGCTGCCCAGTCAAGAAGGTTAATGAGGGTAAGACACATGCAGTCCTGGGTGGAGCTCCTCACTCTGGGGCACTTCTCTTGGCCAGCCCTAGAAAGTGGATCCATCTTGAGAGTTGTTTGCAGGGAAAACAGAAAACCAAAACTATGGGAGATGTTTGACAGGCATGCCCATCCTCTGACTTGTGGATCACAGGCCGCTCAGACAGCTATGAGCATGGTCCAGCGTGTTTGTGGATGATGATGTCATATTACGGTGTCAAAAGATGGGGGACCTCCATCAAGCCCTCAGAGAAAATACAACCAACTCAGTAGCTTATAAATGATAGGACATTATTCTCATCATCTGGAGCAGTGGTTCTCAACCTGTGGATTGTGACCCCTTTGGGGGGGGTGTCAAACGACCCTTTCCCAGGGGCCGCATATCAGATATTTACATTATGATTCATAACACTATCAAAACTACAGTTTGAAGTAGCAACAAAATTAATTTCATGGTTGGGGGTCACCACAACTTGAGGTTGTGAACTGCTGGTCTGGAGACTGAGGGGCACAGGGTCAAGGCCCCATCATGTACAGTGTCACTTTCTTGGCTCATGGATCACCCTCTGGCTGTCCCCCACACATGATGATAGCACAGAGGAGGCCTCCTTTACAAGGAGGCCTCCCCATACGATTGCCACCCTACACAAGCTCTGCCTTCGAATGCCACCTCCTTCCAAGTTAGGTTTTTCAGCATAAGACTTTTGGGGTCACAGGCACTCAGAGCACCACAGGCGATTGAAGCTTCACTGGTGTTGACAGGCACAGGGAGGAGACTGTGTCAGGGGTTTTAAGATGAGGTTTCAGTGGTGGTTCTAGGAAGCCCTTTGTCTCCTCAGGGTTTGGCCACGTGCTTGATAACCAGCATGCCCCCGCCCTTCCCTGTGGAGCACACAAATTCCTCTGAACTCTGCACTTACCTCGAGTTGCGTTTTCAGCCTATGCCTCCAGATTTGGCTTATGTACGGCTCGCGGGAGTTCTTAGCAGTGTTTCTCAAAGGAAGATGTTTATAGCTTGCTGAGAAGTATAAAAGGTGTTTTCCAGAATAAGGCAGAATTCTGTGTTCTTTCCATAGTTCATGCATGCGTGTGCATGCGTGCGTGCGTGCGTGTGTGTGTGTGTGTGTGTGTGTGTGTGTGTATATATATATATATATATATATATATATATATATATATATATATATATATATAAATGTAAGTATTTACAGTTCTGTAGATTGCTCCCAGGGCTTCTTGAATGCTGGCTAAGCACTCTACCATTGCAGCAAGCCTCCACAATCTTGCTTAAAAACTTGAGACAGGGTCTGGCTACATTACTCATTGTGGCTTTGAGTTTACTCTGTATCCCTAGTAGGCTCTGAACTCGGGACCCTCCTGCCTCAGTGTCTCAAGTAGCTAGGATTACAGATGTGTGTTAGTGCTTGTGCACGCGTGTGTGTGTGTGTGTGTGTGTGTGTGTGTGTGTGCACGCACGCACGCACGCACACACACACACGCACACACTTTTGAGACACGGTCTCACATAGCCCAGACAGGTGTTGAATTCTCTGTGTAACTGATGTAGATACCTTTTATAGCAACTCCTGTTATACCTCTGAATGTGTTTTTATAATCTCTTCACATTCTCTACAAATGAATGGAATTTCCACAGACCAGTTTACTGTAGGAACACATTAACCTCATTCCTTATGCTAATCACTTCCACATCAACATGACCTTCATGTGTCGTGTTGAGAGATACAGGCCATACTCCAAGGAAGGTGGAATATTAATTTTAAAATCAGGATATTTTTATTGTCTCCTTTGTAATTTTTTTGTGTTGGGGGAAAGAGTGATGATGGAGAAATTTGCAAATTTTTTCCAGTTAATATCTTTAGAATTATCTGAATCAATATTGATTTTTCTGCCTTAATTAAAAACCTCCAAATAGCTAACACTCCAACCCAAGCAACCCCTCTTCCCTGAGTTCTCTCTCTCTCTCTCTCTCTCTCTCTCTCTGTTCCTTGCCTCACCTCAACCTTGGGGAAGTTTGGGTGCAGCACCAGGCAAATGGCTGATTGCCTGAGTGGGGCTATTTTCTTTTAAGCATTCTGAGACCAGTTCCTGGATTCCCTCCATTTCAGCATTGGAAGAGGGCTGAGGGAAGTGGACACTTTCCTTGGGGAGGGGTTATCTATGAGTGGAAGTCACCAGATACGTCCACAGAGGTGTTCTGTGTGATTTTGATTGTCTTTCACAAAAGCTCATTGAAGAGGGCTTCTGTATATTTTCTGGTTAGTTATGTTCTTGGAACCTTTGACTAAAGTTTTGCAACAATTGTTTCAGCATGCTTGTATGAAGTTCAAGGTACTGTTTCCTTGTTGGGGATGGGCCAGACTTAGCGCCCCGTCATCTCCCACGATCCTGCCTGAGTCGTGGTCTCAGAGTTCATGTAGAATGTGGCCGTGGTCTGCTCACAGCTCTCACTGTAAAAACCCAGCATGTAACATAGCACCCTATTTTTCAAAATCATGTTTTTTGCTGGCTGGTGATTATTCTTGCAAAGGTGCTTATTTGGAAAGCCCGCAGCTGTGCCCTCCTGTTTATAGCCACCCAGTAGGTACAATTAAGCTGAAGGCATTTAATGTGGTGAGGGCCAGCATCAGGGATTGGCGTCAGGCTGCTAGAGACAGGACTGGAAGGAGGTCTACTGGAATGTTATGTGTTGGGGCCAAAAGAGAGCTGAAAAGTGCGAATTCATTTTGACGTTGACAATCTTGAGATACCATTTGGCAAGCGGAGTTTAAAATATGCACCTGGCTTTAATTGGATCTGTGAGCAACTGACAGATTCACAGCTTTTCATATTTCTCACAAACACTGTAAGATATAATTAGATTTAAGACAACCTTTACCTGGTATTACTTGTGTGTGTCGTGTATATACTGTTTGGAAGAATCTTTTAAAAAGGAACTTAGAAAAATTTAATTTGTTGTGCATATGTCGGCATGTTGTGCATATGTCGGAGTGTGGAGGTCAGAGGACAGTTTTGGGGAGTTGGCTTTTCCTTCCAGCTCTCCTAGCAAGCATTTTAATGGCCGAATCTTCTCACCAGCACCCAGGAATGATTCTCAAATAGTATTTCTATATTGTAAGAAAATTCAAGACCACATGGTATAATATAATCATAACCTAGGTCTTTCAACTAATTTGTGTGAGTGTGCTAAAGGACAATCATATTCCAATTTTATGAGCTTCTAAAAATTATGCCTAGTTTTTTTTTGGAGTTGTTTAGTATATAGTTTTTTTAGATCCTGTGAAATGTTTGAATAAGTACTTAAATCTCAATTTTCTTAATTCTCACATCATTTTTCCCTCTGCTTTTGCTTACTCTGTGTTTCTCAGCTAAACATATTTGTGCCAATAATTTTTCCATTTTTTGAGGCCCAGGTGCCCAGCAGTAGAATTACTGGATCAAGGACAGAGAAGCAAGTCATGCTTATTACAGATCAAATTATTCTACGAGATGCCTGTGTATCACATATGTG
This sequence comes from Peromyscus californicus insignis, assembly GCF_007827085.1. NCBI lineage: Eukaryota > Metazoa > Chordata > Mammalia > Rodentia > Cricetidae > Peromyscus > Peromyscus californicus. Next base: position 16,036,862 of record NW_026294491.1, read on the forward strand.
TCATTATATGGCTACTACTTATTGCTAACTGACATTATTACATTTCTGAGCTGTATGTGTCTTAAAATATGCCGCCCCCCCAAGATAAAATTCCCTGGGAAATCATATTATCTCAAAAGGATGAGTTCAAGAATGACTTTTCAGAGCTGGAGAGCTGGCTTAGCCATTAAGAACAAAGGCTGCTCTTGCAGAGGACCTAGGTTTGGTTCCAGCTCCCACGTGGCCACTGACAACTGTCTGTCACTCCAGTTCCAGGGGATCTGTCACCCTCTTCTGGTCTTTGAGGGAACTGTATACCTCACACACACACGTGCACTTAAAACACACGCAGGCAAAAACATTCATACACAGAAAATGTGAAAAGAAAAAGCCTTACAGAAACAGAATTACTTTCAGATATTTCCAAAACGAACAGATTGCATTATGCAGCTGTCCAGCACCCTGAGACAGATTTGTTTTGACTCCTGGATTCAGAGGTTTCATTCCATGGTTGCTTGGCCCCATTGCTTTGGGCCTGGTGCAGAGCATCGTGGTGGGGAGCACATGATGGAGCAAACCTCTTTACCTCCCAGAAGCCAGGAAGGAAGGGAGAGGGAAACGGGGCAGTGCTTCTGAAGGATGTGTCTACAATGCCATGACTTTCTTCACCAGGCTCCACCTTTTAAAGGCTCCGCCATCACTCACTAACACTGTGAGCTTGGGACCAGGATTTCAACTCAAGAGCCTTTGGATCCAGACTATAGCAGACTTGGCAAAATCAAAATGATCTCCTAGAAAATTTTTTTTAAATTTAATTTAATTTATTTTTTTATTATGTGTTTCAGAATGAGTTCCTCAGATTTGAGTACATAGAACTTTATAGACTATTGCCAGTTGGCAGGAAAGAAAACTGTCATTAAACTTCCAGGAAAGCTTGACTATCCTGTGGCAGATGGATATGCTGTACCTTTGACATCCGAGTTCCTTGAACTTAAGAAAAACAAGTTTCAACTTTTCAGAGTAAACAGTGCAAGAAGCAGCCCACAGAACCATCTAGAAAGGCAAATACACACAGTCTCACTGTGCAACTTTAGTGAATACATTTTAATCCATGTAGACTCGGACTCCTAACAGTTCTGGGAATAAGAATGCACTTATGGCTTAGCATATGACCACCAGGTTTGCATCGTAGATGTATACACACATTCTTGACAGGAAGTGGAGGTAACGGTGTCTGTTACAACTTTTATCTGAGGCCAAAGACTATTACCCTAAAATTACTCTCCAGGCTTTGTTTGAGATAGAAACCACATTTAAAGGTGATTTTTCTACCTACTGATGAAAAATGAATTTGCGTTAACACAGCAAGGACTTTAAATGGTCTAAATTATAATCAGATGTGAGCTCCAGAGCTGGCTGAACCAAAGCAAACGATTCTTTTAGAGATGTAAGTTGATGGTTTAGCCCTTCATACCTTCATCTTTTTTTCACCCTAAGCATCTCAAGTGGCGGGAGCCTGTATAATTTTATATAAATAGGCTCATGTATAATTTTATATAAATAGGCTCATGATTTATCAGCCACAAAATGCTTAACTTAGGAAATGAGATCCCTTGAATGTTTTCCTAGGCCTTCTGAGTGGGGTTGCCTTGATTTATAGTGACTTGATTATATGCAAAGCCACAGTTTTCAGAAGGTTGAAGCTGAACCTGTTGGGACGGTAGCCGGGTCCATGTGGAGTGACTACCATCCTTGTCTTTGTTTTCAATCATCGCAGGAGTGTGTGGGTCATGGGCTTGATCTTCTTGAGTGGAGGATGGCCTCCAGTTCGGCTAGTCGTCTGCATGGTCCTCTCAGAACTGGCTCCTTCTAATGAGACAGAGCTTGAGGCAGTCTTGGAGACACAGATAGAGGAGAGTGAGTTTTGGTGGAAACAGTATCACTGTTTCTATCACCTCTCAGTCTTTATGTTATGATGTTATACTGAGTACCCTGGCGACCTCATGGCCTTCCCGTGTAGAATGATTGATGGTTTCAGGGTAACTCCTCTGCATTGCAGCAACCATGTTTCTCTATGTCCTGAGTTGAAGACAAAATGTAGATTAGATGAAAAGAGACAACTGGCTGGGGTTATAGGAAGGTGACCTGAGTGACAGTGATACTCACCTCACCTCAGCCATATTCTTAAAAAAAAGGTAAATACAAATAATACTAGGTCAAGAACAAAGAAATTAAGCAAAAGCATAATTTTAATCTTTATAATCTATGAAGACTCAAAGATTTCACCTCATACTTAGAACAACTACCTAGTTGTGGTGGTGTCTTGGCTAGTTTGAGTATCTATAACACAATATTATTAATTAGATAGCTTGTACACAACAGAAATTTATTCTCAGACTTCTAGAGACTGGAAAGCCCAAACTCAAGGTGCCTCCAGATTTGATTTCTGGTGAGGTCCCACTTTCTGGTTCATGGGTGATACCTTTGGACTGGGCTTTCATGTGCTGGAAGAGTTGAGGGATTGTTCTAGGTTCTATTTTATCAGGGCACTAATTATGTTGATAAGGGTTTCATCTTCATGACCTCACCCCAAAGGTGCCAGAGTCGAATGCTTCTATTTTGAGGAGAGGATTTCATGGAACAACTTTTGGGAGGGAATATTTGAGCCTAAACTTGGTGAGGGCAGATTATTTCCTTTCTTATTTTCAATTCTCTTTGGTATGAATTTTAAGCTAACATAGGCTAGTATAGTACAATTATCATTGAGCAATGCATAAATGCTTTGACAATGAGATTGTGTAGGGTGGTTTATAGGACAGTCATCTTTTCCCCTGCAGTACATTGTTTCTTAGTTCCAGTCATGTTTTATTTGTGTTGTTTCTTTTTTTTTTGTTTTTGGTCTTAGACGTTTTCTCCGCTTTCTGAGTCACATACATTTATTGCCTCCCCCATTCATTAATGTTTGATGTCTTCAGTTGTCTTCTCATGTGAAGATAGGACCCAGTTCCCCCTTTTTCTTCCCTTTTCTTCTCGTTATAATTGAGTATCAAGTTTAGTTAAGTCTGTATTCAGTATTTATATTCTCTATGCTGTTACCGTTCCCTGAAATGTCAGAGAACATACGAATACCACATTCTTTGTCAGGAGTTTGTTTTTCCTGGAATTGGTAATTGCCTTATTGTTTTTCTGCAGATCTAATAGTTTTTTTTTTTTTTTCTACCACAAATTCTTCCCACACCACCTAAATCCTCTTAATAAGATTTTCCACATAGGCTGTTACATTGAAAAATATTGCCGGGCAGTGGTGCCATACAGCCGGGCGGTGGCGGCACACGTCTTTAATCCCAGCACTTGGGAGGCAGAGGCAGGCAGATCCTGGTGAGTTCAAGGCCAGCCTGGGCTACAGAGTGAGATCCAGGACAGGCTCCAAGACTACACAGAGAAACCCTGTCTCAAAAAACAAAACAAACAAAACAACAACAACAATTTCTATGATCTTGATGTGACCTGACAGCTGTCCCTCTTGACTCCTATTGTTCCTTTTCATCTTTTACTTCTTGAAAGTCTGTGATCTTATTTTCTTCCCACGCTGGGGACCAAACCCAGGGACTTGTATTTGCTAGGCAAGGGCTTTACTGCTGAGCTAAATCCCAACCACCTCTCTTTACCGTTTCCTTCTGGGCTGGCGTCATAGCAGCCCCTTTGAAACTTGGGGACTTCACAAGTCTGTCTTTGAAACCTTCCCTACGTCCCCTTCTGTATTCACTTCCAAGTTTCCCATGTCAAGGAAAGTCCCTTGCTTCCTCAGCTCGTTCCCTGATTTAGGCGCATGCAAACTCGACTGATGAAAGTTTCAGGAAGAGGATGTCTGTTTTGTTTTATTTCTTGGTCAACTTTGCAAGCCCAAGGATATTATCGTGTTCTTCCACCCAGCCGAGACTTAAGCCAAGTAAATAGTTTTGGGTTGAGCATCATTTCGTCTTAGCACTTGGGGCTTTTCTCCATTGTCACGAAGCTTCCCAGGGCTTGAAGGAGTCTGATTCCATTCTAATTGCCTGTGATTCGTTTTTGTCTCCCTGAAAGCTTTTAAGGATGTTTCCCTTTCAGACATTGTGAAATTTCAGAAGCAGATGCCATTATTGGAGCAGTTTTCATTCAGTTGTAAATATAGTTAGCCTTACATCAGGGAATACCACTTAATTCTGGAGGATCTCTAGCATATCTCTCTGACTTTTAAAAACAGTTAATATTTTACCTCTTTTCATAGAAACATGCAGTTGGTTGTGGACTCTTGGACAGACACTTAAAAAATATTTTTCTTTGTTTTGTACATGTCTTCTTCCCTTTTGGGGTGGGGGAATCCAAACAGTCAGGCCTGTGCTCGTTCCGCATTTTAATGTACAGAATTTCTCTCTTGTTCTTTAAATGTTCCCATTTAAGAGTGTCTGGCTTCCAAAAATTGCTTTTGCAGGAGTTCATTGTTTTCTCCATCTTTCTGATAATACTAATTATAAATGCAAAAAGCCGCTCTCCTCTCTTGCCTCTTAAACAGGTCCCTCCTTCATTTTCCTCTCTCCTCTTTCTCCCTGGTTATACCTCCTCTTCCTTACCCTCCTCTTCCCTGCCTCGGTCTTCTCGCCCACACCCTTTTGGTATTTTCCTTTTACTTTTTAGTTTTCTTTTTTCTTTCTTTTTTTTGGGGGGGTGGGGTTTGAGACAGGGTTTCTCTGTGTAGCTCTGGAGCCTGTCCTGGAACTCGCTCTGTAGACCAGGCTGGCCTCGAACTCAGAGATCCGCCTGCCTCTGCCTCCTGAGTGCTGGGATTAAAGACGTGCGCCACCACCGCCCGGCTTTTATTCTTGCCGCTCTAGCGAAGGGCACGAAAAGAAAGGAAATCAGTTGTCAGTCCATGAGAATTTGGGCCAGGGGCACAGGTAAACAACAGAATGGCTACAACAGCCTCAGATCTGAAACAGTGGTTTCCAGACACAACAGGATTTAACCCACGTGGGAACTCAGAGGCAGTGGCAGCACACAGGGCCTGTACTAGTTTGCTAGTTCCAAGTGAAGCCAGACAGGGTCCCAGTGCTGAGAAGGGGGAGGTAGACACAAGCTCCCACCGTTAACCCAGAAGCTATCTCCAGTTGACATCTGCTTACAAAGGAAAAATTCATTTTCTCGAATGGAGTCTCACTGGGTATATAAACCACACTTAAGGGCAGGCCCCATGCCCGGCAGTAGATGGCCAACACAAAATGAACTCAATGGTATTTTTGTTGACTTTCTGTCTCATATGGCTTTGTTTGGGCAATTTTTTGTCTTACTGGCCTTTTGCTTTCTGACTTCATGTTTTTATGTTCTGTGTGTTTCTTGGGCTTAATTTGTGTGTTTTTTTTAATTTTTATTTTTTTACAAGTTTTATCCTGGTTCTTTTTGTTGGCTTGTTTGTTGTTGAAGAGAGGCAGAAAGAAAGGATGTGGAGCTGGGTATGGGGAGAGTGGAGATGATCTGGGAGGACTTGGGGGAGGGGACATTGTGATCAGAATATATCGTATGAAATTTATTTTCAATAATAGGCATTACATACACATATACATATAAAATTTGCATCTCTAACCAAATATTTTAACAAAATTAAGAGCAATGACAAAGACTATGGAAGACAGTGGAAGAGTCCTGATCCACTTGAGTCAGTGAGTATCACTATGGCTCTTGTAAGGTGGCTGAACATACTGTTCAACATATGAAAAACACATCAGATCTCTTTGGGCAACCAAGCAAGTCCTGCTGATATCCCGATTCTGTTGACAGTCGCAGTAATGGCCCTACCACACTTTGAGGCCAAACTTCTATTATCCATGGGATTTGGGAATCAGAAAACATCTATTGCTATAAATGTAAGTTAATAGATATTCACAAAAATCTGAGCACACAATAAATGTATGCATGTCAACAGGTTAACATGAATTTTCCTAGTCATTGGAGGAGAGCTTGTTCACACTTACTCATATTGGATCGATGATGACAACTTCCTTGTGGACTGATGATGCTAACACACGTCAATGAAATTTCCATCCAGCTGGTCAACCACAACTTGGGTCATGTCAAAGTCTAACTTTGAAACTCTCTTCTTCTTATCTGAGCCATTTTCCTAAAGCATCATTGAACCTGGCTAACATTGTTTTACAACTCTGGGTGTTTGTACAGCATCAGCCTAGTTCAAACAATTCTTTCATTAAAAGCTAAAGGATATTCTTTGTGTAGTTTCACAGAATTCTAGACACTTAGCATCCCACAGTGAACTTGCAACACCTTCCAGGAGCTGTCACTAGCTACATGTGGCTATGAGCATTTGAGATAAACTTATTCTGAGAGTTCAGAAGCATAGCATGAATCGAGCAAACAGTAGACTTTAAAGACAGTGCAAAACAAAAGCCGAAAGTCTCATTAATGTTTGAGTATGTGTTGAAATGGTAAAGACCTTTCTATAGCAATTAAACAGATAGACTACTGAAACTGATTTTACCCCTTTGATTTCTATCCTTCTTAATATGGTTATAAAACTTGGAATTGCATTGGAGGTTAGCATTGCCTTTTAGTTGTACAGCAGTGCTCTGGGGAATAACAAGAGTCTTTTCTGTTATCCGGCAAGGACTAGAAAGATTCAAGTGGCAAGGACAGCCCCAGGCTCCACAGGGCTAAAACAAAAAAACATTTCCAAATGGTGGGAATCAACAGTATGAAACCCAGGCTGCAGCTGTCTTAAACTCCTGGGGACATTTTGAGGAAGGAAGAAAAGGCCTTGTTGGTCTTGTTGGGGATCCCAGGAAATCTCGGAGCAGTTTCAATAAAGCAGGTAGCGTTGATGATCATTTCCTTAATGTCTGGCCCAACCTACAGCCATAAAACCATTTAAGAGTTTATGTGGACGGCTGTTTAACGGGATGAAGCATAAGATATTTCTTCTGGTTTGCAATACTCTGACAATAGGTCAAGGCAACTTGTTTCAAATTAGAAACAAATGTGTTCCAGGCATATCTGAAGTTCTCTGCATAAGGGCTGTCTGTTTTACTATCTTTCCCACAAAACTGGGGCCCGGGGAGGATATGCATGCTTTTCTCAGGGATGCATAAAACCTTTGTCCTCTGCGATGTGAGCAACTGCCAGTCTAGAAAGCACCAGCCGGTCTGGGATCCAGGTCTGGTACAATGCTCTTGCGTACCCAGTGCGCTCCTCTGATAAGGTGTTCCCTATCCTGCCTCCTCAACTAGTGTCTGTCTCATAGGTTTTCTAGGCTGCCTCCTATGCTGAAATGATAGTTAGAAACCAGAAATGCTAATAACTTGTTTCACTCTTCAAGAGGAAGGTAGGTTTGAAAATGATGTATTCTCAACCAAAAAATGGTGTGCGCTATTGAAATGGTTTTCTAAAAGATACAAAGAAGTGACCCAATGTTTCTGCCACACAGATGACAACTGTGTTTTGTGCCTTTTTTTGCTGTGCTTGCTAACATGCATATACACAGAAACACAAGTGTGTGTTTATTTTTGTGCTCATGTATGCACACGTGCCCATTCTTATACAAGAACAGCCACCTTCCTGTGATTTCCCTTTTTTATTTAAAAAAACGTATGCAATATATATTTTGATCATGTGTCCCATCCTTCAGTTCTTCTCAGATTCTCCCCACATAGCTAACCACCTGAGTTTGTTCGTTTTCTCTACGTCTCTCTCTAGACGTCTCTCTCTAGACACACACACACACACACACACACACACACACACACACACACACACACACTCACACTTAAATAAAAAAGCAAAAGCCCAATAAGAAAAAAAAATGCCAAAACAAAGCAAATGAAACAAAAAGTCCACACAAACACCATTGAGTTCATTTTGTGTTAGCCCGCTGTTCTTGGGCACCGGGCCTGCCCTGAAATGTGGTTTGTAGACCCAAGGAGACTTCATTCGAGGAAACTGAATTTTCCCTTTGCAAATGGATGTCAGTTGGAGATCGCTTCTTGGTTAGGGTTGGGAGTCCATGTCTTCCCTGTGCAGACCTTTGGGCATGCTGCCACAGTCTCTGTGAGTTAATATGTGCATTTCTCCTTTGTGACTGGAAGCCACTGTTTCTTTGGAGTCACCCATCACCTCTCAGTATCACAGTCTTTCTATTCACTTTTCTGCATAGCTCTCCCTCAGCCTTGACAGGAGGGGTTTGATGAAAACATCCCTTTAGGGCCGAGCGCTTTGAAGTCTCTTATTCTCTGTACATTGTTCAGTTATGGGCTGCTGTTAATTCCCATCCACTGTTACAGTCTTTTCTGATGTGGGCTGAACAAGGCACTGCTCTGCAGGTAGAACAGTGTGACATCAGAGGTCATTTTATTGTTCTTTTCCTTTAGCAGTATAGTAGTAGGTTTTCCCCTAGGCCAGTGACCTGTCTGGTCTAATGTTCTTGGCCATTTTAGCAGTGTCAGCTCTGGGTTTCCTCTGATGGAGTGAGCCTTAAGGATGAGTACAAACTGGTTGGTGACTCCCCTAACATTTGTGCCTCAGTTGCACCAGTACATCTTGCAGGCCAGTCACCGTTGTAGCTGGGTTGGTGTTTACCTTTCTCCTCCAGTAGTGCACAGACTCATTTCTAATACCATGAACACTAGTCCATAGTGGTAAAAACTATGTAGTTAGACACCAGCTTGACTTCTCCTGTTCAGAGACATAAGTATGTGTTCTCTTCGGCAATATGGCCTTACCATCAGGTTGTAGAGAGTAACTAATAGCCTTGGCAATGGCATGCTATAGTTGGAGGTTTCCATGGTGCCCCTGTAGCCAATGACTCAACAAGATATAACCCATTCCTGGCACTGGAAGTTTTACTTGGCGGCATAAGATGTCTAGTTGGGACATTGTTTCCTCTATTATTTGGTGACTCCATTTGGATTCATTTTATATAAGGTTGTATTTTAGGAAGCATCTACTGTAGTCGGTGTCCACATGGTTTTACAAATGGCCTTTTACTGTTAGTTGTCCCTCTCCATATTCCCTCCTCTACCCTTCTCTCCCATCCCCCTCTCTAGTTAATCCTTCTAGTCTAGTTTCCCTTTGCCTCTCTATAATATCATATTTTTATATCCCATTCCTCGGGAGCTCCTCTCATCTCCTTAGCCCCTCACTCTGTACCTAACCACTGTGGTTATTCAGATTGTAGCACACATGTCGAAAGCCCCAAAGCTAACATCCACCTATAAGAGAAAACATACAGTATTTGCATTTGGGGGTCTAGGCACCTCACTCAGGGTGATTTTTTTTCTAGCTCCATCCATTTGCCTGCAAATTTAATAATTTAATTTTCTTTCACAACTGAATAATATTCCATTGTGTAAATGTACCATGTTTTCATTATCCGTTCATCAGTTTGTGGACATCTAAGTTGTTTCCAATTTCTTGCTATTGTGAGTACATCAGCACTGAACACAGATGAGCAAGTGTCTCTATAGTAGCTTGTAAAGAACTTTGAGTACATGCCCAAGGGTTGTGTACAGCTGGGTCTTCAGGTAGATCTAGTCCAGCTTCCCGAGGAACCACCATACTGCTTTCCATAGTGGATGTACAAGTTTGAACTCTTACCAGCAATGAACAAGTTTGAACTCTTACCAGTCATTCTGACTGATGGAAGATGAAATCTCAAAGTAGTTTTAATTTGCATTTCCCTGGTGACTAAGGATGGTGGACATTTCTTTAAGAGTTTCTCAGCCATTTGTGGTTCATTCTTTTTTTAATCTGTGGTGGTCAGATAGGATGCAGGGTGTTATTTCAGTTTTCTTGTATCAATTGAGATTTGCTTTATGTCCTGGCATATGATTAATTTTGGAGAAAGTTCTATGAAAGCTATTCCAAAGACAGTATATTCTTTTGTGTTTGGGTAGACTGTTCTGTAGATGTCTCCTAGGTGACTTATGGTCTCTGTTAATTCCCATCCACTGTTACCTCATTTGATGTATGTCATGTAACTCCAACATTTTTATGTTTAGTTTTTGTCTCAGTGACCTGTCTACTGGACAGCATGGGGTATTAAAGTCACCAACTATCACTGTGTGTGTGTGTCAGTATGAGATTTAAGCTGTAGTGATGTTTCTTGCATTTTTGTGTTTTTGCACTGGGATCCATGCATCTGGAGTTATGATGTTTGAGGTATTTCTTGGTGTAGATATCTGGGCTTGTCTTTGTTGAGTGGATATTTAATTTTTTGGTTGACGTTGCCCACTCTGGATGCTAGGGAAATGTAGTGGCTGAGGAGGAGGGAGGTGTCCCTGGTAGAATGTATTGTTTGGTCCAGTGTGTAACACCAAGGAATGGTGATGGGCTGGGAGGTAAGGCTTAGATGTCCAGTGGGAAAGAGCTAGGGGGACTGTGCTCTATTTATTTACATCAAGAGGTGGAGTCCCCAGTGCATAGAGTTGGGGTTGAAGGAGGGGCTCCTGCAAGCAGGCTGCTACAGGACAAAGAGTAAGAGAGTTCTTAATAGAGGACAGGGAAGAGGAGGACATCTCCTACCTGAGCCCCATCCTGGTGTAGGCACTGGGGGTCCCTGTTTCTGGAGATCGGTGGCTGACAAAGGAACAGAGGTAGCCTAGAAGGGGAGGCTGAGAGGATCTGTGGGATGAACTCAAACTGAGTCTGTACCCTGTGCTTTCTCTTTTTTGTGTTAAGGTAGGCCAATTCATTGTATTTGCGACCACAGAAAAATGTTAAAAAGATTTACTCTTATTACTTTATATTATGTGTACATGTGTGTATATGTGTGTGGCTATGTGCATATGTATATGTGGGTCCAGAAGAGGGTGTCAGAGTGCCGAGAGTTAGAGTCACAGGGTGGGCGTGAGCCACCCAGTGGGGATGCTGAGCTCAGGTCTTCTGCAAGAGTATCAACTTGCACTTATCTGCCATCTTTCGAGAGTCCCAGGACCATAGAAACTTAGCTGTAAAAATAAACCAGTGTTTTAGAGAAAGATATAAAGAGAGCTATTCTTTACCCAGCCACTAGTAATAGAAAAGTGTTTTGTGGTTGTTCTTTTGTGTTGTTTCAATAAGCTTACCCAGTGTTTCCTTCAGCGTAAGGTGGGGTTGAGTTACTTACAGCAAGCTCTGAGAATCAGGTAGGAAGCTTTGTGGGAGATGTCTGCAAGACTCCGGGCGGGCTTGCTATGGCGAGTTCTACAGCATTCAGATGGTACTTTTTATCACTAAGGTTTGAAGTCAAATACAGCATTAATCATTGGAAAACACTTTAAATATAGGCTTTGTGTCTACTTTACTAGAGTTTTGTCACCCGTCCACAGTGCTAGGTGTGATTTACCAAGATAGCATGTTTCTGCAGATGCAGGTCGACATCCAAGCCTCGCTACATCATCTCCTCATTCTCCTTTGAGTACAACTGGCCAACTCCCAAGGAAGTTTTCTGGAAATGGTTAGTGTACAAAACATAGTACATGACGCTACTTTTTCAGTACCTAAGTTAAAGTGACTTCGTAGGTGAATGTTTTATAAACAGCTTAGGCAAGAATCATGCTTCTTGGATAGCAACCGTTTGTCTGCCTGGCAACCAGAAGACAACTTAGTTGTATGTATGCTAGAGTAGGTGGTGTTCAAAAATCAAAGCAAAACAAAAAACAAAACAAATCAATGAAATGGATTTAAAAACAGGGCTGGGGTGTTACCTTAATAGTGAAAGTGCTTTGATGTGCAGTGTAAGGACCTGAATTCAAATCCTCAGCACCTGTGTAAACCAGGGCATGGTAGTGCACATCTCTAATCTCAGTGCACCTATGTGCAAGCCAGAGAATCTCTAGAAACCCTCAGACCAGTTAGTGCAGTGGACTCAGTGGCAAAACGTCATTCTATCTCAAGCAAGGTGACTGGCCCCCGAGGTTGTCCTCTGACTCCATATGCATTGTGTTGCATGCATTCGCCCATACTCGAACACACACTTGCACACACATTTGAGAGTTGAGGAAAGGGAATATATATATATTTGAAAACAATAATCTTAGAATTCTTTAAAAATATTTTATCACATTCATATTTTTGTGTGTATGTTTTTGTGGTGCATACCACAGTATGCTTGTAGACGTTAAAGGACAACTTGTTTGTGACCTTTCTCTCCTTCTACCTTGTGGGTCTCAGGGCTCAAACTCAGGCCATCAAGCTTGGTGGCTATCACTTTTGCCTACTGAGCCGTCTTGCTGGACCACAGTTATTGTTTTTAATTTAATCTTTTATTGGGTGTCATATTTTGTCTAGGTAATGTTGAAAGCTACTTCATATTATGTTTTAAATCTGAAATTCCTCATCCCTGCATTTTTAGACTTAGATCCATGAAGCATCAAATGCTAGGAAAGAAAAGCAGTTGGAATGAAAAAAGATATTTAAACAGAAGTTTTCTTGAGCCCTAGGAAGACTTTAAAACAGGACCCCACCCCATATAATTCAGTAATTACCCAGGAGCGCTCAGGAGTTGGGGGGCAGTTCTGGTAATAGTTTACACCTGTTTCAACTTCTGCCGCTTTTATTGGCAGGCGATTTGCCATCCCATATTTCTTGCGAGGCAAAAATATGAAATAAAACATGGCAGAGCCTTGGAGAAATTATAATAAACATAAAAATGAATTGTTCAGCTCAAAACACGAAACTCATTATCTGAACATTCAGCCAGCCATATTTCAGTAGTATCGAAGGAATTTATTCCTGGAGTTATGTGTTGGGAAGAGAGACAGCTACTTTTGTTGGCCAGGAAAAAGCCAAGGTTTTAAAAATCCAACTTGGAGCATCATGCCAGAGTGATAGTAAAGAGTGATAAAGCGATTGTAAAGAGTGATTTAAAAAGTACGACCTTAAATTATGATGCACTTTCCATGTTATTGTGGGAGAGAGGGACAAAGAAGTCTCAGTGTGTAAGATTGCAGGCCCAAGGGAGAGTGGTTTCCCCACAGAATATAACAAGACTTCAGTGGTTGAGCAACCCCACAGCAGAGAATATAGGTCGGCTTATTTCATAGGCAACGTCTTCCTGTCCAAACATAATGAAATGCTTTGGGTCAAGATAGTATTGTGTTTCTTATTTTTCTCTTGGAATCCAGCTCTCTGGTGGTCCTCCCGAAGTCCTCTTTCCTCATTACTGCTAGCAGTAGCTACCCTGCTCCCCTGTGGGGAGAAAGGAGAAGGACTTAGCTTCTATTACAAGAAGAGAAATAATCAAACTCCTATAAAGTTTAATCTGGACAGCACTGGGGGTGTGCAAAGGTCTTTGGGAAGGTTGTTGCTAGAGCTGAATTATGATTCTGGTTTTGCCTCTGTGGTTGGGTGGCTTTGGCTCTTACATGATCAGGGATGTAAGCTGAATAAGGGGTCGGGACTTGGCTATTTCTTGTCCTTGGCACAGGACCCAGATATTTGTGGACTGAGAGTAACCGTCTCTGTTCTTCCCCGGGTCTATGGAATCAGCATGTCAAATGTCTGAGTTTACGTTGAGAAAAATATTCCACATTGATCTCACCCCTCTCCCCTCAAACTGTAACTTCCTGGGAGGAATTTGGGGTTTTCATGCTGAGAATGGAGGATACATATAGAGGAGGACTCCCCGCTTTGAACTCTGAAGGATTCATGTTTGAGGGACAAGAAGACGGGAAGGACATGTCCTCTCTTGATTGACATCTGCAGCCTTGACAGTTTTGTTTCTGAAAGTCAGTAAAAGTCCCCAAGGAGACCCAGCACCCCACAGGCTGAAGTACAGATACTTAAGGAGTGTCAGACATAGACGAGCCCAAGGTGGCATCTGAGACAGCGGTGTAACCAGGAATCGGACCAGAGTGCTTTGCCTTTACTGTAGGAGCTTGGGAAACTCACACATCAAAATTTAAGGAAAACCAGGCAGGCTCGTCTGTGTTTTCTTGTACAGTTGTCTTCCCTTACTGTAGTGTCAGCTATTTCTGATGAACTGTGATCTGGAAATACTACACGGGCTATTCTAGAAATAGAGAAAGTTTTATGTTTTGAATTGTATGCCAGTCTGAGTGGCATGATGCTTCTTGGGATATGAATAATCCTTTTTTTTTTTCTGGTCTATCCACACCATATGTACTACCCACCTGTTTGTGACTGCTGTCTTGGTTATCAGGTAGACTCATGGTTCGACAGAGATTACGTTCAAGGACCCTTAAGCAGTAGCTTAAAGCTGTGTGACAAGGCCCACAGCATTCACCTGGCTTCATCATCTCACACAGGTGTTGTGACAGTTCCCATCCATCCCAAGAGGCTTGAGTACAATCATAAGGTATTGATGGATCATATTTGCTCCAATAAATTTAACTGTAGTGTAGTTTGTAGTTGTTCATTTTATGATTACCTGTTAATTGTTAATCTCTTACTGGGTTTAATTTATAGACTAAACCTTATGCTAGGTATTGATATGCAGGGAAGAGTTGGCATAGCTAGGGGTTGGTTGTGCCTTCAGCTCACTCATCTGTCTGTGGCCTTATAGACTAGGGTGGGGGTGTTCCACAGAAGCTTTCAGACTCAAAAAGGGCAGTGATCTTCGATGACCGTGAATATCTACTTGTGGCTCCCCAGTCTGCTGTTTCTTTTCAAACCCCAATCATGCTAACAGTATGTGTTTCTGGTTAAATTTTAGTGTCCTCTCTGGTTCCAGAGCGTAGTTCACTGTATTTTGGTTTTAATTACAGAAATTTCCCTGTTCTTTGAACGTATTTTGAGGTTCTAACATGGTGAGATTGTCTTGTAGATGGAGTTTTTGTTGGACTGCTGGATCCAAAATAACCACACAGAGATTTAATTTCAATTATAAATGCTTTGCTGATAGCTTAGGCTTGTTACTAACTAGCACTTACAACTTAAATTAACTCATATTTCTTATCTAAGTTCTACCACGTGGCTCATGGCTTGTTACCTCATTTTCTACATATCCTGCTTCCTCTGCATCTGGCTTGTGACTCCTCAGACTCTGCCTTTCCTCTTCCCGGCATTCTCTCTGCCCCGAAAATTCTGCGTAGCTATCGGCCAATCATCTTTTTTATTAACAATGAAAGCAACAAATTTTCACATTGTACCGAAGGATTATTTCACAGCATTGTCCTGAATAGAGCAGCATCCTAAAGGGAGCATGTATAGTAGAAAGCCTTTGCATCAGGGAGTTGACACTTGCAGATTCTTGTGGTGAAGGAGTTCGTCCAGTCAAAGGACTTTGGAAAATGTTGGAGATGCTAAATATTCCTTCCCTAAGGGAACTCTTGAATGTCACTAAATTTTCTTTCAACTCTTGCTGTATTTGCTTATTTCCATGAAGGTGTCAGTGAGCACATCCCTCTTCAGCTATTTTTAACCTCAAGTAAGGACTTTGTTCAAGAGCTGGCTCGGCTGCAATGTCTCCTCCAAGACATTTGCTGTTTGGTTTATGTCCTTAGGTCTGGATGTCAGTTTTATCCTGCTGGAGGAAACCCTTCAGACCCTCCAGCTGGGGTCGACCAGTTGTTTGGAATTCAGTTTTGCTTCTTTTAGTGCTTTAGTATTGACATCTCTCCAAGTGAGACAGTTTACTCCAGAGAGTAGAGCACAGAGGTTTTCTCTGTGGCAATGTCTGCTGGACTGCATTGACTGTGTGGGATTGGTACAGAAAGGGAGTAGAAAGGTATTGGCTTCCACGATTAGTGTCTGATGCCGATATGACAAACAGCCACCATTCTAGTGGCCCAGCACAGTTTACATTCGTCATCTTACAGTTCTGAGGCTAGAAGTCTGCAGTGGATCTCTCTGGGCTGAAGGTAAGGTGTTAGCAAGCCCCCCATCACCCTCAAAGGCTGTAGGAATCCGGCCTTTCTTTGACTTCCAATTCTGGAAGCCACATGTATTCTTTCCCTTGTGGCCCCCACATCCTCTTTCAGATCTGTCTCTTTTCTGATCTCTGTGTTTGTTTCTCCCTGTCTCCTTTATTGTCAGGCTGTCATGTTGCCTTCTGACACCCCCCCGCCCCACGGCTTCATCATCACAATGATGTGGTGACTTTGGCCTGTTTGGATAACCCAGGGCACTCTTCCTCTCTCCAGTTGCTTATCTCAGTTGCTCCCTGTTGTTATTGAAGATCACACAGTCCCAGGTCCAGAGATTAGGACATGAACATCTTTCTTCTATTATTTCAACCCCACCATACTTTAAATAGAATATTTTTATTTCTTTTTAGCTTGTGTTTCCATTTTTTTTCTCTGATTGTCTTTGGAAATCCCGGAAACATGTATTCTGTTTTGATAAAAATATGTTGGTAAAAATCAGCACTTACACATCTGTGGTTGTGAAATTTGAGTTGATAAAAGAAGAATTTAAATGTTATCAGTTGTTCCTTCCTTCTGTCAGAGTCACAGAAGGTGCTTGTCAAAACTTAATGAGAGGTGTCTTTTTTTTTTTTTTTTTTGGTTTTTTGCTGTGTAGTTTTGGTACCTGTTCTGGATCTTGCTCTGTAACCAGGCTGGCCTTGAACTCACAGAGATCCACCTGGCTCTGCTTCTCAAGTGCTGGGATTAAAGGCATGCACCACCACTGCCCAGTGACAGGTGTCATTCTTAAGGGATAGATCCATCCCACTTCTTGCTCCTTTAGTCATTTTGACAGTGATGTGGGTACGTACATGTGAACACACATATTCTTCCACATGCACATAAACATAGACATGCACATGCATATGTACACATCTGTACGCACATCCACATATATACACACACATACCCTCATACACAAATACTAATGCCTGTATACACACATACATATCCATATGCACTTTATACATGTGCGTGGATGGTCAAGTAGACATATGTGTGTGTGTGTGTGTGTGTGTGTGTGTGCGCACATATACATATATGCACATTATGTGCACACACACATACAAACAGGCTATACAGAGCAGGTATTTGGGTCACCATATCTGCTAGACTTTAACATTGAGGAGCTGGTACTCCTGCTTCTGAGACTTCCCTTGTCCGGTCCACTACTACTCCATCCTTGCATCTCCATTGGAAAGATTCAGCTTGGGACGGTGACAACCGTGTGCTGTTGGCTTGGTCCCTTCACCACTCTCAAATTCTCCACTCACCACCACACGCCGCCGATTGAAATGTCTATAGGTCACAGGATGTTTCAGGACAGGTGGGGACTTGGGCTTCCTCTTTGTCGACTGCCTATAGATGGGCAGGGCTCTAGCTGTAACTCCCTCTCCATGTTCCGTGAAGTTGATAAGGGACTGTGTTCTAGCTGCAACTGTCCCTTCATCTCACAGGAAGTTGGCTGTTGGCCTTCACCTCTGCCATCATTACTCGGTCTTATATTGCTTCGTTTCCCCTTGTGGAGTGAATGGGGGAGGGGACTAAAGTAGTGGGAGAGATTGGCTGAGGTCCCAGTACAGCATTTAGTCATGTAAAGCTATTGACATGAAACACAGCCCTCACCTCAAAGAGAGTAAGTTTATTCTTAAGCCGAAGGTGAGTGACTTAGCCTGGAAACATGGATTCAGGTTGCCCTGAGGAACATATTCCCACATGGAAATAGTTTCATGAAGTTTTTTTAGTTTACAGAACAAAACACCTGTTACCAAGGCACCTTTTTAAGGGCGTTGGTAGAAATATCGGTAGGTGGGTTATTCTGCTACAGTCTCAAACGTTATCTGGGCACATTGTTTGGTTGGGGTTGGTGGAAGCTAAGTTAATACATCACAAAAGGTGTCACCCCAATAATTGGAAGGATGTTAGGTAACACATAAACATCATCAGTGAATTAATAGGACTTAAAGATAACCCAAACTTCTAAGTCTCTACATTCAGTTAGTTCTAGCCAAAGATCCAGTATAGGCATAACATTTTTTCCTGCCTGGAAACTGCCTTTCGCATGAGCATAAAACTTGATCAGCTCAGAAGTGGGCTATGTTGGATGTACCCAGATGCCTGGGATCCATTGCAGATGGGAAGTGTGGGGAGCACAGACAATGTCTTTGGTCACTGGGGTCATTCTTACCATGTTGTTACCATGGAAAAGCAGGGGCACTTTCATCTCAGTGTGGAGATGGAGACGTGTGGGTCCTCAAAGCTGTGTAATTGATGAGATTTTGTATCTTATGCTTCATTAGTTTTGTATCCCAGATGAGCCCAGTGTGGTGCTGTTTTTACCTTTGTGTTCATGGCCCCGGTACTTGAGGATTTTGAATATATACACTAAAATGAAGACAGTATTTTAAATGTACACATATTTTTTATTTATTTACAGCTGCAGCTGAAGGAAAAGGCAGAAGCGGGGAAGACTTTTTTCAAAAGGTGAGTGACATTTTACTCTTGTCTGGCTTGGGGCTCTATGGAAAATAGCCTTGTGTCCACAGCGCCACCCAAGATGGCAGGCTGATTTCTCATACCCAGATCAGTACAGACCTGTCCTGTCCATTTGCTTCGGCATGCTGCAGTTCTTCCCACCCAAGTCATGTGTAGCCTAGAGGTGGGTAGGTGTCCAGAAAGGCTGTCTGTTTTTCTGGTGAGCAGAACTTGGGGTGGGGTCTGTAACCAGTACAAGCTATCTCTTGAGACCTGCCTGCATTTGATCAGCCAGTTGGGCCAGTCATGCACATAGCAAGGGGAAATATGGTTAGGCCCAGTTGAAAAGATGGTGAGGAATTAGGAATGTTGGCTGATAAATCTGAGTTCTCTGTCTCGGGAAGTCTTTCATATGGGAGGATGCCTTTCCTTTTGAAAAGATGGACTGCAGTTCACTGTTTTCTTCCCCTCTCTCCTTGTTTTATTGCACATACACCCTTTTGTGTCTGATTCAGAGAGCATGTCTGGAGAGGCAGCCGTGGTCGGAGAAGCTGGGCTGTTCATGAGGTTAAGCAATACTGGAGAGAGCCATTGGAAAGGCTTCATTCTCTTGTCTTTGGCAGACTTTGGTGCAGTCTACTTTTGGTGGTGGGGTGGCGGTGGGGTGTCAAATTCATCATTCGTCTGTGTTTCCATCCAAGAGTTTTAAAAGCAGACCTCCTCACATCTGGGACTCAAATCGTTTCTTCATTTTGAAAGTGTTTATTTACCTGCCATAGGCTTCCATGCTGGAGAGACCAAAACCAACCAGGCAAATGTGCCTCCTTTGAGGACCGTGTGGCACCTGGCGACATGCTCACATGGATTCACAGTGGGAGTGGGTTCGCAAGGGCCTTCTAGGCAAAGAAACCCAACTGTGGACAGTCTCTGGACTCAAACATTTAGCGTGCCTTGTATTAGGTGAGGTTCATGATCCCATATGATAGAGAACATTCCTCCACCAGGGAGAGCTTTCTAAATGGAGTTGAAGTTTTGGGCTGGGGTAAGGGGTGGCCCAGTCAGCACAGCACTTGCAAAGGGATCATGAGGAGCAGAGTTTGATCCCCAGAACCCAAGTGAAAAAAAAAAAAAGTCAACCACGATGGTGGACTCTTGTCACGCCAGATCCTGTGAAGCAGAGCTACACAGATCCCTGGGGCTCCCTGGCCAGTCAGTATAGGCTTATTGATGAGCTCCAGGCCAGTGAGAGACACTGTCTCAAAGGAGGCAGATGGGGATGACAGCTAAGGTTGTACTTTGGCTCCCATATGCATGCACATGTATACCCATGCACATGGACGCACATACACATGCACACACCCAAATGCATAAAAACTTTTAAATATCTAATGATGCTGTACTGGCCAAATAGTATGGACCAGGTCCTTGGTCCTCTACCCCTGCTTTGGACCTCCAGAGCAGGACCTTGTAAGCTACTGAAGCCCTGGTTGTGGCTATAGGGACACTGGTTATATCCAGATTATGTTCGGTTCCTGAGTAGTGAGCTGTGACCAGCTGACTAGAAGAGGCAGAACCAGAGAAGCCTAACATTGCGCTCACAGATCTGCCTCTAGCTGCCAGCAATAGTCCAGACAGGAGCTCTCTGGGGCACAAGAGGATGTGAGGGTAAGGGAAGGGGCTGTGGGGGTGGGGCGGGCTTCCTACCTTATCACTCTTCTTTATCTCAGAGAGAGCTGGGAAGAGCTTTTAGACGCCTGTGATTCAGACACATTAAAAGCCAAATTAGAACACAGCCCACACTGTCCTACAGGACTTTCATTCTTAAAAGATTTGCTAATATTTATCACCCTTTGAGGATGCATATATATGACAGCAGCGTAAATGGAAACACATGTCCAAATCCAGGAACACATGTGCTCCTTCAGCCCTGACTTGGAAGTGCAGAAACCGCTCTTATCTTCAGGTGGACAGGGTCTACAGGTTTGTCGTGGGAGGGACTTGTGTTCTTTGAAAGCTTACGCTGGAGAAACCAACTTAATAAAAGGCAAACGTTACAGAAAAGAACATGTCAGTGTTTGGACCAGACAGGAATGGAACCATGGTTCCTCTGCAGTGGAATGAGGCAAGGGGGGGACCTGTCACCTCACCACCCACACTCCAGTAGTGACACATCCATGCTCATTCACTAGCATCTGCTTGTTTGAGAGAGGGTCTTAATTCTGTAGCCCAGGCTGGTCTCGAACTCAAGGCAGTTCTCCTGTGTCAGCATCAGTGCTGGGGTGACAGGTGTGAGCAAGAACACCCGATATTGCACGTGTGTCTTTGAAGGGACTTTTTTTCTATTCTAACCGCTTGGATGTCCTTCACTCTTGGGATGTGTGTGTGCCAAACACAGGTTAAAGCCCCGCTGTTTCCCAGGTTGAGGTTCAATCCCTCTGGTGATTTTTCAGACATTTTCTGAGTCTGGAGGGTTTTTTCTCCTCTATGGTGATGCCTCCTAAGGAAGGGATGAGGGACTTTGGGGCAGCTTTGTCTTAGGTGTCACAGAAATCTTTTTGAAAGTCGTATTAACGTGATCATGGTTCAGAGTAGTATCCTGAATTACTCTTTTGACGTTTTCGGATTAGAGAGATGCAATGTATCAGTTAGAAGAGTGAATCATAGAATCCCACAGAGTTGAGAGAAGAATTTAACAGCAAAACTGTCAAATGTCTTCTCTTTGAAGCTTTCATGGTTACTGTCTTCCTGCACCTTGAACTTCTCCCACAGAGTTTTGAGTTACTGCTTCTACCAAAGATGTATTTGGTTATCTCTCTTTCTCTCTGTGTGTGTGGATGCACATGTGTGTGTGTCTGTGTCTGTCTGTCGAGGCACTTGTGTGTGTGTGCGCGCACGTATTTGTGGATGTGCCTGTGGAGACCAGAGATCAACATACTGCGTCTTCCTCAGTGGCTTGCTACCTTATTCTCTGGGACAGCCTTTCCTACTTTCCCTGGAAGTCACAGAGCAAGTTAGACACTTTAGCCAGTGAGCCTCATGGTCTCACTTGTCTCTGCCTCTCTGGTGCCAGGATGGCAAATGGACACCACCAAGTCTGTTTGTTTTTTTTTTAAGCATGGATTGTAGAGATCAGCTTGACCAAATGAGCCATCTCTTGGCTCTGTGCTCTTTATTTTTCCGTACCATGCCTGGTTTTGAAATGTTTGATGTCCCCGATGCTCTGCTGGGGTAAAAGACTAATTTGCTATCACAGGGAGACCCAACAATGCAGTAGCTTAATAAAACGGGCTCTCAGTGAGTTTTCTTTTCCTGGCCTGTAACATTCTAGGGATGCTGGCCCAGCTTCCTGGTTGCTTTGTCCCATCTTACAGCTAGAGAGACCCCTAAAGGCACAGGACAGTCGTGTCCCTGTTTGAATCTGGCCACTACCACATCCATACATGAGCTGTGAGAAAGTGGATGGGTGTATCCAGGACAGGCCAGCTATGGTCTTGAGGCCAGGCCTGGGCAGGGATTTAAACACACAACTGTAACTTGGGAAAGAAGGGAGAGGGGAAGGCTGGGGAATTCTGGAGAAAAAGAAGACCGATTCTGTGAGGACTACCCATCCAAAGCCAAACTGTTAGGAAGGTGTGAGGGTCGTGTGCAGAGCCTTCACGTGGCATACTCTTCCTGTCCCTGTGCTGCTGAAGCATACACACGGAGCCCCCACTCCCATGAAGAGTGTGTTTTCTTTCTCTCAGCTCTCATGTCTCGCTGTGCAAGGTCAGGTACAGACAGAGTGCATTTGAGGACCATGGGGGAGGGTCCGTTCCATGCCTGTCTTCTCATTGGCTGAGGTGTACCTTCACTCATCTCAATACCACCCGGTTTCTCCTGCTTTTCTACAGGGTCGTATGCTTTCTGTATATCCGTGTCTACACCGTCTCCTTTCCTAAAGACGTCATTTGTCTTAGGGTTACTGTTGCTGTCATGAAACATCATAACCCAAAGCAACTTGCAGGCGAGAGGGTTTGTCTTGCTGACATTTCTACATCACAGTTCATCATTGATGACAGTCAAAGCAGGAACTCAACACTGGGCAGGAACCTGGAGGCAGGAGCTGATGCAGAGGGGTACTGCTTACTGGCCTGCCTTTCTTCTTCTTCCAAGAGGGAAGCACCAGGGCACAGTCACGATCAAATCAAAGCAAAACCAAACTCCAACAGTGTGGTAGTTTGACTGTAATTGGCCCCCATAAACTCATAGGGAGTGGCACTATTGGAGGTATAGCCTTGTTGGAGTAGATGTCTTCTTATTGAAGGAAGTGTGTCACTGTAGAGGTGGGTTTGAGGTCTCTCATATGCTCAAGCCGTGCCCAGTGAGACAGTTAGCTTCCTGTTGCCTTCTGATGAAGATATAGTCAGTACCATGTCTGCCTGCAGGCCTCCATACTCCCTGCTTTGATGATAACAGACTGAACCTCTGGAAATGTAAGCTACCACCTCAGTTAAATGTTTTTCCTTTATAAGAGTTGCCATGGTCATGGTGTCTCTTCACAGCATCCTGTGAAGAGACAGTTAAGGTCTCTAGACACCTTAATTCAGACAAACAGTATAAATAACTCAAGAGTCCAATGTCTGGGATTCAGTCAGAATCTTCTGGGCTCTTCCAGAAGCTTTGCCACAGTCCACACAGCTTATCTCATAGACTCAGGCTGGCTCCACTCCATTGCTGCTGCTGTCCTTAGCCAGAATCCCACGGTACTGGCATCTCCAGAGAGCTGGGGGCTGGATCTTTTCTAATATTCTCTCCTGAGCTCTCTTTAGGGACTCTACCCTTCCACATGGTACCAAGCTTCAGCTTCTCTCTCTGACCCCTTCCGTCCTGGGGCTTCCACTGCCACTGGGGTTGCACCCTCACCAATGGCCTCTTCTGACCTCTCACAGTGCCAAGCCTCAGCTGCTCCCCATGACCCCTTCATGCCTTCAAAACCAGTACAATTTGGAGGACTCTTCGACATGACAGAGTTCAACTGCCAGCACTAGGTACAACCTTGGTCACCCCTCGAACACGGCTTCTGTGTGCTGACCCTGAAGAAACACGTCCTAGAAGGTCTCACCTCAGTGATGCTGGTCTCTTCTTGTTAATCACAGCTGATTCTTCAGGCCCAGCTGACCCAGAACCACGTGTTCTTAATTCAGAATGTCAAAGAGCCCTTGCTTCCTTGGCAGCTTCACAAGCCAGGCCTCTGTCGCCTGCAGTTTTCTCAACACTCCTGTCTTCCATGCTCCTACAGAACAGCGCACCAAGCATTGAACACTCAATGGCTTTTCTAGACCAAAGTTCCAAAGTCCTTCCACAATCCTCCCGCAAACATGGCCAGGTCTGTCACAGCAATACCCCGTTATCCTGGTGCCAGTTTCTGTCTTAGGGTTACTGTTGTGCTGTGATCAAACACCATGACCAAAGGCAACTCAGGAAGGAAAGGATTTATTTTGCTGACATTTCTTTTTTTTTTTTTATGATTTATTTATTTATTATGTACACAGAAGAGGGCGCCAGATCTCATCACAGATGGTTGTGAGCCACCATGTGGGTGCTGGGAATTGAACTCAGGACCTCTGGAAGAGCAGCCGGTGCTCTTAACCTCTGAGCCATCTCTCCAGCCCTTTTGCTGACATTTCTACATCACAGTTCATCATCGATGGCAGTCAAGGCAAGAACTTAAACAGGCAGGAACCCAGAGGCAGGAGCTGATGCAGAGATCAAGGAGGAATGCTGCTTACTGCTTTTTTTTTTTTTTTTTTTGGTTCTCTCAGCCTGCTTTCTTAGAGCATCCACCAGCCCACAGGTGTGACACCACCTTCAATGGGTTGGACGCTCCCACATCAACCACTAAGAGAATATAGACTTGTCTACAGCCTGTATTATGGAGGTCATTTCTCATTTGATGTTGCGTTCTCTCATATGACTATTAACTTGTGTCAGGTTGATATAAAACTAACCAGCACATTCTTCATAGGAGATTAGGACCACCCCCCCACCTCCCCCCGGCCTCCATGGTCACATATTAACTTATTACATCGGCAGTGACTCTGTTTCTAAATAGGATCCCAGGGGGTTAGGGATTCAGTGTATAGCATTCTTGGGGGATAAACTTAAACCTCTTCACCTTTTAAGGGAGGAAATAGTTTTGTAGAAAATGTTTACTGTCACAGAGAAATTGACTGAAATAGTAAATGCTGTTTATTAGATTTATATGTTCAGTTTGATTGACAGGTTTCAACTGCTTGTCCTTTCTTTTTTTCTGTTGTCATTGTAAGTCATTTCTAAATTGTCTTGAATGAAAATATAATCAATGTGAAAAAGGAGAACAATTGACCTGTGATCCCATTCATTGTGTTGAAAGAGAACTGTAGATAAAAATCTTTGTCTTTTGAAAAAAAGTTTAATTTAATTTTTTTTTTTTTACATCCCAACCAAAGTTTCCCCTCCCTCGTCTCCTCCTTCCCTCCTTCCCCACCTCCACTCCTCCTCTTTGTTTCTCTTTAGATATGAGTGGGCCTTCCATGGCTATCAGCCAGCCATGGTATATCATGTTGCAGTGAGACTAGGCCCCTCCCCTTCTATTAAGACTGGATGAGGCAATCTGGTAGGAGGACTAGGTCCCTAGAGCAGGCAACCGAGTCAGAGACAGTCCCTGCGCTCACTCTTAGGAATCTCACAGGAAGACCAAGTTACACAGTGGTAAGATACATGCACAGGGCCTAGGTTGGTCCCATGCAGGCTTGCTGGCTGTCCGTTCAGTCTCTGGGAGCCCTTGTGAGCCCAGGTTATTTGGGTCTGTGGGTTTTTTTTTTTTTTTTATGATGCATTGCCTTCTACAGTACTTCCTCCCACTCTTCTGCAGGATTCCTAGAGCTCTGCCTAATGTTTGGCTGTGGGTCTCTGCATCTGTTTCCATCAGTTGCTGGGTGAAGCCTCGCTGATGACAGTTGGGCTAGGCACCAATCTATGAGGATAGCAGAGTATGATTAGGAATCATTTCATTGACGTGTGTGTGTGTGTGTGTGTGATGTTTGGTTCTATCCTGGGTCTCTGGGGTATTCTGCCTCTGGGTCCTGGCCCTCAGGGGTGAGCTCCCTCTCAGGGTATGGGTCTCCAGCTGGGCCAGTCATTAGACTGTCACTCCCACAATTTCTGTGCCATCTTTACCCCAGCACATCTGGTAGGCAGGATGTTGTAGGTCAAAGGGTTTGTGGCTGGGTTAGTGTCCCAGTCCCTCCACTGGAAGTCTTTCCTTGGTTACAGGAGATGATCAGTTACAGAATGGACATCGCCATTGGGTGTGGGGAGGGGCCGGAAGGGTGTGGGGATGGGAACACAGGAGGGATCGGTGTGGGGGTGGATGGAGAGACAACATGAATCTGGGGGCAACTCTGGGATGAGCTAGAAACCTAGAGCAATGGAAACTTACAGGACTCTGTGAGGGTGACCCAAGGGCAGACTCCTAGCGATAGGGGATATGGAATCTTCGTCTTTTTACACATGTATATGAAAGTGATTTTCAGTAGTTTTTAGTTTGACGGGGCTATAGATGAAATCATTTGTATTAGTTGCATTCGTGGTGTGTGTGTGTGTGTGTGTGTGTGAGAGAGAGAGAGAGAGAGTGTGTGAGAGAGAGAGAGCGAGCGAGCGCTTGTTTTACAAAGTTCCCTAGCGATTCTATTCTCTGTTCTCTGGCTCTGTCTATTCTTTAGAGGAGGGAGTGGCTCAGCTTATCAGCACTCCCGCTAGTTCTTTTCCAGGCCGAATAGCAACTTTCATCTCGACACATGGAAATGATCTTCCAGGTTGGTTTTATTTTTCCTTGTGGTTTTATTTGGGGGAGGGCAGTTGTTCATGGATTACTCATTGTCTGTCCTATTTCCTTTTCATCTTTTCTTTCCTCTTGTGAAAATGACCCCAATCAGACTGTTCCTGGCAGGGCAATGTGTTAATAGTGTATAAGGTGGGGATGGGCGCCATGACATATTCCCCATGTGACTCACCGAAGCTGAAGGCTGTTAGGTACTTGTCTCCTGATGGCTGAAGAAGCTGAAGTCTGCCTGGCATCTTTGTGCCCTCTGATGGGAACACCGGGACTCCCCCTGCGCTGGGGTGTACATAGACCCACCCCCAAAGCATACGTCACGTATTTTAAATGAAGGAGGATTTTTGAATGTTTATAATTGCATGTTGGATGTTTCTTTGGAAGTTGACCAATAAACAGTGCCTTGCTACAAGAGCTAATGGTGTGACTAACTTGAAAGAGATACCCTCAGTCCCCTGCCTTTAAGGCTTTGAAAAGATTGTTTTTGGCATTTTGAAACTGGAAAGTTAGAGAGTGTGAATTCTAGGGGGAAAGTTGCTTAATCGAAAGCTTGGTCCCCTGTACCCCAGAATGAATCGGTCAGTTAATTGTCTTAGATGGGACAATCTTAGTTTTTAGTTGGAAGGGTGGTAGAGGTGATAAAATTCTTGTTGTGTCCTCCACTGGCCATTATCCTGTACATGCTGGGTGACTGTCCCCCCTAGTTTTGCCTCATGACTTAAAAGTATATTCAGCTGACTGTTGGTTAGGAAGGTACCTTTGCAAACTCTGAGTCTTTACGCTTAAATGTATTTTTTTTAACGTAGCTGTGTGTGTCTGTGATGGGAATTTGCATGTTGAGTGCAGTGCCTACAGAATCCAGAAGAGGGCATTAGATCCCCTGGAGCTAGAGTTAGAAGACATTGTGAGTTGCTGGCCATGGGTACTGGGAACTGAACTGGGGTGCTAGAGATGAATAGCAGCAAGTGTTCTTAATTGCTGTGTGATCTCCCCAGCTCCCATTAATACTAATACTGTTTTTCTTCGTGTGTGTGTG
Source organism: Peromyscus californicus insignis (assembly GCF_007827085.1). Taxonomy (NCBI): domain Eukaryota; kingdom Metazoa; phylum Chordata; class Mammalia; order Rodentia; family Cricetidae; genus Peromyscus; species Peromyscus californicus. The sequence continues at coordinate 16,064,091 of NW_026294491.1, forward strand.
TGTGTGTGTGTGTGTGAGAGAGAGAGAGAGAGAGAGAGAGAGAGAGAGAGAGAGAGAGAGAGAGAGACAGACAGACAGACAGAGACAGAGAGAGAGTGTCTGACCAACACACAGAGAAGTCAGTAGAGTATGTAAACTTTCTGCTTTCCTTAATAATGGTTCAAGGGAACATTTTATTACTTTATGCTTCTCCAAGTAACTTGACCCTTGAATTAAATGATTGAATATCCTGGATGCTACTGTCTGATGTCAAATAGTCATTGTGGCTTTTCTATACTGGCTCTTTTGCAGTTAAAAAAAATTATTTGGATGTAAATTCTTTCCTGAAAAATAGTGGTCTTGGTTATTTTAGTGGTGGGGAAATGGATCTGGCCATGTTTCCTTTTCATTGTTTTGCCAACCTTAAGTTTTTTTTCCTGGTGAAATGAGAATGGTCTAGAAACTTATGGGCATGTCTTCCTTTCCTTCGCATTGATTGAGGACTTTTGTTGCCCCAGGTGACCATCATCACCCACGGTTTCTGCTGTTTGTTGTCAACATGGTAACATGCAGGGAATGAGGGTACCGAGCAGTAGATGAAGCTGTGGGCAGGTGCAATGTAGAGCACCTTTTGGCTTTCTTCCTTGAGTTTTCCATCAGTTGCTATTTTGGAAGAAGATGAAGAACTACATTCCCATGAGCCTAGTTACTCTGGAATTCCTGAGGAACCTTACTCTCTCTTGAATATGAGAGCGCAAAGCTTTTTGAGCTTGGCGTTGTTTTCATAAGTAGATTTCCTTCGGTGGTGGGTGCTGTTGGGGAGGCATGTGGTGTGACCTGCTCCCCAGCTCTGGAGGTTTGGAGATGCTGAGCTCTTCTTAGCTCCAACCAGCTCTTGAGAGAGCGAGATTAGCAACCTTGAGGCAGTCACGTCTCTCAGGGCTTCATGGGAACACAGATGTGTTTTTTTCCGTGTTTGAGCATCTCTGTGTGTCATCCTTTTCATCCGACAATATGACCTGTTCCCTTGAGAGCTGGGAATTCCAAATCCTTCCTGTCCGATGGGTCTCTTGGAAACATCAAAGAAGAGGCAAGTTTGGCTTCCAAAGAGCTTGGGTCTGAGGGACAAGGCCCTTAGCAGGAGGCATTGGAGTGAGAGAGAAATGGCGGCTTCAGAGTTGAACTAAGGATACCACTCACAGACACTGCTGCCTTCCTTGGGAGCCATGACTGTGGAGGGGAAGGGGTTCCCATGTGGTTCCTGTCCTTGGTCATCACACTCAAGAGAAGGGGAGCACCATGCATGTGTCAGGAATGCGTAAATGGGGAAATGCTGGTTGTGATCTTATTTCTACTCAGGACTCCAAGGCCTCTGAGGACCATGTGTTGAGTAGGATTTTGATTTTCAGCAAGTGCCCTCTTTAGAGGTGTTGTTGGTATGTTGAGTGTAAGAAGGGAAGGAGGGCCCTGTGGATGAGATTCCAGGCAGGATTTAGATAGGGTTAAGGTGTCTTCCAGACCCACAGCCCCAGGCACTTAGTGTCTAAAGGGGGCTCTGTGGAAAGGTACTGTTGGCCAAAGAACCAATGGATGCCTTTGCAGAGGCAGGGAGAGGGGCAGGGATGCCCCTTCCTGCTTTATTTTTTTCTTTCAGAAAATAGGTTAAACTTCATCAAATAATTTCATGTGAGCTAATAAGGGTTTCTAGTTCTTTACGGGGAAGTTATAAGGATTAGTGGAGGATTTGAATCTAGAAAAGTCAGCCAGTCATCTGTCCCCCACACTGTTTCCACAGAAAAGGGTAAGAACTGAAAACAGTTGTGGATGCTGTTGTGGTAGCTCACCCCTGTGCCTGCACACTTGGTTGACTAAGGCAGAAGGATTGCTGTGAGTTCCAGGCTAACTTGGGATATATATATAGAGAGTGAGCCTTAGGCTAACTTGGACTATAATGTCAGACTTTGTCTCAAAAAAACAAAGCAAAACAAAAAACAAAAACACAAAGCAAATCAAAACAGTCTTCAAAATTGCCACATACTTTGCAATAAAGCTTGCTTTGCCGATTCTGAAGGTCGTTGGCCCAGGAATGCAGGCCTGCCGGGAAGACTCTGCCCCTGGCTCTTTATTAGCTTGGGGTTAGGAACACACAAATACTACTTCCTGAATAACCATGGCAGTCTCAGCAAAGATTATTTTTAATGAGCTTTTGCAACATGAGTTCTCGGCTATTGTGATACCTTTATTATATTTTGAATCATAAAATCGCCAAGTTCAGAATGATGGCTATAAAATAAATAGTTACCACATTTAACTAAGTTCTGATCCTTCTGTGATAATGTCACTTAAAAATGTATTTTCAGGGGGGGAAAAAACGTTGAAAGTTCTGGCTGATGCAGTTTATTTCTGGCCCTGTTTTATGGAAAGGAAACAAAACTTTCTGAGAAATGGATATAAATGATTCAGATTTGGCAAGGTGTGGAAAATGGGGTTCTGTTTGTAAGATTAAAGAATTGTTGGCTATCGACTTAGCATACATTACAGTTAGCATTAAACCACGAGTGTAATGATAAATGTGTACCAAGAGGGGAGGCGGGAGGCCAAGAGCATCTGCGGTCCAGCAGCCTGAGCAGGGACAGATCTTCCAGCTAAATCATGGACCGGAATTCTTGTTTCTGCTGTCCTCTTTTCTTCAATCCTGAAGTTAAAAGTGGTAGGTTACTGGAAATGCCAGAGCAGGGTCCATGACTGTCTACAAGTCTGCTGGTGGGATTTTAGCCTGCTGACACAGCAACTGAAGTCTCTGGCTCATTGTCCTGGTAGGGAGACATGGATGGGCACTGAGTCTTTAAAAGGTGCTCAGGTGACTTTAAGTCAGAGTTGGGAGCCACTGAGATGGAGTGTGGGTAATGGCAGGGACAGGTTTTACATTCATGTTGGTGTTCATGGTGACCACTAGTGAAGGAATTTTGTATTCATGTGCATAATTATATATAAAATTTATTTATTTCACTGCATCCTTTACTCAGAACTTAAATTTTGTGTTCAGCTTTGTTCTCTTAAAATTCCATTTCCAAGGCTGGGGAGCTTAGTGGATAAAGCACATGGCAGGAAGGTTGGAGAATGGAGCATTCACCTGCCTAGAACCCACTTGTAGGCTGGGCAGGCATGGGAGACAGAGACAAGAATTCCCAGGAGCAAGCCGCAGAGTCAGACTAGCTGACCAGAGAACCCTGGGTTCAACTGAGAGACCTTGCTACAGGATATGTAAGTGAAGAGCAATTGAGGAAGACACAGACATCAACTTTGGACCTCCTTATGTGCTCACACTCATGAACGTGCATACATACATACATGTGCTCCTACTATATACATTCATACAAAAAAACCTGATGTTGTGTAGTATGATTTTCAGGAGGGTGTATTGTGAAGCACTAGTGTTAAAACTTACTGTATGAAAAAAAAAGTCACATGTGGCTTGGCACCTTTCCTCACTTCTGCCTTGTCATCTTGCTTCCTCTGTGTCTGACTGGCTGGTGACTCTCTAGACTCTGCCCTTCCTCTTCCCAGCATTCTCATGGTCTGCTCACCCTGCCTATACTTCCTGCCGGGCTACTGGCCAGTCAGCCTTTTATTAAACCAGTGTAGAAGAGCATTATCCCACAGCAGGATTTGTAGCATGTCCCAGTGTGATTTGATAAAATAACTTTTGTTCTTGTTAAGAACTGGAGTCTAGCCGGGTGGTGGTGGTGGTGCATGCCTTTAATCCCAGCACTAGGGAGGCAGAGGCAAGTGGATCTCTGTGAGTTCAAGGCCAGCCTGGGCTACAGAATGAGTCCCAGGATAGGCTCCAAAGCTACACAGAGAAACCCTGTCTTGAAAAACAAAACAAAACAAACAAACAAACAAAACAACAACAACAACAAAAACCGGAGTCTACAGAATTCAGCAGTGAGTTATTAGAAATTCTTTTTTCCTGATTGGAGTCCATGTCATTGTGGGACTTTCTGAAGCTCCTGCAGAACTTCAGAATGGGGTGAGAGTCAGCAGTTTTCGAGTATACACAGCTTCTCCCTCAAAATACAGACCATTACCACTTTCTATATATACTCAGACTTTATTCATGCTTCTTTTGTCTCCCAGGTAAAGCAGAATTTTGCATTGACCTGTCATTGAAGTCTGGCTCCTCCCTCTTTACTCAACTGACTCCTGTTGCACACTTCTCGACTCTATTGGCAATAGAACAATAAACAGATCCTGTGTCTTAGTGAGGGTTTCTATGGCTGTGAAGAGACACCATGACCATGGCAACTCTTCTAAGGAAAACATTTAACTGGGGTGGCTCGCTTATAGTTTCAGAGGTTCAGTCCATTATCATCATGGCGGGGAGCATAGGAGTGTGCAGGCAGACAGGTGCTGGCTATGTCTTGATCAGAAGGCAACAAGAAATGGTCTCACATACTGGGTGGTATCTTGAGCATAGGAAACCTCAAAGCCCACCCCCACAGTGACACACTTCCTCCAACAAGGCCATACCCATTCCAACAGAGCCACACCTCCTGTTATAGAACAACAACACATTGTTCTATGTGTCTGGGGGCCAATTACATTCAGACTCCCGTGTCACAAATGCCCCTTCTGTAGTCCTTTTGGCACCCCGGTCTCCGTCCTCTGTGGAGGAGAGGTGGCTAGCTCACAGTCAGCCACCATGGGACATTCTGAGCTGAGCTAGCCTGTGTGAGCATCCCTCTTCCTTTTTTTTTTTTTTTTAGTTTTGCTGTGTATGTTGTTTCCCTCTCTGCTTCAGTCTGTTCCAGTTTTCAGAAAATTAATTTTCTTTTGTTTGTTTGTTTGTTTTTGTTTTTTTTTTTGAGACAAGGGGTCTTTGTGTAGTTTTGGTGCCTGTCCTGGATCTCACTCTGTAGCCCAGGACCCTCGAACTCACAGAGATCCGCCTGCCTCTGCCTCCTGAGGGCTGGGATTAAAGGTGTGTGCCACCACTGCCTGGCAAAAGTTAATTTTCTTACATTCCTCAGTTCTTGTGAGTTAATACAATCCATCTAGTTTCTGAATTCTTGAGTGTTTGGGGCCCTAGCACATTGTTCTATGTGTCTGGTTAGGACTAAGGGACTTTGTAGGTGTTGGTGTTGTGGGACTGAAGGTACCCCAGAGTATTAATAAGTTATTGGGTAGAAGAGAGAAAGCAGGACCTTGATAACCGAAGCCATTTGTCCACGTTGTGAACAAATGGTTGATGTGCAGCTCCTCTGTGTAAAGCTCTCACAATTCATTCACATGCTCCCCAAATCCACATGCTCTTTCAAGGAAAAGGAAATCTCCCATCTATCTGTTAATTGGAATACCCAGTACTTAAAGATCACTACTTAAAGTATTAAGAGTGTGATCAGCTCAGAGCCCCCACCCAACACACACACGCACACACACACACACGCACACACACACACGCACACGCGCACACACACACACACACACACACACACACACACACACACGCCATGGAGTTCTGGAGACACTGTGGTGGAAGTCAGGGTCTGCAGAGTGGGTTGTTCATAACTTGGATGGTCCAGAGACAGTGATGCTGTGTTCAAGTAGGATCTGCAAGTTCTGACCTTCAGCACCCAAACAGCCAGGTGCTGCACAGTGTAGGACAGGCCAGCCAGTGAGGAGCTGAGTGTCAGCTCTCCTGCAGAAAAGGGGGTCATTTCTCATAGAACTGGTAGCAGAATGAGCGGACATGATGTGCTCACCAGGGCTTTGTAAGCAGAGAGGCATTAAGACAATCCTGAGTGGAGGTTTGATTGACAGAAGACCCTTCATTGTAGAGTCTGCATCTTCTCCATGGAGGATGGTGGTCCTGCTGCCAGCATCATGGGCTGAGGCCCAACTCTGAATGCCTCCATCACCTTGTCTCTTACAGAGCCGAGTGGTTGCATCTTGTATCTGGAGATCCCCTTTTCTTGATTTTTCTGTCTTATTTGCTGGTTTGATTTTTAAAATTAATTTTATTTTTCTTCTTAACACTGGGGGTTGGACCCAGGATCTTGGCTGGAGCCAGCATGTGCTCTGCTACCGAGCAATACCCTGGTGCCTATTTGTTGATGATGCTTATTGCAATGTTTCTGTATTTTGTATATTAAAGGTAAACAGGTTTTATTATCTATAGATACCTTATTTTTCCTTCTGTAGTTCACTCTCCCTCTCTCCCCTTCCCCCCCCCCCCTCCTCTCCTTTCTCATGCTCTTGATACGGTAACCTGACATGTACTAAGGTAGTTGGTCACTATGAGAGCCATACTCTGTTACTCCTATATCAGGAAGCAGGAAATCCTTGGGGACCAAAAGGCTGTGGCTTGATTAGGGTGGATTAAAGACACCAGCCAGGACTGACTGAGCTTCATCGTTGATGCAAGAATAGCGATGCTTTGCTTGGCAGAGTGGGCTAAACAGACCATCCATGTGCCATGTTTCAGAAGTAACCATGTAGCTCTGTAGCTCAGGGAACATGTTGTATCTTAGCCACAGAGTCTGTCACTCTGGTTCCTGTGTGTGGTGCCCACTTTCCTTGATGATGATGCCATGTTCAGCCTGTAGCTCTGGGTCCTTTTGCATTGGTAAATAAAGTCTTCCAGGGGCATCTCAGGAACTTCTGTGGCCTACAGGGATGGGTATTGGAGTCATCACCATCATCACTGTGCAGGCTCTTTTTGAGTATTGAATAAAGGCTGTCCTGTTAGGCCTGAGAAGGACTGTGAGTGGAGTTGGGGGTCATTGCGGGTACCAGTGAGTTCACGGACAGTACAGGCCTGACGGACCAGGAGCGTCAAGTAAGTAAATGCTGTTGTAGCCCAAGGGAGGTGTTTAAAAGGTGGGGTGAGGGGGACATGGGGATCTGGGGGGTATGCATGCAGATAAAGAGGCAGATATAAAAGAAGTGAGTAAAGAGTTAGTGAGATGTAGTAGACTGAAGAGGAACAGAAGGAGAGAGTCGGGGGTGATTTTATTGTTTCTTATAGAAAATGACAGGCATATAAAAGCTACTGCAGAGGTGTTTTGGAGGACAAGCCAGAGGTTTTTTTTTAAAAATATGTTGACTTTGAAGTTGTGGTAGGAATGTTAGGGACAACGTTCATGGGAGAACGTGGGGTTGGAAATAGTATCTTACCAGGAGTGAACAGATGCTCTAGGGTCAGTGGGGGGAGATGCGTAGAGTGGTCCATGAAGATGGATTTTTTTTCCTTAGTCGCTCTTTAATCTTATAGAAAATAACAAATGTGCTTTAAGCTAAATAATGATGAAAAATTTCAAAAGACCATTTGAAGAACAATGGCTAAAATTAGGCTCTATTCATTGCTGGGGTGCCTGCCTCATATGAATGAGGTCCTAAGTTCAGTCCCCAGTCCTGTCCCCAAATGGGAGAGGGAGAGGGAGAGGGAGAAGACTGGATATGAATTGGTATCATTAAAGTCATAATTAAAAGAAGAAAGTGTAGGTTTTTTTTTGAAGGAAAAGTTATTTATGCTTTTATTTCAAATGCAACGATATAATGTCAAAAAGTCAAATGATATGATATAAAATATTTCTGCCTTTTCTTTTTTTATTTGTTGCCTTTTTTCTTTATTTTTATTTTATTTTATAATTTAATTTAATTTTACATATCAGCCACAGATTCCCTTGTTCTTCCCCCCCTTCCCCCCAGCCCACCCCCCATTCCCATCTCCTCCAGGGCAAAGACTCCCCCGAGGACTGAGATCGACCTGGTAGATTCAGTCCAGGCAGGTCCAGTCCCCTCCTCCCAGGCTGAGCCAAGTATCCCTGCATAAGCCCCAGGTTTCAAACAGCCAGCTCATGCACTGAGGACAGGTCTGGTCCCACTGCCTGGATGCCTCCCAAACAGATCAAGCCAATCAACTGTCTCACTTATCCAGAGGGCCTGATCCAGTTGGGGACCCCTCAGCCATTGGTTCATAGTTCATGTGTTTCCATTCATTTGGCTATTTGTCCCTGTGCTTTTTCCAATCTTGTTCTCAACAATTCTTGCTCATACAAACCCTCCTCTTTCTCGCCAATTGGACTCCTGGAGCTCCACCTGGGGCCTGGCCGTGGATCTCTGCATCTGGTTCCCTCAGTCATTGGATGAGGTTTCTAGCACAACAATTAGGGTGTTTGGCCATCCCATCACCAGAGTAGGTCAGTTCGGGCTGTATCTCGACCATTGCCAGTAGTCTATTGTGGAGGCATCTTTGTGGATTTCTGTGGGCCTCTCTAGCACTTTGCTTCTTCCTATTCCCAAGTGGCCTTCATTTACCATGGTCTCCTATTCCTTGTTCTCCCTCTCTGTTGTTGATCCAGCTGGGATCTCCCACTCCCCTAAGCTCTCTTTCCCTCGACCCTTGCCCTTCATTACCCCCACTCACGTCCAGGTTGTTCATGTAGATCTCATCCATTTCTCTGTCATTGGGCGATCCCTGTGTCTTTCTTGGGGTCCTGTTTTCTAGGTAGCCTCCCTGGGGTTGTGAGTAGCAGTCTAGTCATCTTTGTTTTACATCTAGTATCCTCCTATGAGTGAGTACATACCATGTTTGTCTTTCTGAGTCTGGGTTACCTCACTCAGAAAGTGTAGATTATTTGGCTTTTGTTACCCCATCCATCTTCTTGTCTCATCTTTCATGATGATCTTTCCCATCTTTCAGCTTCTCTTCCCTCTTTTGGTCTGGGTCCCTCTGAGATACCGAGCATGTCTCGCTGTGAAGCGGCATAACATGTAGGTCAACCAGAGTTCCCAGACTAGAAAGTCCCCTATTCCAGAGAGTGCATGTGTCAGTCTGAGCGGCTAGGTCTAGGGCTGTGACACAGGAGTTGAGAGACAGGGCTCAGTGGCTCCACATACCACGGGAGCCATAGCTGATTGTCCTGAAGAGTGCATAGGTTGGAGAAAGCAAATGAAGGCAGCTCAGCGACAGGGTTTCTCCTCACATGCTGGCTCCTGATTCCTCAGCGTTGGCACGGAGGAGAGGTCTGCATTGCTCTGGAATCGTTCTCTCCTTCCCCTTCTCTCCAGTTCCCCTCCCCATGCAGTTGACACATGCACAGGTCTGCAGTATTCAATATGATGCTTTGATTGATATCTGTAGACATGGAGATATAGCTAAATGAAACCTGTTGGCACTTCCTATAATTATTTTGTAGCAGAACTCTTAAGATGTATTCTTGGCAATCTTTGAGATACAGTAAATTAACTGGGGGTGTCAACACAATGCGCAGTGGATTGTAGCATATTTCTGCTGTCTAATTAAAATGACATTTCAGGCCTAGTTTATGACTAAAGTTCCAGATTCAATCCCCAGCACAATATAAATTGGGCGTAGTGGTGCACACAGATAATTCTAGCACCCAGGAGGCAAAGGCAAAAAATCAGAAGTTCGAGGCCATTACAAGTTTGAGGCCAGCCTGGATTACATAAGATCCTCTCTCAAAATAAATAAATTCTATTGTTTTGTGTACAAAAGTAAAAGATATCCATTCTAAAAGAATTTTGGGTCTGTGGTTCAGCTCACTGGGTATTTGCTTCATGTGAGAGGCACGTGGTTCTTCTGTGCTTTCCAAGGCTTTCATTTTCCTTGAACTTTTCAGTGAGTGGGGCAATGAGATCTTCGATGGTGGGAGTCTGACACCCAAATGAACTCCCCTTATCTTGAACACGATACTGAGATATAGGGTCAGACCTAGCAAGGGACTCCTCCTTAGCCCCGCACCTCATACCCGGCTTTTGTTAAGTAACCGCTGGACAGGAGTGGTTTTTTTCATTAAGAATAAGCCGGCACAATCTTGCATTCCCTTTTCTGCGGGAAGCAATGTCCAGGGAGCTAAGCAAACTATGTATCTTACAAAGGATTGAGTTGAAAGAAGATTTGAGCCTACACTACTTGTTGCTCTGTTTTCCTGTCCAGTGTCATCTGTGGAGTGACAGTGTGACACACTAATCCTTCGTCTGTCACCAACAACAGACACTATGGATGCATTGACTGGGTACTTAGTGGTACTGGTTGTGTGAAAAGAAGCAGATGTTACCATAGAGCGCTTGGCCCAAAATGTTTGCCTACAAACGAGCTGCCGTGGGATAATCAGCCATGCATATATTTCAAACAAGGCCATAGTTTAGCTTCTTTATCAGCAGTGTTACAAATCAAATCAGAGTCCAAAGAAATGCCTCCCTTTCCTACTGAGGGTCTTTACACACATACCCGATGAACGTGTGTTGAACTGTAAGTTGCTTAATACAGCCATGGAATGAAAGTCAGTACAAGCTTGGTGAGTGAGGGGAGGAAATGATAAACTTTTGGAGTTAGAGGAGATGGCTTCATGGTAAAAATAGCTGTAGCCAAGCATGGGGACCTGAGTTTGGGTCTCCACGATCTGTGTAAAAGCCAGGTGTGATGGTGCGTGCCTGAGCGGAGGTGGGGTGGGGGTGGGCGTGAGGGTGGGGGAGGTGAGAGAGGTGGAACCCTGGAAGTAATTGGGCAGCCAGCTTAGTCAGTTTGTGAGTTCCAGATTCCGTGAGAGACTCTGTCTCAAAAATAAAATAAGGTGGAGAGCAACTGAGGAAGACAGTGGGCATAGAACACTGACCCTCACACATGCATTATGGACAGGTATACCTGTACATCTACACATGTACTACACTGCATTACAGTACACTGCAATACACACACACACACACACACACACACACACACACACACACACACACACAATTTTTTTGAGCCTCTTAGTGTATGTTATTACTGGGTTGGACCTTGAGAATGCAATTGTGAACAATTCCATCACAGATGCTAACATCATGAGATGAATGGGGATTCGATTATAGGCTATAGACAAAATCCATGAAAATATACAAACACTGTAATCTACCTTAGCACAGTTAGGAGAGAAGTAGGTGTGAGCTTATTAGATGGATGATCACATCGAATGGAGTGGGGCTCTTCAGTGAGTTTTTAAAAAATAAACTGGAGGGATATGTAAGTGTTCTTTACTTTGAATAGATGGAAAGTTTAAATATTTATTTCAGTTTCAGAAAGCTGGTCTTTGCTTTCTAACGTAGACCAAAACATTTAATAAGTCTTGCCCTTTAAAAATATACTTGCGTTTTCTCTTAATTGTCGTAAGTTCTCCAGTTCTTCTGAACAATAATGTATTTCTCAGAGCTGAGCCTTGGAAGGAAGAGCAAGACATCTCATTTGGTGTTCCATTCCATCACCTGTGATGTCAAGGCCGTTCGTAGATAATTTCTTTTTATAGAGTACCCAGAGATGGAGAGGGATGTATTCCAACCCAAACAGTCCGATCCCCAGGAAATGATCTGGTGAAACTGTCGGCTGATGGCTACTATTCATCATCTGCTCGTTGGATGGGCTTTGTTTGTCTTGGGCCAATATTGGGTCTGGGGATCGACTGCCCCTTCTTCATGTTGGGAATTTTTTTAGGGGTTGATACAGATGTTGCCCTCCCTAGGGTCAAGGGAGGACTTGGCACCCACCCTCTGTGTTGACTCTTTTCTTTCATGTTGTGGAGTTTGTTTCAGGATGCTGAGAGGAGGGCTGGGTGGAGCCTGCATGCCTTCTGCCCTCCGGCTACTCAAGGGCTGACTCACCAGCACAGAGACTAATTGCTTGTGTCTTGAGGTTGTGGCGATCCAGCGGAGGTGCCAGTAGCCAGGAAACCATAGCTACTCTCTCCAGAGAAGAAGGAGCTGACTGTGTGCTCAGCCTTGTGCTTCCGAGAGAAGAGCTCCTTCAGGAGACTTGATTATAAAATTATAGCCGAGTACACACAGCAAAAAGTCATCGTTTTAATCAGTTTTAAATAGGCATTCTAGGAGCTTAAAGTGCCTTCACCTCAGCATCCCATTTAAGGGGTTCTTTCCACGAATAAGCAACTCATCCGCATCTACTCTGATATCTAGACAGCCATATGTTTACAGGGGCAGTCTTAAAATCGAGCCTAGATAGAGAACTATTTAGCAGAAAAGGCAAATTGTGAAAATGTAGGGGGTGTCACAAATTTGTGTTAACATGAAGTAGCCAGAGCTCTGACAGGCTGGCATCGCACAGTTACTCTAATGCTGGTGCTCCGTATTGTTAGTTACCTGGTGGTACCACCTGCCTAGAAGGGCAGCTGAGGAGGTCTGTGCTCTCTGAGTGGTGAGCTGGGCTCTGGCCTTCAGGGTCACTGGAAGCTTCTTAGCCCTGAGGTGTGGAGGCTTCTAGGGTCAAGAGCTGAATTCTCCTCTGTGTAGATCCCAGCCCGTCTCCCCTGCCATGTTTATTCAGTCCATGTGTGCTGTGTTTTAGGACATAAAACAATGACGCTGGTCAGGGAGAGGAGGAGGTCACAGAGATGATTCCGAGGCTGGCTTTCTTCCTGGAATGTTGTGGAACTTTTCCTGTAACAAGTTCCTGGTGACTTGAGGACATCTCCAGACACTAGGTTCAGACTCTGACTTACAGTCATTGATTCAGGGAAGCCACTGCACTCAGCCCACTGAGCCTGACTGCACAAGCGTCCATTATGGAGATCACCCAAGCCCCATGTGCTCCGGAAACATGGACCATTCCTCCTTATCTTTCTTATACCTTCATGCCTACAAGTGCCACTTACTAATACATGGGTCAACCAGTTGTCCCTTCCCAGATGCCGGTGAGTAATGTTTTGTGGGGTTTGCCCCTTTAAGCTAACCTTTACTTAAAGGGAAGCTGACCTTCCCACTGTAAACTGGGGCAGTGAAGTCCCTGTAGTAGGTTGAGGCCTCTGAAGGTTTTGTGACATTTCACATACAAGATGGGACATGGACATTGAAGAGAGGGATGCTGCTCTTGATCACATGGCAGCTACATGCATTCTAGAGAGTTTGGCTATGTACAGTGATTGTGTAATCCGTTTGGCGCTCTCCTCTGATTGCAGTACTCCTTGCCATCTTTTCCCCTTGTGTCTCATGTTGCTAAACTGCATAGATATTTCCTGAAGCAATTCCCTCTACAGCTGTCTATCACTGCCAGACCCTCGGGAGCATCTTCGATTATATTCACATCTGAGCTAGGCTAGGCTAAGATGAGCTGTGTGATTCCGGTGTTTATAGAGTGAATTCTGAATGGCAGGAATGGAGTTTTCTAATACATTGTCATATCCCTTCTTCCAGAAAGGGATCCAAAATGGCTTAGCAGTTGACATCTAGAAGTACAGGCTAAAAAATAAGCACAAGAGAAAGGGACAGCTGGAAGTACCTCAAGGTGAGGGACAGAAAGTTTGCACGAAGAACCTAAGCTTCCCCTATGGTGAGAGATGTAGAGGAAACCTCTAAGACTTCCGGGTTCAGGAAGTGGAAAATGGACCAGTGGCTCTGGAAGACCAGAGGCTTGCCTGCTACACAAGCTTGGACAGGCTTCTGTAGTCATCCTCCAAGAGATGCTGGGGTTCATTCAGTAGAAGCTCTCCACAGCAGCCCCCCCACCAATCTAGGTTTGGCTCCCAGTGGGTCTTTTGTTTTTCCATTTAATTAGATTTTGAAGACAGGGTCTTATAGAACTTAAACTAGCCTCAAACTTGCTATGTACCCAAAGATGACCTTGAATTTCAGACTTTCTTGCTCCTACGTTTCAAATGCTGGGATAACAGATATGGTATCTTCACACCCTGTCTACACAGTGCCACTTATGAACCTCGGCATCATGCGTACTAAGCAAGCACTGTGCCCACTGAGCTACATCCCCCAGCCCATGGTTCTTGTTTTATCTAAGTGTAGGATGTATAATATACTTGTTTATTATTATGTGACAATATAACTAAAAGTATTTCTACAAAAGCTAGAAGTGAATATATCTAGGACAAGCCTTATACAATCCCGAGACAACCTCCATGGATGCTATTTCTCAAAGCTGAGTCATGCAGGGTTCTTATCTGGCCTCCGTTACTGATTTTATTGTTACTAATAGTTCTAGAAGTGTCACACTTAACAGCATATACTTACATTCTTTCCCAGGTCCCTGCCATGGCTCAGGTATCATACTAAGCCCCTTGCTGCAAGACAGTCCTTAATCCTTCCTTACACAAGCTCTGAAGCATTGTACTTACTTTAAAGGAAAAAAGCAAAGGCTCACTCACAGTACTTCTCACGACCCATCCAGAACCACATGCCCACTAGAACCTGTGTGCCTGGCATTGGCTGCTGCCCGAGAGCAAGAGCAGTTGTGTAAGGGAGTTAGTTTAACTCTTGGAATCAAATCCTAACCACAGTCCACCCTTCCTCATATGAGCCTGGACAGTGTGCAATGCACAGACCCACCTACTCCCAGGCCTGGGAGCCTCTGGTTTTTGTTAGAGACATATGTGTTCCAGGCAAACTATGTTTGTGGCATTCCACAGCTGGTGCCTTTCAAGACACTGGGGAGGTTGTCCGTCCAGAGCCACCTGAGCGTGATTGAAACAACTAGATAAGGACAGTATTTTCTTTCTTTGACTTTTAAATGTTCTTTAGTCTTTGAAAATATAATTGAATTGAGCTTGGTTAATGTTGTTAGGAGGGTTGGTCTTCTAAGAAGAAAATGAAGTCATCCTCCACATAAAGACATTTGAAACCTGATAACACTTCTCCTGTGTCCTCCCGGATTAGAAATGTAAGTTAAAAGCAATTGTGTAGAATACTGACTTCTACCACTGAACCACACTGAGTCTTTTATGTGCAAAGCAATAATAAGGCTGTACATATGCTTTAAGCCAGAGGCAAAATTCTTTTTAAAGATTTATTTCATTTTTAATCATATGTAAGGGTGTGTGTATCTGTACGTGGGTATGTGCACATGAATGCAGGTGCCTGCAGAGGCCAGAAGAGGGCGTCATATCCACTTGAGCTGGAATTACAGGCAGTTGTGAGCCACCTGACCTGGGTGCTGGGAACAAAACTTAAGGCCTTCTGTAAGATCAGTATCCACTTTCAACTGCTGAGCCATCTCTCCAGCAGAGTGATTTTTAGATGTCAGTTCCTTTTCCTTTGTGTTTTAAAATTGGTTTTTAAAGTGGCTGTGTGAAGACAATGATTTCATTGTGATGTTTTCATCTATATGTGTTTGTAGACACCAATGTATCTGCTATAACTGTCCCTCCCTCAGCCCTACTGCTCTCTGCTGCCCCACCCCCTTCCCTTCCAGTAGTTCCCTCTTCTGGTTTCGTGACATACAGAGTTCATTCACTTTCTCTCGTTTTCTCTCCCTCTCTCTTTAGATTTCATCTTCGCTCTCATAGTGCCCTTTCTACTGTCATGTCATGCATAGGTGTATTGAAATTTAAACGAGAGCAAACATGTGCCCTGAGAAGACAAATGGATCTGGAGATGATTATATTAAATGAAAATAAATGTCAGTTCTTAACAGTGAGAATTCTCCCAGAATCATTAGGTTAATAGTCTGAAGCGTTCACTCTGGTGTCTGGACAGGAAGTTCAGTCCCCTCTCTGCTGACCCCTAAGCCCCCTCCCCCCCACCACCCCATGCTCTTTTCTGCAGCTACTCTGCCTCAGTCCACAAGAGGGGAGCTAACATCACACTGTCTTCTCCAGGAGGGATAGGCACGCACTTAGAACCTCACCGTCACATTGGCAGATGTTTATTTTCCAGGATGGTCAAACATGCTTGCAGAAATTGCCAGGAGTTGCTAGGCAGAGTTCAACAAACACAGAGATCATTGCCGGCCTCCAGCCTGGAGGCTTCTCAGTTTTAGAGCTTTTGTGACCCTGGCTTGAGAATCATTGAGCCCTGTTTCTGTTTGAACGGGGAACACAGGATGCCTTCGCCAGCTAGCCTGTTGGCATTCTGAGGCAGTTGTGAAGTTGAAGTTAGTTCCCCAAGAAGCCAGTTGACTGACTTTCAGCAAGGGCACGTTGTCATTGTCCAAGATTTCGGGCCAGTTCTCTTGGCCCTCGCCAAGGTGACTAGGAACTGTCCAAAGCAAACAGGTCTCTGAGCCAGCACAGGCTCCATTCCCATATGCTACCCTCCTGGGATCACCGTCCTGTCCTGCTGAGCATTCCCACAGCATATCTTCCTCTTTTGCCTGGCAAGGGAGAAAGTTCTTAGACACCCAGGTACAGTTAGTGTTAGCTGCAGTGAGTTTTCTAAGATGAATTTGGAGCAATGCTGGAGATACCAGAGAAGCACATTTTTTTCTGGAATAGCAATTAGATGTAGGAATGGTGTGTCTTGAAGTCTGCCCGTTGTGACCTTTGGTTGTCTGTGGGTCCGTTTGTTTTAGTTTCACTGCCTCCAGGACAACCTCTCCTGAGAACAGTACCATACCATTTATTAACACATAACAGATGCAAGCTAGTTCTGAAGGCTGACCGTTTAAAAGACAGGACCTGAAATGTGTCAGTCACGCCGATGGCAGCTCGCTAATAAACAGAACCTGCCCCCCCCCCCCCCGTTCTTTCCAAGAGGTAATAAGAGCATGAATGAGCAGGTTACCTTGATCTGTAAGAAGCAGGGAAGCCTATTGGTTTGTCTGTGTATGTGCTGGACTCCTCATTTCACAGGGGTGGAGGCTGGAGGGGATGGTTGGGCATGGCCTGCTCTATAGTTTGCCACCTTATTCCTCACCTGAGTCTGGAGCCAGGCTGGCAGCCAGCAAGCCCCTCTTATCCTCCAATTTCTGCTACCCAGAATGCTGGGTTATAGGTGTGCATGGCCGTGCCTGGCTTTTTTCTTTCTTCCATTTTTTGGGGGGTGGGGTGGGGGGTGGGTACTGGAGACTCAATTTATTTCTTCATGTTTGCACAGAAAGGACCCTGATCCAAGAAGCCATCTCCCTAGCCCCAAGCCTCTTGGAGTTACGATTTCCCACAGTACAGTCCCAGAATTTGCTCTGTCATGTTTCCTCCTGAGGAATGACTCTAACAGTTCTCTGTACGAGGACTTTACATATGGTCTTGTCACTGATGTTCCTTATCTGTTTGGGTAATCCTTGCATAGAAAGGAGGCGGTGACA
This sequence comes from Peromyscus californicus insignis, assembly GCF_007827085.1. Taxonomy (NCBI): domain Eukaryota; kingdom Metazoa; phylum Chordata; class Mammalia; order Rodentia; family Cricetidae; genus Peromyscus; species Peromyscus californicus. Next base: position 16,081,114 of record NW_026294491.1, read on the forward strand.
GTGACCGTAAAGACATATTATCAGTGTTTATTATCCCCTTCCCTTTTTTATTATTTAGTTTCATGTGTCTGGAACATTTTGATGGAGAGTAGTGTGATCTAGGCATGCTTCCTGCATGGAACTTCCCAGGAGTCACAGCCAGAATGACAGACGTTGCTGCGGCATTCCCACATAGCAAGTGACATGTGACATACAGTGCTGTGGTTGGGAGACTCTCAGAGCCTTACATGCTTGTGGGTTTGTTTGCTTGCTTACTTTTTGTTTTTTCAAAACAGGTTTTTTTCTGTGTCATCCTGCTGTCCTGGTACTCACTTGGTAGACCAGGCTGGCTGTGAACTCAGAGATCCAACTGCCTCTGTCTCCAAAGTGCTGGGATTAAAGGCATACACTGTCACCAAGCCTGGCTCCTGGATTTGTTTTTAAATTAAATACCACAGTCTTTTTTTTTTTTTTTAAAGACTTATATGCTGGTTTCAGATGCAACTAAAAGACCTTTTTTTTCCTGTGTTAATTATTTGTTTGGACAAGTAGCCCCTCTTCCTTTCAATGTTTATAGTCATCAGGGGAAAGGAATACAGAAAAAGTCGATAGTGAGAACAAAGGGCAGAGAAATCCTTGCCACAAGGTTCTGCACACCCATGGGCGGCATCTCCCTCATCGATGGCCTTCCTTGTGATCATGGTGCGCACATGGACACATACATGGCGTTGGTCACTTACTCTGTTTTTCTTTTTCACCAGCCTTTCTTGCTTCTAGATACTTTGCTGTTTCAGGGTAGGATGTAAAGGGTTATCCTTCACTCCTAGAAGGTGTGCTGACAGGGATTAAAGGGAGGCTTCCCCCGATGTGGCCCTCATGGTGCCTGCGGCCTCAGGGGATAGAGGTAAAATGTGCATGGGAGCGGTGAGCTGTGGCTCTCTGTAGCTCCTGTTGGGCCTGCCCTTGACTAGAATGCCATGGAAGAGCTGATACTGTGTCTGTGGATTATGTGACTTAGGTACTGCAGCCCGTGAGACCAGCATAGGGACTGCAGCCAGAGTTGCAAGAAGAATGCTTTATAGAGTAATGGGATTTAGAAAAATGTCTCAAAGACTCAGACACGAACTGAGGGTCAAGCATTTTATTTTTCCAGCTCCAGTTCTTCGGCTCTGGTTCTCTGCCTCCAGTTTCTCCTGCTCTGATTCTTCTCTCTCATTCACCTAGTTCCTATCTTCACACATTTATATACACATTCCCCTGCAAACTTTAGGCAAAAAGTGTACAAAAAGCTACTTCTCAGGATCATAATGCATTCCTTGAGTAAACAATAAGGGAGCAGAGCCATTTACCATGGCAGCGCATAGGTGGGGGCGTGGTGCTTGGCACTTTCCTGGGCAGTGGCATTGAAAGTGTCCCAGACCTAAAAATATATTTTTTAAAATCCTGCTTGCAACCCCAGATCACAGGAAAGGGAACTTATAACTCTTTATTCAAGGCTGTGAGGCCAGACCTTCCTGTATAGCCCTGGCTAATTGTGAAACTTTTTTCTCAGTAACTAGACATATTTCTCTCTGGATTTGGCTAATTTATTAATTGTTATTTGGGACCTAAACAATAAACAGTTAGTTAGCTGACCCTTGAGTCTTGTATTAAAAATCCGAGGTTAGAAGTTCGTGCAGAGAGTTAATTGTTTGAGGAATTAGTGTAGGGTGTAGGTCTTTGTCAGCCAGACTTTGCAGGTGGGGAACTGGTACCATGTTTGCTTTGTGCCAGGCCTTGGTTCTGCAAACAGACACCTTGGAATGTGTCTTTGTGTATATCTTTGAAAGTTTAACTAGTGGTTCATTCAGAGACATTTAGTCTAGTTTGAATTTGCTCTGGGGCCCAAAATCAGCCCATTGTATGTAGCTTGTGTTAGAACTGAGAAGAAATTGTTGTTTTCTTTATGTCAGTCTGGGCTAGTGATAAAAAACAGGGCCTAAGTGTCTTATAGTCCTTGTGGAACAATAAATCTAGTTATGAAGCATGTCCTAGTAATTTTCTGTATATAAAAATTATATGGCTTCATGAGAAGTCATTCTCCTGACCATCCACAGATATATGTGCCCGTAAGATTGAGATATGATCATGAGATTACATGTGCAAATTATATGAGATTACACATTACAGTGCAGTTATTGGGGAGATACCATAGCTGTTTTTAGGGAAGAAATGTAGTGGCACATGAGAAAAATTACAGATAGAAGCAACCACTTTTCAGAGTCTGTGGCCCCATAAGCTTTGCTTAATGAGATCCCTCCACCAGAGAATTATTTATCTGGTGGGTTGACATCCGGATTAGCAATTGCTTTCTGCTGTATTTGCGTCATGGCTTGCGACAACTCGTGACACTAGGGATTTTTTTAAGTGTTTTAAATTGTAGCAAGCCGAATTTGGCCATATTTTTTGGAACCCTCAAGCTTACCCTAGCTTTATAGAATGCTGTTATTTTCTCAACCTGATTTAACATTCTCATGCCATATTTTAATTAGAAAAGATTTTCAGAAAAAAAAACAACTATGATGCAACCAACTGCATTAAAAGAATCAAGACGGGCATTATGACTTACACATGTAATTCTAGTTCTTGGGAGGAAGAGGCAGGAGTATTGCCAGCCTGGTCTACAGAGTGAGATTCTGTGTCCAAGGCCAGAGTGGGGGGGATCTAAACAAGTCAACTGCTTTACTCTTTCAGCAAACCATTGGCTCAGAAGCAAGGATAATGCAGAGAGTTAGAATGAGAGACTATCTCCTACGGTAGAGCCCAGCTGAGGTCACCTGCTGTGGGAGGGTGTGGCACTCTGAGCTGCAGGTGTGCAGAGTCTGCAAACATCTCCACACCCTTCTTCAGTATTCCCTCACTGAGAGCTTCTGGTGTAGTCAGAGCTGCCTGCTGGTCCTTCAGCATCTTCTCATCCCTGCCTACCATGCTCTGCCTTCTGCAAGGGAAGCTTTGGGATCAGTCCAAGCCTTCAACACGTGGACTTTGACTCAGTGTCATGCACGGTGCTTTTGTGGGATGGCCATTCATTCTTGGACTTGTTATTGTGGAGAAAGCCCGTAGTATATTTGTACCCACATTGGTCCTCTACTGTTAACTCAGACAGTCTTTCCCCATGAATGCTTCGGGCAAACCTGTCCACACTGCTGTGTGTGAGCCTCTCTGTTAAGCGCTGGCTGTCGGTCCTTTTCTGTCTCCTGATGACGAGGATTTCCATTTGCCCTTCTCTTCCTCCTCCTATTCTTTATCACTGGATAGCTCCACTATAAATATTTGTATCACAGGATTTCAGTAGAGCTTGACCTGTGACCCCAGAGTTGGCAAGTAGTACTCAGTGTTGAAGGCTGCATGGCCCTGGCATGCTGAGGAGAGCTTTGGAAGACCTGCCAGCACCCGAGGCCAAGTCTCTTTCCTTCATGCTTAGTAAGATTCTTAAAATTCTCAAATCATAACATCCAGCAAGGCAAAGCACCCTGTTTCCACACATACCTTCTCCTCAAGAGGATAAGAGAGAGAAGAGAAAGGTAACCCAATATCAGGGACAGGGACTGGCTAGTGTGCAAGAAGAGACCAGCATTTTTTTTGTTGTTGTTGCAAGACCTCCAAATGACAGACATGCTTGTGTATGACTCAGAACAGAGAGGAACTCGCCCATGTTTTAGCACAGGGCAGGAAGTGCCAAGGATGGTGGCCGGGCTAGAGCTCTTCTCCAAGCCTTTCTGCTAGGTGAGTTAGGTGCGGCCCCGACCCATGCGCAACACATTCTGCTTTTATCTTGAAAGGAGACATGAGGCATTTTGGTTTTCTCATGACATAGGCTATGGGAACATTTTAAAAATGCATAAATAAGTCCTTACTAGAGAGGCATATCTGCAGACCCTTTCCACGAGGCACCGCAGCTGGTGGGAGCCAGTGAGGCAGTGGGAAGCAGTGGGGAGTGGCTGCTGTAGCTGTACATCATTGTAGCTTGAGTTTTCCTGCCTGGTCCACAGTCAGGACAAATCTCTCTCACCTCCCAGTCCCACAGCCACTCAGACCCAACCAAGTAAACACAGAGACTTATATTGGTTACAAACTGTATGGCCGTGGCAGGCTTCTTGCTAACTGTTCTTAAATTAATTTAATTAATTAATTCATTATTTTAAATTAATCCATTTCCATTAATCTATACCTTGCCACATGGCTCATGGCTTACCGGCATCTTTATATGCTGTTTCTCATCATGGCGGCTGGCAGTGTCTCTCTGACTCAGCCTTCCACTTACCAGCTCTATTCTCCTCCTTGTCCCACCTACAGTTCCTGCCTAGCCAGTGGCCAATCAGTGTTTTATTTATTGACTAATTAGCAACACATTTGCCATACAGAACAGACCACAGCACTTCCCCTTTTTTTTTTCCAAAAAGGAAGGTTTTAACCTTAAAGTAAAATTACATATAATTTGGGAATTTGGGCGTAGCTTCTCTTACTACTTCCTGCTGGAGGGGGGCGCTGTATCTTATGGGGACACAAAGAAAATTTTAGGATTATGGAATAGTCCATGAGGCTGTATTGTCTGAGCCAGTTGCCTTGAAACCATTCTGGATGATGGATCATCTGGGCCATGGTGTCATCGGAGACCTTTCAGGGGGTCTTGGCTGGTCAAACCTGATGTATCTTAATCTGGAACAAATCCATAGCCTCTGGCTTTCTGTGGGAACAAAAGCAGAGTCTCCTTTCCAAAGCAACACATCCTTACATCCAAATTTTGAAGTCAAGGTACCTTTAAAATATACATTTTGGCATAACTCAACAGCTTTTACAATCAAATGTTTTTTCTGCAGTTAAAAATCCCAAAGACAACACAATCCAGATTCTCTGTGTAATATTCATCTTCACGTGGCTTATTTTTTATATTAATTTTACTGTCTCTTTAAAGACTTTATTTTTTAAAACTATGTATTTGTTTCTATAACTGTATATATCACCTTTTTTGTCTCTTTCAAGCCTACGTATATTTTACACACATTGTAAACTATTACATCTGAATCTGTCTTATTGTGAATTTATTGCTTTAAACTGCAGCAGCTGTGGCTGCTGGCTCTGCCCACCTCAGCTTCCCAACATGGCGGTGTTACCTTTTCCACCAGCTCTGGGAGCTATCGTGGGTCTATACTTTTATCCAAGCAGCATGTAGTCCAGAAACCTCTTTTTTTTTTTTTTGTACTAGCAAAGGCTAAATCCACCATGCAGCTTAATGTGCCACTTGCAGAGGCCTCATTCCCGCCACAGGGCATATGCTAGGAACCCACAAGTAGCTCAAACTGGCAGCTGCTGCTCATTTGAGAGAGACAATTAGGAACTGTTTTTAGCTCCGTTTTAGAATCTTTTTTCTCAGGTTTTAGGTGGAAACTCTTGCCACCACGTTGGACGCCACATCATAGTCTGCTTTATATTCCAGTTCTTCTTTCTCTAGCGGGTCTCTACGGAAACTGCTCTGTGGCCTTTCCATGTGTGACCCCATCAGCTCCTCTGCCAATATTGGAAATGCACTCTAATGAAGGGGGGAGCACTTGAGTCTCAAAGGCAGTTGATTTGACTCAAAATTAACACTACTCTCCATGACTACTCTCCTGGACTCACAACTCAGGAAGAAGGATGGGCTGAGGTGCAGATAATGCACAGCGGGAAGGGGGTGGCGTTCTTGTTCCTTCAAACCTCCTCCTAAGGTTCTCTAAGACCATTACTGTTCTCACCTTGTATCTATGGAAACCCAGACCCAAGAGTCCCAGCACTTGGAGCTGGATCCAGGTGATCTGGTTTTTGAGATAACCTAACAATGTTAACCACCTAACACTGCAAGAAATTGCTTTCAATACGTGTGTGTGTGTGTGTGTGATATCATATATATGTGATGTATGCATGTTCTCATGTGTGTAGGATTACGTGTGTATGTGCATGCATTGCAAACCTCTCTGTGTGTGTGTGTGTTATCATATATATGTGATGTGTGCATGTTCTCATGTGTGTAGGATTACGTGTGTATGTGCATGCATTGCAAACCTGTGTGTGTGTGTGTGTGTGTGTGTGTGTGTGTGTGTGTGTGTGTGTGTGTGTGTGTGTGTGTTGAGGCCTGAGGTTGACATCAGGCGTCTTCCTTGATCATCTTAGATGTTGACCCAGGGTCTGGTCTGTCTCTGAGCCTGGGGCCTTTTGCTTGTCTGGCTAGCCAGCTTGCTTCAGGGGTCCCCTTTCTGTACCTCCCACATGCTAGCATTATAAGCAGGCTATCCCTTCCATCTGACTCACTGTAGGTTCTGGGGATCTGAACTTTGGTTCTCACACATGTATGGGGCCCTGCTTTCAATACTTTTTTGACTTTTAAGTAAACATAAACACACACACACTCACACACACTGTTCTGTATCCAAACCTACTCTATACTTCCTTAGACTATGAAAATGTTTCATAAAATAATACAATGTAACAATCTGACCCTTTTCTGTATGTATTCTAGTTGACTATTAGCGCTGGTCAGTCTCCCTCAATGGTCTGGAGGATTATCTGTACCTCCTCCCACCCTCCTTCTCTACCTCATGGCACTGAAGTTTCCTGAGTTGTGAGTCCAGGAGAGTAGTCACAGAGAGTAGTGTTAATTTTGAGTTCAAATCAACTGCCTTTCAGACTCAAGTGCTCCCCTCTTCATTAGAGTACATTTCTAATATTGGAAGTAACCAGAATTTTCTGGCTTCTTAAAATTTTTTTTATTAACTAAATCCTTTCATTTACTTTACATCCTGATCACAGTTTCCCCTCCCTCCTCCCCTCCCCTCCCCTCTCCCCAACCTGTCCTCTACCCACCCCCCATCTATTCCTCCATCTCCTTGGTGGGTCCCATGCTGGCTCGCTATCTGTTGATCCAGAGTCCATTAGCTCCTGAGCTCCTGCGAGCCCCCGTCAGCTGTCTCTGTGAGTTTTCCATCATGACCTTGACCCCCCCCCCCCCCCCGACTCATACAATCCCTCCTCCCTCTCTCCAACCAGGACTCCCAGAGCTCAGCCCAGTGCTTGGCTGTGGATCTCTACATCTGCTTCCATCAGTTACTGGATGAAGGCTCTCTGATGACAATCAGGGTAGTCATCAATCTGATTACAGGAGAAGGCCAGTTCAGGCACCCTCTCCACTAGTGCTAGGAGTCTTAGATGGAGTCATCCTTGTGGATTCCTGGGAGTTTCCCTGGCACCAGGTTCTGGCTTCCTAACTTAGTGAGAGAACGTGGGGAGGAGATTCCAGAGGGTATAACTGAAAGTGTCAGTGATGGAGTCCATGTTCCCACATGCACGGAATAGTGCTTGCCTGATGAGCTGGGCTACATGAAGGACTTCAATCCCACAAGTGCAGCCCTGTCTTATCCCACCAGTTAGCCAGGGACCATTGGCTTGTCTGGCTGTTAAAGCCTGCACGGGGCCTAGTGGGACTCTGAACCTCAATCTGTTTGTATTACTAGCCCAGAACAAACTTTATTGACATAGTTGCACTTTGCTAAATGTGCTTATTTATTGCCGCTCTTAATACAACACACCATACCCATGCTTCTGCCTGGTTATAATGTCTTTTCAGCAGAACTCTACTTCCTCACATGCCTTTTGCTTTTAAAATTAACCCGGACCTCTGCTTGTTAAAAATAAATAAACAAGCCAAGAGATGCTCCAGCAGGAAGAGGTAAAAACCACACCAGTTCCTAAAAATGTACAAGCCATAAAAATGTCAGTGACAGGGCTTGGACACTGTTGAAGTGTGCCAGTTTCTAGAAGCCAAAGTGTGGGCCCCACCTCACTGTACCCCAGCTTACAGATTGCCTTCGTAGGCAACGAGGAATGCCGGGCTTGAGCATTTTCCAGGCTGGAATGACTGTGGTCAGGCTATAAGCGTTGTGACCTTAATTGCCCATTTGTCTGGACATTGGAGTGAAGCCAGGCTCTGCTCTAAGAGAGACTTTGGCTTTCTCTGTGTTGGAAGAGCGAGCGAGCTGGCTTCTCGGTCTTACCTCTCTTTGGCGCCAGACCATCTGTCTATATTGAGAGCCTGTGCAGAAAAGACCCAGCACACCCTGGAATTGTGGATGGAGGTCATTGTCTTCATATGGGGAGCCATGGGTAGATTGCTTCCAGCCTGTGCGCTTCCTTCCATCCATCCTGCTTATGTGGCCTGCTGTTAAGTTGCCAGCGTGCACGCTGTGTCCATATGGGATTCTCTCTGTATTCTAGCGAGGCGGAAGTCAGATTTGCAGTCTCTGATAGTCACCATCCCAGCCCTGGGCTATGAAATTCCACATTCCAGCCCTGCTCTTGGCTTCCTTATTTCTTTTTATTTTCCTTCTGAGACTCTCTTGGGTGCTTTTGTTTTTATCTGTGCATTTTATAACCCCCAGGGTTCATGTTGAGCTGCTGATCCACACAGCCTATACTTTGAACACTACAATCTCTCTCTCTCTCTCTCTCTCTCTCTCTCTCTCTCTCTCTCTCTCTCTCTCTCTCTCAACCCCCCCTCCCCCTCTCTCCCTCTCCCTCCCCCCCCCCCCCCCCGCCCCCTCCCGGTGACTAATGTAGAAGAGGTTGTGTACCCTAGAGTAAGTGATGACCATGATTTACAGGAGCTTGGGGCCACCACTTTCTACATCCTTTACGTTTGCCAAAGGTAGGCCTGGCTAAGATAAAAGCGACTTTTCCTGGCCAGCAAGATGGCTTAGTGAGTAAAGACACCTGCCTCCAGATCCCCTAACTTGTGTTTGCTACCTTGGACCCATGTGGTGGATGGAGAGAACTAACTCTCAGATGTTGTCCTCAGAGCACCACAAAGGCACTGTGGTACATACAGCACCCTCTCACACGCATGTAATAAAAAACGTATAAAGAGATGTCTTTTTGAAATAACTGGATTAAGATGTTGAAAGCTCACGGTGATTGCTCAGTGGAGTCCATTGCATTAAAATGAAAGCAAGCACCAGACGGCCACCCCCAAGTTCAGTGATTATGATGGAATGCATATTTAAAATTCATATTTGATAGTTTAGGAGAAAAAGGAGGGTGTGAGATGTGGTCATCAAGCAACAGGAACTCTGCTCATTAGCTGCGTGGAGACGCCACGTTGATTCTTCTGAACCGGTGGTTTCACCTGTATAAATGAAGAAGCTAGACAAGACAGAAGCCTGCTACTCTACTGTGAGCTGTGAAGTTCCGGTCTTCCAAATGCCATGGAAATAAAACCTCAAGGTGGTGCTTGGTCATGACTCCTTTCAGAAGCAGATCCTGGAGAGTCATGAGTCTTGATGCCCTTAGCAGTAGCCCTGACAGAATCCTGGTATTATCTTGGGCTGGTGACTGGGGCTCCATATCCTGGGTCCCAAGGTTTCTCTCTGCACATGATAGTGATGGGTACAGCAGCAGAGCCAGGAAATTCACATTCTCACATCATGTATTTATGTGTGACCACAGTGGTGACAGAGGGGTGACACCTTATGGTGAATTTTAATGTGCTCATCTAGGTATTCAGAGAATGTTTATTTTCTGGGAAGGGGACTTGGAATTTTAAGCATTATCCACCTAAAATGGCCAATTTTAAGATGGCATGCTACTCCGTCTTGGAATTAATTTTAAAAGAAATTTTATACGGGTATAAAATGTCAAAGATTGGAAGGGACCTTAGAGTGCTGCTTTGTTAAACATTTTTGTTTCGTGATTTGGAGGGAGAAGAATGCATAAAATTGTTACAGTCTGGCAGACTGTTGCTTGCATTTATTTACTTTATTTCAGATCTCTTAAACACATCCTATTCATGTGGTGGTGGTGCTGGTGGCGGTGAGGATGACGATGACAATGATGATGAAAGCGTCATGCCTAGAACAGTGCACAGGGAACTCCCTTTTCTTGAATTTCTGTCTTGTTATTTCTAATTCAAAACCAGACATGCAAGCGCACACGGTGCTGAGCAGAGTTTCCAAAGGACCATGTTACACTGGAGTATTTTCGGGATGCAAAATTAGAGTTTTAACCTTGAAAGTAGAATCATTCCGAAAAACAGATTTTGTGCACAGCCGCTTTGGACTAACTATGGATTGAATTTTTTGAAGTACATTGGAATATGGCATTTAAAAGCCAGTTTTCTACAACAAGTGTAGAAGATTTAATTGACATGGATCAAGATGGATGGCTGATGCTGCTGACGGAGCTGCCGAATTTCATAAAAGTTTGGGTGCATTTCCCCCCCTAGCTGGGCAGAGACAAACACTGCCCTGAGTTTGGCCAAGTAGCCAGAAATAGTTTGGGGATTCATGGAGTTGTCTCCAAAATTCCAGGGTTGTTACATCATCTCAGTGGATCTGGTTTGTTTTCAGTTCTTTCTGAAACTGTGCCCTGCTGATGGGACAAATATTCAATAAGTCACACCCACATGGAGACCGAACACTCAGGACAGTCCCATCCCCTCGGCAGGCATCAGGCTGTGCACTTTCACTCCGAAGTGTACCTTGATTCCTGTGAAAATGTGGCTCTGATTCTTAAGAATATGTGAAGCCTGAGAAGCAAACGGAGTGTGGGACATGGCTGGTCTGATGTTCTCCTGCCAGTGCTGCGGCTGTGGGTCTTACTGGAATCAGAGTTCTGCACGTCCTTTCACAAAGACCCTGGTTTCTTCGCCTCCACACACATGTGGGTAGCCAGTGCAGACTTTGGACGTGGTGAGAAAACATCGCCGAGTAGATCGGAGGTTTCCATTCGTTTGTGTCTTCCAGAGCTTTCATTCCTTTTGCTCTTTGATCTGAGAATGCAGCTCTATCACTTACTTCATGTTTTCACAGCCAGCGAAAAAATGAAAACAAACCGTCCCTCTGTACTCTGCTGAGACTCCTTCCAAACTTTAGTAAATTGCACACAGTTGTAGCAGTATTGCCATTGTGGCTTACCAACATTGGTTCAACATGTATTTTGAGCATTTTTACTTTATTTTTTTTTATTTTTGACAAAGGGTCTTGTTAGGTAGTCCAAGCTATCCTTGAACTCACTGTGTAGCTTAGGTTGGCCTTGAACTCAGAATCATGCTATATTGACTTTCCCAGTGCTGGGGTTACAGGTGTCCACCGTGATGACTGATTCAACATGTGCAATGAGAGACAAAGACCTGCCTGGGATTGGCTGTATGGCTGGCATAGCATTATAAGCCTCACTGCAGCTTGGTCTATTTTAGGGACCCCATCCTAACCAGGTATTATTGTCAAGATGGGCCCTTGGCGGCTTCTCAGATGTAACGTAGACATTCTTCTCTGCTTATATGCTTTCCACCTGTTCCCAGTCTTGCCTGTTAACGAATTTTTATTTTTAAAAGTTACTCACTTTGAGTTGGAGGCAGGTCACATTGTGTCGATCAGCCTGGCTCTGAACTCACTCTTTAGCTCAGGCTGAGCTTGAACTTGTGGGATCCCCTTACTTCAGCGTCCCGAAGGCTAGGTTTATTGGTGTTCACCAGCACACTGGGTGTAATGCATTGTTCTCGACTGCCATCATTTTTAGCAGGTCTGTGACCATAGGTTCTGGAAGCCATCCTGGGAAGTGCTGTGGGTCTCTGGTGTTACTTGCTAAAACCTTGGGCTACATGTGGCATTGCGTTCTCAAATGTCCCAGTCATTTCCTTTTTCCCTTTCTGCCTAGGATCCTATGTAAAAAACACTCATTAAATTCAATTTAAAGATGAGTACATTCTGGTAATAAGAGTTCTAACCTCATTCTTCAGTGTTGTTTTTAGCCGACCCTCTTCCAGGAAGGTGAGAAAGCGGGGTTCCATCGTCCTTAGTGGATTAACTTTATTTCTAATTAGTTAATTTTGCTTAGTGTTGCACAGAAATCCTCTGCCACCTTGGTATCTCCCCACCACTCCCCATTCATCCGCATAACACCCTCACTTGCTCACAGCCCCACTTCACAGCTGGGGAAAGTGCAGTCCCTCCACATGACGCTTTCAGTCCGACATATCCCTCAAAGGTTTACACTGTGAGCTCATGGTCCCCAGCTGGTGGTGCCATTTGGGAAGGTTCTGGAAGGTGGAGAACGGGTCTTGCTTGGTTGAAGCAAGTCACAGGGGGCTCTTCTGGAAGGCTATATCCAGCCCTGCTTCCTGTGTGACTCCCTGCTTCCCGGACTCCCATAATATGAACAGCTGTGTATCGTCAGTTACTCTTGATGCCAAAACAGGAATGTTCACTGTGTCTTCTTTCCCTCCATGATAGACAGAGACACCCCTCTCCACCCCGAAACCGTGAACCAGTCTTTCCTTGCTTAAGTCGTTGCTGTCGGGTCTACACAGTGATGCTGGGGAACTAATGTAGTCCATAGGTAATGGAAGGTGCTGTCAACATCCAAACTCGCCTTTCTAACCTGTGGTGTTCGGTATGTCTTTTTAAATATAAAGCTGCTGAGGTTTTTTTTATTTTAATATTTATTTTAATATTTGTTACTGTACTAGAGAGTTGGCCAGGAGTTCCCAGGTGTGTTTGGTTTTGATGGTTTCATTTCCTGCATCTGGGTTGGAAGAGCTTCCGGCAAAGGGAGGAGTTGGTTCATAACCTAGTGCTGGCGGTGTATTCTAAGGGTGTGTGACTTCTTCTCCTCCTCCTCCTCCTCCTCCTCCTCCTCCTCCTCCTCCTCCTCCTTCTTCTTTTCTTCTTCTTCTTTTCGAGACAGAGTTTCTCTGTGTAGTTTTGGTGCCTGTCCTGGATCTCACTCTGTAGACCAGGCTGGCCTCGAATTCACAAAGATCTGCCTGGCTCTGCCTCCCCAAGTGCTGGGATTAAAGGTGTGCACAACCACCGCCAGGCTTGGTGTGTGACTTCTTAAGGGATGAGATGCTGCTCGTGCTCTGAGCCTCTCAATCCCCCTCATGCCTGTCCCAGCTTCGGCCCCTTCACTGGATTCAGAAGCCCATTCTATGTGCTTTCTACCTGGGTATTAGAAGTGACATTTAAAGAGGCCAGACATCCCCTAGCCTCCCCCTCCCCCCACCTCCTTCAGGAGCAGGGAGGGAGATATGACAGAGAACTCTGGTCAAATTAGTCATTGTCAGAGCCCCAGAGCTGATTACAGCCGGGAGTACCCTAGGCATGATCTGAAGTGCAAGTCCAGGGCTGCGAGCCTCATGCTAGTCTGAGGATTTCCATCTGCTTTCCATTTTCTGGAGTCTGTTAAGTTAGTTGTTATTATCCCCACAGTGTTTGGGTTCATTAATTAGAAGGAAGGTATAGAGTTACCTACATACTCTGTGTTCAGGTTTTACTCAGTTGCTGGCACGAGCTTTCGGCAAAGATTGTATGGCACAAGTTTATGTTACATAATTTCTTACATAGTGGAAAATCACTGAAGTCATTGGAAGGTAACTAAGTACTTTAAAATACACTTAAAATTGGATTAAGTATTATTGAATTCATACCGATTTCAAATCTGATGAAATTTAGACTAAAAAAAAATTTTAAGAATAATGTAGTGATATTCAAGTGTAACCTTAGTCCTTGGGAGGTAGGGACAGGAGGATTGGGAGTTCAAGGTCATCCTCAGATAGATACATAGCAAGTACAAGGCTAGCCTGGGGTACATGAGACCCATCTCAAAAATGAAAAAGTTTGCCGTGTTGCTCATTTGACTAAGGATTGATTTGTGTGTGTGTGTATGTGTTTCCTTCATTCAGTGTACCTGAAGAAGGCTTCAGTGACTATGGACTTAATCCAACCTAAAAAAAAAAAAAAATACTATCGGCATGGGCCCTGGGAACCTTCTGTGAGAATAAATAAAGTGCCAATAGCTGACATAAAAAGATTAGGATCATAGGAGCCTATGCCTTTTGCCTTAACATTACCTGTAGGAATTAAAATCTTTCAAAGCTTCTTAGACAAAAGATAATCTTTTGTTTAAGATAAAAGGTAATTATCTATGCAAAACTAGAGATTGAACTCATCGCCTCCTATTTGCTAGACTCTTCTGCTGAGCTACATTCCTAGCCTCTGATCATTCCATTCTTTTTTTTTTTTTTTTGGTTTTTTGAGACAGGGTTTCTCTGTGTAGCTTTGCGCCTTTCCTGGAACTCACTTGGTAGTCTAGGCTGGCCTCGAACTCACAGAGATCCGCCTGGCTCTGCCTCCCGAGTGCTGGGATTAAAGGCGTGCGCCACCACCGCCCGGCCCTGATCATTCCATTCTTAAATACTCGAATGAGATAAACATTTAAAGGAGTTTCATATGCCTTCCAGTGACTGAGATAGGGACTGTATCAGACTGTGTCAGCCTTCCATCCTCTCATTAGCAACCTGAAGCCACCTGTCAGCTAAATGTCCCTCACACACATCTCTATTTAAACAATGAAGGACACCTTTCAGCTTAGATCTGGAAAATGACCTCTTGAAAAGTGAAGAACATGCACCAGAAATATCAAGTGCCTTGGCTCGATGCCCAGTTATTGATTATTTTTTATTTTATTTTTTAAATATTTACATTTATTTTTATTTTTTAAAGATTTATCTTTATTTATGTGTGTGAGTATATGCAACATTTTGTGCAGGTACCAATCACAGAGGCCAGAAGAAGACATGGGATTTCTTGGAGCTGGAGAAACAGTTGGTTGTAAGTTGCCTGACATGGGTGCTGGGAACTGAACTCAGGTCCTCTGAAAGAGTAACAAGTGAGCCCTCTCTTGGTCTTCGGTGTTAGATCAAAAAGGTGTGATGATGGCACAGGATGCTTCACAGGTTTCCTGTCTCTTAGGCCTTCTCTTTGGAAATGTAGGAACGGCCCATTTTATTAAGCATATTATACTTTCATATGGTTCACCATATACACAGATACACTGTCGTCAGGAAAAATATAGAGTATTTTTTAAGCAATCTGATGGGAATATGGAAAAAATAATTGAACTTTATGAATGCTTAGTTGCATATAGAAAACTCAAATTAAATGAAATTGTTGTTACAGCTGCTCTTTTGGAGATGGGAACTTATGAAGGGCAATTTTAGTGTACAGTGTTCAGAATGGTGCCTTCCACATCATCAGTCCTCAGGATTTGCTCAGTAAATTAAGGAAAGAAAAAATTAAATTAAAAAGTTTTATTTGAAAGAATAGTTTCTCTCCTGCTAACCACCAGCACCTGATATAAACTGGTCTCTGCTATTTCTTTGTCAAGTACTACCCCTCCCCCCCCAAAAAAAAAATGCCTGGATTCAAGTATCATCCTTTATCACTCTCTACCTTATCCTTTGAGGCAGGATCTCTCACTGAACTAGGCACTATGTGTTGGCTGGAGGCAGGGTCTCTCTCTGAACTGGGAACTATCTGTGTTGGCTGGAGGCAGGGTCTCTCACTGAACTGGGCACTATCTGTGTTGGCTTGACTGGCATGCCAGTGAATTGTCAGGATCTATGGATCTCCCTTACCACTACCACCAAGTGCTAGGATTACAGGCATACATAGCTATGCCTGGCTTTTCAAATTGTCATTTTAATAGAAAAGCATAGAGTGCTGGCTAGTTATATGTCAACTTGATACAAGCTAGAGTCATCTGAAAGAAGGGAACCTCAACTGAGAAAATGTCTATAAAATCCAGCTGTAGAACACTTTATAATTAGTGATTGATAAGGGAGGGTCCAGCCCACTGTGGTGGGTGCTGGCCCTGGGCTGGTGGGCCTGGGTTCTATAAGAAAGCAGGCTGAGCAAGCCAGTAAGCAGCACTCGTCCATGGCCTCTGCATCAGCTCCTGCCTCCAGGTTCCTGCCCTCACTGCTTTTGATGATGAGCTGTTCTATGGAAGTGTGAGTTTTCTCCCCAAGTTGCTTTTGGTTGTGGTGTCTCATCCAGCAATAGTAACACGGACTAAGATGTAGATGAATTGCTAAACAGTCTTATTAATAAAAAACTCAGAGCCAGAAATTGGGGCTAAAGCCTGAGAGAGATCAGAGGAATAGGAACTGCCACAGCTAACCTCATCTTACCAACTCCGCAGCTTCCAAATCAAGCTAATTCCTCTCTACCCACACCTATCTGCCTTTCTGTTCTGTTCTCTCATTTGCTCTCTTCACCCCAGCTACATCACTTCCTCTTCCTGCCTAGCTCTGTTACTTCTTGTCTGTCTGTACAGACCTCCAGACCTCTATGGTTAGTGCTGGGATTAAAGGCGTATATCACCATGCCTGGCTCTGTTCCCAGTGTGGCCTTGAACTCACAGAGATCCAGACAGATCCCTGCCTCCCAAGTGATAGCATTAAAGGTGTGTGCTACTATTGCCTGACTTCTATGTTAATATAGTGGCTGGCTTTTTCCTCTGATCCTCAGGTAAATTTTATTGGGAGACACAGTATATTGGGGGACACAATACATCACTACACTAAGATACACAGAGTACTTAGTCCATAGTCACCATTTTACCAAATCTTCAGAGATTCATCTAGATATGTGGAACCTTCCTAATGCTGCTACTCATGTTGTGGTGACCCCCCCAACCATAAAATTATTTTCATTGCTACTTCATAACTATAATTTTGCTGCTGTTATGAATCATAATGTAAATAACTGTATTTTCCTAAGGTCTTAGACGACCCTTGTGAAAGGGTCATTTGACCCCCAAAGGGGTCATGCCCACAGGCTGAGAACTGCTGATTTAGATTCTTAGGTATATCATCTGCTTATTGTTTTCTTTTCTTTTTTTTTTTTGGTTTTTTGAGACAGGGTTTCTCTGTGTAGCTTTGCGCCTTTCCTGGAACTCGCTTTGGAGACCAGGCTGGCCTCGAACCCACAGAGATCCGCCTGGCTCTGCCTCCCAAGTGCTGGGATTAAAGGCGTGCACCACCACCGCCCGGCCTTGCTTATTGTTTTCATTCCTGAGTAGTAGTATATTACATAAATGTACACTTTTTTTATTTATTTATGCATTTACATTTATTATTTATTTTGTTCTTGTGCATGTATGTATGTGAGCACTTGTGCCATGGCACGCACAACTTTGCAGAGTTGCTTCTGCTTTTCCACTGTGAATTGTAGGGATCGAAGTTGGTTTGTCAGAATTGTTGGCAAGCACCTTTACCTGCTGAACCTTCTTGCCTGCCCTAATTCTTCAAAATACTTCTTCCAGATGATGGGCAGTTGAGTTGCTTTCCGTTTATGGTTGTTATGACCTCCAACCCACAGACAGGCTTTTGTGTGGACATGGATTTTTATTTCTTTCAGATGGGAGCTTGTGGTTCTTGGATTGTATAATAAGCATGATTTATTTTACGAGAAAATGTCAAATTGCTCCCTGGAGTAGATAGATAAATTTGAATTTGGACCAGCAGTAGATGAGAGTTGCAGTTGTTTTATGTCGTTGCCAGCACTTGATAGTGTCAGTCTTTTTAGTGTTAGCCATTCTAGTGGGCATGCTGTAGTTTCTGATTTGTGACTCATTTTCATTCTTCTAGTACCAAAGTCATTGGATGTTTTTTTCCCCTTCATGTATACAATGACCATCCTTAGTTTCTTTTGTGAAGTATTGGTTCAGTATTTCTCTGTTGGTTTGCTTATTAATGCATAAGAATTCTTTATCAGCTGTGAGTTTTGTAAATATTCTTCCCTAAACTGTAGTTTTGTCATACATTTCAGAAATTTTTCAGTTGGCTCTTTTAAGTAGTGTTCATCTGTTTGGTAAAATCTCTCTCTCCCATACACATGTTGTTGACATTTTGACAACATGTTCTGTATTTTTATAAGCATCCTCTCTTGGCATTTTGGAGTCTGTTTCCATTGACTGTGGTGTCTGTTGATGGTGGTTCCTACATTTTATGTCTTGTGTTTATTTTTTTAAAAGTAAATGTGAAGTATTGTTTGTTAAAGAACAGTGGGGGTTGTCTCATTTTAGTATTCTGTTATTGCGAAGAGACATCATGACCACAACAACTCTTATAAAAGAAAGAATTTAATTGGGGCTGCTGGCTTAAGTTTCAGAGGTCTAGTCCATTATCAGCATGGTGGGAAGCATGGTAGCATGTAGGCAGACATGGTGCTGGAGAAGGAGCTGAGAGTTCTACATTTGTATCCACAGGCGGCAGGAAAAGAGAGAGCAAGTCACGGGGCCTGGCTTGGACTTTTGAAACCTCAAAGCCCACACACTTCTTCCAACAAGGCCACAACTTCTAATTCTTCTTGAGTGGTACCACTCCCTGGTGACTAAGCATTTAAATAGATGAATTTATGGGGGTCATTCTTATTCAGATCACCACAGACATTTAGGTTCATCAAATCATTTCTAGTTGAAAATCCCTAATCTGATAATCAAAAATTATAAATCCCACCAATCAATTTTTTTTTTAATGACTGAATGTTTTGGATTTTGGTGACTGCGGATTTTATGTTTTCTGATTAGGGATGCTGTCATGACTAATCTTAGTTGGCAATCTGAGTCAGAAGTAAACTCTCTCTTCCTTGAGTTGCTTTTGTTACGGTATTTTGTCATAGCAGCCAAAAAAGTAAGACAGATGCTCTGCTAGGAAATATATACCAAACACACAGTTCTCATGGAGGACAGTCCACTTGTGCTCACAAATAGCTGCTTTCCTTTTCCTTCAGGTCCTTAAGGTGGGGAACTTGTCAGTATTGTCAGTGATGGAGGAGGCTTTGAAATGTGTTGCTATGGTTACTGTGATTACAGCACAAGCTTCATATTTGACCGGCTACCGCCACCTTAAGATGAGTACGAGAAGGTTGATTTTTTGTTTCTGTGTTTGTTTTGTTTTTGTGGTGTTTCTTATCACCCCGAGCCACCAGGAGCCCTGCCCTTCATGGTGGGGAAAGAGTTAGGGTGGGGGGTGTGCAAATCTTTCCTCTTAGGCTCCTGGGATTTAAGAAAGCAGCTTGGCTAATGGTTACCTCTCATAAATATTTTAAAAATCATTTAAAGCAAGAGGAACTTTGATAGTATCTCATTTGCTCAAAATACTTTTTGGTAACAAATTTTGTGACTGTGAGCCTCACCAGAAATGTAAAAATTTACCAAGTCATTCAGCAACACATGTCATTTTAAAATTTTGGCTAGAGAAAAGGAAGCCGATGATTTTTGACCTATGTTCCCTGCAGCATAGAGGTGGGTGAGGGTGCAGGCAGGGGTCTGAGAGGGTCCCATATGAAACCCGTGTTTCTAGCAGTAGGGTCAGTTGGATAGCCAGATATAACTATACCTTAATATACTTAGTAAGATTTAAAAAATAAAAATACTATTGGAAAGATCGGCAGTGGTAATAGGGGATGGAGTGAGCTGGCACCAGCATTTGCCTCAGAAATACCTGTGACAACCTGGTGCTTAGAGCCTGGGTTTGAAGAGATCATATTTGGAAAATACCATTCAGCGCAGAAGTCCATGAAGAGCCGGAGGAAGAAAGGACAGACTTCTGCTTTAGGGATGCTGGGGCAGCGAGTGGCCAGCTTTGGCTTGGGAGGCAGTGGTGGAGTTCCAGAGAGGATATGAAACCCTCTCCCCCTCTGAATTCTTGACTCCAGGTCTGCAGCCACGCACTCACTGCTGGTGACAGAATTCACAAATGACACAGTCGATTTAAGGAGTCCTGGGGGAAGGCTGTGCTTTGGGTGGGTCGTGGCGTGAGCACTAAAGCAGATCAACCCTTGTGCAGGCTTTACAGACAAAAGTAAATGTAAATGTGAGTTCCCCATCACATGGCAGAAGAGAGGATGGGAAAGGCGTGATTCGCTAGCGTGTAGGAAGTCTGTCTTGTCCTTCCTTCCTTCCTTCCTTCCTTCCTTCCTTCCTTCCTTCCTTCCTTCCTTCCTTCCTTCCTTCTTTTTAGATGTATATGGTGACTGTTTCTCAGGGCACCTGTAGAACCGGGCTGGGCTAAGGGAAGCAGAATTGAGATATGTCAGATAACAAGTATGGCTGTCCCCAGCAGGCGAGGAAGAACAGGCCCTTACAGCCGGACAGGCCAACTCCGCCTGTTTTGATTAGACCGAATCCATCTGGTCTAGGGTTAGTTCTTCAGAGTGGATTTTTTCACTCCTTCCATTTTTTATCTCTTCTATTATTTATTTTAGTTTTGAAATTATAGTGACATCATTTCCCCCTTCACTTCCCTCCTTCCAAACCTTTCCATAAATGCCTCCTTTGTCTCTTTCAGATTCATGGCCTCTTTTTTTCAGTAATTGTTGTTATATGTGTGTGTGTGTGTGTGTATATGTGTGTATACATATATATATATATATACACATACATATATATTCCTAATACATATATACATATACATAATACACACACACACACACACACACACACACACACACACACACACATCCCTAAATATAGCCTGCTCAGTCTGTATAATGTTACTCATGTGTAGGTTTTCAGGGCTGACCATTTGGTATTGGATGAACAGTTGGTGCTCTTCCCTGGGGAAGACTGTTTCTTCCTCTCTCAGCATTCCTTACTTGCCTGTAGTTCTCGGTCTAGGGATGAGATCTCTTAGGGTCTTTCTCTCATCCATGTCCGTGGGTGCTCTTGCTCAGCTCACATTTGGGCAGTCATGTTGGTGAGACTTTATGGGGGTAGCTCCTGACATTACTAGGAGACATAATTTCACAGCAAACTCCCTGATCCTCTGGCCCTTAGGGTCTTTCTGCCCCATCTTCCAAAGTAGTTTTGCCTTCGCTGTTTAGGATTTTTCAAAATGAGATGCATTATCTAGTATAAAAACAACTTTCAAGTTTGTTCTCCCTCTCCCTCTCCATCTCCACCTCCCCTCCCTCTCTCCCTCCCTCCCCCTTCCTCCCTCTCTCCCTCCCTCCCCCTTCCTCCCTCTCTCCCTCCCTCCCCCTTCCTCCCTCCCTCCCTCCCTCCCCCCTTCCTCCTTCCCTCCCTCCCTCCCCCCTTCCTCTCTCCCTCCCTCCCTCCTTTCCTTCTCCATCTTTTTAAGGCAAAGCAGCAGGCTGAGAGGTAGATAGTCTGATTACTGTTACCATACCTGGAAGGTCAGATTTGCCTTTGAGTGTTAGTTGAGTCCTTCTAATTTAGCCTCTGAGGAGATGGAGTGACAGGGAGATGACTTATAGGCAAAGCCAAGACTGAGGAACATTCCTGACCCATAGTTCCATGCCCTTTCTTTTCCCAAGGGTTAGGTGGGGATACAGCCTGCCTCAGAAGGTCTTACCGTTGGAGTGGAGGTCAGTTTATGTAACTAGTAGCCTATGGGGGTGCTGTGTGTGTGTGTGTGTGTGTGTGTGTGTGTGTGTGTGTGTGTGTGTATGTGTATGTGTGAGTGCGCATACCACATGCTCACTAATGTATCCCAGCTTAGTGTAAATGACCTTTTTTAGAGTACAATATGTTAAACATTGCTAGCAAACAGTTTATACAGAGTCAAGCATTTTATGATCTTCCACTTCTTAAGGAAACATACAGCTGTTCAAGTGTTCAGATTAGATGTAAAAAAAAGTTCTTCTGGAAGATTCCCTCGGTCTTTTTAGTTTGGAAGAGAAGGAGGTTTCACCTCACTGCAGGAGCTCTGATGGACGCTGGTGTGTGGGACCAGGTGCACAGACTTACATAATATGGAATTTTCAAGCTTGCCTTCTCTCTGTAGTGAGTTCTCTCCTGGGACCTTTGAGTATCACTGAATGAGCTTAGGAAGTTGACGTATAAGTTACTTTCCACTCAAGTCCCCCCCCCCCCCCCCCGACAAATTCAGTGTTTTGAATGTGACCTTGAGACCTTGAGGTTTTCCATGGATGAAAAGAGTCTTGAAATTCAGTGGTCACAGTGAGCTTCCCTACGTCATTTCTATTTTATGGAAAGTGCATTTCATGGAAGACCTTGGTGCAGATGCAGCCGAATAGGAAGTCTCCTATTTAGGAAAACTCGGCTTTATGGACGCTACTGTTTCCTGGGCTCAGTTACCACTCTTGTTCATGCACATGGCTTGTGTTAGGCTGTTTAGTACCTAGGAAGTTATGAAAGGGCCCCCCCCCCCAAGATGGGTAGGTGTGCCTTGTTCAATATGCTTACAGGTCAGACCGAAGAAGAGTCCAGAAACTCAAGATGAACCTTACCATGAGTTCACTAAACCCTACAACAGGAGGGCTCTAAGATAAGATGATGCCTAGGTGTTGATGTGAACAGTTACTAAGTTTCATTTTAGAATTTCATAAGTTTTAAAATAGGGAATAAAATCTGTAAAAAGCCACATGTTACTGAGGGAGTAGTTAACGGTTTGTATAATGAGGAAAACACTTCAGAGTGGTCATGAGCTTGCTTCTATACTAACAACGAAATCACATTTCATTTTTTTTTAAGATTTATTTATTGATTACATAATACAGAAGAGGGCACCAGATCTCATTACAGATGGGTGTGAGCCACCATGTGGGTGCTGGGAATTGAACTCAGGACCTCTGGAAGAGCAGTCGGTGCTCTTAACCGCTGAGCCATCTCTCCAGCCCCGAAATCACATTTCTGAAAGTGTGACAGTAGTTTCCTGAATGATGCATATGAATAAGTAGGTAATTGTTAGTGCTACTGAATGAAAAGCTCTAAAAATTAGTATATATGGAAGCGCTCGCCACATGTAAAGGCCCTCCAACAATTGGTTGAATGAGATGGGTGTGCAGCATTTCGGTTTGCAGTGAGTTTTAGAAATTCAGCTTATAAGTTTTAACTGGCAGAATGTTTCGGCTTTATTCTCTGAAGATTAATGTTTAGTAAAACTTGCTAAAGCCTCTCATAATTTGTCACTGCTGGTGTTTGTAGAGGAGAGGGTCTGGGGGGGTTTATTTAATTAAAAACTTCTGTGCATGATAGTAGACATGAAAGCTGTATACAGTATTCCTAGGGAAATACATCAACATGTATCACATGGCGCATGGTACGTGCTACAGTTACATACCGCTTAAATGTCAGAGAGTCTCTATAGCATTAAACATAGCAAACAGAATCCCATTTTATATATAAAAAAATTTCCTTTAATAAAAGTTTTATTTATTTCATGTGTGCGGTTGCTTTGCCTGTAACTATGTCTGGGCACCATGTGTGTATGGTACCTGAGGAGGCCAAAAGCTGCCAGTGCCCTTAACCATCTCTTCAGTCCCAGCCCCAGGGGCTTTTGGAGAGAACCTGGGTTCAGTTCCCAGCACCCACTTGGTGGCTCACAACTGCCTGTAACTTTAGGTCCTGCGGTTCAATACCCTCTTCTGGCCTCCAGACTCCAAGCCAGGCAGAAAGAACCACACGATCTTGATTGTAGCTGGACTTGACCTCAGACTCTGCTCCTTAAACTATGAATTCTGATTTCTTCAACTGCAGATGGGTTTCAGAAGTCATATATATCTACACGGTTATTATATGAAGCAGAATCAAGAAGGGTGTATGGCCGGGCGGTGGTGGCGCACGCCTTTAATCCCAGCACTCGGGAGGCAGAGCCAGGCGGATCTCTGTGAGTTCGAGGCCAGCCTGGGCTACCAAGTGAGTCCCAGGAAAGGCGCAAAGCTACACAGAGAAACCCTGTCTCGAAAAACCAAAAAAAAAAAAAAAAAGGGTGTATGAAAACTAGGAATGTGGGAGGCAACAATGGCATGAAGAACCAAATGGATATCTTGGTTTAAAATGAAGCCAATGGGACCCTCTAATGTCCCAGCAAAATAAACATTTTTAGCTTTCAGACAGCCGTCCTGTGAGAGTTTACTACGTTCTCCTCTTCTCTTGCTTGGCTTCCTTCACGGAGTGACGTGAGGGAAACTAACTTTCAATCACTTCCTACGTGTAACAACTAGGGAAACAGTCTCCTTCATGAGGGCAGACTGCTTCTCTAGTGATACGAGGGCCGTGGTGCACAGACATGTTGGTCTTTCCAAGAAGCAGGCTGGAGGTGGCACCCAGCTGGTAGCCATCGGGTGAGTGTTGAATGGATTGGAGTAGAGGTTTCCAGTTAGGGAGTCCAGTGTTCTTTGCCTGGCCCGAGAATACACATCTCAAGTAAAGTTGGCATGAACCTAACTTGCCTTGAGTTGATCTCAGGTGCTGATTACTCATCTGTGGACTTTCAACTTTTCGCCTGGGTGGGAGGCTCTGGTGAAATAAACAAGTTGGTAGACTGACTGTTCTTGGTTTGGCATGGGATGCCTTCACCTGTAACGTATTATCCTGTAATTGCTGCAAACTTGCAAAATGGGAAGTTTCGTGACGCCTCCTCCCTCGTGGCATACAAATTGAAATTTGCTGGAGATGGGAGAAATCTGCGATGAGCATTGCAGACTTTAACTGGAATGGCTTTTTTTTTAAATCAGACACTTGAAGAACTTGATAAGATTATGCCTGCTTATTTTGTTCTAACTTTAGCAGTTTATTTTAGGGTGGTAAAATTACGTAAACAGTTTGTTGTAAATCTCTGAAATTAAAAAAAAAAATTGGTGGAAATTTCCAAACAGTTAAAAAATTTTCGCCAGGTGGTGGTGGCGCACGTCTTTAATCCCAGCACTGGGGAGGCAGAGGCAGGCGGATCTCTGTGAGTTCGAGGCCAGCCTGGGCTACAGAGTGAGTTCCAGGACAGGCTCCAAAGCTACACAGAGAAACCCTTTCTTGAAAACGCCCCCCCAAAATTTTTTTTTCAATATAAACATTACCACCTCTTCCCGCCTAAATCTCCACTCACCCCCTCATAAACTTCAGCCCAAACACAGACATGTAATTTCCTATTTATTAAGGATTCTTATAGTGTAGGAAAGTGAGGCACCAGTCTCGGGGGATGGAACATAACTCCTTGTTTATAAAGATTTAAACAGGAGCATGTGTTTTTATCTGCACCCCATGCCTGTTAACTGGGCTCACACCCGTGGCTGGCTAGGTCATAGGACTGAGGGAGGAACTTAGCGCTCTTATTCTGCTAAATGGACATAGTAATAAACTACCCCCTAAGTTCTTAAGTCCATCTCTCAGCCCTCATCAGAGGACTATTTTGCGTTTGATTTTTACTTTTTGCAGTGAATAGTGATTGATGCAGAGACCTAAACTGTTTAAGCTCACAGAGAACAAGAGACAGTGGCGTGCACAGCTCTAAATGGCATATCTGTATCACCTACCCTTCCCCCAGTCTCAGCAATCATTGTGGAAGAGGGGACAGAAAGATTGTAAGAGGCGGAAGTCGTGGGACTGCAGATGGGGAAGGGCGACTCAGTTTTCTTCAAGCATACAGCCCCTGAAAGACTGCTCAGGCTCCCATAGATGGTCCTACATGTACACACAGGCAACTCTAAGAGGACATAAAGAGAACACATGGATTTGGGAGGAGGGAAGTAATGAGGGTATAGAGGAATTAGAGGGTTATATGTATGTAGGAAATTCTCAGTCAATAAAGAAGTGAAAATGTACATATGAATTAGGAAGTGAAGGTGAGTAGTTTTGTACTTACTTAGCATGCCCTCTCCATATTTTAATTCATATGGTGAAAATTGATACTCTTAGGAATAATATTTTTTTGCTATAAATATTTGCTATTCACCAAACCTGATAGTAGTATAATAATTGAGTTGTGACTCAATTATTTATATTCTATAAGTGATGAACATAGTAAGCCTAACAGAAACTTATAAGTTATTTATTCAGATGGTTATGTTGGAATTCGGAGTGTCAGTCTTTTGACCTAGCAGAGGATACCACCTGTGGATGTGTGGGGTCACATCTATAGCCATCCTGTAATGCATGTGGCCCACCAGAAACAGGCTGAACATAGCTGCCTTAGATGGCCTTTTCAAAATCTCCTCTGCTGTCATATCATGGAGGATTTCTACATGTTATAAGGGAGCTGAATTAAGTCAGAATGAGTTTTTGAAAACTTCATGGTGTGCTGGCCATGATGTTGCATACCTGTAATTCCAGGAACCCCGAATTTGAGGGGCTAAGGCAGGAGAATCAAGAACTTGAAGCCAGCCTGGACTAAAAAGCAAAACTTGGTCTCAAAAAATAATTTAAGGCATGATTTAATAGTCACCGAAAGTTATTCACAATGTGGTGTTTATTCTTTGAGTTTTAGGAAGGTGGAAATAAGCAATATTAGTATTTTAAGAACCCAGATCTCGGCGCTAGGGAAATGGCTCAGTTGGTAACGTGCTTGCTGCATAAGTGTGAGCACCTGAGTTGGACACTTAGCACTCACGTAGAAAGCTGGGCGTAGTGGCATGCATCTGTGGCCTCAGCGCTGGAGGGCGGGGTGTACAATCGAATCCTTGGACCTTCGTGGCCAGAAATTCTTCATAAATTGGTGAGTTCTAGGCACAGTGAGAGACTCTGTCTCAAAAATAAGGCGGAGGGCCAGCAAGATGGCTCCGCAGGCAGAGGTGCTTGTCACCAAGTCTGATGGCCTGAGCTCACTTGATGGAAGGAGAGACGCACTTGATTGAACGGGAGAACCGACTCCTGAAAGTTGTCCTCTGACCTCTGGACGCTTACCGTGATAGGTGTACCACCCTCCACCACCTGTGCACACAAAATAGGTAAATGAAAAATAAAAGGTGGGGATTGATAGAAGACGGAATCTGATGTTGACCTCTGACCTACACACACACACACACACACACACACACACACACACGCACACACACACACACACACACACGCACACACACATGTACACACACAATCTATCTTGAACTCACTTTCAGGTTTGTTTTTCTTTTCTTTTCTTTTTCTTCAAGTATTTTTCTCCTCTAAGGTTTTGTGGCTTGGCATACCTTTGCATTCTGTAGCTTAGCTGACACAATGGTATTTATAGTTTTATTTCCACAAGGAAGCAAGAGGCATTTTAGGCTGTTTCCCAACTTTGAGGTCAGTTTTCACACAGCTGAGGACACCAGCATCCTTCTGGGAGAGAGATGGTCAGAATTAGCCACTTAATCCAATTAGTCCTTGGATGGAGACTGAATGTTTTGGCGGAGTATTGACTTACATTCGAACTAAGGCTCCCAGCAGGTTTCTGGGAAGTGACTTCCTGGTCAAGTTTGTAGTAACTAAATGACTTCGGGAAACACATGAGACCCTCTTGAAGAGAAGTCAGTGTCTCCACCCACTGTAAAGCCACAAAATTTTTTTCCTATCCCTGTAATTAAAAAAAAAAATGCTTCTTTTATGTTTATAGAAGGTGAATTGGAGTCAGCAGTTTGTTCTTTGGGCTTTGGTTGTGTGGTACATAGAAATAGGCACAGCAAAAGTCTCTCTCTGTCTCTCTCTCTCTCTCTCTCTCTCTCTCTCTCTCTCTCTCTCTCTCTCTCTCTCTCACACACACACACACACACACACACACACACACACACACACACACACACACACCAGAACACAAAACAACCTAGAATCATTTTTCTAGAAGTCACTTCAGATGTTTTCTTTTTCCTCCTGAGACTGAGATGGTCATGTTCTTTGCCGGGGGGCTTGTAGTGTCTTCCATCCCCATCATCTTCCTGAGTTCATCTTTTCCAGTCATCCTTTGCTCCACTTAGGACACCTTTTTGTGTAGCTTGCTGTATGCACATCCTTGGGGCTGCTTTGTGTGCTGGCATCAGCCCCATCTCTGTGGCACTTCTGTGAATCGTGCTGGGCTTCCTGAACCCCTTTCCCTCTCCCTCTGGCTTTCCTGCTGCCAGCTCTGCTGAGATACCTTTAGAGCATGGCCTGCCATCCCTGGAGAGACTGGCTTGAGTTATCAGCTTAACCGGTAAGCTCTTAGGGGAAGCTTCTAACTCTCCAGAAGTTGAGTAAGTTGCTCTGTCCCTCTTAGCTTTTTACGTGGTGGTCAATCATCATTAGCAAGTGACAGCCAGTCACAGGAGCCTCATGGTCTTGGTCTGTGTCTTTAAGTCTGTTTGGGGACTTACCTCTATATGTGGATGGTAGGAGATCTGTCTCCTTCCTGGTGGCACACGCTTAGACTCAAAGCCTCTCACCTGTGCTAAAAGATGCTCTTCCCCGCGTCATTTTGACCTCCCCTTGTGCACTCCTCCTATGTGAGGGACTGTTTCTGCACCCTTTCTGATAGCGCTCAGCACCAGGAAGCATTTCCTGGGTCAGGATTCCATCTATCTCCTCAAGTCCTTGTGACCACTCTAGAAGTAGATTTAACAAATAATTTTCCCGAAATGGAAAATGAGACAGAGAGGTGACACCCGACTCCAGGTGGATAACTAGATTAGGACATTATTAAAGTCATTTGCCCAGACATAACTGGCACTTGCTGTGTGCAGAGCAGTGGGCACACTTTTCATTTTTCAGACTGAACTAGTAAATCCAGAAGGCAAGAGGACGTTGGCTTGACATAAGGATAAGAAAGGATGTGAGTCTAGCAAGGAGTAGGGATGATTCCAGCTGGGTGATGTAAGGATGGGGGGAATGGTACCTTGAGCAGGTGAGACCTGAAGGCTGAGTGTGAGAGGGAGCTTGGACATGAACAGTTTGGAAGAGAGACCGTTGGCAGGTCCTGAAGTGGGGAAATCCCAGAGGGGACATCTATGGGACAGCTGAGTAGAGGCAGTTGAAGAAGATAGTATTTTTTATTTATTATTTATTCATTTATTTTTGAAAAGATTTGTTGTGACTATATTTAGGAATATATATGTCTCCATATATGGGATATAACAACAAAGAAAAAAGAGATTGTACATTTGAAAGAGAGCAAGGAGGCATGTAGGGGAGGGTGAGGGGGGAAGAAAGGGAAGGGGGAATGATATAATTGTATTAGAATCTCAAAAGTAAAAGGAATATTTTTTTAAAAAGACAAAGATTTGGCTTTTCTGCTGTGTGTATGTATGTGCACCATGTGTGTGCATCGCCCACAGAGGCTACGGATGGTTGTGAGCCACCATGTGGTTGCTGGGAACAGAACTCAGGCCCTCTGCAAGAGAGCAATCAGCGAGTGCTCTTAACCACTGAGCCACCCTCCCCTTTTAAATTTTATGTTTTAATATTCCTGTAGAGTTGGGCTCAGGTGTCACACCCACTCTGTAATCACAGCCCTTGGGAGGCTGAAGCAGGAAGACCACAGATTTGAGGTCAACAAAGGTGAGACCCTGTCTCAAAACAACAGAGAACTCTTTCCATATATATATATATATATATATATATATATATATATATATATGAATAATAAAATAATGACATTGTAGAGTTAACTTACCAAATTCATGCTGATGACAACTTAGTTAATTAGTAAAGATGAGCAGGCAAGGACCAGGTCTCAGTATGAGGGCAAGAGGCTCACCTTCCTTCTGAGTCAGATCGGTATGTAGACCAAGCAAAGGCCATGGTGGGTCTTGCTTTTTGTTTTCTTGCTCTTAAATAGAAATATTTTTCCAAGAAAAACAGCAGTGTAGACACTGGGCCAGGCGACCAGTGAGCACTACAAACAAGTCAGCGGCAACATACAAGTGACGTTTGACCTCAGCATCAGGGCCACAGTGGGGCTCTGGAGCAGCTGAGGGTCCACGGGCCCAGTTCACAGCAGGCAACTGCTCTCTGTGCCAGCCGAGTACTGCCGTGAATTCCTTGTGTGCGATCCACTAGCTTTTCCAGAAAATCAGAGATTTGAATTGCTAGGCCAGATTCTTGGACCTTCAAATGTTGGCCCAACTCCTGACACCAGCCTGAGGCATCTGCTGTGAGCTGGTTGATGCCTAGATGAAGGAGACTCGGTGATGGATGATGTGTATTAACCATTTTGGTCATGTCTAGTACACAGGCCCAAGGAGGAAATATTTCTGTTAATTGTGCTCTTTTATGGATTCAGTTGTCTTCACCTATTGAGTTGATTTATTTAGTTAATGCTAAGTCCATATTAGAAAATAAGGCCTGTCGTGGTGGCACAGGCCTTTAATCCCAACACTTAGGAGGCAGAAGCAGGCAGATCTCTGAGGCTAGCCAGGTCTACAGAGAGAATTCCAGGAGTACACAGAGAAACCCAGTCTCAAAAAGCAAAATTAAAAACAAAACCAAACCAAAAAACACCCAGCTTGTCTTGAGTAATGACTGATGGTTGCTACTAGAAGTTGTTTGTTCCTGGGTTGGGTGCATTCATGTTACAGAGTGAGCAGTCCTGTGGAACTGAGGAAGGAGGGATGCTTTGCCTTGGAGACTCTGATTCCTTTTTGGATTCGATGTCCACTTTATTGGGGCTGTGGGGTCTTCATTTCTCTGGCAGCCTGCCTAGTCATGGCCTGCCTCGCTTCCGATGCCTGCTCTTCATCTCCCCCTCACTCCGGATGCTCTAGGCTCCACTTGGTTCCATTCCTCCTGCTGGCATTATCTGCATGTATGGGTGGGAAGAACTGTAGTGTAAACACCATCTTGGCCCATGTGAAGGATGCTGGGAGATACAGCTTTAGGAAGGGGTACTGTGTTTAGAAACATTTCATCAGTTTTAATGAAATACAAATGTGTCCAGGGTGAGACGTTTCATTTGGGGTGGTGATGGTGGTGGGAAATCTTCGTTTAATATGGCTTAACTCATAGTTTGGTGTTGCAAGCATCATGTCTGGTGTATTAACGATGGGCTTGGGTGAATTTTATTCAGTATAAGCATCTCCGATGGTCCTGGAAACAAGCTGGGTTAATTACTTGTCCCTGTACTTTTAGGTCTTGTTTCTGTTAAAACTCTGGAATCGGGGAGAGAACAACACAGACTTGGATACTTTCAATAGATTAAGGGCTTAGAAAAACACATCTCCTTTTCTCCCTCAAGCTTTTTTTAAAAAAAAAAGTTTGCATTGTTTGAAGCTGAGTTCATTTTGTTGTATCAACACAAAGCTAGAAACATGAAAATACGATATTTTTTTTAATGTGTGAAAGAAATCTTATCTGTAAATACAAGTTCTTAATTGAGTCAATATTTTTTTCTCTTCATTGCTGACTCAGATCATGGAAGAGACACACACGCAGATTGCATGGCCATCCAAACTGAAGATCGGAGCCAAATCCAAGAAAGGTAATTTGGGAGGAGGAGTAAGTATGTTTGAAAAGTGAGATGATGGAGTTGCTGCTCGGTATTGCTGGGGACATAAGCCTTTGTTCTGTCCACTTTTGCCCTTCAGGACTTGTCAGATAGCCATATTTGGGGAGGATTTTTGTGTTCATCATAAACAGGCAGCTTTGCACCATTGGAAAAATGTCTAAATAGCAGTATTAGAATAAAAAATATTTCCATAAAAGATCTTACCATTAGCCTGTGATTTCAAGAATGTCTGTCAGATCAGTAGCTAGGATGAGTGGCGGTTCTGCGTGGGATCGTCGCCTGGGTTTCCATTGTCTAGACGTGAAAGTTATTTCGTTGTCCCTGCCTAGACCTAAGAGCCTTCTTTCCGTGTGAATGAACCCTAGACTTCCTTTCTCGAAGGAGTCTTCTCCATCTACCTGACAGTATTAGACCCACTGCATTTTAGATGGAACTTTTCTCTGCCTTATGCCATAGGAGAGCCTCCTCGAGATGGGAGGAGACTACCCGCTTAACTTTTTCTTTTCTAGAAATCTGTGGTATTCTCAAATGTGACTTTCCAGTATGCATTTTTAAGAATATTTTTCTTTCGCAAATAGATTCTTGTTTCAGCAATTCTGCTGTGTACATTTAATGAAGACAATAAATGTCTGTAGCTATCAGGGGTTAATACAAATGCCATCAAACAGTCCAACACACAGCATTCCTGCAAGCTGAGCCCTGTCGTGTGCTCTGGCCTTTCTCTTGAATTTGTCTTTTTGTCCCATCTCCTGTGACTTTATTGTTAACCAGTGTTTTAACACTGCACAGGGTCTCAATTTGAGTTTAGATTTCCTTCTTTCAATCTCATTTTGTATTCTCGTCTTATGGAATATAAATATAAATGTATTATTACAGAGCGTGTGTGTGCATGTGTGCGTGTGTGTGTGTGCGCGCGCGCGTGCGTGCGCTTTGTAACCAAACATGGCATGCCTATAGAAACTTCTGTCAGTAAACTGCCTTTTTACTTATCTCATAGTGACAAGGAATTGGGACTGTTAACATTCAGCAGTCACAATCATGCAGGCTGAGTCTCCATGTGTTCCAAGTCTGTGTAAGCCTTGTATGTCCTTGATGCTAAAGAAGATGCTCCTAATTAATTGAGTTCTCTTGTCATGGGTGGGGCTGTTTGGTTCCCCCCTACGCAAGAAGCCACCACCGGTGGATCATCTATCTGTTGATTTGACTGTTACAAAAAAGAAAAAAAATCCCCAGTGTTCCAGTTGGGTAAAGTGAAATTTGAGCATACCCTGGGGCCTCATTTCCTATTGTCAGATATTTTTACTTAAGAAATGAAATTAACTTCATTTCTGGCTTAATAAGAATGAAATTTTACCAGTCTCCAAAGAAAACCCCAAGGAAACAGGAATGTGAGGACAGTTTGGGATGATTTCGTGTGGCTTGTTCATGTATCCATGTGAGATTTACCCCCCATTTTCATGATAAACAATTGATTTTTTTTTAAAAAAAAAACATTGTTCAATATGTGGTTTGGACTTTAGAGTTAGGAAGCGTGGGGATGTAGGATCATGTCTTGCTTTTGGAATGGCTCCCGCCTCTGACACTTTAGAGTTAGGAAGCGTGGGGATGTAGGATCATGTCTTGCTTTTGGAATGGCTTCCACCTCTGACACACTCGGCTCTTCGGGGTGCTCAGCCAATACTCCACATCCTGAGATGTATTAGACTCCAGAGATACGACTCTTTCAACAGTGAGTTCGAGAGCATGCGGGTCAGTGTTCACCTGGTTGAAGTTAACCTCTGGAATTATGCCTGAGAAGTGGCCCCTGGAGGCTCAGGTCTCACACACTTCACTGTACTTTTTATAATTTATGAAGTGCTCTGATTGTACACACTGCTACACAATGAGAAGAATGTGCCAGAAAGGAAGAGAGAAAGAGTCAAAAGTGTGCCTCAGAGGAATTTACTCTTCAGCTGACTTGATTGCTGTAATTATTTAAACATGAGGCTGATGAATCAGTTCTTGGCCTAACCTCCTAACCCCCCCCCTTCTTGATATATAATAGAATATACATATGTATATTCCTATTGATTTCAAATGGTTTAATTCAGAGATGAAGTTTCATTATATTCTGTAGCTAGTAAAATTAAAAAAAAAAAAAAAACAGCAGGAGGGGTTTTGGAAGGTAATTATTTGCTCATCCGGTGGGCTGTTACCTTCTGTGTCCATATGTTGTAGGAGAGAAGGTTGTTCGTTTTCAAGCCTTCATCCTTCCCAGCGCATTATTAAAGAGACTAAAGTATGCATGGGTATTCCTGGGGCCGTGCCATGTACTAGATGATGATTAAGTCTAAACTCCATGGTGATGCAAAGGTCTGGGGGTGTGTGGATGACCCCGGTCTGTGCCGAGGGACAACCCAGCGGTGGGTTTGTGTTGTATTTCACTCTGGTCTTTGTAGTGTTGTACTTGAATATCTGAGTCTACACAAACCTTTTTTTTTTTTTTTTTTTTCTCACGGCCCCCACTCTCCCCATCTGCCTCCTCCTTCATCTTCCCGGAATTTAGTTCTGTGTTTTCCAAATGAGCTCCCAGTAGCTCTCTTCAGATCTTATCTTTTAAGCCCTCCGTGCTTTATCAGAGTGACTGCCTGGGTGCCTGGGAAGCCTCCTTGGCAGAGGTACCGGTGGTTACTGCCTGGCACACGGGCAGGAAGCCAAAGCCTGAGTTTGCTTCAGTTAGAAAATTTAGATTCTTCTCTAGAGGTCGGAGCTCAGTAGTTCTTAGAGAAGGGCCCAGGAAGAGGAGGTGGGCTGGGAACTTGTGTCTTGGACAGGTTGCTGTAGTTGTTGTGAGGCTCAGAGGGTTTTGGAACCATAACCTCACCACCTGAGAGAGAAGTGTGATTGTCACCAGGACGATAGGAAGCTAGCGAGTCAGGGGTAGGGGCAGCCACAGCTGAAGACCAGAGAAGCCCACTGTCTGTCCTGGTGTGCTAAGAGCCGCACCGCTGCAGATAACCTGCCTCACCGTCATCTTCATGGTCAGTTAACACGAGGCACCGGGAAGGAAGGCAACCCAGTGTTCTGGGCGTGTTAAGCACAGCTCTGAGTAGAGGAGCATCGAGTGTCTCCTCTTCCCCTTTACCCTCTCCTGTCTTCTCTTTCTCCCTCCTCCTCTTGCCTTTTCAGTCCCTCCTCCTTGTCCCTCTGCCCAAATGCTTGGTAGAATGGAGCAGGAAGAAGATCAGCAGTTATTTTCCGCACGGTATTTTAGAGAAGTACACGCAGACAGGCGGACATCCATGCTGTGCGCGCATGCATGTGCGTGTGCTTGCACGAGCACAGACTGAGGAATAAAGAATTTTGATAACTACTCCCCAGAGCGTTTGGATTATTGGAAGGCTGAAGGTTCATTTCAGCCAGAAAGAGCTGAGAACTTAAGATTGGAGCAGCAGTCATCTGAATTGGTGACTCCAAGATTCTCTTCGGGGGAGTCACGACTAAGGAAAATAAATACTTCATGTTTCTTCTCTCTAATATGAATTTATTTTGTGTGGGAGAATAAAAAACTGAAGCTCTTGAAGCTAAAGAGTTTACATAGAAAAAGCCTGAGGTCTGTGCTAGTGAAACCAGTATTTAAGGATTAAAGTGTTTCAAACTGTAAAGTTTTACTAACCTGGAAGAACTTCAGGCTGTCTTTTCAATTTCTGAGTTACAGCCTATTTTAAATTAAAGGAAACTTCATTAAGATATGAATAGCATTTTGAACAAGTTTGCCTTTCCAAATGGAATTCCCGTTAGAGCTGCCCCAACATAGAGATAAAAGCAGTTTCTAATGAGAACTTATCACATTTGGATGGCTGCGCTGTGGACACAAATTGGATGGGTCTGTCTCTTAAATGAGGTAAATATTTTTCTTACAGTCTTCTCCTTGCTCTTAATGGGTTCATCAATCTCTCCATAGACTGGGGAAGGTAAGTGGGGGTGAGAATGAAAGTTTTTCCATACAAATCCAAATGCCTGGGGTCAGCATGGATGAAGCTGCGTTCCAGAGGTGGACAGAGTGACACACTGATCTCCACGAGGGCCGCTTCAGTTACAGTTTAGGATGGATGCCCCCCCACCACTGGACCAGCAGGGGTGCCAAGAATTCTCTGAATTGCTGGGTGTGTGTTCTGACCTGGAAGTGAATGGTACCACATCTGGCTTTTCTCTTCCTCCCCAAAAGAAACAAGAGAATCACCAACATTTCCATGAGCTTTTTATTATGTTCGGTTACATTCCCTTAGTACAAATGGGTATCTGATGGGTCATCTTAACATGAGAAAAAAGCCACATACTTGTTTTTGTTTCCAGGGGAAAGTGTCTTCGAGAATACACACAGCTGAGGAGCGAATGCCATGGTGTTTGAAGGAAAAAGAAACATATGGCCCAGCATGCTAGACCAAAGTATTCCTATCCGTGAATGTGCAACCTGTTAGTGTGTCCAAAAGTTACCTTGAGTCTCCATGAGCAGTAACATGCTTGAATGAATTAGACAACAGAACGTGAGGACCATGCTCGATGAAACTTTCAGCCACATCTGTTGCTGAGTGTCGGCGCATATGGATGGTTAGATTATGACATTATGTGTATGACAAAGAGAAGCTGTAGAGCACGAAGCTTGGTAGTCCATTCTCTAGAGGTTCCAGAGCACACAGCTTGTGTTCATCAGTACCCTCCTTGTTTTGTCTCTAGTACGCATGGTCAGCCCTCAGTGCGTATTTGATAATGATATAACGCTGGTACTGCTGATGCCCGCGAGTCTTAGAATGTGGTTTAGAATGATGGCCTCCCCGTATGAGTGGTAGCCACAGTTCTGAATGGTATTGGGGGAATAATACCTGTTTGTGTGTATGCACGTGCATGTGAGAGCTATATTTATGAATTCTTGGGTGTGCCTGTAGGTGCACATGCGTGGACCTGTGTAGCATGTGTGTGGGAACTAGTGTTTGACATCTGATGTCTTCTTTGATGGCTCTCCACTTTAGTTGTTTGTGACAAGGTCTTTCACTGTTCTAAGAGCTCATCCATCTGATGATGGCCGATGAGCCTCAGCTGTCTCCCCATCCCTGATGCTGGAGCGGCAGGAGTATGCTACTACACACAGCTCTCCCAAGGCAGCTGGGACTCGAACTCAGGTCCTTACCCTTGTGATGCAGATGCTTCACCCACTGAGGCATCTCCTGAGCTCACAGATCAGACTGTTCTAGAACCTGCAAGTCTAATCTCTCTGAATGCCTTTTCCTGCCCATACCTGTGAGAAAATACATGTTTGGTATCTTTCCTTAGTCTAGAAGGCTTTGTGAGGATGCCTACCAGTGACAGTGGCCAAGAAAAACTAGTCATAATCATGCCAGTTTCATCATGCCCCAATCGTTGGAAATTGCAGAGGTCAAGGCTGGGTGGAAGTTAGCTCACCCTGCTCATAAATAAGACCCGCCTTTTCAGAGTTTCTGGTTAAATGCGGAACTACTCCTATCTGGGGTCTGATTGCCCTTGGATTTTAATTTGATAAGTTCACGTTATTCCCTTAGGATGAGACTTTTAAATTATCCTCAAGCTAAAACAAGTTAAAAAAAAAAAAAGGTAGATTTGGGAGGAAGTTAAACTCAGAATCTGTTGTAAGTAGCCTGCAAGGGTTTTATGTTTGTTTTTCATTTAAATCTCTGAATGTAGTATCTGGCCTGCTCAGAGACCTTTATGTTTCTTCTAGACAGGAAGAATTGGCGCTTGATCTGTTTGGGGTATATTGTGTAGATGCCGCCTCATCACACGGTGATGCTAATTGGCCTCCAAGAGCTAGGGAGGTCATGGGCAGTGGAGAACAGCCCCTGTCCTTAGAGACAGCCACCTAGTCTGGACTTTCAGGAGAGCAAACCTAGAGCCATGTCTACCTCTTTCTACAAATGAGCCTATTTTATTTATTTATTTAGAGTGCACGTGTGTGTGTGTGCGTGTGTGTGTGTGTGTGTGTGTGTGTGTGTGTGTGTGTGTGTGTGTGTGTGTATGTATGTACACATCACAGTGTGTGTGCCAGTCAGAGATGGCTTGCGGGAGTCTCTTCTTAGCTTCCACCATGTGAGTCCTAGGGCTGACTCTCAGACACTGGCAGCTGCTGAACCACCTTGCTGGCTGCTTGTTCTTTTTTCTTGGTGTGTCTTCGCTGAACGTAGTAGTAGGTTTCATTACACTGTGTCTGTCCAAGGCTCTGGTGGACTTTGAGTTTGTTCAGCTTTCCCATTCCTCCTGTGAGTTTCCCTAGACAGTCCTGCATCCACGCTCATGTCCTGTGTACATATATGAATTCATATATCTGTCTAAATTCTAGGCTTCTCATGTGAGAGAAATTGGTGGCATTGGTTTTTCTTGGTCTGACTCATTTCTCTTAAATATATTGATTTCTGATGCATCCATTCTCTTGCAAGTGACAGGATTTCATTCTTCATCGTAACTAAGTAGAACCCCATCATGTATATACACACCACATTTTCTTCATCCATTCTCTTTTGAGTTTTCAAATCAGCCATTTCTAGTTCTCAATACTTCCAATATACTTAGTCAAATGCTTATTAATTTGAGCTTTCAGTGTTCATCTGTTCCCCTCTCCCCTGTGACCTGAAAACCTTACTTGTAAATATTGCCAAGTGTAAATGGTTGAGAACATTTCTGAGTGTGTGTACTGTCCCATACATGGAAACCCAGCACATAGCAAGGCAGGGAGAGACAGGGACGCTGTGTGGTAAACAAACTAGACTGAGGACTTGAACTTGGGCTCACGCATGATGTCCAGTCATTTCCTCTTTTCTCTTCTGAGTGACCCTGTTCACTGTAGAGATGCTACAAGCTAGCTGTTGGGTCTAGTCTTCCCCTCCTCT
The DNA here is from genome assembly GCF_007827085.1 of Peromyscus californicus insignis. NCBI lineage: Eukaryota > Metazoa > Chordata > Mammalia > Rodentia > Cricetidae > Peromyscus > Peromyscus californicus. The sequence continues at coordinate 16,119,040 of NW_026294491.1, forward strand.
ATACCAGGGGTGGAGGTGAACATTCCCATGGCTTTCCAATTTTCCTCTGAAACTCAGTATTGTATACCTGGTAGCCTTTTTGAAAAGGCATTTTTCCATGAACACAAGAAGCAAATGAATTTGGCATTGAATAGAGATGTTAGAAAATAACGAATGGGGGGAGCAGTGACGGGACAATCCAGAGGCAGGAGACACACCTACAAAGGTGTGCCTGGTGGGAGTGCATCTGAAATATACACTGAACTCCTAAAAATCAACAGTAACCGGGCCAACAGCTTAGAACATGTCCAGAGGATCCAGATAGGTACTTTACCAAAGAAGACAAACAGATGGTTAGTGAGAGGCTGACCATCTACGTCTCTGGAGAATGGCGTGTTAAATGAGATGCCACTTCACACCTATTAGAATTATGTGTTAAATGAAATGCCACTTCACACCTATGAGAATGGCATGTTAAATGAGATGCTACTTCACACCTATGAGAATGGTGTGTTAGATGCGATGCCACTTCACACCTACGAGAATGGTGTGTTAGATGTGATGCTACTTCACACCTACGAGAATTGTGTGTTGGATGTGATGCCACTTCACACCTGTGAGAACGGCTGACGTTCAGTGCACTGATAACACCAAATGCTGGCGATACTGTGCAGCATCTGGAGCTCTGACTCCTAGGTGACGGGCTGCAGGATGCTACAGATACTTTGGAAGACAGCTTCATGCAAAACTAGACAGAGCCTTTCCAAAGGATTCAGAAATGGCACTCTTTAGCATGCTCAAATGAGTCAAAAGAAAAAACAAAACAACACAAAGATGCACATATGCATCTTTGTGTATGCATGTATGTGTATGCATATGTGTGTATGTGACTGTGTGAGTGTTTATGTTGTATGTACATGTGTGTATGTATATATGTGTGTGCATGTGTATGTGTGCGTACTAATAATAACTGATGGTGTGAGAGGATACAACTTGTTCACGGTGAGAGGGTGTTGAAATTCCTATTTTGCAAGAACAGTCCGTTTTAGAAGCTACCTTGTAACTGGTTTTGAATTACATGGGTAGCTGTGCAGAGGTCTCTCCCTGGTGTCCTCTCAGTGAGGGTCGTACTTCCTGCCTGTGACTTCCGTTCTCTGCCGGCATGTGTCTCTGTGATCACCGTGACAGTCCCTCCGTTTCTGACCACCATGGCACATCACTATGGCACATCACGGTTGTCATGGACTGGGGATGGTCACCCAGTGTCAGTGGCTTCCCAAATCCTGCATGGCCCTTCCCTGGCTTTCCCTCCGCTCTGTCAGTCATGGCACTGGTGGAACGGACACCAGTGACATCCATTAGACCTGTCAGTAGCAATTAAATTATCCCCATGAAGGACTCGCGCAGTCGCTGACAGGACTGAGCTGTCACGCGGCGTTGCTCATTAGCTAGAGATCGTAAATCACAGTGGTGTCTCCTTCCCACCCAGTGTCCCCTTCGGGGCGATTACAGCAGGACTGGTGGCTCATTGCTGCATTTTTATACGGCCTGTCATAGGAAGAGACATTCTTACCAAAAGATATTACAGAGATTTCAGGAACGAGGAGGTATGTTCCCTTTCTGTCTTTGTTGCCAGAAATTGCTCTTAAAGCAAAATAAGCCTTGCCTGAAATAAAAAAAAAATCCTAGCCTGCTATGCGTGGCTTTGGTTACTCCTCCACACAGACATTGTGTCTTTCTGTCGTTTGAAGACAGGCTCATTCTATATATACATAGTGTCCCCATCAGATTTTCTCAGAAAAGTAACACGAGGACACCTTTCTGGTCAGCTCACAGATAATGTTATTTTTTTGTAGCTGTTTGAAATGTCATTATATGTGTGCAGAGGGTGTGACTAGATAATAATGTAACTCAGCAAAATCCCTGTCATCGCCAGCAGGTTGAGTTTCTTTCTTCTACAATCAGAATGATTTGTCTGCTTATACATGTTTTCAGGCTCCGTGAAGTTTCCCAAGGAGAATTTCTAGGCCACAGGATGTGAGCAACTTCAATTATTTCCCAGATTTTTCAGCTTGTCTTCCAAATGGCTGTTGGGCTCCGACCATGTGGGAACTGAGTTCTGGATGGGAGAGGTGGCTCGTCTGCTTTTGGCCAGCGGGACACTCTCCCAGCCTCTGATACCCAGTGAGAAGTGCTGCTGTTGACATATTCGCCTCCTTGATGGGTAGAATGGCCAAAGTGTTTTCCGTGTGTTCATGGAATGTTGATATTCTGCTGAGAACTGTCCACCCCTCTTCCTGCCTGGTTGCTCATATCCTTTCCCTCCCATAGGGACCTGCAAATTTTTTTCCTAAGTGTTGTTTCTAAGTTGTTTTTTTTCCCCCTGAGATGAAGGTTTCTTAGCATTTTTGTCTCACTCAAAAGGCTTGTTTCTGTCAGTTGATATAAGTAATTTCTGGAGTATTCCTATTCCAAACTGCAAAGAAGTCAGTTGACTTTAAATAGCAGTGTGTTTATTTTTGAAGGCTTTTTTTTTTTAATGGTGCGTGTTAACATGTAGAGCATTGGAATGCTAATGTAAATTACCCAAAGGTTAGATCTTTGATTTTAATAGTATGAAAATGTGTGTCTATGTTTATTTTGTCAAGACATAGAAAATTGTTACAAATATTATACGAGAGTCATCAAATTCCAAAGTTTTCTTGGCGGAGTAGGAAGGATACCCAATAAATTGCTTGGCTTTATTTCTGAGTGTTGGGCTTTAAATCCCTATTCTCATGGCAAAGGTTTCCGAATTGTTTCCAACTGCTTGTATTCCAGTGAAGAACGAGTAACTCCAGGGTGTTATTTGGGGTTGGCTTGCATTCCATTTCTGCACTGTCTCCATTTCTAGAGGGATTGGTAAATAAGAGCATTTAGTGGGGGATGATTTTCCTTGTCTTGACATGCAGCTGCTTACCAGGATGGACACCAGTTTCTGGGCTTCACCACTTCAGAGGTACCCATGCCTTCTTTGTGTGGTCCAAACTGGCTCTCAAGTATGACTCGGCACTGGGGAGCCCTGGTGTGCCCTACTTAGTTTAGAGTCATGTAAACCCAGAAGTGGGGGAAGACATTAAAGGCAATTTTCATTCACCAAAGATGTTATTATTTGAGGTCAAACACCCATGTCTTAAGATTTCCTTTGTTGAACATTTATCCAATCCTCCAAGGCTTTCTCCTGGGTAAATATCTAATGGATCTTATAGGCAATTTAAAGACCTAAAAAAAAAATGTAAAAATCATCTTTTAAAATATTTGTTTTTGTTATTTTAAAGCATGTGTGTGTGTGTGTGTGTGTGTGTGTGTGTGTGTGTGTGTGTGTATGTGTGTGTGTGTCTACAGGTGAGTGCTGATGACTTGGGTGCTAGGAATCGAACACTTGTCCCTTGTAGGAGCAGTATACACTGTTCAACACCGAGCCATCTCTCCAACCCCTGTAAAGTTTCTTCCACTTAGAGATGGAAAGTTCCATTTCATTAAAAACAAAACAACATTGTTGAGTTGTTTTGAGTGTCGTTTGTGTGTTCCTTAACATTGATGCCTGTCTTATTTCCTAAGTCAGCCTGGCCATTTTGCACATTTATGTAGCCTATGCTCAAAGTGGGAGGACATCCTCCAACATCCTTTTTTATTGTTTTTCCTTTTTCTTGTGTCACTAGAAGATGAATCTGGGGCCTTGAAATGGGTCACTAAACACTGGGTCACTGAGCAGTAGCCCAGCCCCCACCCCCACTCTCCTTTTCCCAAGAACTTATCTCTAGTCACCCTCTCCATCACAGATGGCTTCTTCCAAGCCTCCAGATGGCGATCAGTACTCCGTCGTCTCCACACGGACTCAGCTTCTCCTATGGGCTTACATTTGGTGTGTGTACTGATTCACACTTGAGTCTTCTGGACTCTCACTTTTCCTTCTGGGTGTGGAGACTTATTCATGTCGCATGCCTGGTGCCTGCCGGACCCTTGAAGTGATTGATAATGGCTTAAAGTTCGCATAATCATTAGATTTAGGATAGACCCAAAGCTAATGCAGTGGTGACTTGGGTTATTCTGTATCTTTTGGATAACTTTTGAGTAAAGTAAGAAATAGTCCCAGCACCTAGATGCCAGTGTTCCCTACTGAAAATAATCACCTCAGCAGAAGATAAGCAAGCAGGCAGGGCACTTGAGTCCACCGGAAACAAGACTAAGGTGATGGCATTCTCCAGTCTCAGCAGCTGACCTCCATCTCGTGACTGGCATGAGTAACTATTGCTTCTTTGCCTGTTCTGACTTCAGGTCCCCTCTCTTCTCCATCCTAGATTTAGTCTGTTCACGTCAGTAATGCATTGCCTCTCTTTCCTTGGTGGCTTCCACCCCAACCCTGCCCCCTGCTTACTGGAATCACCCACAGCAAGCATGTGACCCCTGTATGTTGGTGCAGAGATATGAAGAAACCTGGGCTCGTTTTCTCCAGTCATCAGGGGTTCTCTTTGCTTAGTGGGTACTCTAGTGAGATTGAAGGAGTTTACAAGAGAAATGTGCCTCTTAGTTACTGCCCTTGGGATAGTTGGGGCTGAGGATTCCTGCTCTTCTCACCTAAAACATAGTTTAAAATGTCATAATTCGCCACTGACACAAGAGTAGCTTGGAAGGGGAGGAAAGTGGAGGCCCCAGCCAAGGAAGGTATTTTCAGACTTTGGTAGTTGCCTAGTCTGGATCTCCAAAGGTGGGGCGAATTTGAATAATGGAAGTGGCAGAATAAGCTTAAACCCGGGAAAGAGCATATGTTTTTGGAAGAGGGGCATCTAGGAAAGAGAAAACACTGGTTAAACCTTGAAGGGCAATGATCCATGAGAAGCTCCTCTACCCTGCAGGCATCGGAGAGTGTGGGACTCAAGACAGAACTTTAGAGAGTCAGCTGGCCATGCCATGATTGAGCCAGGAGTTGGCTCCTTTGTCTACTCTGGTGGATGCTGTTGGTATATCCTGGGCCAGCCTCTGAGTACCCTCAACACCAGGATAGCTGTTTCCTGTGCATACTCACAGGTCCTATCTAGTACTGGACTCTGCAGACCTGCCTAGGCACTTCGGCAGCCCTGGAAGAATGTTTTCTGATGCACAACAGCCTGGAGAGTACATGATGATTTAGGGGATTGAATATCCAAGGACAGCCTTCACAAGGGAAAGACTGGAGCCAGAAAACATATGCCCTGTCACCTCCCTCTGTGGGGGCACTTGGAGACACATTGTTCACATCTCAGCGTGTTCTGGGGGAATTGAGTCCTAAGAGTGATTGTTCCATGCCATGAGCACCATTGACTTCTCTTTGACCTCAGGCACACTCCCTGACTGACCTGTGCTCCTGTGGATGAATTAACTATCCCATGTGACACAGACCAACCAAGGCTCTTGTCTCAAGGTCTCTTGGGAGGAACCCAAACTAATGTGGGCATCCTGGATACCTGCCTTGAGTCAATGAACTCAGGATCCTTGCCCAGGTTCATTGATAGCTCTGTTGTCTTGAGAGAAATGACTGCAGTTACCTCCATCGTATTTCGTATAGCAGTGCAGAAATATGGCAAGATGATTTAGAGTTCATGGATTGTTAAAAAAAAAAGAAAGGCTCCAAGCCATCTGCAGAAGTATTAAGATGTTCCCAAGTGGAACATAGGCTCGCAGAGTGGTTTCTAGGCACATTAGATTGTTGTCAACAAAATGAAAAAATGTACACTATAGAGAGAATCAAGAAGAAAGAAAGGGTCTAAAACCCACAACTCCAGCATCCCAGGAAAAACATCTCATCAGTGTGTGAGCAGCGAGAGTTCCTGAGCTCTTGCCGCTGGGTGTCACCCAGGTGGCCAAAGTTTCCAGGCCCTTGGCAATTTCAATGTCACTCTTGCCAGGATAGAAATCACTGATCATCAATCACAGGGGAGGACCAGCCATCAGATCATGCCTGTCGACTCTCCTGAATGTTACAAGGAGTGACTCGAGCCAAGTTGGGAAAATATTTCCGTTTCTTCCAATGAAGTTGTTGAGTGTGCTCCGTAGGGAATGTGAAGAAGTTACTCAGTGATAATAAACATTTGATTTTCCTTCTTTTGCCATTTTGAGCTATGATCACAGTCGTATCCAGATCTTTGGAAACTCATTGTTGGATGGGCGTTTTATAGAGGACGGCAAGAAGACTGCTTTTAACTAAAGGCAGCAGTGAATGAGCCATCCTACCTGAGGCTCTTGGCCTTGGGAGCTGATACCTGACTGGGAAAGACACCCATGCCGAAGTGGTCCTGTCCACCATGCCATCCTAGGAAGTAAAATCCTCATTTACATTTGACGTCCCATATCGGATCTTCTTTTAGACAAGAAGAGCACCCCCAGCCCCACCCCCTCCCCCTGCCACCACTACAGTCCATTAGACTGTTCTCAATTCAACTGAAAATGAGTTTACCTTTAAATACGTTTTGGAGAGTTTATATATGTTGCCACCACCAATCGCATGAATTAAATGATAAAAATATTTAGCTGTTTTTTTAGGAACTTTTTTTTTTCTTTGTCAGAAAGCGTTTATGTCTACTGTCAATGGGAACACTGCAGGAAGGTAAAACTAAGTCCCGTGAGCCTTGGGGAAAGACTTTGAGAGAACGGGAAGGGAACTCCTGGAGTAGAAAGCCATGCAGTTCAGCTCATGGTCAAGGGGGACAGAAACGGTAGGTGGGACGGAGTTGATAACAGGGCGTTGGTGTGAGATGAGCGTATTTTTATCTTACGATTTTTGTTTTGCTTTCCCTGAAGAAGTGAGTCTCATTTGAATGAGCCTCTAGACTGGGCAAATACTGGGTGAATAGGAACTGTGGGAGACATCCTTAGCCCTGAGCAGCCCTTTGCAAGTGCTAAGGTGGAGGTGTACCCCATGCTGTGTCCTTCTCCTCACTGACCCCTGTTAGTGACAAGGCATAATGTCGGTTCACAGTCCTCACAGTGCTCACGTTCCTGCAGTAACAGTTCCGTGAATGGAAAGACGTCTTATATAACAGCCCACCAGTGCTTAACCATTCCAGTTTCCAGATGTTCCAAGCGCGGACACCTCATAACTTCTGCATGTTTCCCGGTGGGAATTATCATTATCAGTGGAAAGAGAAGGGATGCAGCCATGATTCCGACGTGTTGCGTAATCCAGGGACCTCATAACTTTCTGCTTATGTAACCTGGAGTCACACTGTCTCATGGCTCTTTACACGAGGAAAAACAAAATGTTTCTTACTCTGGAAAACGGAAGGGATTTTTGTGTGCCTTAGACACCTGTGATTTCTTTTGTGAACAACTCGAGAGACTTCAGCAGTTCCATGTGATCTGGCCCATCTCTCTGGCTCCTCCTCCCTGCCAGCCACAGTGGACATCTAGGTTACTTTTCAGCCCCAGGACATCAAAGGCTGTGAGCTGCGCCACTGCAAGGCCATGCACAAGATCACTTGGAGTCACACTGAGTGTTCTTTATCCCCTCCCCAGCTGTCCCCTTTATTCCAGGACATTGGCTTAGCTTGAGTGGCCACTTATGCTTAGCTTTATATAATCCACCCCTAACATAATACTTTACATAACACAGCCCTCCCCTATTTTTATAAGATAGGATAAAAGCTCTTAAAATAATAATTTACCTCATTATTTTTCTGATACTGCTAACTTCAAGGGGAGCTCAGTGCATGGAGATGCCCTTTATTCTTAGAGGGTGCCAAGACCCACTTTCATAGTGATTGTTAACGCCACTGTTTTTGCCCGGTGATTTAAAAAGCTGCTCCGTTATCTTTCTTATATCCCTGAGGGATTAGACTGTTTTGCTTGGGTAATACAGTTTTAATTAGGAAAACACTCAGTGCCATGCACACGTCTTCCCTCCCTCATGAACTTTAAGGCTTTGCAATTTTGAATGAGAAAAAAAAATTAAAAATAAAGTAAAAATAATGAGGGACTGGAGCAAGAGATGGCTCTGTAGTTCAGACCACTCACCATTCGCTCTTCTAGAGGTCCTGGGTTTGACTCCCGGCATGCACAAGGTGGCTTACAACCACCTATAACTCTAGTCCCAGGGTTCTAACACCCTCTTCTGATCTCTACAGACACCATGCGCGCCCATGGTGCACATACATGCATCTAGGCAAAACACTCATACACAGAAAATGAATCTGATTTTTTTTTTTAAAGAAAATAATCGGATATTTGTGCCTGCATATTCCAGACTGGAGTCAACGATTCTCTTCTCTCTGCCTTTAACCATATCACACTGCTCCTGGCAATGAGATTCCAGGCACACCACTGTGTCCGGCATTACATGGGTCCTGGGGTTCCAACACAGGGCTTCATGTTCACATAGCAAGCGCTTTACCCAGGAGCCATTGCTCCGGCCCCATGCTGAGAAGCTTAATCATGGAATCTTTCCGATATCCTCGGATAATGATTTTTATTACACTTCACAGGCACAAATAGGCATCAGCTCTTTGGCCCCATTACTGTAATTACTAAACGTATGCTATTGTTTTTGCCCTTTGGGTGACTGTAATTGGCCTTCTTGGTGTGCAGACATTAGAGAGACACCTGTCACTGTGGAACGCTCCACAGTTGCTTCTTGAGGTTGAATAACTCCAAAGATGGAAAATATCTCAAGGAACATGGTTGCTCTAAAAGAAGTCAGACCTCAGAAGGTTGTTGTGCGAGATGAAACTTTATCCTCCTGGAACTTGGCAGACTCTAGAGAGCAGGAGGAGGAGTGTGGGGGTGGGAGAGGAAGCCCGGGGAGAAGTATCTTGAGAAAGGTAAGCAGCTGATAAAGACAGAGGCAGTGCTGACTTCGCTGACTCTGTCTGAAAGATGGTGGGTTTTAGTCTGCTCTGCACGAGACCAACTGGATTTTATTGAGAAAAAGAGAATTTTCTGTGGCAGAGGAGGAATTTAATTTGGCTCAGTTTTGTGTGTTTACCTCTCTTTGAGAATGCTTAGTGGATAAATATCTAAAATTTGTTTTTCATTTTTAAAAAGATTTGTTTTGTTATATGTGGGTGTTTGGCTTGTTTGTCTGTCTGTTTTGTTTTTACATGTTCATCTGTGTGCCACATGCATGCCTGATGCCTGTGGAGGCCAGAAGAAGGCATCATCAGATCCCCTAGAGTTAATAGGTAGTTGTGACTCACTATGTGGGTTCTAAGAACAAAACCCAGGTCCTTTGGAAGAGCAGTCAGTGCTCTTAACTACTGAGCAATCTTTCTAGCCCCAAATATCTAAAGTTTTTAAACAGGTAAGTTCAGAAAAGGTTTTCATACTCTAGAATTACAAAAAAATTTCTTAGCAAATTTTCAGTGAAAAGGGATGCTAGTTTGCATTAAAAATACCTTTAAAACCAGATTAAATATTTAGCAGCAAACCAAGTAATACTGGTTAATGGCTACTTTAAATGATTTATTTTTATTTTGTGTGTATGTGTTTCTGTGAGAGACCGTGTGTGTGTGTGTGTGTGTGTGTGTGTGTGTGTGCGCGCGCGCGCGCGCGCATGCCACATGTGTACCCCTGCACACATGTGGCACATTGGATCACCCAGAGCTAGTTACTGGTGATTGTGAGTTGACCAGTGTGTGGGTGCTGGCATCTGAACTCAGCTCCTCTGGAAGAACAGTGAGTGCTCTTAACTACTGAGCCATCTCTCTAGCCTCAGTTAGTGGTTTCTTAATAATATTGAATACTACTAATATGCAGGAAGCCTGACTAAATGCTGTCATTTGTCATTCATTGGTAAAAGACTAGTACCTGTGATTCTTTTTCTTTCTTTTTTTCTTTTTCTTTTTTTTTTTTTTTTTTTAGTGAATTTCTGAGGAAAGAAGGTTTTGAAACAGTTACCAGCCCGAGGGCAATGCCAGGTGCGTTGGGAGTGCTGAGAGAGTTCTGTGAGCTTGTGAACAAAGGTTAGCAACCATGGCCACATGCCTGCATGAATAAATTGATGTTGTAGTTTCTGTCCTCCACCCTTGGTCTACCAGGGCAGTGCCATGGGATTCTCACATAAAAACCATGACTCCTCTAACCTCCCTGGCTCCTTCCTTATTGGAGTCCTCAGCAAACCCCAGGGACAGGATCAGCTGGATGCTATCAGTCATGATGCCTGGGGTGGGAGCGACTTCCTTATTGGAGCCCACTTAGGTTTCCTAGTGGCTTTACTCTCCAGGACTGCATAAGAGGATGATTGGACCATGGACCTGAGTACCAGGTGTTTGGAAGGGTCTACACTTGGCTATATCTAGCAAGGGGGAGGTCTTCCCCCTGCACCCCACCTTGGCATTGTTATAAAAACCCCTTTGGAATAAAGTTCTGGACCGGTGGGTTTTGACCCAGGCCCTCCCGAGGCTATCCTGTGTTTTCTGTCTTTCTTCTCATCATCTAGGTATCTCTTTCTATCTAAATACTTCCCATTTCTCCCTGATCAAAGAGTATCCTGGGTGGTAAAGTGGGGGCTAGTCCGACACTCTTTCTTGAGCATACCTATGTCCTCAGGGAAGCTACCGGCATAAATGTAGAGGAATAATCCCGGAAATATGTCCACAGTACATCCAGATGGAGATTTCTATTAGAGATGAGAGTGGTAGGAACCACCTCTCTTCTCAAAGTCGCTCCCACCCCAGGCATCATGACTGATAGCATCCAGCTGATCCTGTCCCTGGGGTTTGCTGAGGGTTACAGTTCAAAAGGCTGTTCTCTCGTTGGCCTGTGTCCTAACGTGATATCACCCTCAGATCACAAGCTAAACCACAGGCTGTTGAGGATGTCCATGCCACTTACCACCTCCGTGTACGGCTGGCCTTGGTTGTCCAGAGTCCTTTGTCTTCCTACCAAGAGATTCTTCTCTCTGATCAGGGTCATGAGAGGTGCCTGCTGGGCAGCCAGTGAAGCCTCTGTCAGACATTAGCTTTCACTCTCAGCTTCCTTACCTGGAAGTGCGGAGCCCAGTCATTGACACATCTTAGGAGATGGATACCGATCCCAGTCCTAGAGAGTGTAGCCTACACTTCATCTCAGGAAAAACCCATGGCTGTTGATACTAATCCACACAGGAGTCTGGACAAACAGGAAGATGGAAACACACAAGCCCGGGCTGTGTTTAATGACAACCTCTACTACCCTGACTCTGACCATCAGCCACTAACGGGTAGTGACTGCTCTCTGTGACCTGCTAGTTTGGCGTGGGTTTTTTTAGGTCACTGTTTCTGCTCAGGTGCCAGTGGCTACTTAAATTGGAGCCTACGATCATGGTGATAAAAATGTTTATTCTGGGAAAGTTTGAAAGCACTTTCTGGTTAGTATAAGATTTTTGGCGTGTCTTAGCTGTGGTCTTTGGCTCTGAATTCCTGCAATACTGACATAGTTGAGTTTATTTTTGTTTTAAATACAGCCCCTCACATATCCAGGCATACATATGGACTCATAAGCATGTTGCCTCTGCCTGTCCAACGTGAGAACTGCATGAAGAAGGACTCTTGATCTGGAATTCTTGAACATTTTTTTTTCTCCCTTTATCTTGACACTGAAGTAAATTGGGAATATTTCTTTGTCATCATAATTTCAGGGTTTCAAAATCATGTTTGGATTTTCAGGAAATTGGTGGTAACTTTATATTAACTGAAAAAACAAAACCACCAAATTTTAAAATTCTCCGTCAAGAGGCAAATGGCCCATTTTTTTCCCTCCTAGGAAAAACTTCTTTTCTGAGGAAGTTTGTTGCCAAGTTTGCTGCGGCCTTGAGTATAACTTGACCTTTTGGCACATGAGGAAATCATTTTCTTTGTCTATGTATTAAATCAACATTTGGGGAAGGAAGAATGCTCCGTGGTCTGTAATGAGAGGGCAGCGGAGGCAGCCATGTGTCTTTCTCCAACAGCCAATGTGTTTAGCTTCTCTGTCTGTCAAGTAGATCTGGGGAGGATTGCCTTCCCTCCTTGGTGCTGTGTAAATTCTAATTCTCCAGGGAATAAGTTGAAGTGGCCTTTCTGGAAAAGGTAGATGTGAAAAACCAGTGTGAGGATGATTGTCCGAGTGCAGAGCACAGGTGCCTGTGGAGTGCTCAGCCATAAATAGGATATATGTGTCATACGCCTCCTCCCATGGCTCAGGGACCATCCTAGAAGAGCAGGCAGAAAGACTGTAGTAGCCAGAGGGTAGGAAGGACCAGAGTCAAAATTGTCTTCTGGAAACGACAGGACTGCTGTGCTCCTGAACTCCTCACAGCTGTGGTTGCCTGTACAAGAGCTGCACAAGATCAATCCAGTCAACGTTCCAGCATGGAGGGAGAGGGCCTCACGAGTCTCCACCGTAGCCGAGGAGCTATTGATAATTGATAGCTTCCAGATTAAGTGAACCAATTTTATTTAAGGGTGTGGCTCCTATAGGTAGACCATGCTCTAGTGGATGGCTCCATACCCATGAGTGTCTGAAAAATGAACAGCACAAATTAGTGCTATATATCTTGTATATATAATATATACTGGCGATATATATTATATATAATATATAGGTGATAATATTATAATATATATTATTGTATGAAATCTTATTGCATAAAACCGTCAAGGAATTAATAAAAATACTATATTTAAAAACCGTGCTAGGCTACAGTCTATCCACTCTTAAATTGAGGTGAATTACTCCACCACTTAACATTTTCATTATTTATTTGTGTGCAGGCCTATGTGCTGAGGTACACATGTAGAGGTCGGATGACAACACTGTGGAGTCAGTTCTCTCCTTCCACTTTTGTGTGGGTTCCAGGTCTTGAACTCATATCACCAGGCTTCTGTGGCGAGAGCCTTTACTGGCTGAGCTATCCTGCTGGTACCCCCTTCCTTTTTACGAGGAAGAGACAAATCTCCAAACAGTTTGATTTAAGCATGCACCATCCTGGTGAGGATGCACTGACCATGTCCTTCTGTAGCTGCTGGCTGTCATTTTCCGTGGAGCAGGGGACTGACTGCTTGGGAAGGGTCTCCTGTCTGGATGCCATGGTGAAGGGTTCTTCTTCTTCCAGCTCAAGCTTGTTGAAATAATCATCCCTTTTGCGCTCTTCAGAGTGCAGGCGCCTTTGGTTGCAGTTAAAGTCTTGTGACGGTGCCTTTAGGACCCTTGTTCTCCTGTGCTTCATGTGCATGTAAAGAAGGAACTAGTATTATTTAGACTTCAAGTATATTAACCAAGATGGGGAGAAGACAACAAAACAAGCATTTCTTCTGAGCTGACGATATCGCCATCACTGTCCTAGATAGCAGCCTCACTGCCCGAAGGGAACACTGTCCCTTGTTCCGGACTGCAAGCCAAAAATGTGTGGCCTTTCCAGAAATGCTTCAGCGGATGGATGCTGATACTAAAAGCTAAAGTCCAAAGCCCACATTCCCTGTCAGCCACCTCTGTGGCTTTCATATGAAAGCAATATATCCAGTGTCGTCTGTGAAGAGTTTTGATCTACAGAGAAATTCGTGGAATTCTAACCCGTGCTTCAGACCACTTGCTCTTAGTTCCCCAAGGTTAGTAGGGGTTCTTCGGTGATGCCCCATTTTTAAGCTTGTCTTCAAATGAGTGCAGGGTGCCCTCCCTAAATCCATACCCCATTCTGTGTTCCTGAATTCGAGGCTTCAGCTGTCATCCCAAGAGTTAGCCCGACTCTTCTTTCTCTTCGGCCTGCCATCTTTTATCAGGTACAAAGTAACTTCCATTATTCTTGTTACGCGTCATCACATGTCGAGGGATACGTGGGAAAGAAGCAGGCTGGCCTGGTTCAGCCCACACAGTTCAGATCTTCCCCCGTGGAAGCACAAGTGTGCTTGTGGGCAGCAGGGTGAGGAGAGCCATGCGACTGTACCTCAGCTGCCCTGTAGTAGGGCTGGGCAAAAGCCATCTTGTTGGAATAAACCTATTTCTGACAAGATTGAGGGCATCCTAATACGTGTCAATGTGCCATCACTGGCTGGGGACGAGGGGAAGAGTGACCCGAGCTGGGAAGCTGGGGTGCAATCTGATGCTGCTGTGGAGACAGCCAGTCTCAGAACTACTACTCTCTTCTGGCATTGAACATGTCTTTGAGAGAGTGCTCAACAGCACCCCCGGGTGGTTGCCACCCCCTTAACCAGATCTTTGCCAGCCATCTTGCTCTCGGGCTAGGATGCTGTCTCAGTTTCTGTTTGGTTGCCAAGGAACTCTTATAAAAGAAAATATTTAATTGCTTATAGTTTGCTTGCTTATAGTTTCAGATCTATGATCATCATGGTAGGAAGCAGACAAGCACTGCACTCGAGCAGTAGCTGAGAGCTCACATCCTGACTAGCAGGCAGCAGACAGAGACTGGTCCAGGCATAATGTGCTGGTTTGAAGGAAAATGAACCCCATAGGCCCATAGGGAGTGGCACTATTAGGAGGTGTGGACTTGTTGGAGGAGGAAGCGGGGATGGGCTTTGCTGTTTCAGATGCTCAAGCCAGGCCTAGGCCCAGGCCCAGTCTCTCTCTTCTCTCTCTCTCTCTCTCTCTCTCTCTCTCTCTCTCTCTCTCTCTCTCTCTCTCTCTCTCTCTCTCTCTCCCTCTCTCTCCCTCCCTCCCCCTCCCTCCCTCCCTCCCTCCCTCCCTCCCTCCCTGATCCAGCTCTAAAACTCTCAGCTCCTTCTCTAGCATCATGTCTGCCTGTGCACCACCATGCTTCCCACCATGATGAAAGTGGACTAAACCTCTACACTAAGCCAGTCTCAATGAAATATTTTCAAGTATAAGAGTTGCTAGTGGTCACAGTGTCTCTTCACAGCAATAAAAACCCAAACTAAGACAGGGGCTTTTGAAACTTTAAAGCCTACTCCCAGTGACATACCTCCTCCAACAAGGCCACATCTCCTAATCCTTCCCAAACAGTTCCACTAACTGGTGACTAAAAATGCAAATACATGAACCTATGGAGGCCATTATCATTCAAACCACCACAGATGCCAATGCTTCAGGCATCTCTGTTCTCCCCATTTGCTGTGCCTGTACCATTTTCATGTTGGTTTTTTTCCCCCTAAAAGTTGCTTCTTCTTTATCAGATATGTCTAGAAGTGAGACCTCCATCAAAAATGAATTTTGCAGGGCTGGAGAAATGGCTCAGAGTTAAAGAACACTTACCTCAGGTCTTCTGAATGAACAGTTTGTTCCCAGCACCTAAATTGTGCAACATTTACCTGTAAATAACAAATAAAAATAAATTGTTACAGAAAAAAATTGGATGTTTTGAACTACCAAAATAGCTAAGTGAATGAAAGCATGTGTTTACAAACTCAACAGGCTGAGTTGGGTCCCTGGGTCCCATGGCTGAAGAAGAGAGCCAACTTACAAAAGTTGTCCTCTGACCTCCACTTGTGCGTCATGGCATATACACATGCACACATGCATGCACACACACACACACACATGCGTACACACATGTACACAGGGAGGGAGGGGGAGGGGAGAGAGAGAGAGAGAGAGAGCAACATGTAGCTGGAGTTTTCTCCAGTCCTGCTCAGACCCAAGTAAACACACAGAGACTTATATTACTTATAAACTGTATGGCCATGGCAGGCTTCTTGCTATCTAGATCTTACATCTTAAACTAACCCATTTCTATTAATCTATAAGTTGCCACGTGGCTTGTGGTTTACCGGTACGTTACATCTTACTTGTCATAGCGGCAGTGTCTGGCAGCATCTCCTGACTCAGCCTTCCACTCCCCAGAATTCTCCTCTCTGCTTGTCCTTCCTGTCCTATACTTCCTGCCTGGCTACTGGCCAATCAGCATTTTATTTATCAACCAAATCAGAGCAACACATTCACAGCACACAGAGCGATCAATATCCATAGCAGCAACATATAATCAGAGACAGTGATAGAGATGGAGAGAAAAAAGATTTTGTGTAAGTCACATTCCATAAATTATCCTTGGCAGAAATAAGATATTGCTAACCTGTTGTAGATATCTGGTAAACCAAGGAATGATGTCCCTGCAGGAGACACAGTGTCATGTGATGGCCATGAGAAATGTTCAGTACATTTTCTCAGATGAGACATACATACGTACACGTGTGTGTGTGTGTGTGTGTGTGTGTGTGTGTGTGTGTGTGTGTGTATTTGTGTCTTTTAACGACTTTATGTGTATGAGTATTTTGCCTACATGTATGTCTATGCACTACATGCATGCAATGTCCACAGTGGCCAGAAGAGGGTGATGAGTCTCCTGGAATTGGAGTTATAGATGCTTCTGATCCTCCATGTGGGTGCTAGGAACTGAACCCAGGTCCTTTGAGAGAGCAGCTGTAACTCTTAACCCCTGAGCTCTCTCTCTGGCTCACTCTGGTGGGACTTTTATTTTGCATGTGTCATATTAAACTTGCAAACTCTTATCTGTATGAAAGGATTTCTGTGGTGATTTGAATGAGAATGGCCCCCATAGGCACATATATTTGAATGCTTGCTTGTCAGTTGGTGGAACTGTTTGGGAAGGATCAGGCGGTGTGGCCTTGGAGGTGGTGTGTCACTTAGGGATGGGCTTTCGAGTTTCTGAAGTCCCATGTCATTCCCAGTTAGATCTCTCCATGCCTCAGGCTTGTGGATCAGATATGAGCTCTCAGTTACTGCTCTATCACCATGCCTGCCTGCCTGCTGCCATGCTTTCTACCATGATGGTCATAAACTCTCACCCTGGAACCATGAGCCTCCAAATTAAATGCTGTCTTTTATAAGTTGTTTTGGTCATGGTGTTTTGTCACAGAAATAGAAAAGGAACTAAGATAATTTCCTACTTACTTTGTTTATTGTGTATTTTCATGAAATATTAGCAGCTGGCTCGCACAGTCCAGGTTCACCTTTGGTTTCTCGTGATTTGATACTTCAATGAGAACTTCCCAGTCAGTTCTCTGGTCTTTGGACGTCACAGGAACTCTGACAGCTTGGGCTGAAGGACCACTAGGACTTGCCAAGGCATGGCCCTGTTAGGATTCCACGGTAAGTTCTTTCCCATAGAAATCTTGAGGTAGTTCCTCCCAGAGCACAACAGACTTCAAGGCCAGAGGTTCCATAGCTGTGTTTTCTTTTCCCCGTGTCCTCCTGTCAGTGTTTTGGTGGGCTCATCTACAAAGAAGTCATTAGTGATGGGCCCATACTTCTGTTTAAACCCCTACGCTGACTGAATCCGGATAGGGCCTGGAGTGAACCGGCCTCTGACCCCCTTTCCAGCTTCTTGTTCCAGCCCACCTCAGATCCCAGGCTGCTGGAAGGACCCTTCCAGGTCGTTTATCTGCAGCATTTACTGAGGAAGGCCTCGAGGTCAACACCTGCAAGGGGAGAGAAAGCTGAGCTGAACTGGTTGAAGGGATGAGTCCTGCACCAAGCATCCTACCCCGAGAAGCTGAGAATGCCTTGACCTCGGGGCTCTCACACTGGGGGTGAAGGGCCAGGGTCTATGCAGGTGGTGGACAGTTGAGGCCTGTGGCCTAAGCACTCCCTGAGTCTTCTGGGACGAGGCCTTTGATCCCACAGGGGGTCCGGCTAGCCAGAGCTTTTCTTCAGCCACGCTTGACTTCTCGCTGCACCCTCGGGTCTTTGAGAAACTTCTTCTCTGCTCTTTTCTCCTTGTTCCCCCTGCCCCTGTTCAGTTCATGCCTTTGGGAAAGCTCTGGGTTCTGAATTTCTTGTTCTGCAGATCTGAAATGCTAGCTGCATTTCTCCTTTGCACGAGACTTTTAGTAACATACTTTCCTTATGGTCTGGGGGCAATGGACACTAGGAGGCTCGGTGATGCATCATCCCACTGTGTCCCCAGAGGGAAGACACATTGTGGACACCCAGAAAATGGCCTGATTACCATATGGTAGACTACGGTATTGTCTGTTACCTTGCTTATCAAGTTTCAAGAAAGTGTTCCCTTCCTTGAAAACAGCACAGACAACATGACATTCCTACAATTCAGTTCCAACACTGCTTTAACTAATCCTGCATCGAATTCAATAGATTGTGGTTTCTTTGAAATTCTTATTTCATCAAAAAAATCAAGTACCAGGCAACTGAGGCGAGACTGTAGTCTGAGATTTGAGAAGCATCATCATAGTGTCTTTCCCCGGGGCTGCCCTTATTTTATGGATGTAATTTTAGAAAGTGCAAACAAGGGAACCGATAGTGGAAGGCATGTCCGTTCTTAGTAAATGCAGATTGGGTGAGTGGAGATAAGCCTATATTTGTAAGGTCGTTAATTCGGGTCATCCTTGTACCACTAGAAGACTTACCAGACTGTGTTATGCTTATGTTACCAGATTGTAGGAGGAGAGGTGAGCAGGGCCATGCTGGGGAAGTCTGAATCCACATGGCTCACTGAAGCCCGCTGGCACGAGGGGCCTTGATTTATAGAAACAAGTGAAAAAGCAGAGTTAGCGTTATACAACCCTAGTCTCCCATTTCCGTTCTTTCTTTTCAGAATCAGTTTCTCCCCAGTGATTCTCCCACGCAGCGTTTTTCTTCCTCTTTTGTGTTTTTGAGCTGTAATTGATATATTTTTGCTGAAGTGACTCTGTAGCTAGAACTGATCTAAATGGAGTTTGCAGTTTTGTCTATTCAAAAACATGTATCTCTATTTGGGATTGTCCCCCCCCCCCCCGTGTGTGTGTGTGTGTGTGTGTGTGCATGCGTGTGTGTGTGCATGCGTGTGTGTGTGTTTCAACACACACATTTTTAACTCTTTCTAAAGAAAATCTGTAGTTTCTATCTCAATTTGAAATTAAATTACTCATATACATTCATTAGCACCATGGGAGATTGGGTGTAAATCTTAGTTCATTTCCTCTGGGCAAGGCAGGTGGTTTCTCAGACTTCGATAGTATGAGCAGGGCTGTGATTTTTCTCTGTGGAGAAGCCACCTCTCTGGTTTTCTGGGTGATGCATTCTAACTTGTGGAGTGTGTATGGGTTGGCAGAAGCAGGGGACCTGGCTTTGAGTCCTGGCCTGATGATGTCTAGCTGCCCTTGCTTACTGACTTTGATCATCTTATCTGAAAAGCTGGAGCAAGGAAGGCTCCCTCTCTCGGATGGCTGTACAATTGCTGTGTGAAGACCGCCAGGGCATGAGTGCCCAGCACAGTCCTGGCAGCATATTCTCAAGGAATGGTAGTTATTACGATGACCATTGCCTGGAAATAGCATATGTTTTTATTTCTCAATTTCCAAGTTCATTTTTTGAAATGAAGGCTCATTTCCCCATTGAATTCTAAAAGTTTTGTACATGTGTAAAGAAAAGGACTTATAAATTTATAATTATATTTTGGAAACTTAAGGGAGTCTTAAAATATTTTTGGCTGCTCTCTGAAATTTGTTTGACATTTACAAGTTGTCAAGGCACCATCAAGGTATTTGAAAATAAGGCCATGTCTGATTCCTCTGGGGAAGCTAGATGGTTCTCAGTTTATTTGGATTGAGGGTTTTTTGTTCCCACATTTTCCTGGATCCGGTTTGTGTGTACATGTACATGTGCACATACATGTGTGTGTGTGCTTGTATATGGTATGTTTAGTCAAAAGAACACATGGAATGGCTAGGATTTGGCTTATAAATATGTTTTAGGAAGTAATAGTTCCTAAATTTTAGATCTCTCTACTTTTGTTCCCAAGTTGTTGTTTTTCTAAGTTCCTTTAGATTTATTTATGTGTATGAGTGTTTTGCCTGTGTGCACATATGTATACCATACATGTGCCTGGTGCCTATGGAGATCAGAAGAAGGCATCAGATGCCCAGAACTGTAGTTACTAAAGGCTATAAGCCACCACATGGGTGCTGGGAACTGAATCTGGATCCTCTTTAAGAGCAACAAGTGATCTTAACCAGTAAGCCATCTCTCTAGCCCCTGTTTCCAAATTTCAATAGCTCACCAGGCCAGGCTTGAGAACGAAGTGCCATGGGCGTCCCCTCTAGGAGTGACTCGCTCATTCTGGAAGAGAGGAATGAGACTTGAATTGGCTTTAAGGGATGAACTGTTTGCCAGATGGAAAGGGGGGACGGGTGTGGGGTGGCTTTTACAGACCAAGGAAGTAACGTGTGAAAAGCTGGACCTCAGAAGGCCCACGTGTCTCATTAATGCCAAATTTTAGTGACTGGGACCCTAAGAAATTTCAGCGCAAAAGCTGTCCCAGAATTCTGCAGGAGTGGCTTCAAACTTTGAGGGCATAGAGAGTAGAGGATGGAAAGGATTGGGGGATAAAAGAGAAGGCTGTGGCTCTGGTCCAAATGCGTGCTTTGCCTGGAGGGCAGGGCTTGCCTTAGTCCATGAGGAAGACTCTAAGTGGGGGAGCAGGTGGATTGCAACATGGTAGTGTGACTGATTCAGGTCAGGTGAGAGGTGCACTGGGAGCAGGTGCTTAGCTGGCAGGATTAATACGCTGCAGAAGAGATCTGAATTAACATCTACAGGATTGTGCATGATAAAACAGGAAATGCACCCTCGGGGTAGCCGCTGAAATATAGTTTCTGTTTTGTAACAGGTGTTGGCTTTTTGGAAGAAATTTTCATTTATTGCTGTAAAAGGAGTTTGCAGTCATCTACGTTTGGCAGGGTAGTTAAGGCAAGAGATTGTTCCTCTAGTTATGTATTTTTTTGTAACCCTGAATTTGGTCAAATATTTTGTCAATTCCCAAGAGAGTTATAGAGATGTGTTTCTTGCTTTAAAATATTTTTTTAATTTATGTGTAAGCGCGTGTGTCTCTCTTCCGATATTCCATATGTGTGCACGTGGCTCTTGGCGGTCTAAAGAAGGTATCAGCCCTTCTGGAGCCGGGTTTACAGGCAGTGTGCGCCTATAGCTTCAGTTTCCATGATGCTCTTTAGCTGTTGGAATTGATCGGTTTAGAGCCTGGGGCTAGAGATAAATCAGGCAGATTTGAGTGATCCTGGCTGTTGGCAACCAAACTTGGAGCCTTTCCAAGAGCAGCAAGTTCTCTTAACTGCTGAGCCCTCTGTCCAGCCTCAGAGGGTATTACAAATTCTATTAGTTCAGTTTCTATACATGTGTGTGTGCGCACACACACACCTACCTCTGAGATAGGAGCACTCTTTTTAGCTCAGGCAGGCCTCAAGCTCACAGTCTCTCTTCCTCAGTCTCCCAGTTGCTGGGATTACAGGCATGCACCACCACATTGGCTCTGGAAAGTTACCTTTTAATTTTAACATTTAAGACTCACATTGAGAGCGTTATTATATCCCTGCCTTACAAACTGGTCAACTGACACTTAAAAACATTGGCTGCCTTGTCCAAGAATTTGCCTGTAAGACAACTCTTGTATTTAAATCCATGCTCTTCCGTTTCCACAATGCCCTTTAGTTACTGAAATTGTCCAGTTTAGGACCTGAGGCTAGTGAGCTGAGTGATTGTGTCTGCTGTTTGTACTTTAAGCTGAGAAGAGGGGGCTGTAGTGAGGAGCAGTTAGTTTTGGTTGTTTTGTTCATGTGGGAATGGGTGGATACCTTTGAGGTACAAGCAGAAATGTCCACTAGTCAGTTAAATGCTATAAAATGAACGATAAATTTTTGGGATTTGACAAAAAGACAACCTTTTTCCTTATAAAAGGGACCATTAAAGTTTGAACATTTACTTTTATTATGGCTTTAAAGAAGTTTCTGAGTTGATTTCTACAACCACTCAGAGTCACTGTGAACATTTTGGGGATTTGTAACTCCATTATCCTTCCCACCTGGGTCATATCTTATTTTCATGCATATGTCAGAAATCCATCTGGACAAAATCTAGGGAAATACTTTCTAATCATTTTCTTTAGAGAGTATCATGCTCTCTGGCTCTTGTAGAGTGCATGAGGATTTCTTGACATGATTAAGTATCCATGAGAATTAAGGTATTGTAGGAGGCTCAAGAGCTGCTTGCTTCTTTAAAAAAACAGCTACCTATTTTTGCATATATGGTATATGTGTGTGCATAGTGTGTGTACGCATGCACACATGCGTGTGGAGGCCAGAAGTCGATGTCAGGTATCTTCCTCTAGCTGCACAACATCTTACCTTTTGAGGCAGGGTCTCTCACAGTTCATGGACTGGGCTGGCCTGGCTTCCCAGGGGACTCTGGGAACCCACCTGTCTCTGCCTTCAAGTGCTAGGGTTACAGACAGGTGTCCTGGAAATTCGAACTCGGGTCCTCATGCTTAACCAATTGATTCATCTCCCCAGCTGCTGAGTTGTTTACTTCTGTGATGGGTGACTTAAACATTATTATTATTATTATTATTGCTGTAATAGTATGCCTTACACAGCTTGGCTTGACCTGCTTAAAGGTTGCTTAAGTTGAGTATTATAAATAATTATAAATATTGATTGACTGTGATCAATGTTCCTTAAACACACACACACACACACACACACACACATTCTTTCATCTATTATTGTCATTTATGTTTGAGAAGATCTCTTGCCAAAAGAAAGCCACCTCACCTGAAATGGTTACTATAACCATGGAGAGGCATTGCAGACGCCTGACTGCTCTGAGAGGCATAACACAGATGTCCGATCAGCACCATGAGAAACAGTGGTACCTTCTTGGTGCAGAAGTTTTACAGAGGATTCATTTCTTTTAGGATGACAAGGCTGATGGGCTCTCAGGAGGTGAGTGTCGCTGGGCAGGGTCAGAAGGCACATGCTTGCTTCAGAATGCTGGGTCCATGGAGAGGTGCAGCCGGAAGCAGTTTTAACATACCTGGCTTGGGGTCGCATCATGTGGGACTTTTCGGTAGGAGTTCAATCTCCAGGCCTCTCGGTCAGTTTTGTGGTCAGCACCTTTCTCGAGGAGAACAGGAAGTCTCCGGCTGGGGAGATGTGCACAAGGTTCCCACTGACTGGGAATCTAGGCCTCTTCCCATCTTGCTGCTTTGAATTTGTATTTTTATAGCACTCTGTGGTCTTACTACTTGCTGGGATTTTTAAAAAATATATATTTTGATGACAATCCACAGGTAAGGCTAACAGAAAAGACAAAATTAGGTGAATTTCTTCTCAGGTGTGGATTTAAAAAAAAAAAAAAAACATCTGTAGGATGCAGCAGTCCACAGCCAAATATTAGGCCGAGCTCAGGGAATCCTGCTGCAGCCCGGGAAAACAGGGAGGATTGTAAGAGGCAGAGAGGTCAAGGACATCACAAGAAAACCCATATCATCAGCTCACCTAGGCTCAAAGCTCATCAGGACTGAACCAACAACCAGAGCCTGCTTGGGACTGACCTAGGCCCTCTGCATATATGTGATGACTGTATAGCTTAATCCTCTTGTGGGACTCCTAACAGTTGGAGCAGGGACTGTCTCTGACTCTTGCTGGCCTGGGAACTCCTACCTCATACTGGGTCACCTTGCCCAGCCTTAATACAAGGCCTGAGGTGCTTAGCGTTACTACACCTTGATATGCCATGTTTTGTTGATATCCATGGGAGACCTGCCCTTTTCTGAATAGAAATCAGAGGAGGAGAGAATTTGTGGGGGAAGAGGGACTGGGCAGAGAGGAGGGAGGGGAAATTGTGATTAAGATGTAAAATAAATAAATAAATAGCATCCGTAGAAATGTATTCCTGACTTCTTGGTTATGGTCTTGCCGTGCTAGCTTGAGAGCTGGCTCATAGTGTGTATTCCTGTTTCCATGACTACCTGCTAGGCAGCAGAATCCCCCAGGTTGTATCAGAATTTTTCATGGGAAGGCAATTCAAGGCTTTTCAAAGAGTCAAGTCAATACTATTTTTTAAAGCAGATGGGTTATACATTATTTAAAAAAATAAAAGTGGTTATTACAGGCCTGATTTCCAAGTTATAAATGAAACCAGAATTGAAGGCAGTGTTTTAATGGGTTTGAAATCTGCTGGCATTTAAATGGTTTCTCCTAGATGGTCTCTATGGCAACAAAACTTAGCACAAGTACCAAGTATCAGGTCTACTGTGAAATATTCATGCCGCAAAAATGCCTTTCATCCTCATGTTACCCCAATAAATGAAGGCAAAAATGTAGCTTATTCCAAGTATTATGTGGGCAGATACTGCAAAATCATTCTAAGGGCTTACTAAAATTACAATTATAAGCGAACTCTTAAGTTGAGTAATGAGATCAGCCTGTGTCACATCCTCACATTAACATCTTCTTCCCTTAAAACAAAGTATTATTTTAACAGCTTACTGGGGAATTTTTCTTTAATTGTAGAAAACCTTTACAAGTTGGTGGCAGCAGCAGATGGTATCTCTAGCCCTCCGGTTCTGTGGTGGATGCTTTGGTACTGACCACCTGAGGTTCCGGCCACCCCTGCTCCTTCTTTTAGATGAAAGATGAAGAAGCCATACAGTTGTTAAAAGATAATGACTGATTTTTAGAATAGGCATTTTAAAAACAAAAACTGTTTCCTGTCTCAGTTCAATGGCTGCTGTAAAATGTGCTTTTTACAATTTGTTTTTAAAACCAGACTAGTATCCAGGCACAATGGAGCCGTCCTAGGAAAACAACCCCCAAAACTCCTTGTCCATTGAATCTTAATATGATCCATTTTCAAAAAACATAGTGGTGATTCTTCATTTATTGTTTACTCTTTTGCTTTGTTGGTCATTGAGAAGAGAAACATGAATTCTTACCGTTACTGTTTTGGGAATCACGTCTTCAGTTCTTGGGTAAGAAACTGTTTGTTGGTAAGACTCACTCTCTCAGGGTCAAGACCTCCAGTTGGGGCTCAGTACAACATGGAAGAAGGAGACAGATTGATGAGGCACCTCCCATCCCCAGACACTTGGGGTAGAGCAGTAGTAAGACACTTGGAAGACACTGGAGGTGGGAGTGGGACATTTGAAGGTGACGGGTCACTGTTGGGGCATAACTGTATAGCCTAAACTGTAGGAGGTGGGCAGCAGAAAGGCATGACCGGTCATCTAGAAGAAATGAATGTACTCACCAATCTTAAGAGCTATCACCTCTCCAGATCTTTAGGCCTTAAATTTAGATTTTCTATTCTGTTGTGACCCTGTTCACATGTATTCTTGATTCAGCCTTGACAAATGGCTTTATTCCTTCTGACACTATGATGGCCTGTCTTTTAGTGGTCCTGTACCAGGACGCTTCAGGTTTTAACAAATTGTGAGACATGAGTGTCTTCCACAGTGTTGAGTCTTTCCTAATTTCAAGTCTTACTTTGCAGGCTGGAGAGATGGCTCAGCAGTTAAGAGCGCATATTGTTCTTGCAGAGAACCCAACTTCGATGGGTACTTCTCAGCTACCTCTAACTCCAGCTTCTGGGATTCACAGACACATTATTCAAATGCACATATTTACACAATTAAAAATAAACCTTTGAAGTCTTGGTTTAAGGAGTTGGGCTGTGGAGTCTGATGACCTGGCATGCCTTGGTAAAGTGCTTTGTGGCAGCATCTTCACCCGTGAATTACAGATGGTACCCAAGGTCATGATTATATCAGAGATCGCTAGTGGGTTCGTTTTCTGTTACTCTGACAGGCTATAAACATGGTACCTTAAAGCAACACAAATATATTTATAGAATCTAACCATGTTTTTGAAAATCAGAACTGCAGGAAAGGTGTCATTTCACAGGGTCGGCCCCACAAAGTCCCCTTCTGGAAGAAGCAGCCTTCCTTACTTTCCCAACCTAGATGTCACTATATTGAAATTTCATATTCCTGAGGCCCAGAGCATCATGACATCCTGCTCTTGTGACCCCAACCTCCACTGGCTTCCCCCATATCCCTCTCCAGCCTCCCTTGTCCATGGCTAAGGGCTCATGCTTCCCCATTAGGCACTTGGATGCTCCCTGGTTCACAAGCCTCATGCTCTCAGGTTTCATAGGTTCAGGATGGCTTTTCACCAGGTCTTTAGTCCGTCTCTTTTCTACTTGGTGTTGATGTATTCTTACATATATTGTTCTACTGCAGAATGGGTAGAAAACCATAGGCAGGTGAGAGGGACCCAAGAGAGGAAAAGGTGGGACGTAAACTCGAAAAAAAATTCCTTGGTGCTGATGGTGGTGGTGTGTGTACATGTGTGGGAGAGAGGCAGAGACAGAGAGGATGATGGGGAATTGTGTAGCTCAGGCTAGCCTAGAACTCATGGTGTAGCCCAAGCCGATCTAGAACTTGAGGTCCTCGGCCTCAGCTTCCTTTGTGCCTGGACCATAGTGTGCACCACTAGCTAAAGAAGAATTCACCTGCCTCCCCGTCATACTGAGAATCAAGCCCGGGGCCTGGTGCCTACTAAGCAGGTATCTACCCCTGAGCTATACGCCACATCTCCTTTGGGCAGATCTTTGTAGCAATCCTCTTCTCTTGTGGTGATCCTTTGAAGGTTTGCTGAAATTAACTATTAAAGTTAAATATTACCTATGGCTAATATTTAATGCATATTATCTTTAAGAGGCTTGTGTGTAGAGATAATTTTCCTTTTTTGTTTAACCCATAAAATTTGACTCAGCTCTATCAAATATTCTGATTTATAATAGTAAAAGCCTCAAAGCAGTGAAAAAAAATCAAACATTTGTAAGATGCCATATAGTTCAGTAATGTTTACATGAATATTACCTCATTGGATCAGTGTTGGGAGACGTAATGCAGCACAAGTCTTTAGAAGCGGCCCATCTAAATAAGTGTGTGCTCATCTCTTCCACCAAGGAGGCTAGGGGTACCTTCCTCTTCCGTCTTATATTTTGGCAAGCTGGAGATGTGTTGTGGTGGCTAGAGTGCTTGCCTAGGATGCACAAAGCTCTGGGATCCATGTCCATCATCCTGTAAACCATTAGGGGTGGTGTATACCTATAATCCCAGCATTCTGGAGGTAGAAGTAGGTGGATTATAAGTTCAAGGTTATCCTCAGCTACGTAGCCATTTTGAGATCATCCTGGGATACATGAGACCCTATTTCCAAAATAATTAAGAAATAAATTAATTAGAAATCAATAAATGGCAGTGATGTGAGTGGTAAGAAGGGCCTGGGAGTGTGCAGGCTAGTTTTTGGTTTAGGAAAGAAACATGAGGGCTGACCATGAGTGGAGGTGAAGTTTCTCTTCGGGGTCTCATCTGTTCCTCTTGTTCCATGTGTAAATCATTTGCAGGGATGGGCTGGGGAGAAGGGGAATTGTGTTCTGCAGTAAACCTACATCTCCAGCCTTTGCCGTGATCTCATAATAAAAGGTGGTGGCCAGAAACAGAAATCTGTTCTGAGTTCATAAAACTCACTAACGAAAAAAAAATTTTTTTTAATCAGCTGAGACACCAACAGTGGAGAAATATTTCATTCTCTTTTGGAAAAGTGAGTGCCAATAACAATAGCCAGGATCCCAGCAACAGAGCAGTACTTCAGGAGTGACATTTGGCTCCTGGCTTCCTTCTCTCCCTCCATGTCCAAAGGACCAAATGATTTATCCTTGCTCCAGTCAGCTGCTGAGGTCCAGGGGACCACACAGCATGGTTAGTGGCTAGGTTGTCTTTCCCTGGCTATGATCTCAAAGGAAGCATTCTTTCTTAAAAATGGGAATATACAGTAATATAGTTGTTTGTGCGTTAAAGCCCCGTTGGAGATGCCAAAGTAAACCTGGGTTTGATAAGGAAAAGCAGTACTGTCTGCATTGCCCACAGCTATTAGGGAGTGAAAAAAACAAGGAAGGCAGCCATTTCGTAGCGCCCATCTTGAGACTATCTTAGCTTCAAGAAGAAGGGAAAAGAAGGTGGAAATGAACTTGATATTGACCAACTTAGGGAAGAGAGAAAGGAAGAGTTGGTCTAAGGAACCAGAGGTACCCACCAATGTGTATTCCTTTTCTTGGGGAGGATAGATTAAGAAGCAGATATTCAAGTGTCCTCTGTAGGCTGGATGTATTCATCTGTCCCCATCAAACTAATTTGTTTTAACTGGGAACCATTGATAGTTGTGTGCTCTTTCGATTTTGATCAGCAGATTATATCCCACAGGCCAAATCTGACTTAGTCACTGTTTACATAAATAAAGTTGTGTTTTGGATAAATGTCTCCATTGTTCACATACGGTGTCTATGGATTCTTTTGTGTTCAAGAGGCAAGGTTGAGTAGCTGAGGCTTGAAATATGTACCACAACATGTACTTTTTCAGGAAAACAAAACAAAGAACTAGATAGGTAAGGAACATAATACCTCAGTAACTGAAATGGATTGAGAGTTTTCCTATAACTTATGGTATAAATGAATATAGACATGTCAAGAGTTAAAGCAATAAAAAGTCAAATTTAAATTCCTTTATTTTCTGAAATGGATTGACTTTAGTCCCCCCCCCCACCCATGTGACAGCTTTAGGTAGTGAGGTGTTATCTATTTTTATTCTATGTGTATGGGTGTTTTGCCTGCATGTATATCTGTACACCACATGCATGCCTGTTGCATGCCTGTTCTCCACAGAAGCCAGAAGAGGACATTGAATCCTCTGGGACTGGAGTTACAGAAAGTTGCAAGATGCCATGTGGGTGCTTGGAAATGAATCTGGGTCCTCTGGAGGAGCAGCCAGTGCTCTTAATCACCAAGCATCTCTGCAGCCCGCAATGGGATATTTAAATTGCCCTCTGGAGCACACATTCTGGTGGCGCTGTAGATGGTCCTGCCCTCTAGTGTGAGCCAGAAGGCATTGCATGTGCTGCGCAGACAGGAATAAAATATTAGTCCTCCCGTTAGTGGCGTTATCTGTCTTTAGCAATGAATTGGTTCTTTCTCCTGAAGGTCTTGACCTCCAATGGAATCCAGATTAATAAATGAAGAGATGAAGAGAAAGAAAATGGCACAACCCAATAATTCTGTGAGGTTTTTGTACATGGTGCTGAATATCCCTCTGACAGGCATGCAGCATGTTTACTGTTTCCATCCGTTTCCCAGGGGAAGCTGCTGTCACTGTCTGGGGTCACACTCAGGAACAGGGGTGTGATTTAAGCACTCGTAAGGGTTCCATGATCTGAAAATCCCCAAAAGAATTTATAACACCTTGCTAGACCATGGGGCACCCACTAAGTAATGTGTGAGTTAAGGTGCCTGTTTGGTCTACTGAAGGAGATATTCCAAAGTAGCATTTGTGAACCGTCACCGGATGGATAGCCCTTTAATTGGTTTAATTTAATCTTTGTGGTTTCTCTCAGGAAATGAATGTGTGCCCCCTTCCAAGGGTGGAGGCTGATGGTTGAGATTCTTTTGTTTTGTGCTGTGGGTCTTTAAACTGGCCTGTGAGCTTATGGGACAGAGTGTGACTTAAGCTCGTCCCGAGTTCCTGTTGGTCTCTGTCATACTCTGTTTGGGATTAGGAAGCAGGATCACTGCTGACTGCTGCCATTTGTCACACAATCGACTCTCTTTTTGCAAGGCATGTGTTATGATTTCTACAGAAGTTCCAGTAAAGGCTTCAATCATGTTCATCCTGTGTTCTCCGTGGAATCTGGACGTACAGTAAAATTCAAATCATCAGTGTGACAAAAGTTCACCATAGTTCAGTGTCATAACCTTAGGTGTCCAGTCTTACCGTGTGACATCTTAATCACAAAGAGCCAACACCCTGGTCAGTGGTTGCTTCAGACAGCAGATAGGAGTTTCCTCCCCCCTGGAGGCCGAAGTCTGGGGCTGGTTCTGCTGACTGATGTGTGTGGCTGCAGACCCAGGTCCTTGCTCTAGAGACACTGTGCTGGCTGCTAGTGGCCACAGATGGTAGCCACATCTTGGAGGATCAGGCAAAGTGGGAAGGCTGGAAGGCTGTGTGGTTTGCAGTGTTCCCTCTGCTGAGGTTCCACAGCCTCTGACGGGCTACATGGAGCCCAGTGTCTCCAGGTTACCTCACGTCATGCTTCAGCTCGATTTACCCCCAAATGGGATCTTTGATCCACCTGGAATGTGGTTTTCTGATGACATTGGGAATCTGATCGTTTTTTATTGAGAGCATCAGTTCCTAAATAATCTGTTGTTGCTCACAGGTTTACAATGTAAATTCTCTTACCAACCAAATTGTTTTGAGTGCTTGAACATACATACATGTTCATATACATATGCATACACATGTATGTGAATAGATACATATGCACATATATACACATAGATGCAGACACATATAGACATATACATATATGTGCATGTACCAAATGCACACATACACACAGATACACATGCACACAAACATGTACACATAATGCACAGCTGTACATAAGCATATACATGCATTCAGAAGCACACATGCACACAAGCACGTGCACACACATGCACATGCATAGTGCACACACAGGTATACATGCACACACATACATGTGTACATATGCATACACATTCACATATTCAAACATGCATATACATGCCTAGTTGTGCATTCATACACAAATGCACACGTACACACATAAGCATATACACATGCACACCCACATAAACAGACTACACTTCCCACTTACATATTCCCTCCTCTGTTTCTATAAAATTTCTGTTCTTTTCCGTTTGTCTGTGACTCTGTAATGTTATCATATATGCTAGATCAAGACATGCATGCACACAGGCTATTTCTCTATTTCCCTCCTCTTTTCTTTGCTTTCTCATTTTGATATTGGCATGCGGTGATAGGATATGTCTGTGTTCTCACTGTGGAGTTCCCAGGACTGGGTTTGAATGAAGCCTGGAGTCAGCCGTTGCAGTCAAACATAGCCACATGAAATTGCGGCATACCCACCACCACCAGGGGCTCAGTTTTGTTTGCTTTTGCTCTTGTCTTGAGGAGGCAAATGAGGCCCCCGAAACCTGACCTTCACTGTTTCCGATACCAAATGAGTTATGGTGTGAGTTGCAGGCATTGTGTTTACATCTGCTTTCCCTTAAAGTTCCTTGGTGAATCAAAGCATTCAGTGAGAAAGCCGGACTCCAAAACTTTTGAAAAGCAAGCCACTGTGCCTAGGTCTTGGCTTTGTCTGGTTGTTTTTATGGTATTGCTCTGGGCTTCGGCGACTGTTCATTTAAATGTGGTGCGAACCCAAGAGGTTAACAGACACCCTCGTTTTAGCCTTGTTCTAACCTTGTTGTTTTGCTCCTTGGGTCACGTGCCAGGGCACCCCTATTAGCACCGAGCCTGCTCTCTGTTTCCCCCGGGGATGGTTTTGCTGTTGCTCACACTTGGAGAAAATCTCCATGGCTTCCATCATCCCGAATTACAAATGGTTCCTTGGTGGACAGCCAGTGTTCCCGGTCCTCCCTCCTCTGTGTCATCTCGTTTCACATTTAGTTTAGTTTCTCATTACAGTACCTTGGCTAAATTGTTTCCGGAATGAAAATTCCAGGCACCACATCCTCTGCATCTGGGCGCTCTTCCCTCAGGCCATCAGGGGAAAAATTGTGTAGTAATGGAACACCGAGTTCTACATGCACGGTTGAAGACGGAGATCTTAGATCTTGTCAGCGGTGATGGGGCAGAGGGACAGCTCCACACCACCGCCCTCAGCAGCCTGAGGAGTTCCTCTAGACATCTGGGAGGGCTCAGCTCAGGCTGAACCCAGAAAAGGGCTTCAACACGCAAGAGAATTTCAGGACCAACCAATATTTATGAAGCACATTTAGTTTAGTTTCTCATTACAGTACCTTGGCTAAATGGGAGATGCTGTCAAATATATTTTAAAAGAGGCATAAGGGTGACGAGATAGAGTTTCTCAGAAAAAAAAAGACATGACTCAGTGGGACATGTGCCTCCTAAGAGTTAGGGGGTAACTCATCCAGATGTGGGGATGGAAGTCATTGAAGTATTAGCCATATAGACTCTTTTGGTGACTCACATCTCTAAAGGTTGCTAAGAAAACCTTTCCCCTTCTCTGTTGATACGGAGGGCATGTTAGGTGGCTCCAGGGATGCCTTGGTTGGATGGAGTTATAGTCTGATAAAGTAAACCCAGGAGCCAGTGAGGTTGGCTAAGGTGGTCAGTTCATGTCCTTTCCCAGTAGATGGGGTTCTGGCAGGAAACTGCGGCTTAAGCTAGGCTTGGAGAATCTAGGCCTCCAGCAAATGTCAACTGTGCTGGAATTCTTACTTCTCTGCTGGCAGAGGCTTCAACCTGAACCTGAAGTGGGGGCTGCCTTCCCCTTTTCACATCCCTGGTCTTTACCCCACTTTCCCTTCTGTCTCAGTTTGAAAGGGAGGGTGTTATATAATCTACATCCCCGGAAGCAGTTCTTCCTTTGTACTTATTTTGGCCTAACTGTTAAATGATACTCCAGAAGTGACTTTAAGTTGGGTTTCTGCTAGTGTCGGGCTGAGGCACATGGTGTCAGCAGTTGGAGTTTTCCCTTGTCTGCCACACCTGCCTGTTCCAGAAGCTGGAGAGAGAGGCAGGCACTGCCTGCAGCCCCTTCCCATGGCTTGGTGACTAGTCACCTTGCAGATGTGGGTTTCCACTGCAGAATTAACTCCTTGCAGCCTTTCAGTGCTCAGGAGCCCTGCATGTCTGGGCCCACCCCCTGCTGTTTTCTCCATCACCCTTGGGATTTTTCCTCCCATGATGCTTTTCACCTGCTTCTCTCCTCTAACCTCTGAGCATCACACTCCTGCCTGCTCCATCTTTACCCAGTTCCTCTCTTTTCCTTTGAGAACCATTTCCTTGCCTGACGTGGCCTATTGCTGCCTGAAGGTCGACCTTTTTAAAATTCCCTTTTACATCCTAAAAACCATTCTCTCTCGTATGTAGAGATCAAATAGAGAGGCTTTGCCTAAACACCGCGGAGTTCTGCAAACTGGAGAAGCCACAGCATTCCTGTGTGATACGAAACTTGCTGTTTGGTGACCACATGTGGGGTGGGGGTGGGGGCGGAATAATATTTAGAGTCCCTGGCCTTTACTTCCCACAGGTTTTCTGTGAACATTTTGTTGACTTGAAGGTCCTTACTATATTTAGGGCTAGCTGCCACAGTCTGCTTCCCATTCCTAGCACCTGAGAGCCACTCTGCCTGCTGTGGTCTTGCTCTGGAAGGCTTCTCTGCTCTTATTCCTCTCACCGAGCTTCTTGACCTTCAGGACTCTACTACCTTTTAGCATTTTTTATCGCTTCTCTCCTACAGTATTTCCTATAAGAAATTTAATATTGTACAAAAGTACATCTGAGCAATGATTTCTGACTTAACACTTTGGTGACATTTGGTGACCTTTATAACAGATTCAACTCACAAACAAAAGAGCTTCCTCTCTCTTATATTCTGAAACAAGGGACCTGATAGGCATAGGTAACACCCTGTCCTTTGAAGCCAGGGTCCTGTGACATCATAGGCTTTGATAATAAGCAATGTGCATTTGGATTTTTTCAAAGCCTATTATAGGTAATGACGTAAAAATCTAGTTACCATCTTGGTGTTTTAATTTCATCCATGGCTCCCACGAGCTAGGTTTTTCTTTAAGCATAGGAATAGCTGCATATAATTAAACCTCATGGTGTCAAACATGATGTATGCATTTTCATATACATGGCTTTAGAACAGAGGTTCTCAACTTGTGAGTCAAGACCCATTTGGGGGTCAAACAACCCTTTCACAGGGATTGCATATCAGATATCCTGCACATAAGAAATTTACAGGCCAGTTGGTGGTGGCGCACACCTTTAATTCCAGCAGAGGCAAGCAGATCTCTGAGTTCGAGGCCAGCTCTGGTCTACGGAGTGAGTTCCAGAACAGGCTCCCAAGCTATACAGAAAAACCAAAAAAAAAAAAGAAAGAAAGAAAGAAAGAAAGAAATTTATTTATGATTTTATAACAGTAGCAAAAGTACAGTTATGAAGTAGCAACAAAAATAATTTTATGGTCGGGGGTCACCACAACGTGAAGAACTGTATTAAAGGGTCACAGCGTTAGAAAGGTTGAGAACCACTGCTTTAGAACATGCAAGAGTGTACATAAGATAATGAGGGACATCCCTGGTCCAGATGCTGGTGCAGCCATGTATGTTAACACTATGTTTCCTCTGTGGGCTCACACGTGCTCATGACTGGTACAGACATTCTCAGCTAGAAGTACAGCTTTCCATGAGTTCTTGGCACCGTAACACGTCTTCTGTAAACAGGACCTCAGACATCACAGTTAACGTGCAAGGCCAGGTTCATCTGCCCAGCTATCCCATACTTCCGTTCCCACTGGAAACCGCATCCCGATGAGATGTGGGCAGTCAGAGTGAAGCAGACATCACGGTGCCTCTGGCAGTACAGCACGCCGCGCTATGCATTATGGTTGCAAAACGCACACCGGAGGGCCCATGCACGAGGATGCTAAGGAGGGTGCATTTTTAGGTCCTTAGCTGTGTCCAGTTCCTACAGAGACCACACACAAGTCCTTGACGGCACAAGAAGGGCATGCATGGGCCCCGGTCCAGCTCTGTCCCTCTTGTGACTTAAGGCCCCAACTCCATCTAGATCAGAGGTTGACAGGTGTTCTCAGATGAACTATCAAAGACACAGCAGGCTGGACCAAGCCTTCCTTCTGTATTGCTCACATGTTTATTTGCTCTTAGGTGAAGTTTCTTAGAGCCAGAGATGCTGTCAACACCAGTGTAAAGTTGCCCCAGTGTCGGAAGCCTCCAGCTTCCATCGGCCATGGGCAACTGGCTTCTGATCAAAGGACCCTTCCGTTGCCACATAGAAGGTCTCATGTTCACAGGAGCCAGAGTTGCCATAGAGAACTCAGGGGAAGCCCCACCCCGCACCTCAAAAGAGCCCCCAGCAAACGAGCTTAGACCCGTGTTCGGTTCGTGAAGTCAGCCTTTGGAGGAGAGAGCTCACTGAAACTTAGGCATTTGCAGTGTTTTTACCTCCATTATTTTACAGAGTTCTAAGCCGGGTTTCCTGGCTGTTCTATGGACTATTGGGTGTTTGTGAGCCAGCCACAGGATCAGAGCCATCAGGTTTGAAATCCCAGCACTTGAGAGGCAGATGCGGGAAAGAGGACCATGAATTCAAACTTAGCCTGGCCCACCTACTGAGGTCAGCCTGGGCTCAGAGCAAGACTTCATTAATTTTTTTTTTTAAGTTTCTTGGAAAATATGCTACATGTTTCATATAATTAATGCCTGAAAACACTGAGATCCTGTTACCCTTTTTAAGCATGGGGTCCCCAAGTGAATGTTGTCACGTAGCACAGATAGTCAGAAGTACAGCATTATGGACGAGCCTCTCTCCAGAGGTACCTGCTGGCTTCAGGGTGACTCCTAAGGGTCCCTCGCCCTAAAGTGACAGTGAATTCTGCTGACTTAGAGTAGGTTCTAGAAGAAGCCCTCTCAAAGCAGACTGCAGCACACAGTTTGTCTAGATTTCCCTGCCAGTTGGAGTAACGCTTGACGGTAAAGCCAGCACTTGGGAGGCAGAGGCAGGAGGATTGGGAACCAGCTTAGTCTCTACATGGGACGTTCCAGGGCAGCCAGGGCTCCACAGCATACCTTGTCTCTAGGAAATTTTAAAAAAATGGAAAGAAACGGTTCCCTGATTTCCCCATTGGGACTGTAGTGGCAGTCTATTGTTACATCTTGTCCCTGTCACACCGTCCAAGTCAGTTCTGATAACTACACGGTGGGGTTACAGGATGGTTCTGTTTTGTGCCAGGTACTACCACACGTCACAGGTATTTTATCAGCGACTTTCCCTTTACGATCTGTAGGTCCAAACCAATGGGGAAAACTAAACCACAACAAAAAACCAAAATGGACTAACCACCTTTATTTCATGGTAAAAACGTGTTGCTCTTTGAAAGAAAAAAAAAAATGGCTAAATTCTATAAAACCAGAACGGACACCAATCAAAGTTAACAAGAATTGAGAATTTGTTCCCTTGAAAAAGTTCTAAATGTGGCCATATGCTTAGAGCTTAATATAGATTCCAGAGATGCTGGTTTTAGTTCTTAAAATATCCTTTAAGAGAAGATGTGTTTATGTGTATGGACACTTTGCCTGCATATATTTCTGTGCAACACGTGTGTGCCTGCTGCCTGTAGAATTCAGAAGAAGGTGTCAGATCCCCAGGGACTGGAGTTACAGGTGGTTGTGAACCACCATGTGGGAGCTGGGAACTGAACCCAGGTCCTTGGGAAGAGCAGCCTGTGCTCTTAACCCCTGAGCCATCTCTCCAGCCACATTTAAATATCTTCATTCTAGAACTCAAAACATGTTTTAGTATTAACAAAAAAAATTCTGGGGAAAAAAATCCAAAATCTTTGAAATTTTTCCAGAGAAAGACAACCAGGTCACATATCTGGGGCGGGGGCATTTTAACCCTTTACTGGCCCGTGGAAAGGGTTGACACAGTAATATGCACAGCATTATGTCTCTGCCATGTGTTTGTGCAGTGTGCTGACATGATTTGCCAAGTCACAAGTCAGAGCCGTGGCAGAATGCAGCTACGACGCTTGTCTGTTGCTAAGACTGTATTTCCTATTTACATTTCTTCTAGATTGTGGAGAACTGCCCTTTGACCTTTGAGGCCAGAGGTCAATTTTGAGCATCTCCCTCCACTGCCTGCTACTCTGAATTTTGAGAGGGAGTCTTTCACTGAACCTAGAGCTTGCACTAGGTTATGCCAGCTGTTCA
The DNA here is from genome assembly GCF_007827085.1 of Peromyscus californicus insignis. Taxonomy (NCBI): domain Eukaryota; kingdom Metazoa; phylum Chordata; class Mammalia; order Rodentia; family Cricetidae; genus Peromyscus; species Peromyscus californicus. The sequence goes on from NW_026294491.1 coordinate 16,155,641, forward strand.
GTGAGTCCCTGGAGATCTGCCTGTCTCTACCCTGCCCAGGGCTGGATTTCCAGATGTGTGCCACCGTGCCAGCTTTTTCTGAGGGTGCTGGGGCTCCAGACTCAGTCCTCCTGCTGCACAGCAAGCCCTTTCCTCAGCGCTGGCTCCCTAACCCTCTTGACCTTCTTCTGTTTTGAAAAGCATAATAATTGAGTTATATTAAATAGAGCAAAGGAGTGAGAGAAGACAGGATTGTCCACTTTTGGAGAGAATTGTGGTCATTTTGTGTGATGTGATGTCACATACTTCCCGTAACTGTTTATGCAGAGGTTGTCCTAGCTCAGGTTCTGGATGTAGTGGGAACTCGGCTGTAAATTTTCATTCTGTGGATTGAGTGGTGTTACAAGAAGCCTGCCTGCTGCCAGCTTTGAGAATAGGGTGCTGCTGTTCTCAGGGACCCTCCTTCCATCTAGGGGCTTAGTTTCTGTGAGGTGCCTTGGGCCTGAGATCTGTGAGTCCTCTGGGACAGTTTCTGCTGTTTTCCCAGCTCCTCGGCCTCATTCTCCTTAATCCTTTGGATTCTTGTTAAAGTGGCTCACTCATGAGCTAAGTCTTCTTCCATAGAGAGGCCCCGGTACATTCCAGGTAAAATCCCACCACAGTAAATCCATCACCACAAAACACTGCAGATTTCCTAGGCCATTTATTTAACTGATAGTACAAGAGAAATCTGCTAGCCAAAAAAAACCCCAAACAAATGACTTTTGGAATTTGTTTTAATGGGATTTAAATTGTCCTTATTAATAGCTGCGGGGACCATTTGTCTTAGTATTAAATGATACTTTTTTATGAACATGGCAAATCATGGCTCTCATACAGACATAAAATGAACATGTGTTAAAGATTTTGTTTATCTCATTAGTCATGAGAGAACCAGGCAAATGTAACCATTCCCAAGAGGCCCAACTTAAAACAGGGAAAAAGGAATGTGAGATACATTTACATCTGAAGCTGGCTTTACTAATGCAAGTGGGAGGCAGGGTGCATTGACTTCCCCAAGGGATGGTTTGTTTGTCTTGCTGTAGACACAATTTATTCTGCTTAGATCTGTTATCTAAAACTTAGAATTATCGGGCGTTTCAAAGGCAGTGAAAAACTGGATACAGAGAACCCAGGAGTGTGGTCCAGGCATGCATCACTCTACACTGGTGATGCCCAGTGGCCTCATGTGCTTGTATGAGTTCTAAGTGACACATTTGATGGCACCAGTGATGTACCAGCCTGCCTTCTGCAATATCTGAGAGGTCATGAGTCACTGTGTTCCTCTTTAAATATTTCCTCACTGTTAGAATAGATACAAAGTGGTAGGTTTTTTTTGTTTTTGTTTTTTGTGTTAAATCAGAGTCTCTCTCTGTCTTGATATTTAGCCCAGGCTAGCTTTGAACTTGTCATCTTCCTGTCTCAGGGTCCTGAGGGCTGGGGTGTACCCTGACATATCCATAAACTGCATCGTTAAAGAGCCTGCTCTGAGATTTTTGTGAAGTAAGGGGAGAGGGACACTGGAGGTGCAGAGGCAGAGAGGTGCACCCCACCCCCCACCCCTTTTGTCTAAGTAAGGTTAGGGCTGGGAGCAAAGCTGATTTCATTCTTGTTTAAAGCACAGGCTTGCAAGCCCAGGAGACCAGCCAGCAGTGTGGCTGCAGGTCTCATGTGAATGGAGTCTGTGAACGTCTGTGTCCATACAGCCTCCATCGTTGCCCTTTAAGAGAAATGGGAGAGATGCAGTGAGTGAAGGGCTTTTAGGGATGGGTTATTGTGATTTCCTGTGACTGCTAAGCCAGTTCTGTCTGTCTCCCTTTATTTCTTTGGATGGAGTCACTGGTGAAAATGGGCAGGTGTTTATGTGCACAAGCATCATAATGGAAGATGAGTTATATACCCCTGGAGACTTGTTGAGACTGGATGTCTGAAAGAGAAATGGCTGCTGGCTCAGGTTGCTGATTATTGGAATCGGTGTGAGGAAGGCAAATGAGTGAATGAGGTGGTCAAGCTGCTCTTCTGTAGCCTGCAGAGAGAGCATTGGGCTGGAAATCTGAGGGCTTTTTTTTTTTTTTAATGTTAGACCATTGTCTTCATAGATCTTGACAAAGTGACTGCACAGCCCTTCTCAAGAGCTAAAGCATCTTTAAGTTCCTCTTAGTCACTAGTAAAGGAAGCCGCTTTCATAACGAGTTTTCTAGAAGCAGCGTTTCCACCAGGAGAGAACGGCAAGCCACAGGTTGTGGATGGAGATGAGCTCTGTGCATCCATGTTTCCATCTGAAGCTCCTTGGCAAGTGATTGCTTTGAATGTCACACCCCTCTCCCTCTGTCACACACCTCTACTATGGACTCGGGGTGCAAAGAGCTCACAGGTACTCTGTGCCAGCCTGTTGCTAGAGCGTCCCCCCTTCCTTTACTAAAAACTGTTGTCTAGAGGACTCACAGCTCTTGGTGGAGTGAATGCTCAAGCAGAAACACCAAAGTCATTGTTGCACAAATCCTAAATGGTCTTAAATAAAAACCTGGAGTCAGATATTGGGGTAAATGCTGAAAGATCAGAGAAAACAAGCCACAGCCACTTCTCACCTCGCCAACTCCTCAGCCGATCCTGTCTCCATGAATCCTCTGACTGAATGCCTCTGTGTCATCATCTGAAAGGTCTCTAGTTCCTGTCTCCTCACACCTTATATTCCTTTCTCCACCCAGCCCTATCACTTCCTTCCCAGTGCTGGGATTAATGGTGTGCGTGCTTCCCAAATACTGGTAGCAAAGGCGAGAGATTTCAAGTGCTGGGATTAAAGGTGTGTGCCACCACTGCCTGGCTCTGTTTCTCTCCTGGACTGAATCAATCTCATGGAGTCCAGGGTGGCTTTGAAGTCACAGAGATCCAGATGGATCTCTGCCTCCAGAGTTCTAGGATTAAAGGTGTGTGCCACCCCTGCCTGGCTTCTGTGTTTAATCTAGTGGCTGGCTCTGTCCTCTGATCTTCAGGCAAGCTTTATTTGATACACAATATATCACCACAAGCCATGGCAATCTGAAAAGATGGAGAACATAAAAAATGCCACTAGTGTGAGGCTTGCAGCCAGACACTGGGAACTGAGTCCAGGCTTGATGGAATGCCTATAAACTGGTGGAGAATGGAGCAGGTCGGGTTTGCTGAACTAGGGGGAAATAATTGAAAGCACACAGTCCAAGTGCCAAAATCCAGATTCTTCAGGTTTTAGGTGATTTAGAGTATGGTGTTAACTGGCTAAGAAGGCAGTCAGCTTTCTGTTTTCTTTTGTTTCCTCACTGTATGGTAAGGGGAAGAAGGATGGGCTGTGAGGTGGCCAGGGCTTGCCGTGGAACTGGCTGCCATGCTCATCATTTACCTGTGATGAGTGCAAGTTTTTCCTGTGAGGTTGGAGTTGATAGGCATCAGTGAAACTTGTAGTTGTTCTTTGGGAACTTTCAAATCAAAGAATAATCATTGTCCCTGACAACTGTACCACCGTACTGAACTATTTTCTTCCTCGGTTGATGCCAGAGCGAGTCACACTCCACAGAACGGAAAGGCATGGCTGTTGAATGTGTGTGGGTTCTACATGTCAGATGGAGCCAGCTCTGTTGGTTTCGTTATTTTAAGCTTTTTTTTTTTTTTTTTTTTTTTTTTTTTTTTTTTTTTTTTTTGGTTTTTCGAGACAGGGTTTCTCTGTGTAGCTTTGCGCCTTTCCTGGAATTCACTTGGTAGTCCAGGCTGGCCTCGAACTCACAGAGATCCGCCTGGCTCTGCCTCCCGAGTGCTGGGATTAAAGGCGTGCGCCACCACCGCCCGGCCCTATTTTAAGCTTTTTCTTGCTTACAGTTTGCATCAGGGACGTGGGAAAGACATTGAGGGCTTTTGTTGTGGTGGTTATTCTGAATCAGGGTCTCCTGCAGCCCAGGCTGGCCTCAAAGAATCAGTGATGTAGTTGAGAGCAGCCCTGAACTTCAGATTCTCCTTCCTGTCTCCTGACTGCTGGGATTCCAGGTGTGTACCCTTATGCCCTATTTTATGCCTGCTGGGGAATCAAATCCAGGTCCTCCTCTATGTTAGGCAAGCACAATGCTAACTCAGACACACCCGGGGTTTTGAAGTGGTCATGCCATGACCTTCCCTCTGACATCCAAGTGTAGGCCTGTCAAATTTTCAAAACTTTCTGTCCCTAACAGGAAAAGGGTTGTTGTCTTCTAACAATAAATGAACTTTGAAAGTAGATAGTACTTGAAAGTATAGGAGACTTTGGGGAAAATTATCATTTGTTCAATACGTATTTTATCTTTTAAAAAGCCATTAAAACATTAGTGCTTGGTTCTGATAGCATGGATTGTGTAGCTGGAGTTTCCTCAGTCCACCTGGCTCCTGCCGCCACTCAGACCTAAGTAAACACACAGAGACTTATATTACTTACAAACTGTATGGCCATGGCAGGCTTCTTGCTATCTAGTTCTTATATCTTAAATTAACCCATTTCTATTAACTTGCTATCTAGTTCTTATATCTTAAATTAACCCATTTCTATTAATCTATAAGTTGCCACGTGGCTTGTGGCTTACTGGTACTTTTACATCTCGCTTCCTCTGTGTCTAGCTGGCGACTCCTGACTCAGCCTTTCTGTTCCCAGAATTCTCTTCTGTGCTTGTCCCACCTATACTATACTTCCTGCCTAGCTACTGGCCAATCAGCATTTTATTTATCAACCAAATCAGAGCAACACAGTCACAGCATACAGAGCTATATCCACAGCAGGATTGGTTGACTTTTAAAGGTGATCTAAAAACTATGAGAGTATACTGATGAGGTTTTTCCCAAGCAAACAAAAAGTATGGCTGAGATAGAGGAGAAAAATTGTTTGAGATATAAATGGATCTAGTAAAATCTGGAATTATTCAGAGACAACCAAGTAGAGTAACTCCTGATCACACACTGTGTCTTTCATCTGGCTAGGGCTGTTAAAAATGAGTAGCATCACCTGGCAGTGGAAGCACATGCCTTTAATCCCAGTACTCGGGAGTCAGAGGCAGGTGGATCTCTGTGAGTTCAAGGTCAGCCTGGTCTACAGAGCAAGATCCAGAACAGGCACCAAAACTACACAGAGAAACCCTGTCTCGAAAAGAAAATGAGTGGCATCTGGAAGGAGTTCAGTTCTGAACTCAGACCAGTGTTCATGTGAGAGTTGGACAGTGACACAGGCCAGTGCTGTGGCAATCATTAGGTTGCTTTCCACTCAGGTCTGGTATGTTGACATCCAGTTAGGGGCTAGTGGCTTGGCTACTGGAACCTTAATATCTGAGACTCTCGGAGGCTAAAGCTGGAAATCTAGAATCGATGAGCAGAGAGGTGTTGGATGAAGGTTAAAGGGACTGGAATAGATGGCCAGGTCAGAGGCATCCGAAAGGAGGAGTGGGCCCACCAGGTTCTTCCAAGAGTGAGGCAGAGGAGACGGGGAGGGTCTGGGAGGGATGCTAGTGGAGACCAGTCACGAGTCTGCTGTGACTAGTTTAGGGGACCGCAGAGGGGGCAGGTGCAGTCAAGCATATGCTCCTACTATTGACAACTTACTGTGAAGCAGACATTACTGTCTGAACCATTTCATGGGAGAAACATGAGTTCAGACCAGTCATCTAGGACTGTGACCTGGATACTTCCTAACTAGTGTCAACAGTAGACGTTAGAATGTGTAGAAAAGTGGTAAACCCAGGAGCTAGTGATGGCAGGAAATTGCCAGAAACCTAATTCTCCTGGGGTTCCACAATAATTCAGAGGCCGTAGAGCCGGAGAATTGGCTCACCAGATAAGAGTGCTGCCTGTTCTTCCAGAGGACCTACCACTTATATTGGACAGCTCAAAACCACCTTTAACTCCAGCTCTAGGGGGACTAACTTCCTCTTCTGGTCTCCTCATACAAGTAAAAATCTTCATTAAAAAAAAAACAAAACAGAGATCTTGGACTGAGCCCCAGATAAGGGAAAATAAACAAGCAAACAAAAGGTGATTCATGTATGGGGACCATTCTGTAGTTAGAATCTTAGATGTGGAGCTATCTTATGCCAGAAAACTTATTGGCAGAAGAGTCCTGACATGAAAAGGACTCAAAATTCACTTGAGGTTGAAGAAGACAAAAGAATTACGTGTGTCCCGTGATAAAAGCAGGACAGAGCATAGTGAGCGGGGCATGCGCAGACAGACCTGAAGAGAATAGGTTCCGAGGAAGCTTACGGCACAATCTGAAGTCAGGAAGAGGAAACACAGGGTTTCCGAGTGCATCTGTAACCTCTGTCTGGTCAGATTTCATTTGGCTCCAGGGTGGACATTCCCATGGTCTCTTCTTAGAGTAGAAGAGGCATTGGCTGCGGGCTTGATGTTCGTTTCCACTCCTTGCCTGTTAAAGATGTTAAATAGGGGGCTGAACTTCAGCGTACTGAAAGAATAAATACAGAATCACAAACCCAAATGAGTTGATGGGTTTGTGTGGCCCGACGAGGGTCTAATATTCCTTGAGAAGCCATGTAGTGATAAGTGTGGCTCATATGTGTGCCAGTTTGGCTCCCACAAGATCTGGTGATCTTCAGATGGGGTCTCTGTGTCCACTGTATGTTCATTTTTTGCAACAAATTCTTCCTCCATCTGGCAAGGTAATTTGAAGTTCCACCTAGCCAGAACTTGGCTGTTGTGAACTGGTGTCTCTGTGGCTCTGCTTTTCAGGCTGTACCCAGTCCAGCGTCAGCATAGTGAACCCTTATGAAGGGCACTAAGGAGTAGGATTTTGTGTTCCCTTCTAGGTCTGGAGACCTACACATATATGTATAATTCTAGGACTTAACAAACCTAAAATTCTATTTCATTTAAAACCTGACTCCAGCAAGTAGGAGAAAGGATAAAAGCTGAAACATTTCTATGCGAAGGGAGCATACAAGGTTTTTAATAAAGGGGTTAAATTACAACTTGACTCAGCTGTGGCTTCTCATTGCAAACCTTCAATCCTCAATGTTTACCCTTTTCTCTTGTGCCTCTAACAGTCATTGAAAAGAAGTAACAGTTCACTCAGATTTTGTGGTATCATATTGACTAGTATTCATGTTTCAAATATAATTGCCAAGGTAGCCCTACTTATACAATAGTGGCGTGCCTGTTACAGAATAACTAGTGAGTTTCTGCTTCAGAGTTGCCCACAGGAGGGAGTTTCATGCCTGATAGTTCTAGTCAAAAGTCCCTGGGTTCTGGAGGTCGTAACCTGCTGCTTTTTTGTTGCTAAATGCTCACGCTCTCAAATTGTCTTCTTCATAACTATGCTTATAACCTGTAGACCTGGCCTGCTCTCAGCTACTGTCAGAGAAGCTCCTTTTTTCCCCCAGTAGACAGCAGTCAACAGAGAGTTGTGTAACTGGTCACAGCACTAAAGATACGAGACTCCGTGCTCAGCCCTCAGCAGGTCTGATCAATCAATATCAATCCCACGACCACTGCGGCTGAGGGAACATCATGGAAGCAGGGGGTGGAAGTAATGTAAGAACCAGAGATGTGGGGAGGTTAAGCAGTGTCTTCTAGAAATGCCATGCTGTTGCTTGCACTCTTGACCTCACAGCAGCTGTGGTGACCTACACAAGACCTACACCAGATAAAGCCAGCCCAAATCTCAGCACAGATGGAGCCCTTACTGAGTAGCTAGGTAGTGGCAGTTGAAAGTTGCTGGGGAGGGAGAGTCATTCTTTATTGACTGTTACCACTGGTGGGGTGCCCAGGTACTGTGCATACATGGGCAGCCCTAGCTCTAGACTTAGTGGTTTATCAAAAACAAACAAACAAAACTCGTAAGTTGGGAGGAGGAGGCATGAGGGAAGTTCAAGGGAGAAACGGGGAGTAGCTATGGTTATAGTTCCTTGTATAAATCTGTGCGGTTTTTAAAACAAATCTAAAATTAACTTATTTGTTCTACCAAAGAACAAAAACACAGTAAAAAAAATCGATATAATTGCTGTAATTATGTTTAAAATATAGTTGTTGAAATATTTGAAGTAAAAGACAAATGTGAGTTCTATATATGTAGGTAAGCAAGGCCAGATCAAAACTGTACCTCGAGAGATTCCAGATGTGCTTTCACACCGTCATTAGACAGTTCTATTGCTTAGACTGAGGCACAGCCTTCTCAGCTGGGTTGACAGGTAGATCTATGCAGGAAGATGTACCAACCCACGCACACCATCTTTAAGTAAAGTTTAATTATAGGCAAGTTTGCAAGCTTTCCAGAGGAATCCATCAGCCTCCTCCACGTGAAACTGGCTGAATCACTGGTTACACCGATCTCCCTTGAATATATTGGAAGTTGGCACATAAAGTGATGTTTATATATTTAATACACTGTGGGTGTCTTTCTGTTGGAAAGGGAACATACCAGTCAGTGCCTTTAGAGGTTAAAGTGGTAGGGAGCCAAGAAACTATTAGAGATTATAGAATGCTGTTGAATCCACACATATTTTTCAGAGGTCTTATACACATTGCAACATATTTATCAAGGAATATCTGAACGTGCCAAGAAGTTTCTAGTAATAAGCATGAGCATATGAAGGAAATGTATTTGCAGTATGTTGGAGGTAGGGTACAGATAGAAAATGAGCTGGAGGGGTGGTTCTGTGCTGTGGTAAGATGAACTCATGTGGCATGATAAAGTTGGAAGGAATGAATCTTTGTCTAGAAGCATATACTAAAACCTAAAGGATATCATGTCTTTTTAATTTTAAAAATTAACATTTATTTACTGTGTGTGGGTGGGCGAATGCCACACACTTGTGCCCTGGTGTGTGTTTGGAGGTCAGAGGACAGCTTTCAGGATTCTGTTCTCTCCTCCTACCATGTGGGTCCCAGAACGCAGGTCGTCAGGCTTGGTGGTATGCACCTTTACCCTCGGAGCCGTCTTGATGGCCCTGGGAATATAATTCTTAATCTATGGAAAGCCTAGAATTCGCCTCTAAAACCTTTGTGAGGCAAACACAAATAGGGAATGCCCCACACACCAGGCCACTGAAAGCACCTCGAACACTTCCTGAAGAGAAGGACAGGCAAACAGTGCGTCGTCTCAGCCCAGTGGGAAATAGAGAGAGTGAGCTGTAACTTAGCTCTACCAAAGTGCCGCTTGCAGAGAACAGGCTGAAGGAGCGGGAAAAGGGACGGGTAGATAATGACACATGTTGGGAGACAAGGAGGAAGATGTGTGCTTGGGGGAGACCATCACAGGAGAAGCTGCGGCAAGGGACTCCTCAGTGGAACTGTGGTCCTGTGTGCATGCCTGCAGCTCCACCAGAGCAAGGGAGAAAGCCAAGAAGTTACCAGAGCATAGAGAAGGACAGAATGCCCCAAGACAGGGGCGCCTGGAGCATCACCAGGTGCTACTGCTAACCGTGGGACACTTCTGTGAAGACGAATCATTAATCTTTTCAGATGCCATCACCGAGACTTCTCCTTTAGAAAGGCACTGTCCTTTCAGACGATAACTTATGCACATTCATAGGCGGCTCCCAGACACACTGAGACAAGAGTGAAGTGCAACTTTTCCCAATGGTCTTGGTTGGGGGTGGGGACTTGGGAGGAACAAGGAAAAGATGAGAAAATTCGTCATAGAAAGAGTACTGTAGGCACCCTCTCCTCATCCCATATTACCCTTAGCTTTCATTTGTTTTGGAAACTGTACTAAAGACAAAGGGACGTGTCCGTGGATGTTTGAAAGAGTTCCAGATGCAATTCCGGGTAGCCCTAAGCACCAGGCCTCCACCTTTATCTATCTTTATTCTGTTCACACCTGCCCTTGCATGATGCTGACCCCATCACCAGATCGTCTTGTTCCGTGTCACTGGGGAACTCTGCGTTCAGAAAACAACTGTGTTTGTGAAATATTCAGAGGAAACAGCACAGCGAACACCAGCTGACGAAGTTGAGACAGTGCATGGTAAAAAGCCCCTTGAAGGGTTGTGCCACTGAGAAAGCCGTCATCCTTAACATGCTAGGGTCCTGATTTTTAAAGGGATGCTGGCAGCGGTGTACCTGAAAAGAACCAAAGGCTCTGGATTAAATGCATTTTCCTTTAAATTGTGAGTTTGTAATTGGGGTGAGTCGTGCCCTCTGAATTCCCAGGTATGAGTGTTTTAGCCATACTGTAAATGTTTATGAAGAAAAATACACAGGAACTTGAAGCATAAACTACACACGTGATTCTGACGCTTAGAAGGAATCTTCTTCTCTATATGCATATGTCCCTAAAAAGAAGCAACATTCTAAATCCTTATTCATGTTTCCAGATTACTCCGGGCATTTTATACCAGTATGTATAACGAAACCTCGTGAGGAATATGAGAGACTTTGCTGTCGGCATGATTGTTTAAAGCATATTTTTCTTGATTTTATCAATACAATGATTAAGGTGGAATTTTATTCATACTTACATAATTGCCATCTTCCCATTGAACTATTTATTCATATTCTTCACCCAAGACCTTATGGGATCGTTAGTGCTTTTTGTCTTGATTTATCAAAATTCTGTGAATGAAAAAAAAAACAGGCTTTCTTTTTAGAAGCGAGAGGGACGGCTTCTTGTTCATTTTCTGGGGCTTTCGTCAAGTTGTTTTTCCTTGTTCTCAGGAAAAGCAAATTTTTAAAGACAGAGCTCTCACAGCTCCCATTGTTTACGCTATTAAACAGAATATTGCTTTGGACAAGTGCTTGGTGAATCTGTGTGTGCTTGAAGGACTGTTTCAAGTTGCTCTCCCTCGAGGACACACGTCTCCAAAGACTAAGGTTAAGGCCCGACTCCCGCTTGGCAGAGTGGGTGACCACGAGGCACAGAGGAACAAGAGGCTGAGGACTGTTTTCAGAATGTGTGTCTTTGTGGAAGGAAACAAAACGAAACAGCTACTTGGTTTGTAGCACGTGGGACTAAAAACAAACGCTAGGCATTTTTCAAATGATAGTTTTCCTGATAGTCCATTTACCTAATTTTAGGTATTTTAACATTTCCTACACGTTTTCAAGTTTCTTGAGATCACCCAGGAAGCTTGAAACGCAGACTTGAACATACAGGCGGGGAACCCGTTCTGAGCTACCCCGTCACAGTAACATCTGGAACTTTCTCCCCCCAGACAGCACAGAAGTGACCTTTGAGGTCAAGGCCAGTGCCTGGCTGACTAGGTCTTTGGCTGTTTGGTTCCTGATGTCGTCCTTGATTGTGACTCGAAAGTCTACAGAACACATCAGTTCTGTCCTCTGGTTTCTTCTTCCAGTAGACCAGACAGAAAGAGGTCATGTGTCGTGTGTGTGTGTGTGTGTGTGTGTGTGTGTGTGTGTGTGTGTCTGAGGTGTCACGTGTGTTTTCACGGGACTTGCTGGCCTCCTGTGTGTGTGTGTCCCCTTATTCTGTAGTGACAGCCAGCAGTTGTGTACCAGATGTTTTGTGAACGGTTCCAGCTGTTTGCTGACAGCCACATTCTTCCCTGGCTGTGGATTACAGTTCTGTGGGTTCAGACCAGAGGCAGGACCCCTGGGGCCGGCCATGTACACAATGACCTGTATTCCTTGGAGAGAGTGAAGATCGGTCATTTCTGGCTCTGAGACCTGCCTGCATAACTTGCTCTTATCTCAGCAGTTTCCTGGGGAGGCTTTTTCCTGGCTTAAGCCAGTGTCCCCGCTACACTACCCCCTCATTTGTGAGAAGGACCTCCGAGGTCAGATTGGGACTACGTTGCATTCCAGAGGGACAGTATTCCGTTTGGCTCTCTTTGCCTTATCCCGACCTGGGCCCCAGGTCATTGCTGGCTTGGGTATTGTCCCCTCACCCCCCCAACCTCACAAGAGCAGCCTGTCCTTACACTTACATGTGTGAATGTCCCTTGGGCAGTGACCTCATTGTGACCCCTGTGCGGACTCCCCATTCTGATGTTTCCAGATTTCCTCCTGGCACTTGGTTTTCTCACCTCCTTCCCAGAATCCTCTTCCTTATCTCTGGAATATAGAAAGCAGATGCCAAGAACTTAGTCCCACTGTGTTTCTAACTTCCTGTTCCTTTCCTGGTTCCTCCGCAGCTTTGGACCTGTTCAGCACCCATCTCCCACCTGTACGGCACCTCTGAGGTTATCTCCGAGGTTAGTCTGTGTCACCACAGATAGAATGGTTCATATGATAAGTTGTCCATCCCTGCCGCCCCACTCCCACCCCCCACCGATACCGTTCTCACACTCTGTGGAGACAGCTGTTGCTGATTATTTCTTCTGGCGTACCCTGATTCTGCTTCATATTTTGCTTGCATTTTGCTGTTCTTTTCTGAGTTGATGCCGAGGTTTCCCTGAGTCTCTGTAACTGGGTTTTGGATTGAATAACCATCTTTGTTAAGTCACTCAGGACTCCTGGCAGAGAAGAGGCATGTGTGACCTCTGGTCACCACTCCTCAGGCCCCTTCTCCAGAAGTTGCCAGGCCTGTGGAGAAATGATAACAGATTGGCATCTTTGTGTTTCTAAATCTTAATCGCTGACTATACTGAGAAATTGATGTCTCATCAACAAAAGGCCTCACCTACTCTCTAGCTACCTGTGCATCTCCCCAGGCTCAGAGCTCCCGTTATCCAACAGAAGAAGGGCCCGTGGGCTCCATCTTGGCACATAAGTGTAACTCACAGCCTCTCCTCCTGTTTAGGTGACGGGGACGCCTACCTCTAAGCAGAGCTGAACAACTGACTGGAAAAATGTCTCAAGGCCATTCCTTACGCCTTCTCTATTGGCTCCTGTGTCACCAACATGTCCCAGATGCGCTTTCTCTGTTGAGTTTGAGCATCATTTTTCCAAATATAACCTTGATAGGAGCTTGGCATGGGCCTTTGTGGTGTTCATACAGACTATGGACACCAGTTGGGAGCATCATTCCCATGAAAACTAGGGTTTTGAATTTGAAGTAGATTTGGTTTCATACTGTTTGTTTCTGCTCTCCTGTTGGGTGCTAAGAGGGTAACTTTTTTTTTCTGTTTTAAACCAAGGTAGTCAAGGGGGGGCGTGCATTACCCCGAGCATCATGTTAGGAGGACACCTGCCATAGGTGATCCGTCCCTCCTTTATGCCAGGTGTGTTGTCTGACACACCTGTGCTGCTCACCAACATTTGGCCTCAGATGCAGTCTGGCCCTTCCAAGTTCTCATCTTGCAGAATCATCTGTAGTTGGGGCTCATGATGACGTTCAGGTTTCCTCTCTTGGATAAAAGTGAGACGTGGCTAAGTTCCTCGGCTCATGTGAAGCTGCTGTATAAAAAGCAAGTGTCCTGCCTGGTTGGTTGTCGCCACAAACTAGAGCTGTCCGAGAGAAGGGGACCTGAGCTGAGACAATGCCTCTGTAGGACCAGCCTCTCTGCAGACCTGTAGTGCATTTTCTTGATAATGATTGACATGGGAGGACCCAGTGCATGGTGGATGTGCCACCCGTCGGTCCTGGGTCCCGTAAGGAAGCAGGCTGAGGGGCTGGAGAAGTGGCTCAGTGGTTAAGAGCACAGGCTACTCTTCCAGAGGACCTGGGTTCAATTCCCAGCACCCACAAGGCAGCTCACAACGGTCTGTAACTCCAGTTCCAGAGGATCCGGCATCGTCACATAGAATATATATACAAGTAAAAGACCAGTGCACATTAAATAAATAAATAAATAAACCTTAAAAAAAAAAGGAAAAGAAAGAAAGCATGCTGAGCAGGCCATGAGGAGCAGAACCAATAATCAGCACCCCGCCATGGCCTCTGCATCAATTCGTGCCTTGAGGGCCTGTCCTGACTTCCCTCAGCGATGGACTTAAACTATGAGCTGAAATAAGCGTCTCCGGTTGCTGCTGTTGGTGGTGCTTTATCTCAGCCATAGGAACCCTAACTAAGGCACAAGTCTATCTCTGAGGAATCCAGAGAGAAGTTTACGTGTTCCACAGTAAATATGAGCAGCTGCCAGTCACTCTCAAGTTGAATTCACTTCTGCTGCTCACCAGAGTGGCTTGCCAACCTAAAGGAAAAGTCCTCAGAATCAGCCGACGGGTCAGTAGTGTCTCAACTGTGACTAGGTTCAAGGAAAGTTTGAAGCCAAATCCCGTCAGCATATGGGATGTAGTACGTTTGTTTTGTGCCTATCAAAGCACAGTGTTCGGGAAATACCAGTGGGACAAGCTCTGCTTTCCGTCTACTTTGATACAAAATCACACATTAGTACAGAAGGCCGAGGAGAAGGCCAGGCTGTGGCCTGGGAAGCCAGCTGTTGATCCACAGGAGGACCTCCAAGCTGCCCTCCCTCCCTCAGCTGGGGCAGGGGGCACTGTGCCAACACATTAGCATCCCTGTTCTTGGGACTACCTTAGAGGTTAGATAACCTGCATATAACAAGACAACCCCAAACTGCAAAATAAAACAACTCGGGTTAGTTTAAGAGCATTATGCGGTTCAAAGGTGAAAAGCCTGGATGGCTCCTGCACAGGACCCTAGGTCAGTTCTCAGCACCTGTGTCAGAGACCCCAGACGACCTGTAACTCCAGCTCTAGAGGGACACAGTGTCTCCTCCGCCACTCACTCGCACGCCGCCCCCCCCCCCCACGTGATTAAAAATAATAAAAGTAACCTTTAAAAAAATAACTTTTATGAGTTCGAGGCCAGCCTGGGCTACCAAGTGAGTCCTAGGAAAGGCGCAAAGCTACACAGAGAAACCCTGTCTCGAAAAACCAAAAAATAAAAAAATAAAAAAAAAAATAAACTTTTAAAAACATTATAGTATGACTCCACGCTAAAGCAGTGTGGAGTCTTAAAGCCGAGCAGCCATCTGACACAGTCCTTTCCTGTCGCTGTCACTAAAACTCCCGACAGCAGCTTGATGAGGGAATGATTTGTTTCCTGCCCTTGGTTACTTAGGCCCAGGCGCTTGAGCAGAATAGCATGGTGGCAGGAGTGTGTGTGTGTGTGTGTGTGTGTGTGTGTGTGTGTGTGTGTGTGCATGCATGAGTGTGTCAATATGAGTGTGTGTGTGTGTGTGTGTGTGTGTGTGTGTGTTTTCGGGGGGCAGCTGTTCATATCACTGTGGATTGGAAGCAGAGAGCTTTTACAGAAAGTGGCCAGGGGTAATATATTCCAGGGGTCTCAAACCCCGTGATCTATTTGCTCCCCATACCGACAAACTCCCAGTCAGCTCCACCAGCTGGGGAGCAGCATTAAAACAATCAATCAAACAACAACAACAACATCATCATCATCAAACAGGAGCCAGTGGGGACTTTTCAGATTCAAAGCATAGTACCACATTTTCTGCATTCATTCTCTCTCTACTCCCTCCCTCCCTTCCTCCCTTCACCCTCCCTCCCTCCCTCCCTCCTCCCTCTCCCCTCCTCTCTGCCACTCTTTCTCTTCCCCCTTCCCTCTTCCCTCTTCCCCCTCCCCTTTTCCTTCACTCCCCTCCCCCCATCAGCCCTCCAAAGACTCTCAGTGACTTTCGCACTGTCACAGAGCTTGTTAATGGCCACTTTGGGATTGACTTAGGGAGCCCACATATTTTCCTCACTATATGAAAAGACTCTGAGCTGACTGCAGAGTCAAGACATTAGAAGTGGGATATTCTGAGTGAGGTGTTCAGGCTCTTCCGGGCTTTCTCTCTGAGGTCAGTCAGCACCCTTTGGAGACCTAGAGCTTTTTTTTTTTTTTTTTTTTTTTTTTAAGCCTTGATTATATATTGATTTTTGGACAAAAATTCTAAGCTTAAGACCATGGCCTTGTTTATATGGGTCCCCCAGATTTGGAAATTTAACTATGATCACACAACCCAGAACACACCCAATCTCCTACCCGCCTAAGCTGGAAACTTAAATCTGAAATGCTTTGAAATCCAGGTCTCCTTGAGTGCTGTCTTGATGCAGGAAGCCCAAAGTGCTATAGCTGGCCTGGTGTGATGGTGACACTCTAAGACAGGCGTGCAAAAGGCAGTCCCAGCACTCAGCTTCACATTCTGCATCTAGGGAGCATGTGAAACCAACAAAATGTGTGCTGAAATTTGCTCCCAGGCCTCAGCCATTTCGTCACACAGGTATGCAGATACCCACATCCGAAGAAAAGATGCAAACACCCCCAGTCCCGAGTGCTCCAGGTAAACGACACCTGCGTCAATCAGTTACTTTACTGCTCCTGCGACAACACACCACAAACACAAGCAAGGTAGGGAGGAAAGAGTTGCTTTTGGCTTGTGGTTCCAGTCAGGGAGTCCACAGTGGCAAGGAAGAGATGGCAGCAAGCAGGAGCAGGAAGCTGAGAGATCACATCTTCCGCCATAAACACAGAGGGAAAGAGAGTGAACTGGAAGTGGGGTGAGGCTGTGAATTCTCAAATGCCGTCCCTGGTGACATACTTCCACCTGCAAGGCTGGAACTCTAAAGGATCCACAGCCTCCCAAAACAGCGCCACCTACTGGAGAATCAAGTGTTGAACTCTATGAGCCTGTGGGGGACATGTCACATATACTGCATTTTAAAAAGCCATTATACTGCCTAGTAACTGCAACAGCTTTCACACTGGCTGCTCCTGACAGCCCAGCCCCTTCCCCTGCACCTCCAGCCCCACTGTTGGCCAGGCAGTGACAGAGTTCAGCGAGATTTAAGAAGTTAAACCCAAGACAAAAATGAAAAGACATCTGAGACAGGAGAACGCAAATTCCTCTCTCCTGTCTCTTTTTCATGAGTTTAAGGCTGGCTGGATGTTTCAGTGGAATGTACACCTCCTCCTTTCAGACCAGGATGTGGGATTTAAAAGGATGGCTTTTATTTGGGGTGTTGTGCGTGCAAGGCATGGGCTCAGTCAGACAAGCAGTTGCCTGTCCGGCTCTAACAGAACAGACTGTGGATAAAAGACTGAACTTTGGCGCGGGGTCGTGGTGGGATGACACTTCTGCTCAACAGTGCTCAGTCGCAAGGACAGGACTCAGCTATAGACTGTTGGGGGAAGACTAATGTCCTAAACTATGATATCAATCACACGCAACCGTCCACAGAATGATTAATGCAGTCATCCGAACCAAGTGTTTTCTTTGGAGTTTTCCGCTGAAAGGAATGAAGAGAAGAATGTGGCAGTTCAGCATTCCACCATGTTTCCAGGGCTGGGGTGTTTGGGAGGATGGAAGCCCAGGAGTGGAAACAGAACACAAGGCCATCTTCCTAAAACCACAGCAAGGGGCCGGGCGGTGGTGGCGCACGCCTTTAATCCCAGCACTCGGGAGGCAGAGCCAGGCGGATCTCTGTGAGTTCGAGGCCAGCCTGGGCTACCAAGTGAGTTCCAGGAAAAGGCGCAAAGCTACACAGAGAAACCCTGTCTCGAAAAACCAAAAAAAAAAAAAAAAAAAAAAAAAACCACAGCAAGGCTTCACCTAGGTGCGTGGAGCATCTCAACTCTTCAAACATGCTTACTGAAAAACGTGTTTGAGGTGTTCTCCTAAGAACCATCATTGGCTGATCAAGTCTGTGGACTTACAGGTGGAAGCCAGAAGAACACTTCTGTAGGAAGTGTTGAGCTCCGCAGAACAGGGCCCGTTTTCTTTTTCTCTTCTGTGGTGGGCATACAGCACAGCTGCATTTCTCTGGTGAGGGATGGTTGCTAGCCGGTCTCCTCTCTTCCACGGGAGGTGACACACTAAAAGGCAGGAGCAGATGGGTGGGATTGGAATCGGAAAACCAAAGCTCTCCCAGGCCTGATCAGAATAGTCGAAGTCAGAATTAACGGTCTCCTTGGAATTGAAGTGTCCAAGACTATGCCCCTGTGCAGACATTTTCTACAGTAAAGAGCTGTCGGTAGGTTCAGTAACACTATAGGTGTGGAAGACTTGCTTGGTTTTTATAACATCCACGGTGTTGGGTATGTCTACCCACTTTCCAACAAAAGCAAGGGCTCGGTAGCCTTTGGGGGACTTTGGAGACTGCAGGCACGGTTGTATTGAATAATAATTCACTTTCTGGCCACTAGGTGGTGCTCATTCACTTCCAAATTTGCTATGGAGGCGTTTTCTTCTTTTGCTTATAGTTCTGTTGTTGAAAAGAGGGTAGACAACCAAATTATCCTTCAGCCGAGAGACCCTCTTCCTCTCCAGGTACAGGTGTATGAGAATTTTAATGTGGTTATTCAGCCTGTGAAGTAATGGGTTTACAAATTAGCATACCACCTCCCTCCCTCTCTCTCTCTCTCTCTCTCTCTCTCTCTCTCTCTCTCTCTCTCTCTCTCTCTCTCTTTGTGTGTGCGTGTGTGTAAAACTAATTTATATTCAGCAGAAGCATTTTGTCACTTGTATTGGACCAGTACACAGTGATTACAACGAATATTCTCATGGTTTTACCTGTTTTCCATTGTGGATTTAAGAGTCCTGTAGATTCTTAATGCAATGCCTATACTGTGAATGAGCATGGCACGTCCGTGTTCTGAGGAGCACAGGGTTCTCCAGGCCTGATGGTCATTGGGTCCTCAGTGTTGCAGCAGACACAGGAAGTAAAACTGAGGACGCTTGAGACTGGACTCTGACTGTGGGTAGCATTCGGAGGTTGCCTCATAGAGGCATCTTAAGGGAAGTCTGTGAAAGTTAGCTAGCAGATTTGGAGAGAAAAACCAAGCTGGGTCTAGGCAGGAGGCTTCCCGAAGGAGCAGTGAGGAGAGCTGGAGGTAAGATGGGGTTCCCTCCTAGCTTCTGGCGGGTGGGCATCCTGTGTACCCTGTGCCCTACTTTTAGGACCCCTTAGACTTAGAACATAGGGAAGACATTTTAGAAAGTTTGGAACAATCTTAAAGCTGTTGCAAGTGGGATTAAAAGACAGGATGAGGGGGCTGGAGAGATGGCTCAGAGGTTAAGAGCACTGACTGCTCTTCCAGAGGTCCTGAGTTCAATTCCCAGCAACCACATGGTGGCTCACAACCACCTGTAGTGAGATCTGGTGCCCTCTTCTGGCCTGCAGTCACATATGCTGTATACATAGTAAATAAATAAATTTAAAAAAAAAAAAAAAAAAAAAAAGACAGGATGAGGAGAGACCCGGGCAGGAGTAGGAGAGGGGATAGTGCAGGGCGGGGCTGGGCAGCAGCGAAGGGGCTGATTCAGGGAGGTTCAGCTGCAAGTGTCGCTCCAGGGGCCAAGGCACCTCACACCCTGCAGCATTCCAAAGCTGCAGGGTGTTGTCTGTTGTGATCTCATATCCAGGTCAGAGCAGTGGGTAGACTTAAGAACCTGGGTCTCTCCTTTCCTTCCTTTCCTGGCCTCTCCCGTGGATTGACCAGTTGCGCCACAGAAAGTGTGACGTGTTCAGCGTGGCATTGAATTTGACCTCCAGGGTGGGCTGTCAATGGAGGGATCCCAACATGGGGGACATGTGTGAAGTTCAGGTTTAGTCCCTACCCAGTGGTTCTGGGTCCTTAACCTGGAGAATTCCTGCTTTGGAAGAAGAAAAGGATTTGGGTAGACGACATGGTTATAAGTGTGGAAGGTGCCTGGGTATTTACTGATCTCTGTCCTGTACTGGATAGAAAGGACTCGGGTATCTCATTGATCATGACACATTGATGATCATACCCAAATTACCTGTTTCTTGACTTTATCACTAACACAAATGGACATAGAACTTTCCACTTAACCCCAGAATGGTCTTGATCTGCCCCAGGCCAATAAGGTGTCAGAACACCCAGACTGCTAAATTCTGGGAACCCAGTGAAGGAGAAGTGGAGACATACTCTGACCAATAGACTTGTGCTGAACGCCACTCCTCCCCCCATCTGCTGGAAGATTCCATCCATGTCTCACCCTCTCTCCAGTTCCTCTCTGTGAGCCTGACAGGCCTCTCCCCTCCCTGCAGCGGATGCTGCAAGCCTTTCTTCTTGCGGTCTGTTTTCTTTGTACAATAATCAGTTACAATGTAGAAAATGATGTAATGTGGTTTTGCCTCCTTGCACACCTCTGTACGTGTTGGGGAGTCGTCTTTACTGACATGTTCCCCAGTCCTTGGCCCACTCCCTGGTCCAGTGAAGATAATTAGAAATATCTCTTGAATGACTGAACACATCCCTATTTAATATTCAGTGAAATACACAAAGCATGGTGTGTATTAGTTACTCAAAATGAACTCTGGATAAATATAAAATGTTCTCTAGTGGACTTTGTTGCTGTATTAACTTTAGCTTGTGAGGATGTTTTTATAATAAATCATCACAGTTTAAATTGTGGGTCCAGAGTTGGAAGACGTTGCATTATAGGACCAGTCTCTATAAAAACCACCCTGAGTGGTTTTCTAGGGCAAGTTACCAATGCTGCCTTCTACGTTGGTTCTCCCTGTTAAAAACAACAACAACAAGCATTCACAGAGCTATAGCTTGGATTAAATAAATTATTGTATTATCTTTAGAATGAGACCAGGAATATAGCAAGAACTTAATTCGCAAGTCACATTCATAGATACCTTATTTTATTTCACAGTGGCATGATTTGCTTATTTTGCAAATCATTTTTGAAGTTAAATTGCTTATCCAGTTTTCTGAAGAGGGAAAAAAAACCACATTCACAAATGCACAATTTGGGTACTTTCTCATGATTTCAATTCCAGTGATCACACAGATACAATGCAGTAAATACTGGGTTTATTGCGGAATATTTTACATGGGGGCCACCAGTCTTAAAGCAGGGAGTTTAGGGAGGTATGAAAGTCTCATGCAAGCCTTTTTTTCCTTTTCATTCCAGATCCCCACATCAAGGTTTCTGGGAAGAAAGATGATGTAAAAGAAGCCAAAGAAATGATCATGTCTGTCTTAGACACAAAAGTAAGTGACCGGGAGTGCTGTCAGCTGCCAGGACCCTCCATGCTGGTACCCAGGGAAAACTGGGGAAAAGAAATAGGGAAGGTTTGAACAGGCACGTGTGATTCTGCTGGTGGGAGGAAGGTAGACAAAGTGCTTAGTTTAAATAGTTTCTATCATGCCAAGTAATTAACTAATCTTATGTATATATGTTATATATGACTACATGTACAGATGTATGTGTGCACATATATACCATCTCCAGAAAGATACATTGGCCCCAGTTAGTACAGGGTCAGTAACAAAGATGATAGAAATGAGCACATTGGCTTTTCTGAGGTCACAGGAGCCCTGGAGCCCGTGTGTGTGCATGGGTGTGCTTAGGCCGGCCTAGATGTTTGATCTGCTGCAAGTACATATAAGAAGCAGTAATGACAGAAACTGAACCCATGCAAGCATACACTTGTTTGTGATGTTCCTTTAAACCCATCGGGAGCCCTTGCCATGTGTCAGGCATTTTATAGTAGTTTTATCCTCAAAAGTACCTCATTACAGAGATGTTAAAGACTTTGGCCAGCATCTCAAAGCTGGGAATGGGGGAGGTGGTTCAAATCCTGGCTGTGGTTCTTGTCCCCACTACCTGCTACTTAGTATTTTGTTGAATACTTGTCCTGTCTTTTTTTTTTCTGTATTTTTTGTGTTCTCTCTCTCTTTTTTTTTCATTTTTAAGAATTATTTACCTTGTAATTATTAAGTATTTTATGTTTTTTTCCCCTCTCCTAGGAAAGGGGATTTTCTCTTGTATTTCAAAAGTGAAAGTGAAAGAAGTTAAGTTTGAAAATAAGAATATTTGGGGCGGCCGGGCGATGGTGGCGCACGCCTTTAATCCCAGCACTCGAGAGGTAGAGGCAGGTGAATTTCTGTGAGTTCGAGGCCAGCCTGGGCTACCGAGTGAGTTCCAGGAAAGGCACAAAGCTACACAGAGAAACCCTGTCTCGGAAAACCAAAAAAAAAAAAAAAAAAAAAAAAGAATATTTGGGGCACAAGTCAAAAATTTATGATTTTAGAAGGTTTTTATATTACTGGTATTTTAACATCTTGAATCTTACTGTTCAGGAATGCCGTTCACAGCCTTGAACACTCAGAAAGATGTTTACATTGGTCTTTTTAGCTTTACATTAAATTCCTCGGAATTAAATACTCGGGTGCCACTTAGACCGCTGCCTTTTTATTCCCCACATCTTGAGATTTTGCATTTTCTTTAATGTAACTGAGCCTCTGTTTGGAGTTCAATTACTCAAGGCTTTGGCTGCCAGAATCCATGCCTTTGAGTTCTTCTCTATTTCTCCCCCATCAGCTGGAATAAGGGACGGTTGTATAAGGTTGGGCAGCCATGTTGACACTACTGTGTTTAGGAAATCAGGCAGCATGTATTGTCAATGCTGTGTAATTTCGGTGGGGGGCTTGATTTCTATTTATGGTTCCCCATCATCATAGTTCCACGATCCAACATGGCATCTTTAGTCATGTGGTCACATTTTCATCTGTCTTTCATCATTTGAACTGTTTCATGAATAATGCCTTTAAAAGAAAAAAAAAATCCTGAATAATTTATTTGTTTTTGCAGCTGACTATATTTAATTTTCTGACAATGTACTGTGGTTAAAAAACTTGTCACCTTCTGCTGACGAATTTGTTGCAAAATGAGATTCCTTCTTAATGAAGAAGCTGGTAGAAATCTCTTAGGCTGAGATTAGCCTGTTGAGAAATCTGCAGTTTCCCACAGAGTCCGTTTCTGTTAATACTAAAGTGCCGTTAAGGGCAGAGAGTGTTTGGCATTGTTAATGCATCGGGAAACAACCCTGCTTCTGCACAGAGCAACCGCGTCACGTTGAAGATGGATGTCTCACACACAGAGCACTCCCACGTCATCGGCAAGGGCGGCAACAACATTAAAAAGGTGATGGAAGAGACGGGCTGCCACATCCACTTTCCTGATTCCAACAGGAACAACCAGGCAGAAAAAAGCAACCAGGTGACTGTCTCTCCACACCCTTGAGGTTCAGTATGCAGATCCCTTCCATGACATGAGAGCAAAAAGGAGTCAGAGTAATCTACTGACGGCAGACATTGTGGGTGCTGTGCTCCTCCCCGCCCCCTGCCCCCCGCCCCCCCCCCCGAGACTGGGGTGCTTTGTTGTTGCAGATCCATGATTCTCTGCTTAACCTCTAAATAGTAGAAATCAGGGGTGGGGTAGTCTCAAAATAAAGAGCATGATGAAGAACTGAGAGAATCTCTCAGGCTTGTCTCGCCCCAGCAGCCTTGTCCAGTGCGTGGGTTCTGGCCACACAGTGGCAGAAGTGGTCCTCCAGGTCACCTTCTAAGAGGCCGATGCGTAGGCACCCTGCCTCCTCACACTGGCAGGATTACAGCCATTTGCTTAGACGTACTCCTGGGGCTGCTTCACTTTGGAAGTCACGGGTCCCCACGCAAGCACTCCCGGTCCTTGAAGACTGCGGACTGTTGCTGTGTTATTTAGATATGTCCTCTCTTCTTAGTTAATCTCATAGTGGGAATCTGTCAGCTCGGAGGGTGAGTGGGGGAGTGATTTTGTGCTGTTGGGATCTCTATGAGGCCAGGTCAAAAGCCTTGATGAAAGGCCCGGGCATTATTCAGAATACCTGACGGTGGCTGTGACATGCCGTGAGAGCCGTGTCCTGGAACTCGGTTCTCCCACCCAACGTAAGACTAATGCTTTCATGGATGGGTCATTGAGGCCCAGGGATCTATGGAGAAAGCTGGAGAGGTGGATACCTAAGGCCGTGATTATTTGCCAGCTGATTGGAGGAAGAAGGCGATGGCTAAGAGCCTAATGCATCCATGTCATTGCTGCTAATATGGAACTGACACAGAGTTTAGGCAAAAGGGGGAGAGTGCTGTGGACAAAAATAATGACGATAACGGGGTCAGAATGGCTTCCTGGAAGCTACTGGCTGTGGTTAAGTCCAAGTGGAGACATAGACCAATGGCCAATTATTGCTGGATGAGGATCTTCTTAAAATCAAATTCTGGTTTGATGCGTCTCAGTTCTACTGAGGTTTATTTGTCATGAGCCCCAGGGCTCTTGTTTTGAGCAGCAAGGGTGTGGCTGCCTAGGAAGGCCGAGGCGGGCTTGAGTGGTGGAGTGAGCCTGGCTCTCTTATTTTGCAGGTGTCTATAGCAGGACAGCCAGCAGGAGTAGAATCTGCCCGCACGAGGATCCGGGTAACCGCGCCAATCTTTGGGATTGTTCATGCATGCCCACCACATTTGCACAACGAGGGGCTGGAATAGCATCATCGCCATTTAGTAACCAAGTCCCATTTTCAGTAAAGAGGAGACAGTGGGAGAGGGTGCCTTCATGAGCACTCTGACTTCTGTTAGCTGGTCCCTGTGGGAGGCATTTCGAGTCAGTATTTAGACCACAGCATCCAACGTTTATTTATAAATGCTTCTCGATTGGAGACTTTCTGGAAATGTTCTGGCTTTTGCCTGACTCTGATCAGATGGAGGCCTGATGGAGAATATCACAGGTCCAAGGCTCCTTCCGTTAGGAACGGTGGCACGCCGCACTGGATCTCGGCCCTCCCCTGAAGACAATTCAAGTCTCAGGACTCATCTTTAGAAATGAGCAAATGTGTCCCCCTCCCCGCAAACACCAGGCTTTTTTTTTCACTGTTGCTTTGGGTCCTCTTAGGAGCTGCTTCCTTTGGTGCTGATGTTTGAGTTACCGATTGCTGGGATTCTCCAACCAGTCCCGGATCCTAACGCCCCCTCCATCCAGCGCATCTCACAGACGTACAGCATTTCTGTGTCGTTCAAGCAGAGGTCTCGAATGTATGGTGCTACTGTCATAGTACGAGGGTCTCAGAATAACACTAATGCTGTGAAGGTGGGTGGTTTAAAGTGATGGAAAAACACAGATCATGCAAGTTTTCTTTTTATTGTTGTTGTAGTTTTTTGAGACAGAGTTTCCTATGCTGATCTTAAATTCACAATTCTCCTGCCTCAGCCTCCCAGCTGCTGGGATTGTAGATAGGCCTATGCCACCACACCCAGTAGAAGTTTTATGCTTATGATTAGTAGACTAATTGGTTTCCAGAATTTTCCTTTGTGCTGCTTGTGGGCCCATAGAACATGCTACTGATGTTCCCGTAGTTGTTGGAGGTACAGTAGAAACTTTGCCCATATGGGGGTGGTTGTAGTTGATGGGATCACTGCGCCCCTCCCACAGTCTGCCCTTCTCTGCTAGGAAGGAACAGCCATGCTATTGGAACACCTTGCGGGAAGCTTGGCATCTGCCATCCCCGTGAGCACACAACTGGACATCGCGGCCCAGCATCACCTCTTCATGATGGGCCGGAACGGGAGCAACGTCAAACATATCATGCAGAGAACAGGGGCGCAGATCCACTTTCCTGACCCCAGCAATCCACAGAAGAAATCCACCGTCTACCTCCAGGGCACCATCGAGTCTGTCTGTCTGGCAAGGCAGTGTCTCATGGTAAGGCTGCTTCAGTCAGCTTTGTGATGCTTTCCTTTGACTTCCTGGCATACCACAGGTTTTCACACTGACCCCACAAACCTACTATTTAAGGAAGCAGTTTTGAGGTCCAGCCCAACAGGAAACGTTCCCGGTAAAAGGAAATAAACGGGAGAAAAAGGGCCATTGTGCCTCCACAGGCCCAATTCCATTGCATAGGGAAGCAATTTTCTTATATTTTTCTTAACTTAGACTAAACACAGACGAGATTTGAAATGAGTGTGCTTTGTGGTGTGGATGGGAGGCGACTATTTACATCTGACATGGGGTACCGGTGTACCGTTTGAACCTTCAGTGGAAAACTAAAAATACTGTTTTAATGGTCATCTTCAAAGGCTGAAGGGATGACTCAATTGGCAAAGTGCTTTCCACAGGAACATGAAGATCCCTAGCACTCACTTGAGCAGGCAAGGCTGTAATCCCAGGACTAGAGAGGCAAAGACAAGTGGATTCCTGTGGATTGCCGGTCAGTCAGTGTCGCCTAATCTGTGAGATCTAGGTTCGTTAAAGAGACACTGTCTCAATAAGAATAAGTAGGTGGAGAGTAAACAGTAAAGAAAAGCAACTGCCATGACCTCTGGCCATCACATACACCAACACATACGTAAAAACTTGACCTTTGGCGATCGGAAACATTTGCATACTTAATAAATTTCCTATACAAATAAAAAGGCCATTTCACTCATGAATTTGAATGCTATGAAAGAAAAGCATCAGTTATGTCATTCAAAAGCACTCCAGTGTATGGCATCTCTCTCCTTCTGTGTTTATTCGAGACCCCAGTGTGTGTTGGTTGGTGTGTAGTAACAGCAGACAGCCATATTGCTGGGCTGGCAGAGACTCTTATAAACAGCCGGCACTCTTGGGTTCGATGCTTGGCCTTCAGTGACATTTGAGTCAGAAAGCATCAGGTGTGACCTATTAACTTGCGGAATTGGTCTTTTTAAAAAGTCAGAAAACCCAGGTTTGTATATAATTGATTCCATCCCCCCAACAGATGAAACTTCCGAGAGTCAGTCAGGCCAACGTGAGATTTAAAGATTCACCTTTTGTGACTGTTGGGTTTTGCAGTCTTGTTTATTGGGTTGTATTGTCATTAACGCACTAGCCGTGGGCATACTTACAAATCGGGACTGCCATAGTTACTCTTCATAGTGTCTTCTTTTCCAGGGTCCTTAGGTGTTATTTTTAAGCTCAAAATGCTTGAAGAAAAGTTCACATATTCATATTCCTACTTTGGCCACACCTGCCAAAAATATAAAAGTATTTTGAAAGGCACTATTAACCGATATTGAAAGAAGGGAGAAAAATTTCAAAGGTTTTAAGGACCTTTTTTTACTATCTATACAAAAGTCACTTTTATTCATAAGTGAAAGGGCACAACCCACTCCATTTTGATCACAGTGTGTTCAATGTTGTTGTCTGATGCACGTGAACAAAATCCAGCAACCAAGGGCTTGAGCTGAGCAGCATTCTGTGCAAGAGGAAGAGCAGTTGTGTGGCTCCTGGCTGTGGCGATGAGGGCCAGGAAGAAAAGAGCAAAGAAAGCCAAAGCTAGCTTCTGTAGTGGGAAGAAAAAGGATTGAAGGTCGGGACAGTGGTTCACTGCTCATGTTGGGAAGGGTGGATACAGCTTTCACTTCCTTAGAAGGAGCAGTTAAGAAACCTCTGAGTGAGGTACAGACTCCATCTGAAGGACATT
Organism: Peromyscus californicus insignis; assembly: GCF_007827085.1. Taxonomy (NCBI): domain Eukaryota; kingdom Metazoa; phylum Chordata; class Mammalia; order Rodentia; family Cricetidae; genus Peromyscus; species Peromyscus californicus. The sequence goes on from NW_026294491.1 coordinate 16,182,752, forward strand.
GAGAGTTGGCCCTGGCCTGGAGGTAGAGAAGGATCCCAACCATGCAGATTTGTGGTGGGATAGGCCAGGCTGGGCCGCAGTGGAGGGTCAACCAGCAGTTGAGTTCTCCTAATTCAGGATGCAGTGACATGGCTCCCCTAAGTCCCTGAGCAAGGGAGGGCACATGATTCGAACCTCAGAGTGGCCAAGAGTGTTCTTTTGTATCATTGCTAATATAACTGAAGTCAGACAGTGAAGGATTTTTCCAAAGTAAACATTAGACTAAAAAAATAATAATAAATTTATGCCAAACCCATGAGCTTAACACACACAGTTTCAATCCCCCAGACAGCCTCCTGCCCCTCACCTTGGTCCCACCGTATCCATCCTTGTGAAGATGTGAATGTCATTTAGTTTTCATACTCAGTGGTGTATTATTTATAGCTCTGCTCAGGTACCGGGTGCCATGCAGACTGGCTTCTGAGATTCCTGCTGTCTTTTCTAGGGGTGTCTTCCTCTTGTGCTGATGTTCGATATGAAGGAAGAAATTGAAGTGGACCCACAGTTCATTGCACAGTTGATGGAGCAGCTCGATGTCTTTATCAGTATTAAACCAAAGCCCAAACAGCCAAGCAAGGTTGGTTCGGAGTCTGTGCCCAGTGAAGCATCTGTAATGCCGTTCTCTATGCACGTTGGCTGTTCATTTACAGGGGACTGACTTCTAATATGCATGTTAGTGTATAACAACAGTATACGTTCGTAACAGTGGCCTCCATGATCTACCACCGTTTTCTTCTTTTGTTTATTTTTTTGGAGTTCATTTTCATTATTTTTCTATAATTACATGAAAAAGAAACATCTTTTTTTCTAACTTTGTGATTTTTACGAGAAATCAACCAAACCAATCGATAAATAGGCTAATAAAATGAACAGACCGTTCTCAAAAAATGATGTACAAATGACTAGCAAACATACAATGTTCAGCCTCAATAGCCATCAGAGAAATGCAAATTTAAAGTACATGAAGATCCCATCTCACCCAGTCAGAGGGGCAGTCAGCCAGAAAATGACTAAGAGCAAATACTGTTGGGGAGGTGGACAAAAGGGAGAGCTTTCACATTGATGGGGGAAATATGTAAACTTGTCAGACCGTTATGGAAATCAACACTGAAGTTCATCAGAAAGCCACAGTAGACCTACCGTATGAATGAGATATACCCCTCCCAGGTATTTATCAGAAGGATTCTTTGTTTGCAATCAAAGCTAGCTACAGGCTTTATTTAGTTGCTAGGGAATGGCTAAGGTGATTTATGTGATGTGTGTGTGTGTGTACCTATTCAAATCAACTTGTAGGACACTTCCAGAACTTACTGTATGCCAGCCACTGTGCTCCCTAGCAGAAGAGTTGCCTTTTCTGTTCCGTTCCTTCCTTGAATAAAGGCCACGAGTAATGAAAATGCTCAGTTTACTTAGCACTTTTCTCTGTCCCGTGCTGTAGAGATTCGGTCATTACATGGACGGTAAAGGTGCCGTGAGAGAAATCTGATATCAGGTGCCCGCAAGAAGGTGAGGAGAGAGGAGTGTTCATTCATTAGTGTTGTGAACGCTGTGGCAGCCCCTCTGCAGAGCAGCCTGGGACCCTGTGATGGCAGCCCCTCTGCAGAGCAGCCTGGGCCCCTGTGATGGCGCTGCTGGCTGTCGCTCTCTATCAGCCTTTGTGCTGCTGCTGCTGCTGCTGCTGTGCGGGCTGAGCAGGGATGAAAACTCCCAGACGGGAATGACATGTTAGGTGGCAGTGTTGACATGCCAACATTTTCTAAATCATGAAGCATTGGCTGATGTGGGGGTTGGGGATACCCCAAATTCACCACTAGGAAGGAAAGTAGGATTAGGAAATAATCTAGGGGCATGTTAGCAAAAGTCACAAAAATGTCTTTGTTTCAGGTAATGACAATGGTATATTAATCCTGGTTGTTTTTTTTTTTTTTTTTTAAACTTTAAAAGCTAAAAAGATATGTAAACTGTGACTGTGGGAAGTTTCGAAGTTCGTGGACTGTCTTGAAGAAAAATTCCAAACAGCCGAACGTTTTTATTAAATGCTGGTTTGCATTGCTTTATGAAGTCTAGTGAACGGAACTTGACACTGTATAGTTGGGCGTTACAGAAATGTAGACACCTTGCCTTAGTGCACAGGAGTGTGTCACTGGGTAAAAACCAACCAGCAGACATCTTAATCTGTTTGGGCTGCTGTAGCAACGCCAAAGATTAGGCAGCCATAGATGAAGGAAGTTGGGAATCAAGGAGGCTGGCGAGCACAAGATTCAGGCTGGAGCAGGGTTGGTGTCAAGTTAGGACCTGGGTCCCCATTCACATAGAGTGCTGTCTCACATAGAAAGGCTCTCTTCCTCTTCCCTCCCCCCTTTCTAATTCTATTCACTTTTTGTGTGTGTTCATGTGTGGGTGTGTGTGCACACATGCATGTGTGTGTATGTGTGTGTGTGTGTGTGTGCATGCATGAGTGTACATGTGTGTCCATATCCACAAGTGGAAGCCAGAGAAGGATGTACAGATGGTCTTCTCTTTCCACCACATGGACTCTGGGGTCAGAGAGCCCTAACTTACTAAGGTAAATAAATCCGCCTAACTTTCCATTCTAAACTTCTAAACCACAGATTCATCTTTTGGGTGGAATGGTTTGTATGTGTGTGTCTGTCTCGCTTGTGATTTCTACATGAGTCAATGTGGTATTTTCTGTGCAACTGGGGGGACATCACCCTCACCTTCTCTCAGGGAAAACCCTAAAAGAAAAGCTAGCCCAGATTCTGAGTGAGTGGGATGGAGTGAGTCCAGAGTTTGCAAACAGGCCATTGGTTTGGGACATTATGAAGCCTCCTGCTTGACTAATTTAGCTACAGTCACCATCAGTATCAGCCTCCGAGAAGGGCTTGTCTATACAAGGACAGGATTCCAAGAGCTCAGGAAAAAATGGGCATATGTCAGGCCGGACAGACTGCTCAGTGGCTGGGTTCTAACTACCATTTTAACTGCTTTCTTAGTCAAATTTTCCTTTCTGCCACTGTGTGAGTGTGTGGATGTATATGTAATTATAGATGTTTAGAAATGTAGTCAATTATATATATTAGAGAGATTATATATGTATATATAGCATATATATGCAAGCAGTAAGGAAAAACACACACACATGCATATAACACATATCACAAGATTTGCCATCTATGTGTTCTCACTGAGGGTCGGGGTGCCTGGAGATGTTTTAGCTAACCATCAGACCATGATGTCAGAAACGAGCGACTGTTACTATGCAGCGTGTATGTGGTAATGAGTTTATGATTTGGCTTCTGCAGATAATGGCGGGGGGGAGGCTTCAGTATGAAGGCCAGAGGCTGTGTAGTAGGACAGGGCTTTGATACCAAGAATTTACTAAATCTCTTAAGCATCTCTGGATAGGAATCCCCACCCCAAAAGGTTGGATGGGAACTGGAACCTTCAAGCTGCCTGGAACAGTACACACACACACACACACACACACACACACACACACACACACACACACACACACACAGAGTAGGCGGTAACTAACATATTACAGCTCTACCAGGAGAGGCAGAGGCTGATTGAAGGTGGTACCCCCCCTCCTGTGGACTCCTCATTTGCATTTTCATTACCCCCTCCATTCATTGTATACTACCCCAGTGTCACCTTTTTTTTTTTCCCCATTATGTGTTTTCATAGTCTGTGATTGTGAAAAGTGTTGAGCGAAATGCCTTAAATATGTATGAAGCAAGGAAATGTCTCCTCGGACTTGAAAGCAGTGGGGTTTCCATAGCAACCAGTCTCTCCCCAGCATCGTGCCCTGCCGGCCTGGCATGTCCCAGCCTGGATATCTTAGCTTCGGCAGGCCTTGGACTCACTGGACTAGGTATAAAGTTTATTATTACCACTGGGGAAATGCTTATCTGGTTCCCTTTCTTTCTACCATTGTGCTGTCTAAATGCTGTTTTCTTCTTTGAGCCCCAGGGTGGGGTGAAGAGCAACAGGACCTGATTCATAATCTGGTTTTGTTGTTGTGAGGCTCTGTGGATTTGGGTTGCCCAGATTCTCCCTATGTTGGCATAAATAACCCCAGGCTGACTGCTTTTATTTTCAGTGGCTCTGTTTGTTCTTCTAAATTAAGAATGCCATCGAGATTGAAGGGAGCGGGGCTGACGCTGATGTATGTGTTTGTTCTCTCTGGCTTTGCAGTATTGCCCTCCCTCCCTGGAGATAAAGATTATCCAGTTTGTTCCAAAAAGTAATTGCAGATCTGGAGGGCAGCTGGAGAAAGGGAGGGGAGAGCCCCTGAACCCACCCCCAGGGTTAGGCTTGGTAAGCCCAAGGTCACTAAGGAGAGCAAGCGTAGCTCATACCACTCAACAGTGTTAGGTTGTTAGGAAAGCAGAGTCCTTGCTGTTCCTGACACAGTGTCCTCATCTAGGGGTGGCCTTTCTCACAGGCTGACCAGGAGCTCTGCTACCGTTAGACCAGGCTCACCGTTTTTCTCCTTGTGTCCCAAATGCCTTCATATAAAATTCAAGTACAGTAGGCCAGCACATCTTTCTGCTTCATCCAGAGTAGATTTGAGGCAGGAAAAAAAATTTCAGCAGATGTTTTAATTTTTTTTCCTTTTTCCTTTAAAATATATAGTATGATGGGCTATGTTATAGTTTAGTGGTAGAGTGGACATATACAGACCTAGGTTTATCCCCAACACTGAAGATAATGTGTGTGTAACTCGTTGGGGCTCCAAGTTGCCATACTTGAGCACCACTACAGTAATGCAGGTTCTTCGTTGTCCAAAGCTATCTCCCACACGGACCTGAACAGTCACAGCTGCACGGTAATGCTGTGGACCAGGACATGGCAGGGAAGTTAGTATGACCCAACTCTGTTGTGTTCTAGTTGAGAAACTGGGAGGAGAGGCAGAGTTCCCGAGTGGAGGAGAGCATCTCTTGACTTGACCATCCAACTCCAGTAACACTTCCAGAAACACATAGAAATGAACATTTTTAGACTAGAGATCCCAAAATTCCCAAAAGAGAATCTCATTAGTTACAGCAAGCGTGGGATGCTCGGAAACATAAATGAAAGCCAGCCCATTTCCTGGGCAAGCTTCAGTCATTGGATTGGAGCCCGAAGAAGTCAGCGTGTGTTCAGACATACAGAGAACCATCTGGTAGTGCATCCTCTCTCCTAAGTACCAGACAGTCAGTCTGCCACAGGAACGGCGTCCCTAGGCACTGCCAGGTGTGAACGCTTGGAAAGGGATTTGTTGGGAAGCTGATAACAAGTGAGTCACTTGGAGAAATAAAAAAAGAGCTTTTTCTTGAACAGAGGTTCGTCCATCCGGGCTTGTCAGCAAGTCTAGTAGTACTCAGTGCGCCTGACTGCTGCTGTGTTAGCTTGGGCACATCTGTCTCCTCATTCTCATGGTATCTATTAAATGGGCATCTATTGTCTCTCTGAGGGTGAGCGAATTCCTATGTTGGAGTTGTGAAAAGAGACATTTCACAGGAATATCTGAAATAACATCTTTGAAGGAAAGCCTGTCACCTGTATTTGACAGACTAGAAAGTGTCAGGTTTTACTGGTGCCCGTTCCAAAAGACAGTCTGAACGCCTTCCCCTGTTTCAGAATCTTGAACTTAGGTACTGATTTGACTCTCATTCTTTATAGGTTTGTTGGGGCCCACCACCTTGTCGCTCAACACTTCAACCACCCCAAACTCACTCTTGAATGCTCTCAACAGTTCGGTCAGTCCTTTGCAAAGTTCAAGTTCTGGTACCCCGAGCCCTACACTGTGGGCACCCTCCATCGCTAACACTGCAAGTGCCACAGGTTAGTGTCACTCAAGTATAATCAAGAGCTGTGCATTCTTAGATACTGCTTGGTTTTTTTTTTTCAAAATAGAATTTACAAAGGATTCCATTTCTTCAAGTGAAAATCACTCTTCAAAGCATCCTCTAGCCCAAAGGCAAATCTCCCGCTGTGTAAATTAGTTAAAATGGAGCTCAGAAAAGCCAAGAGCTTTTCATGCAAGCAGCGCCTCATCCGCACAGGTGATAAACAGGTTAGAAAAGCAGCTGGATGCTCAGGGAACAATGGCCAAGGCACATGAAGGTTACAAACTGAGCATGGCAAACAGAGCTCGACCCGGAGGAGCTATTTCTTAGTCACGGGCTCAGGTTCAGCTTTCTTCACCTGTGCTGTGAGGGGTCTGGAACAAATAGAGTGAGAAGTGGTATTTCATTTTAAAATGGTTTTATTTAAAGAAAATGGTCGTGTGTGTGTGTGCGTGCACACGTGTGCACAACCAAGGTGCACATGTGGCAGCCAATCAGTTCCCTCCTTCCAGCATATGGGTCCCAGGTTTCAGACTCAGGTCATCAAACATGGAAGCAAGGGCCCTTACCCACTCACCAGCCTGCCTTTATGATTTTTTTTTAAAAAGATTTGTTTATTATGTATACAGTGTTCTGTCTGCATGTATCCCTGCAGGTCAGAAGAGGGTACCAGATCTCATTACAGATGGTTGTGAGCCACCATGTGGTTGCTGGGAATTGAACTCAGGACCTCTGGAAGAGCAGCCAGTGCTCTCAACCACTGAGCCATCTTTCTAGCCTCCATTTATGATTTTTATAGTAATGATAAGTCTATTTACAGAGATGTTGTTATTCTTAATTTCACAGAGAAAGAAATTTCTCGTGTTATCAAATATAACGGTCGCTTCTAGGTTGTTCCTGGTCTCACACTGTCTTCCCGAACCATCACAGGTTTCTCTGCTATACCACACCTTATGATTCCATCCACTGCCCAGGCCACGTTAACCAATATCTTGTTGTCTGGAGTGCCCACCTACGGGCACACAGCCCCGTCTCCTCCGCCTGGCTTGACTCCCGTTGATGTCCATATCAACGGCATGCAGGCAGAAGGCAAGAACATCTCCACTTCTTTAAATGGACACGTGCAGGTAACGCCCTCCTGGGAGGTGGGGTGGTCTGTGCTTTGGGCAAGAGAGGAGCTACTTGAAACTTGGTGGGTTTTTTTGTTTTTTTGTTTTTTTGTTTTTTTTTTAATGTGTGTCCACTGACATTATTTCTAAATGGTGCTTTTATTTTATTTATGATTTCAGCCTCCAAACATGAAATATGGTGCACTGTCCACGCCGTCGCTTGGGGAAAAAGTGCTGAGCGCCAGTCATGGTGACCCATCTATGCAGACGGCTGGGCCTGAACAGGCTTCTCCCAAGTCAAACTCTGTGGAAGGTTGGAATTGTCCTCTTCGGACAGGCTTGTAGCTTGGATAAAGGGACACACACAGACACACACACCCCGGAGGGTGGGTGGACAGGAAGACTGCAGAGGTTCTGAATTGGTTTCATTCACCAGTGCCTACCTTAACTATGTCTTGCATGAAATGCCAAAGAACGTGGTAAAAGATGAACCGAAAGGCACTTTCCACAGAAATACCACTGTTCCATTATTGTGTAATAGGAAAATATCAGCTCGATCAATGTTTGCATATGAGTTCACCCCTAACAATCTCGAAGAAACATGATTTGGGGAGTAGTTCATTGGAAGAGCATTGGAAAAGGAAGATGAGAAACACGAGGGTCCCACCAATGTTTATATGCAAATATAGATCTCCCCTTCTGTCCCGACAGCCTTCATGGCACACAAGGGCCCCACTAATGTTCATATGTAAATACATACTCCGCTTACTCCAGTCTTCAGGAAACACCAGGGTCTTCCCTTCAGGTTGCATCCTGGAGACCGCCCGAGCTTGCGGAGGTGTGCCCTCCTTGCAGCTGAGACCACTGTCAGGGCTCTTGAATTGGCTCTCCATAGAGACAGGACTTTGATTTTCTCCGTGGCAGATGAAGATGACCTTTCGATTTTTCTTCTTTCCCCATCCCCCACCCCCTCTGCAGGCTGCGATGATGCCTTTGTGGAAGTGGGCATGCCTCGAAGTCCTTCCCATTCTGGGAATGCTGGTGACCTGAAGCAGATGCTGGGTCCCTCCAAGGTCTCCTGTGCCAAGCGACAGACGGTTGAGCTACTGCAAGGCACGAAGAACTCACACCTCCAGTATGTATGCTCATCTTCCTGGGAGGAAATGGTGGTGTTTTGAGCTCAGTGGTTAAGACTAACTCAAGTCAGGCTAGATCTCATGGTGGGCTCTTCCATTCCCTCTCCTAATTAGATTTTAAAAACTCAATGAATAACCTCTGTTTTACCATTGTCCATCTTTATAATCTTCCCTCATTTAGTGATTGGCTTTCCAACGGTGTCCTCAAAACAATCCTTCTCGCTCTGAAACTTAGAGCAGTCTCTCGGCTATTCAGCCATGAGTAGGGGCAATTTTTTTTTTTTTTTTTTTTTTTTGATTTTTTCGAGGCAGGGTTTCGCTGTGTAGCTTTGCGCCTTTCCTGGAACTCACTTGGTAGTCCAGGCTGGCCTCGAACTCACAGAGATCCGCCTGCCTCTGCCTCCCGAGTGCTGGGATTAAAGGCGTGCGCCACCACCGCCCGGCTTTTTTTTTTTTTTTTTTTTTGGATTTATTTATTTATTATGTACACAATGTTCTGCCTGCATGTATGTCTGTCTACATGCCAGAAGAGGGCACCAGATTTCATTACAGATGGTTGTGAGCCACCATGTGGTTGCTGGGAATTGAACTCAGGACCTCTGGAAGAGCAGCCAGTGCTCTTAACCTCTGAGCCATCTCTCCAGCCCCCTCCTTCATCTCTTATTCAAGGTTGCTATGGACCTGAGAGGCTGAGTGAGACCACCCATAGTTCACACGCTACCCCAACCCCCATTTTCACCTAAGTGACCAGTGTCTACAGGGCCTCAACACTGCATTCTCCAGCTCCTTCCATACCTCTCCCCAGGAGGGGCCCCTTCTTGCTCCATGCTAACCTCTGACTTCAAAGCCTCTGCAGCTGTGTTGATGTGGGCAGATGGGCTTACCCGGGCTGTGCTCAAATTTTGCATGAGTCCCTGACAGATGTACAAACATCACAAATCTTCTCTGTACATCTGTTCCCTGTGTACCACAAGTGGAATACCATGTGTACTTCCTATAATGCGGGTGCCTATATATGGCAAAACAGTTTTCACCTCTGGCTGGAGACCCAGAGTCACCCTTGAGCAGTGACCTTGGACAAGGTCCTTCCTCATGTGTCTGGTGGGATGACAGCATCACCTTTGTCTCCGTGCGGCTGCATCACGGCATTGCCCTGAGGTGACACCTGGAAGCAGGTGATGGTAGAAGCACACACACACACACACACACACACACACACACACACACACACACACACACACACACACACGGGAAACGTGCGGCATGTCCGTGCGTGAGGGGGCAGTGAATTCCCAACTCTCTTTCACAGCAGCACTGACAGACTGCTCTCAGACCCTGAGCTGAGTGCCGCAGAAAGTCCTCTCGCTGACAAGAAGGCTCCAGGGAGCGAGCGTGCCGCCGAGAGGGCAGCAGCCCAGCAGAACTCGGAAAGGGCCCGCCTGGCCTCACAGCCACCGTATGTCCACATGCAGGTAATGCAGGCAGGCGCTGTGGTAATGCATCTGCTGCAAAAGCAGTCACCCAAGGGCAGGGCGCTGGGCTGGGCATGCAGGAAGCAGGGGCAAATGTTAGCCTGTCCTCCTGCACCCTGGTCATTGGGAAACTCAAATAGATAAGCAGGAGTTTGGGTTGGTTTTGCTATGAACATTAAGGATGAAGTGCAAGATTTAGATGAAGTAAAAGCGGTGATCTGTGTTGCTGTATCTTAAGCAGATGATGGCGTGTCGGTTACCTGAAGCTTTATAGGCATGTAAGAGATGGTTTTTCTCTTGGATAAGCAGATCTCGTTTTCTTCTGTTTCAAAATGGCTATGAAAGAGCCAGTGTAGAATTTGAATTCTTTGGAGGACGATACAGAATGGCGACAACCGTGTGGTTTGGATGTCATGATGGCTTCAGACAGCTTCCTCAACCAGCCCTGGCATACCACCACTTTCATAGTGTGACTCAGAGCAGCTCACTAAGCAGGAGAGTCAGTATCTCAGCTTCATGTAGATGTATATGAGAGGCAAGGATTTAGTGCTCTTAGGGGTCACACACACCTATAAATGTTTTACTTTCTGCACCAGCATGACTGGGAAAGAGCATCCACCTTGTAATGAATTCTCTCTCTCTCTGTCTCCACCACCTCCACAAACTCCTAGAAATCTAAACAAAACAAAAAACCAAAAAGAACTACCGTGTTAACACATGGACCTAAATGACACTACTTTTATTTCAGTGTGAAGTAAAATTCAATCCTCCTCGTTTTTATTTTATTTTTTTAGTCCTTTGCATTTGAACAATTTCATGAGTCTTGATGTGGATAGAATTCATAGCTTTCATAATTCATCAGTACTTAAAAAAAAATACCAGGTTCCCTTTATGACCCTTGTGGTTTTGTGTATCTCGTGGTTGCCCTCCTTTTGCCTACCAGCTTTGGGTCCTCGTGAACAAGTTCCATGGTTCTTTCTTGTAGGTTGGATGACAGTGTTCTCACTGGTGACTCTAACTAGATGTGTTAATGCCATCAGTGGGCAGCTGGCTTCAAAATCAGGAAATCTAGGAGAGTCGCTAGAGAACTTTGGCGGGAGACACACCGCAGACCTGTCTCGTTCGGTGGCTGAAGACAGTGCCCACCTCTTCACCACCCTGGCACAGTGGCCTCTCTAGCACTCTCTTCACTCATCTCTCTTCCTCAGTCCTCCAGAGACTGTGGGCTGTGTAGGCTCCAGATGAGCTCTGACATGCTGTTATCTTCTTCACAGAGACAGCCCTGGCTTTAAGTAGAGTTCAGTTTTTCCCACTCTTGCCCCTGGAAGTTAAAGTTGATTTTTAACTCCCAGTGCAATTTTCAGCTGCCCCCAAATGCCATAAAACAGTGTCGTCTAAAACCCAGGCTCTCTGAGGTACCGCCATGTTCTTAGTGCTACCGCGTGTGCTGGGTTGCCACTGTTCATCACCTAGCCCAAGGTTATTCCTAGCTCTTTGCTCCCTCTTCAGTGTTCTGTTGCAGGCTGTAATTCCCTGGGAATCTTATATATGCTGGTACAGTCTTGTTGGGAGAAGAGCCAAAGAACTCTTGCCCGTAGGTTCTTGATCTTCCTGGTAGGTCCTTGAATCAAGTCTTACCTGTTCCCTAGACTAAGGAGGTGAAAACAGGGCAGCAACTGGGATGTAGCCATGCAGGCATAGCTCTCTTCAGAAAGGCGTCTCTCCTGGTTTCTGCATAGTTAGTGTTCAGGGTTAATAGCACACAGGTGTGGTCCTCCCGTCTGTTTGGTACCAGGGTCTCTAGGTTCAATCCTGTTGGATTGTTAGTGTCCAAAGCTAGATCGTTGCATTTATGCAGCTTCAAAAGCCAAGGCTCGGGCTGGAGAGCTGGCTCAGAGATTAAGAGCACTGGCTGCTCTTCCAGAGGTCCTGAGTTCAATTCCCAGCAACCACATGGTGGCTCACAACCTTCTATAATGAGATCTGGCGCCCTCTCTGGCCTGTAGGCATACATGCAGGCAGAACACTGTATACATAAATAAATATTTTTTTTTAAAGCCAAGGCTTTAGCAGTGTGGTTGATAACATCTTAAGTTGTCTTGATGTTATCACTGTTTCCATCTTGTTTACCCTACGTGAAGAAGGATTCTGAGACAGAGGAGAGACAACAGATGCCTAAGGGTGTCATGTGACATCTTCCTTTGAGGCTTCTGCAGCTCTCAGGTCCCTCACGTCACATTAGCATGTAGTGGTCCTGATGTGGAAGACATTCTTCGTTAATGAGAATTTGCTTGGATTTTGGAGAGGGAAAATCCTAATCCTGGCCACTGACTTCAAGTTAGATTAAAAAGTAGCAGATTATTCCAAGTTGGTTTTGAAGGAGTGTTCAGATTAATCACACTTGCATTGTATATTTGTGGTACCATGATGCAGAACTTAGCTGATGTCTCAAACAGACTTGGTAGGATGCTCTGGGACTGGTAACAGAGCCATTTTTTTCCTGTATTTCCTTTTCAGGCATTTGACTATGAGCAGAAGAAACTATTAGCCACCAAAGGTAAGTGACACGGGACTGCTCCCCGTCTGTGTCCCTCAGTCCACCTTCGTTTTCAAGCACTCCAGATGATTTGACAAACTGGATGCTTATAAAAAAGAAACCCCAAATCTTTGAGTTCGTAATACACAGATTCTCTCGAAATACTATGAATTTTGTGAAATCCATGAACATAATTAAGGAGTCCCGCAGCTTTTCCTCATTTGCTTTTTATTGGATGAAATGTTTTATTCTTAGGCACTTCGTGTTAGGAAATAGCATTGAGTCATAACTTTTTCATATGCTGAAGAAACGCAGTGCAGCATCAGTAATTTTATTTAAGAATTTCATTAAGCACACCAAGAGTCTCTTTTATATTCTGTACTCCAAAGCCATGTTAAAGAAGCCAGTGGTGACTGAGGTCAGAACACCTACAAATACCTGGAGTGGCCTGGGGTTCTCGAAGTCTATGCCTGCGGAAACCATCAAGGAGCTGAGAAGAGCCAACCACGTGTCCTATAAGCCCACGATGACGACCGCCTACGAGGTGCATAGTTCTCCTCCTGTCCATCCTTCCCCAAGAACAGCTGGCTCCCTCCTGTCCCTGGCTCTTTATGGTCATAGGGACAGAGTGCCTTGGCTCCCTTTCTGTCTTTGTGAGCATGTATAAATGGATGAATCTTACATATTAGACTTTTTCTGTCCCCTCGAAGTTATTAATCTATACAGATGATGGAAATTTATATTTGGGAGTAAGTTTTTGTTGGAAGAAGGGTATCCTTACATGATAGAGTAGGGCCAAGATCAAGCAAAGGGCAGCTGCAGTGTTTCATAAAAACTTACAAAGAGTCCTTTTGTCCGGGAGTATCACTAGCAAGCCACCGTAGGGGGATAGGCAACTATTCAACAAAAAACAGATTTTCAGATCTGAGTTAACTTCAGTATGTTGAGATGTGCCAGCAGCGCAGCAGGAAGCATCTCAAGCAGCAGTTCCAACATCCTTATGTTTCCCAGATGTTGGCTGCACAGCTCCACCATGAGGGTGGAATCTGGTGTTCTTCACATGTGGAGGAAGGGCCCAGAACGCCATCCTCCTTGGCCAGGCTTCATGTGACTCTGAGCAGACCCTGTCCATCTGAGAATATCAGACTCTGGCCTTAGGGAGTAGGGGTCTGGCCAGCTTGCACACAAACATTCTAGGAGACTTCAGACTCAGGGTGAAAGAGAAGGATTAAGCCGAGCACCATAGGTCTCCATCATCCCTGCAGGCTGCAAATGTGCTGGCTGAGGGCTTCGGAATTGTTAGTCTAATAGTAATTGCAGACAGAGTTCCTTTTTTTCTACCTGTTTTCTTTGTAATAAGATTGTTGATGGATGCAAGGCAAAAGCAAATACTTTTAAAAAATTGCCTTTATCTCTCTTGAGCAAGCCAAGAAGAAAACACTATTGAATAGTCCCCCGTGAATTCCATTGTCAGGGTTACAGGAGCCACCTGGCAGGCTATATTTAAGATTAAAGTAACCTTCAGCTGCCGGTATGTGGGGACCATTATGCAGCATTTTCAGGCTGTAGGTGTCCACTTCCCCTCAGGCCGCTGGAGCTCTGAGAGGAAGTAGCATTGTCTTTTGTTAGCAGAAGAATTAAGCTAATGCTGAGACTTAGCCCTGCACCCCGCAGTCTGTGGTCCACCTCCCTTGCCTTGGCTTTCTGCAGAGTAAAGTGTGCAGTTGTTGACTGCCATTCTGTAGTTTCTGAAATGAAACGTTTAACTTCAGAAATGCCCTTCAGTCCCCCGCTTGGAGCCTGACATTATAGCAAGTTGGGAATGATGCCATAATACAGAGGTCAGGTGCCGAGCTGGTGGGGGCTGAGAACCCCCACCCGTTGGATGGATAGAGTTAGTAACCCTTTATTCTCATCAGCTTGCATTCTCCTTTGGGTTGTACTATTGGGTACCCAGTAATACCAGGAAGCTGCTATTAGTTCTGCATGAAAACTTCATCCATAGGAAAACCAAGGCTTCTGAAGGATGAGGTTGTCTTCCTTGTTGAAAGAAGTAACTGCACGTTCAAGCTGTTTATGCTTTCTGTATCCAAAGTAGTGCTTTCAAAGTATTGTGTGGATACATAAGGTGTTAGTGATAATTATCTTAAATTGGATTCAGTCAATTCTTTGTGGTTTATATGGTACATTTTCATATATAAATTTATACAATCTTTATAAACTTCTAGTGGGAAAAGAGGCTCCCAGAATGGATGTGCCTTCATCATGATATGGACCAGTAAACGTGAGAGACAGGACTTGAGTTCATTGTACAGAATGTTCTGGAACATCTCCTTAATGAGTTAACTCAAGGAGTGCAGAGGGAAGGATGATGTGTGATTGATGTACAGCCACATGGCATAGCCACACACAGATATACATAATTTTAATCACCTAGAAGCAGAGCCCTTCTGTTAAGATTTCATTGGGCAGGGGTGCAAAGTGAGGAAGAGCTGACCTACGTGTTTTGGATCTGAGCCATGGCTGATGCCAGTGCCCCAAGGAAACGTTGCTATAAGGGGCGTTCACTCCCGAAACACTAAGGTTGTTGGCCGAAACAAACGTGGGGCCTTGAAATGCCCTCCGCTCCTGCTCTTACCCAGGGTCAGACAGACAACTTTCTGTGAGTACAGGGCCTCTGTCTAGCAGCTGTTCCTCTCCTATGTCTTCGTTGGTTTGGCTGGCTTGGGCTAGCCTGCTCCACTTCCCTGATTGATGTCAGTCAGCCCTCTCATGCTGAAAAGTGGAGGCAGGCAGTAACAGTGAGACTAGAGCATGGGGAAGCTCCATGTCATCTGCTTCTTTCCACCGCCCCTCTGAATGCTGGGAAAGGTAGACTCTGGCTTTCCTTAGGAGTGATGCTCTGTGCTTGCCTTGGGACTGTGTCTTCCTTTGTGGAGGGAGAGGGTCCATCCACAGCATTCATGAGTTTTCTGTGGCAGGGGCTCCCTGGGCAGGCAAGCCTCCTGTTTTCTCTGCCATAGCTCAGAAGGACTAAAACAGGAAGGTGTGTAAGGATTGAGGCTGGCTTCCATGATGAAGAATGTGGGGAAGCCTCTAAGAAACGATAGAGGACAATTCCTGTTGAGAGAATGAGAGCAGGGGATAGACAGCTATAGATAGATGGATGGATGGATAGATAGATAGAGAGATAGAGAGATAGATATGATAGAAGATAGATAGACAGACAGATAGACACACACACACACAGTCGGGATGGATGGATAGATAGATAATACAGATACACTCAGTCAGGATGGATAGATAGATATGATAGATGATAGATGGATAGATATAGAGATGATAGATAGATAGACAGACAGACAAGTAGGTAGGTAGGTAGATAGATAGACAGATATGATGGATGCATGGACAGATGGACAGTGTTCAGGTGTCTGCTTATAGCACTGCCATATCTAAATTGTAGGGTGACAAGAGCACCCTCACTTTCCTTATTTTTACTGTTTTTACAAGGAAAACCAAAGGGAAGGCGACTGCAGCTGCGTGGGCAGGAGCATCCCTGGCTGCCGACATCCCAGCAGCTGAGAACTACCCCGCCGGTGTGCCAGGCGCCTCAGCTTCCTGCCCTAGGAAGCTTGCTTGGCCAAAGAATTAGATACTTTGAGCTCTGCACTCTGTATTATTGAGAGGCTGGAGTTGAGCAATTTTTCAAGGTTTTTTTTTTTTTTTTAACAACTAAGTAATTATCCTGTCCCCCCAAAAGTTCTTTAGATAAGAGGCAGGCATTTTCTACCTTTTTTTCTTCCTGCCTGCTTGGTGTTATACTGGGACATCAAAAAAAAAAAAAATAAGCAAAAGGTCTCTTTGAATTGAGCCGCAGAGGCTTTTGGGTTTTTCTTTCTGTTGTCTAGCTCTTAAAAGCGTAGGGGTCACATATTCTCCGAAGCAAACAAAAGCATGAATTAGGAACCACTGGTGGTTTTCAACTTCACCAACACTAAGCAAGGAAGAGGTCTGATAGTTTTTAATCTCACAAACCTCAGTGTGGAGGAGAACTGCTCCGTGGATATTTTAGATCTTAGTGGGATAGCAGGAATCACCAACCTTAGAAGTCTGCCAGTTCAGTCGGCTAGGCAAGTGCGTAAAGACGTTCAGAAAGAGGCAGCTGTCACGCTGTAAGACACGTAAGCCAAGCAGCTACTCATCAGGGCTGTGGCCCTTGCCAGAATTCAGCATGTTCTTGGTCCTTGCTACTCTGGGTTTATCTTAGTTTAAGATAGGAAAGGTATTTTCACTGGAAAAATCTAGCTTTTTTTGTTGTTTATTTTCCGGAGCCATAATTTCCCCGTATGCATTGCCCTAAATCAGTGAAGGCATCCCACTGTTGCAGGAAATGGACTCAGCATTCCTGAGACAATCTCATGCACCAGATTGTATACACTAGTGTGCTGCTTGGGGGAGAGGGCTGCCTTCTGCGGGCAGAAAAACAGCAGGTCAGGAAGGCAGTGGGCAATCAAATTCCTAGTCCATGCTCAGCGGAGGTTGCTTTGACCTTAGGAATGGATGAGAGGCATGCTGGGAAGTGGGGGTGACAAAATGGGGCCAGTCTCAGAAGGATCTTGGGAAAGAGCATTGTGCCTAAGGGCTCAACGGCTTGATCATCTTAACATTAGAATCCACTGTCTCAGAGCCGGAGGCGGCATTGGCGATGAGGTTCCAGCAAGGCCCATCCTGGTAGACCTCGGGTAGATCCGTGGCGGACTACAGGGGAGTCATGGGAAATTAGTAAGCCCCTCTGCCTCTGTATAGCAGAAGTTCAAGACTGGAGGCATGGGTTGCTCTGATTGGCACTTAAAAATACCAGCCTTGTGGTATGTGCTGGACTACAGAGGGAGGCAGCAGTAAGACTAGCCCCTGAGTGGTCCAGTGAGTGGAGGGGGAGGTTCAGAGTAGCTGTTAGGAAGGGCCATTCAGTGAGGAAAGTGCTCAGGTACTAACCATGACAGACTTGCAGCTTTATGATCTTGAAGTTCCATGGGGATCTCAATCCAGAGGTAGGATCTGCACACTAAGGATTTCACAGAGGATTGAACCTATTGAGTGACCAAGTACAGGAGGAAAAAAGGGTGGTGGGCGGGGTGGGTGTCTAAGACCAGGCCTACAGATAGCCTGCCGTTTAGGATGGCAAAGAAGAAGGTCACAGAGGACATGGGGAGGAAGTAGAAAACCTCAGGACTAGGGTGTCCTGCTGTTAGTTGGAAGTGTTTAAGGGAGGCTCTCCCTGCTGTGAATGGGCTGCCTGAGCCAGACTTAAGTGTGGTAAGAATTTTCTTGGAGTTACCAGTGAAAATAAATCTGCAAATGAGGAGAGTGGGACTGATACCCTAGTCCAAAGCCAGGGTGCCGTTGTACCGTGAATACATAAACGAAAAGAATCTATGCAAATTCAGGCCGGTTTTAAGTTGTCATGAATTATTTTTCATTGTAATTTGGAGGACTTCAAAGAGCACGTTGTCCCAGGTATCTGTAATTGGCTGGGGAGATTATGTCCTTGTTTTGGGGGAGGCTAGTGTCAGGGAAATGCCAGCTCTGTCTCCGCGCACTGAGTATGAGGCTAGGAGCAGGCATCTTTCTAAGATTATTGGCTTTCCCTGCACCTCTGCCACTCCCGTGTCCTTTTCGTGTGAGCTGAGGCAGAGAATCATTCCTGTACTAGGTGTGTGCGTGCCTGTGTGCGTGCATGGGGCGGGGGGGGGGGGGGGTGCTCTGTTTCCTAGAACAGGGATGAACACAACCGTGACATTTTGAAACATTGTAGGAAGTCACACAGGTGACTTCTAGAGCTCTGTGGGTACCTGCACAGTCAGTTCCTCTTGGTGAGGACCTCACTGTCTGTCAGTGCTCATCCTTGGTACATTCCAAAGAATGAGTGTGCCCTGGTTGGCAGCAGGAGGACATTGCGGTGGTATCATTGCCTGGTACCATTTCTCCTCCCACTCTGAGAAGTCCACCATGCTGAACCATTCCTTCTCTGGCTTGGACTCTTCACAGGGCTCCTCATTGTCCCTCTCAAGGTCCAGCAGTCGTGAGCATCTGGCAAGCGGAAGCGAATCAGACAACTGGCGAGACCGGAATGGAATAGGACCCATGGGTCACAGCGAATTTGCTGCGCCGATTGGCAGCCCCAAGCGCAAGCAGAACAAGTCAAGTGAGCTTGATTTCTGTTCACACTTTTCAGGTGTCAGCTTAGAGACCCTCGCTTGGAGTGAGGTGATGAGGGGCAGGCAGCTCCCTCCTGAGACGTGAAGTGCTTGGTGGGAGTCCCGCATAGCCTCTTCCCAAAGCTCTCCTGGTTCCTCCCTGTGAAGTTTTCTGTCCTTTCACTGCATTTTGTACGTGGTGTACGCTGTAGCCCTTGCCTCCCGAAATGCCATCATTTCCTATCGTGACCTACCTTGTAGAATTTGAGTTCTGTCAGTCAGTAATCCCTAGCGAATGCTTATTGAGTACTCTGTCTGGCACCTAGCAGGCACATGTTCTGTAGATGTTTGTGGAGTGAACACACACACACACACACCTCCAGATAACAAGGAAGAGATTGGAACCTGTGAAAGCAGTTGAGTAAGATATTACCAAAGTAGCATATTGGGAAAGCTGAAGAAAAACTAGCTGTTAATGATGAAAAAACAGAATTTTTAGCTTAATCTTTTTTTTAATTTGAGAACTTCATACACGAGTACTGTATTTACATCATTTTTACCCATCTCTCTCCTCCCCCAATTTCTCTCGTGGCCCCCTATTTTCCTCTATCAGCAGCCATTGATTGCCTGTAGCTCTTCATCTAGGGGTAGGGCTTTAGGACATTTCCCCCACCCACATTGGCATGCCAACTGGTATTGTCATTCTGCAGGTCTTGTTTAGGCAAGATGGATTAGCATAAAGAGAGAAATCCCTGGCATTCTGCCTGAGCAAGTACGGCTGAGGCTGAGCAGGGGGCGGTTATCTGTAAGGGTGTTGGCTCTTCTGGGTGGTCAAAATGGATGGCCAGACCAAAGAGCACACAGTGACCATGAGGTGTGTTAATAACGCCTTTTGATTCAGAGTTCTTGCCAAATTTGGAATTCCAAACAGGTAGCATGGACAGTCTGAAGGCACCGCGGGTGAGTGCGGTAAGCATGGTAGCCTATGGTTAGGTTAGGCAAAGCGTGGTCAGGTGTCTCCAACTTGAAGACTAGTCACACTATTGACCAAATCCAAATTGCAAAGTGAAGTCAGCTCCTCTCCCTATGAACCGTGAGTTGTAGCTGGAAACTCCCATCAATGACTGTCTGATTCTCTAAATGTGCACAGTGCAGTCAGCCCAGAGGCGGGCTGCTGTCCCACATAGGCCTTGGGGTCTAGGGGTTTGGCCTATGCAAGTTGGTTTTGTATTTCATTTCTCCTTTCCTTCAGCTAACTTACACCAACTCTACTAAGTTGTTGAATTAAAACTTAGGGTAAGATGAGCTTGTGAAAAAGAAAAGGGATGATTAAAGAAGCCCAATAATATGGCTTTCACCAGGAGTTTGAAGGGTAGGGGTGGGGTTAGAAGAAGATACAGAAACTATCAACAGTTAAGACAAACCTATCAATAGTCAACACGAAGTTAAGGGCCATTATAAACATTTACCACAGAGGGTTTTAATTTCAAATATCTGTTTAAATTTTCACTAATATGTTTTCCTTGACGCAGATCTACAATATATATTATACTGGTCCAACACTTCAATTTCCACTCACCTCATCTCAGGTTCTCAGTGGCTTCATGTGGCCAGTGGCTACCATATTGAAGAGCATGGCATAGCCACTTTTTCTTTATACCCTGGGTCTTAGTCTCAAAAGTTCCTCCTTCTCTGGGCTTCCCTGTTTATACCAGTTGCTCAGTGTAGATTTTGGTAGCCCCCCTTTGCTCTACCAGAAGGTACGTTTATCATTTGGACAGCAATTTACGTGATCAGCCTGTAGTTGACTTCTACTCACTCAAGGCCAGTAGGCACTTGGAGGGGGGCTCCCAGCCCATGGTTTTGTAGCACCTTTGACTCAGTATGCTTTGATGATTTCGGGAAACTTCTGTCTTACCTTTAAATGATAGTCCAAGGATGTTATTTTAAGGGTTAGTTTTGGATTCTTCTTATAAGACTATACCTGTTTTGAAAAGAAAAAGAAACGTTATTCATAATTCCTTGCCTTTGAGATATGCCGAGAGCTTCTCATGACCTGCATGGATCTGCCTGACCTGGAGGAGCCTCATCTCTTTCTTCCACTCTCTAGAAATCCCTCTTAGGGCCATATCCTCACTGTGAGAGGGTGGATCCTCACACCGGCAAGAGGCAGCATGGCCACACAACCATCCACTAGATCCTCTAAAGCAGTATGCTTAGGTGTGTCTGGTCATGTACATGGTCTGGTTTTATGGCCCTTCCTCTAGCCTGGGCTGTCGGTTGATCTGAGACCATGGGTAGGTTGGCCTATCAAGTCCTTTGCAGAGCCAAGACAAGACTTCTGTATTGCTCTGCTAGCATTCTTCCCGAGAAACGCATGCGGTCAGTCATAAATTAAATCCGGGAACCTCAGCCTCACTGCTGTGCACGTTACTCATTTCAGAAGCCCCCAATTTGACAGACTTGATGGCCTGATGGGTGCTTCAGGGCTGTGGGATGTGTGTGCTGTAGTGCTGCGTGAAGGAGGCACAGGTCGGGAGGTGGAGATCCCATCCAAAGGGAACCAGGGCTTGTTATAACTTCCTGTACCTTTACCGTGTCCCAGAGTTCCTTTCCAGCTTTTCATTTGATTCCCATCAAATCAGCTGTAAAGAGCCAACGCTCAGGGGAGAAAATACAATGAATGATTATTAGCTGCAGAGGCACGGTACTGACTTTCTGCCTCCCAACTGTTAACCTCGGGATGGCAGGCGCTTCCTGACAGCAATAAACAGCGTTTCCTTGGTGAGAAGCTGGTCCTGTGGTGACGGATTACTGTGCTTTACAGCCGGTGCTCTGTTGAGCCCAACAATGAAATCTGAAATACTTGGTGATTAAGGCTTTTAATTAAACCGTGTTCTCTGTGGCCTTGACTATCTCTCCTCTGCCTTCCAGGAGAGCATTATCTCAGCAGCAGCAACTATATGGACTGCATTTCCTCGCTGACAGGAAGCAATGGCTGTAACCTGAACAGCTGCTTCAAAGGCTCGGACCTCCCTGAGCTTTTCAGCAAGCTGGGCCTGGGCAAATACACAGATGTCTTCCAGCAGCAGGAGGTGGGCCAGCCTGTGTCTTCCTGGGCGTCTTTGTTTGGGTTGTGGGTTGCTGCGGGCCGCAGGAGTATATCATAAGAACTCAGCTGGTTATGGCAAAGTCACTACCTGGAGGGATCAGGGAATTCCTCCAGAGGAAGCCAAATTCCAGCGAGTTTTTGGTGTTATTTGGCTTGTTATATATCAGCTGTATTCTGTTATGAAAATCATGTGTGCCTTCATAGTTTTCCCAATTGACTTTTCCCTAAGAAGGGCTAACAGTGTGGATCACTCTCTGGGCATACACATTCCAGGTATTTGGAGAACAGCCTCAGGAAAGGCTTTCTCTGGAATCAGATATCTCCCTTAGCCACTTTCAAAGACTAGCAGTAATAACAGTCCACATGAAAGTCTCCTGATTTAAGCTAAATTCCACAAGGAGACGCCGCCTAGGTCAGGTGGACCTTAAGTAATAACTTTACACAATTTAGCTCAGATCCTCCTTTCTTACAGCCTTACTAACTTTATAGATCTTTAACTCCTTACCTAACCACTTCTAGGAATATTTAGATAACTTTCTGTGCTGACAGCTATCCTCAGCCAGAACCCCAGTTCAAGCCTCCCTGTAATTATCATCATTGGCAGCATCCAGTCAGGTCCATCCCCAGATGGAGAAAAGTACCTTATCAGAGATACCTCTGTACTCTCTAAGAACAGACTTAAGCATCCAGGCTACCTGTTTGAGAAGGCCTGGTGGATGTGCCAATTAAGCTTAACTTCCTCCTTTCTCAGACCTTACCTCTAGTTCCAGATCTCCCTTTAACTATCACCAGAGGCATCTAGCTGTACACAGGTTGCCTAGCGACTGAGCACACTTTCCCCCACCCTACAGAAAAATGGTAGATAGCTTGGACAGATATGAGTCACAGGAAAAAAGAAGACAGTTTTATTTTCTCCCATTGACCTAGCAACTTATAGATTCTTAACATTTTCTACCCAATCACGTTTAAGATTATAGTTGAGCACATAAGAGCCCTCTTTTTAGATATTACCTGAATTTAGCCTTTAGTTAATTCATTTTCCCATTGGTGACTTCCCTTTGGGGTTGCAAATGATAATTAACGGTTATTGCCCCTCTATGTGCTTCTTATCACCCCTCAGTTTGACCCTGGAAGCCTGGCTTTGCACTGCCAAGGGATTACTGCTTGTAAGTGTATATATACAGGGACTCCCAGGGCATGTGGAGAACAGGGAGGAACAAGGAGGATTTTGACCAGAGAGTACGTGTGGACGAGATGGAAGATGAGGAAGAGTCAGATGGGGAAGAGCAAGATGAAAAGGACCTAGATGAGGCAGAATTAAGACGAGAGAATTAACATAGAACTTAGAGGGAACAGTAGATAGAGAAATCAGGCAAGAAAGGAGCTAGGCACGAGAACAGAACTGAAGCTGTGTATAAAGGGCGTTATGCCAGAGGAATTAAAGCAAGTGGACTATAGAGCTCGGTGTGCTGAGATTCTATTTCCCGAAAATAGTCCTCACCGTTCATAGTTCTCTCCTGAGCCCCTGGGATGTATAATATTAAGGCTGGTCCCTCTAATATTATACAAGAGTGGGTGTGATAACCCCTAGAAGAGAGCCATGTTGACCTGTGGTTGTACTTTCCCTGGGTGTTTCGTCAGATCTCAGCTTGTTCTAGCTGCCGAGGAAAACGTCATCTTGTTTCTTATTCCGTAGAGCATGGGAAAGCAGAGAAGTAGAAAGTGGGGTTTGCAGAAAAGCACCCCAACCATCCTTCACCACTTTAGCAGAGAGAGCACACTGGGGTGTTGATGTAGGGGAACCTTGGGGTCATAGCTCCCCTGAGCTCCATTGAGCCTGCAGGTCCTCGTTGTTCACATCTGCAGCCATCTACTATGTATACAGCAGCTAGCAGAGCACATCATTGCCTGTCCCAAGTGCCCAGCTAGGATCTGACTTCACTGCTGTTACCTTTCTGGTCCCCACAGGCTAACTTCAAAATAAGAGCCCTGCCCCCCCGAGCTGTTTCCTTCCATATTGCGTTGCTGAGGCCACAGGACATGCTGTTAGACAGATGTTTCTGTCCCATTTTTGAGATGTCTGTTGTGTTCATGGAACTGAGGGCTTGATTCTCCTGCATGGCCATAGACAACACAATGGAAACTGTCATCCTGTGTACACTTTGATTTCTCCTTAGAACCGAAAGCTAACAAACATCCTTGATTCGTAGCCTTCTTTTTATCAGTTCACAAATGGGGTACAGTACTTCGGTTGTTTTGTTTTGATCATAGCTGCCAAGATGCTCAGAGCTAAATTTATCTCGGTGGCATTAAGTTGCTGGCTTAGTCTGTCTCCTGATAACCGTTGCTTTCAGTTCACCAATTTCTTCTCTCTCTCTCCCTCCCTCCCTCCTTCTCCTTGAGATTTTTTTTTTTTACAGTGTATGAATTTTTGCTTGAATGTGTGTCTGTGTACCATGTGTGTGCAGGGCCCATGGATGACAGAATTGAACATCAGATATCCTAAGACGGGAGCTATAGTCACTTGTGAGCCTCCATGTGGGAGCTGGGAATTGAATCAGGGTCCTTTGGAAGGGCAAGCAGTGCTCTTCCCTACTAAGTCATCTCTCCAGCCCCCACCACTCATTTCCTGATTTCTGGCCCTCTGGTTTCAGGAAGTAGGTAGAATTAATGAATCAATACGAGAACGAGTCCATCCCACAGCGGTCAAGACACACCCACTGAACCGATTGGCTTCAGCTTGTTTTTGCCTTCCACAGATTGATCTCCAGACATTCCTCACCCTCACAGACCAGGATCTGAAGGAGCTGGGAATCACCACCTTTGGAGCCAGGAGGAAAATGCTGCTGGCAATTTCAGGTGAATAGATATTGAACTCATATTGTAAAATCTGAAAGCCCTCTCTCAGGGGTCTCAGCCTGTGAGGCTGCTTCTGCCCATCAACTACGCACTCCTCTGATACCATGATGGATATGGTGCAGGAGGGGTCCTCCTGCCAACACCTGACCAATACTGAGAACCCCCTACCACCTAATCAAGGCCCTGCCCAAAAGCCTGTCTTGGCAGTATCGTTCCTTATGCTAGACCTCCTCAGAAAGATGTAGCCAACATTGCCCCATGTGGAACATGAAAATGGGTGAGCAATTGTGATAAACAAGTTGCTATGTCTGTGAGTAATTAGTCTTGATTGAGAACCATGTTCCAATGTGTATGTCCTTGAGCACCAGGGTCATCACACTGAGAGGAAAAAAGCATTCATGGTGTTTCTTGGCAGGGCTTATCAGACTTAATGCCTTTCTATTTTTTCTAATGTTTTAGTAGAGTTTGAGTCACAGATGGAAGAAACATAGTATCTGCATCCCTAGTCTGCCTTTGTGGTGGTGTGTTGCATATTCCTTTAGTGAGTGCTCTGTACCTACTCACTGGGCACCACGCAGGTGATAAATCGGGGTGATGCACACATATGTCAGTGTACCTCTACAGAGTTCAGAGAAAGAGGACATGGACGTCTTTCCAGCAGTGTTCTTGAACGTCAAATTTATGTGTGCCTACCTCTTGAAGAGATAGTGACACTAACAGCAGAAACCAAGAATTCTCTGCTAGGGGACTGTCCCTTGGCAGGCTGGGCCTGTGTGAGGCCAACAGTTGCATCCAGCTGGTGAATATCCTTTCCAGCCAGCAATCACTAATCATATAGAAAATACGATTCAAAACCTCAGTGTTTGCCCATTTCGTTTAGCGGTGGATTGCATTACCTGACGCACCTCCTCATGAGAAATCTTTGTCTAAAGCAGATATGTGCCTGCAGGGTAGATGTCAGCATGGGTGGTTTGGGGTGTAGCATTAGACTCCTCCACAGTAGTATTCGTACTTACATGCTTAAGGACTCTACCCGGGAGTCTCCACCAGCCTGTATTAGCAGTGGATGTGTAATTCCTGAGTAGTTGTGAGCTCATCCCAGAATATGTGAGGGGAACAATGGATTCAGAAAGGAGGCTTGTGTTTTGCGGGGCCAAGTTACCGACTCTTGGGGTGAGACTACAAATCTCTCTTGGTTTTGGCTTGTCGTGAATGTAGATTATGGTGGTGATTGTGTGGGTCACCTTCCATTTCTGAGACCTGTCCTTCCGTGAAATACATCATCGGGCTCGATGGATACTCTTAGCAGACTGGTTCAAACCCTTGTTTGTTCTTTTTGCTGTCTTTGGTAGTATGATTGCTTCATTCACCTTGTTTACCTTAGAGCCTGTCCACACAGGGTTATTCTCAGATTCTAACATTAGATACTTCCACATTGTTTCATTGATTTTTCCAAGTGAAATTGAGGTGCTACTTGGTATTTGGCTAAGTCACACACTTGCTAATACAGGCTAGCACTTCTATACAGAGAAATATCTACCTGACACTCTGTAGCCTTTCACTAGCCTTCATGGAATAGTGGTAGCAACATAATGAAAACCAGATTTTTTCTCTGTGAACTGGTTCCAGGTCCTGTGAATCATTCAGCCACAGGGGACAGCTCCCAAACATTTCCATAGGTTGTAGGTGGATCAGCAGGATGCTTTCCTCTGGAAAATAGCAATGCCCCTCAGTCTAGGTTTGGAGAAGGGGAGTACGATGAAGGGGTTTTGAATCCTCTTTATTTTTCCACTCATCATCTTGGGCATGGTTCTTCTGAGGTCAGTATGTGTTTTGGAGACCATCTCTCCTGACGGGCTCATGGGTTCTCATGCCTTTAATTGAAATGAGGTGCCTTGGGACTGCTCTGCACAGCATGGGGTCTTTGATTACACTGAGGAAGGTTTGCCTTACTATGCCGAATGCATTTGTTGGGACCTAATAAATCATTTCTCTTTGCAAGTAATGTTGTCATTAAGCAACGCTTCATCCAAAGCTACTTCTCCCCGTTCAGCCTACCTGGTAACAAAGACTCCCGCTCACAGCCCCCAAGCATTCTACCCCAGAGAGTTGTAGCCTGGCCAGGCAGCCCAGACTCAGGCTTGTCTTCTGGTTAGATGGTTTCTCCTTTGCAAAATTGTGCAGATTATTAAATTTATCCTTGGAATTGTTCTTTTGGTATGAGGTTTTTAATCTTGGGGCAGAGAGTCTGCGTTTTAATATTGTAGGGAGTGAATTTGAGATGCAGAGATGTGTCCGAGAATAAATTGGAATTTTTCTTTTGAAGTCAGATTGCGGAGACCAGTTTAGTAACTGGTCAGCCAGCGAGCTGGACAGACTCAGTGAGGCATGCTAGCATCCTGTTGACAAGCCTCCTGCCACAGCCTCAGGTAGATCTAACATCTCCCGACCTATTCTTTTAGTTTGTGACTCTGTTCAGATCCGCAACAAGATCCTGAGAGCTGCCAGGATTGTGTGAACCTTGGAATTTCAAAGAAAAAGGTTGGTATTTTCCGAAACTCTCCCCTTAGGTTTTTCTGAGACAAAAGATACAACTAGAGGAAGGAGTTTGCTTTTTAATCTTAAGTAAGACCCTTAATGTCTTCAGTAGGACTTGCCTTGATGGCCTCTTTCAGGCAGCTTTGTTTCTGAGCCTCACATGTGTGTGTTCACTCTTTTAGAAACTGTGCCTTTGTAGATGGCCTGATTCCCCTCACGGTCACTGTGTTCTTTCAGATGGCTTAGCCGATGGAACCTTCTAAAGATAATCACTGAAAACCTTCATTGGCCTCCTTATTTTCACTGGCTCACTGCACAGGCTCCCGTGCTGGGGAAGAGTGTTCGGCCCCATTCCTTACTTTTCCTTCTCTGTAAGAAGGGAACAAACTCCTGCCTCGGACCTCCTGTGAGAAACATGGAGACCAAAGTTGGTCTTCTCTAAGTGGGCCTTTAAGTACATTCAGTTCCATCTTGATCT
Organism: Peromyscus californicus insignis; assembly: GCF_007827085.1. Taxonomy (NCBI): domain Eukaryota; kingdom Metazoa; phylum Chordata; class Mammalia; order Rodentia; family Cricetidae; genus Peromyscus; species Peromyscus californicus. The sequence continues at coordinate 16,210,071 of NW_026294491.1, forward strand.
GAAATTTGAAGTTCTGTGTTGGTGGGTTTTTAAAATAAGACACAGTTGTTCAGCTTTTTGGAAGGCGTATCAGATTCTATAGTGACTGAAATAGCAACCATGCCATGTGTGCCAGCGTGTGCCTTGTTCATAGAGACACCTTATACCTCTTCACAGATCTCAAACTATTCTTACAATTCATAAATGGATGTGGTACACTTCGGTACAAACTAATGCTCTGTCACTGGTCATACCTGAAGTGGTGATGTCTCTGGTGGCATCCTTCCTACCACAGGGCCTTGTTTATCTGTGGTTACAAAAACCCAGTGTTCAGTGAACTTTTGTATCAGGCAGGAGGGGGGCTCAGCTCTGTGCTTTATCAGTGTGCAAGCAAGTGACATCAACTTTTAAAAAATCATTTTCCAATAGAGGATTCTCGTGTTATCTGCCCCTTAGGAAAGACTTGAGCAAAATGAAGCAATTCTAAGGTACCTGTCATCACCTCTAAGGCATCAGTGTTATCTCTTCTCTGAGAACAGCGTGTTAACAAAAGAGAAGTATCTCCAAGGTTGCCCTGACCCTTACAAGGCAGGTGTTCACATTCAGAGACATTTAGGTGAACTGTTAAGGTCATGCAGTATGACTTATTTTCCAGGACTCAGCAGACAGGAGTATGGCTGGCTGACTATCTGGTGGTCCTTACCCACTTGGCTCATGAGAGCCTCAATCATTTTCTCATTCTAAGACTCGCCAGAGCTCCCATGGCTCACAGTGTGACTGCTGAATTCCAAAGGCAATGGATATGCTTGAGGGAGGGGGGTGGTGTTAAACTGAGTTCAGTACAAGGTGAATCTCCTGCCTAAGTCTCCTGAACACAGATAAACTCAAGCAAGTCAGTTTTACGCCTTTCTGATCATTGAAAGTTGAGCCAATTGGAGAGATTTACATTTGGTGCTGGTGAGAAATCCTAACTTCCTGTTTCACAGTTCCCCTCACATGTCTTCCTAGAGAGTTTTGTGGTGATGCCAGGGTCTCTCAAACAAGGGGGATGCCTAGTCACACACCATCTACAACGATTAGCTAGCTGTATGCCTTTCTGTTTGGGTCTGTTGTGCCATGTAAAAATCACTAGATATTACTCAGGATTCTTTGAAATTAAAGTAGGATATTTTATGTTTTTTTCTCCTGACAATTTAGATTTCAGTATTGTCTTTAAGTATTAATTTTCTAAGTGGATAAGATCTTTACTAAGTTGATGTTTTTCTACAGAGTTCTTCCATGTGGTTGGGCTTCCCATAACTGATTGCCGTTCAGGAAGCCCAGGCTTGGTATCCTGGTGCAGTTGTGGGGAGGTGGCTTCATACTCTGCTGTGCAGCCTTCAGACATGGGAGTCTCTGTCCATGTCTGCCTTGCCTATATTAATGTTTTCTGTGTCTGTCATGGAGGAAGAGTGCGCATGTGTGTTTTGCTGAGAATTGAACCCAGAGCCTCAGCCCCGTTAGACCACTAAGCTGTGTTCCCAGCTGTTGTAATCCTCTCTGCCACTGGTCATATATTTTCTCATGCCAGCATCTCTTGTGCCCTTTGCCTCTGACTTTGGGCCCTAGCAAACCTGTCTAACATGGCTAGGGAATTCTGGGAATGACACTGAGCTGGGTGTTTTACAAACCATAACGAACACCATTTGCCCGTAGTTATCTAGGGGAGCAGTAAGTGCCTCTCACACAGTTGCCGATGAAATGTTTAGACATGCCCACTATTAACTGAGAGAATACCTCCCGCCACCAACCTGGCTGTCCCCACAAATCCCACGGTCACTATTCTCTTGAGTTCTGATGTGCTCTCCTTACCCAGAGCACTTTTCCACTGACCAGCGGCCCTTGCTCTCTTTTGTTCTCTTCCCAGAGCTAAGTAAAAACCGAAGAAAACTTTTTGAACCACCCAGTGCATGCACCTCCTTCCTGGAAGGCGGAGCCAGCGGGAGGCTGCCCCGTCAGTATCACTCAGACATTGCCAGCGTAAGTGGCCGTTGGTAGCAGTACCTTCTGGACACACCACCACCTGCAGAGTTGGACACAAGTCTGTGGACAGTCTTCACTGCACCCGTCCGTCCTTGGCACTCTGGGTATCTGGTATTGGGACCAAACCATGGAATTCGCTCCTGTACTTCATGGCAAAAAAAAAAGACAAGAGATGTGTCTCATGTTCTCACGTTGCCATAAAAGCACCAAAGGGGAAAGGCTTTTTAAACTGGCAATTGGACAGAATTTGCAAAATGAGGGTAGGGCTTTGTTTCTTCCTATTTACCTATATTACATATGCACTGATTTTTTTTTAAACCTAAAATGAAGGAAAATTTGACATCTGAGATGCCAGAAAACTAAGAAGTTATTTGTTTGCTTGAACTCTCTTGGTGTTTGGGGATTTGAAAAAATAAGTAATCAAAGTATAATTTTCTGCTTTAAGATAATGACTGAGGTCTTCCAGCACTTTACATGGTCTAGTTGCTCGTCCTGTGGATCTGTCTCCCACCTTCATGTTTCTGGTATTGGTACACATTTTTCTGGCCCCATCAAATGTTTATTTGAAATGGTACTGGACATTAATTAGTTCCTGTGCAGAATTTTCTGTGCTCGCTCTGGACCAAATTCTGTTCATTTGCGTCAGCATCTTAGGAACCCTTGGCCACGACTGCAGTCCGCTGGCCAGGTACAAAAGACAGAGCAAATGGACTTTGCAATACTAACTCTGTGCAGCTGTCCTAGTGAGCTGCTGTCTGTATTGGTAAAATGATCTGAAGGGTTATCTAAAGGCCAAGGGGCTGGTCTTTTAGTATACCGCCACTAAAGGACATTTATTTATATCAAACTTTTATTTTTAGATATTATAAGCATACAAGTAGATAAGTGATGAAATGGATATTTTCTAGAGATTTATGGTAGAGAATGAGCTGCGTTCATAACTGGAGCCCTAGGTTGTCACTTTATTTAAAAAGACAAGTAACCATTTGACGAGACAGCATTTGCTGCCATTATGAAGAGAAGAGGCCCCTCCTTACCCAGTAGCTCCACCCGCTGTGGGTCCTGGGACTTTCCTCAAAGTGCCTTCGAGTCTGCTGGAAGTCACCTTGGATCAGTTGGGCACAGAGAAAGGCTCCAGGGTGACAGCTCATCCGAGAGCTGAATTCTGAAGGGAGAGAAAAAGGTTTCCTAAGTGGCCAGATTTATCATTACAATCTTATACTGTGAAAGGCCAAGAGACCAGGCGACATTATTTCCTGTCTTTGCAGACTTATGAAGGTTTTCAGTCCAATGAAGACAACCACTCAAGTGCCTTTCTCTCTTCAGAGCAATATTCTTACCAAGTGTATACATTTTTTTGGAAAACTTTCCCCATAGGGCATGTTGTCAGGTACCTTTAGAGATGTGTGTATGTTTAGTGTGTTAAGGCTTTCTGTGTGACATAAACCACTCCCTCCTGCTCTCAGTAGAGGTGTTGGAGGAGTGTGCACACAGCTGAGTGTCTATACAAACCCGAGGTAAGAAATGCTTGCCTAGTGTCTTTCCAGGGCTTAGTCTGATCATTAAAGAATTGAAGGAATCTTTACCCATAGAGAAGTTTTCACGTGGAAAACTTTGGCTCCCTGGAAGCATGACCATGAGCTTGGCACAGCAGTCGTATCTACCTGGCACTGATCTCAGTCTCCCCCACTTAAGGGGACAGAATTGAATCGCTCTGTGTAAGTACGGAGTGGACCTCCTAAGGCTTATCATACATCCAGTTCACCATCTCGGCTCTCTAAATTTTGTTATTTCTTTAATTAAAAAAAGACAAACTAGCAAACTAATCATTGGAGCTCATTGTGGACTCTGCCCTGCATTTGCTAATGGAAGACAAGGGAACAAATATTCACTATTAAGCTGGTTTAGGCTGTACACATAGTGCTTTGATTTTACACCAAAGGGAAGCTGTCCACTTCAACTTGATTAAATAGGGAGGCTAAAAAATAATTAAAAACACTGGAAGGTTTCTCTCCCTTTCTCCTGATGCAGCGAAGTCATGCAGACTTGCCGGTGTTCTGTCATGCACAGAATATTTGGGGTATTGGAAGTAATGGGGACTTTTAACCAACCTGGCCTTACTCGCGACTGGTAATCTGTAAATAGGGAGCAGACATAGATTGTATTTTGTGGGGAATTTTTGTCCTTTTATCACTTTTTTTAAAAACATGAGAGATGGGATTAACATTGAAAGTGGGGACTTTTTTCTAAGCCAATCGTTACATGAGAAATAAATTTATATAACCCCTTTGTATTGCTGTCTACATGGAATGTGTCTTTTTTTTTATTTAAAATCTTTCCACATAAGCTCCTCACCTGTCCTTGTTTTCGGGTTTCAAGGAAGGGGCTGTTTCTAGCAGAGTGTGAGTCTGTCTCCTCGGCAGAGTTGAATCCGCATCCTCTCTCTGAATAGGAAGCCAGTGATTTCGAGACTAGTGATTGGTTATTCTTCTTGTCACCTGCCCTCAGTATATCCAGAAAGACCAGCTTTGTTCTTACTCATTCTGTAATCCACTCAGGTGGATGACTGCTTTGACAGGCTCATCCATCAGCAAAGGTTCCATGCTCAGTAGGGCTGGGTTTGACCTTCGTTCCCTTACAGAGACTGTTAAACTAGCCAACGGATTGTCTCTGGATTGCTAAGGACCCCATTACCACAGACATTAGCTATCAGCTGTGCTGCTCTGTTCCTTCCATTGCCAAGTCTTCTGAGGGACATTGCAGCCACTCTGCTTCATGTTGGGTGACAGTCCTATCACCCTGGAGCAAACCCCTCTACTACAGCATTGTGGAACATCTCTGCCTTTCCACACGAGCCTCTGTAAGTGCCCTGGGGGAGCTTTTCTAGAAGTCCAGTTTTTAATAAAATTGTTGAAGATGTCCGTTGCATCAAAATGGACCCATGCTTTCAGATGCTAATAACTCATTCCCCATCCTCCCCTCTCTCTCTCTTTCTCTAGGTGCATAGCTGTAGTTACATTCTCAAAAGGCAGATGTGACTGAAGGGCTGTGACACCACTCAGAGTTCTGCTGTGATAACATTAGGGACCCTGACCTCTCAGACTGTGCTATGGCGGTGGATGCTCAAAGCATCCTGTGATACTTGGGACTTAGTTCCACATGTGTAGATGCTAGATAGCTAGAGTCTCTAGATCAAACTGTCCCCAAAGAGATTTATCCTGATTCAAGTACTCATTATGTTAACTCTGATGTGTTAAAATGCATTTAGCCTCATAAGATGGCATTTATTCAGTGTGCTGTATGATTTTAGTGCCCCCATAGAGGCCACGATTGTCCTCCGATCCTGTTCCAGGTGAGCTAGCTTCCTTTCCAAAAGCAGCCTTTAGGATGACACCCGGTAACCTAGCGAAGAGGTACAGAGATTGGCTGCCAAGTCAAGGAAGGGTGCAGTCAGATGTTATCTTTCCAGCGTGAGAACACTCCTTCCCCCAGAGACCTCACCTGGAAAGCCGAAAGGCACAGCTTTGAGGTGTTATTGATGACGTAAAGGGACAGTGTGTCAGTCTGGCTCCATAGCCAGAGGCGAATAGCGAGCAGTGTGTCCACGGCAGCTCCTCACTGTTACTAACTAGCCTTTCATTTTAGAACATGGGTGTTTTCATTCCTTTCATGGAAATTTGCTGTGCTCATCTGCTTCCTTCACCAGAAGGAGAAAGACTGCTTCTGCCCGAGTGTTAGGCAGAGAAACTGAAACGCAGTCAAGTACTGTGAGGGTTAACTTTGACTGTCTGCCTCATCCGGTGAAGTAACACACCGGGGCGCTAGCGAGAGGCACGTGTCCAGTGTACCTGTGGCGGTGTTTTCAGAGAGGATGAACTGAGGCGAGAAGACCCACTTTGAGTGGGAATGGTGCCATCCCATGGTTTGGAAGCCTAAGCTAAAATTCAAAAATGAAAGGGTAAAAGCCAGCTGAGGGCTATCAGCCCCTTCTCCCAGCTTCCCAGCCCACTGAGAGATGAGCAAGCTGCGGCTGCCATGCTTTCCTGCCATGCTGGATCTTATCCCTACAAACCATGAGCCAGAGTGTAACCTCCTCTCCAACTTGCCTCTTGTTAGATAACCTGGCTATAGATAGGACAAACTACCCACTTCCAGAGGTGAGTCTCCGGCCGGACGCAGTATTGAAATGAAGTCTTTGTTGTACCAGGTTCCATCCATTTAGCGCATTTATAACTGGATTTATAGCCAGTGACTACATCTTGTTATCTAATTATCACATTCTTAGAGTTCTTACTTCACTAACCCCCACCCTGAGACACACAAGGTCACCTACTCCCTGGCTTCTGTCAGTTTCCATCATTCTCTCCCTACCAAGCTCATCACTGATTTTCTTTAGGTGTGTTATGTGAGCTTTGCTGTTAGAAGGAGCCATTAGCTTGGGATTGGTGTCAATTTTAGTTTCCCACTTTAAAAAGCAAACAAGGTATGTTCCTATTGGACCCTTCTTACAGACGTGGCCAGGACACTTTAAAAATCCTTCATCAGGGAACTCTGCGTTCTTGCTGCCATTTGGAATGACTCCTTTCCAAAAGGAGCAAGTAGAAGTTGGCAGTCCCTGCTTGGATTAGGTTGAGCTGTGAATTTGTTTTGGAATAAATTTTGGGGAACAGGGAGTCTGAATATGACTCTGGAGGGAGGATCTCTGTGGGAACAAGAACCTTAAGGAAAAGCCATGGCAACTGCTTGTTTCAGACCCACTGGAAGGGTTACAAGAGGCGCAAAGACTAACTCAGTAACTGGGTGTGTGTGTGGCCCTTCGTTCCCAGGCAGAGAAGTGAGCGGCTCTGAACTGGTTGTCCTCGGTGCTGCCCCTTCATCCCTCTCAGCGACTGTGAGACTCGGACTTTAGCAGGACATCTAAGAAACAATTTAGGTGTGGGCAAAAGTTGTACATGAGCACAGCTGTGTCTTGGTCCAAGATACCAATGCAGTCTGATTCAGAGTTCCCAGGGAATGTTTTTTTTTTTTTTTTTCATTTAAAGATCTGCTCTGTGTGTGTGTGTGTGTGTGTGTGTGTGTGTGTGTGTGTGTGTATGAGGTATGTCTGTGTGTATCTGTGTCTGTGTGTGGTGGCATGTCCTTACAAGTTTGAGTCACAGACTGTCCCTGTCAACAGCTACATGAATTCATATTCTCCATGCAAGTTCTTCTATGGCTTGAAAACTAACCACTAACCACAGTGAAGACTGACGATGGTCCTTCTCACCCATCTGCATTGCATCTGCAAATAGGGAAGGAACATCCCATCCTACTGCTTTGTATATACTTAAAAAATGTTTCTAAATACACATAAAACTGCCTTTAAGAAAACTAAAAATAAGGCAGTGGAGGTTAAGGGAAGTTAAGTTCAGCTTATTTTATACAATGGAGTCAGACACTGTACTTTATAATGAGGATCTTTGACTTTAAAGAAAAAAAAAACCACATCCTAGAATACAGAAAAGTTAAATACCAGACAAATCATCCCTTCAATAAATAGGCACATAAACACAGTTCTCAAAAGAAGCACAAATGGCCATTGGCTGTGAACAAATGTTCAACGCCTTTGTCTGTCAGGGAAATATAAACCTAGCTACAGAGTGATTCCATCTCACTCTAGTCAGAATGACTATCAGCAGCCCCTCCCCCAAAGGACAGTACATGCAAGTGACCCTTATCCACTGCTGGTGGGAATGTAAAGTAGTCTGCCCACTTAGAAATCGGTATAGAGGTTCCTGTTCAAAACAGCAGAATTGCCATGTGACCCAGCTCCACCTCTCCTGGGTATACACCCCAAGGAATCTGGCCATCATAGGGATTTGCACATACACCTTTTTGCTGCATTAGTTCACTATAGCCAGGATACAAAACCAGCCTAGACGCCTCTCGACAGAGAAATGGATAAAATATGGCATATATACACCATGGAGTTTCATGGTACATATACACCACAGACTTTCCTTCAACCATAAAGAATACTGAAATGATGTTATTTGCAGAAAAGATGGATGGAACCAGCAATCATCACGGTAAGTGGGTAAGGTAGACGCAGACATCACATGTGCTCTCATATATGGAGTCTAGATTTGAAATACACACATAGGTATGGGTGTCAGCAAAAGGAAAAGTAGAAGGGTCCATTTGATAGAGAGAAAGATACCATGGGAGGGAAGAGGTAAATAAGAGAATATTGGTATAAAAGGTCAAATAACACGTTTTCTCCTTGCAGACTCTAGATTGTAAAAGATGTGAAAACAAGCAAACAGGGATCCCTGCCAGGTGTGGGGGGAGGGAGGGGCAGGAGGAAAAGAGATGCTGATGGGGGTGAATGTGAGCAGGGTACAATGAGATACAGCCCTGAAGATACTATGAAAACCATTTTGTACTTGACTTTAAAATATTAACGGGACTGGAGAGGTGGCTCAGTGCTTGAGAGAGCTTCCTGCTCAGTTCAGTGTGTTATATCACCACACCCCCCCCCCCCCCACTCTCCACACCCAAGTCTGGTGGCTCACAACTTCCTGTCACTCCAGCTTCAAGGGAGCCAATGCCCTCTTCTGGCCTCCATGGACACTACACTTATGTACACAAACATGCAGGTAAATAAAAAAATACATCTTAAAATAATATTAGTAAAAAAATTAAAACTCTGAGAACTAGAATTCAGTTAGAAGGAAATGATAAGAACAGGAATCATCTTCCATGTGTGTGTACGGTGAGTATAAATGCAAGCTTCTTGCACGATCCGTGGACTGTGGACAAAGTGAAAGTTGGAGCCGTGATTTTCAGTTCACACTTCTCCCAAAGCACCAATGAAGAGGGACAAGTTGGTCCACTCTTACGCACAGAACTTTCTGTCATGTTCGCATGGAGTGGGTGGGTGTTTCCACATGGAGGGTTCTGTTCCCACCAGCTTGTTAACAAAAATGAAGGTGTGTGATCCCAACACAGTGTCTAGTCTGTCAGTGTTTCCCAACCCATGTGTGGTCAAACGCCTCCTTTGTCTTCTGAACAAACAGGTTTGTAATACAGAGTAAAAGCCTTGCGTTGTCTACAGTCCCTATGGGTTTCTGACTATTTTATCCCACCTTTTCTCCCTGCCACGGTGGTGCGTACACTTCTTACACTTGGCCCTCAGCTCCACCCACTCTTAGAGGAGTGTTGAGTTCTAAACGTTTCCCAGAAGAAGCCTTAACTGTATTCAGATGGTGTTTGTGGAGTTAGCAGATATCACTGCACATTTAATGAGATGAACCACAGAGAGGACAGGCACACTGTCAACTGTCTGTGACTTAGTGAGCTGTAGAAGGCTCCTGAACAGTCGACTGAACACGGTCCATGTGACGAATGTGAACGTGCTTTTCTCCTGATGTCTGTGTTTTCAGCCTGTGCCTGTTCCAGCAGCTCCCAGTGTTTGGTTTCTCCACCTCACTGACTCCCATTTCACTCCTCCCACACCCAACACCCAAGGGGAAATGGCATTTTATGCCACTCAGAGGAGAGTTTCCTTGACATGGCAGAGCCTCTGGGATCTTCCATGCTCTAGAAGCAGACGATGTCTGCTTTGATGTCCTCAAGATGGTGATTTGCTGGGCCCAAGGCAGAGGCGCTCCTGTCAGAGCCTTTTGGAGGGGACCCATTACCTTCCTTTCACCCTTGCATGGCCAGCCCAGACCATTTAGTCTCAAGCCACTCTGTATTCACGGATGTCGGAGCTTTCCCTGTATGGGATACTCTGGAAAATTGACTTTAGCATTCCACTGAAGCAGAAGCATCACCTGAACGTCCACAGCAGGCAGTGATAAAGATGCATTCACAGAAGCGAAAAGGAAAAGCAGACCCCAAACTGTCACTCCGCCCTGCCCAGAGAAACAAGTTGACAACTGTGTGAAGAGATTCCAAACCAGCATGCCTGCTGGGACTGAGAAGAACCAGCTGCAGAGTGGGGCTGTACCAGCCAGCTACAAGCTGCTTGTAGATTATGAGGACTGACAGCTCACACGGAAGGGAGGGTGGACCAAGGAAAACACTGTAAGAGGGAAGGGAACCAAGAGGGGGGTGGGGGATACACTCCAGCAAAACTACAGCATAGCACAGAAGAATGAAACCCCTGTGCATCTGTGTGACTCAGTGTTTGTTGTCAGGCCCCAGCAGCTCTACAGGAGACACTGCTGTTAACCATGAAGGGACTCCTGAAGTGACAAGGTGCCCGCAAAGGCTTCTGGACTCCATTTGGGCCACTTGGGAGTTCTCTCTAGTGTTGGAGATGGGAGGGGGGTTGGGAGCAATGGGGATGGAGTGGTACAAGAGAACTACCCTCTTTATAAGAGAAGAAAATGGGGAGGCTGTGTGTGTGTGTGTGTGTGTGTGTGTGTGTGTGTGTGTGTGTGTGAAATATATATGGTGAGCAGAGCCTGTGCACAAAATACCCTTTTAAAAAAGACTCAGAGCCTACAGCCCATGTATGGAGCCCTGCCTGACTGTAATGTGTGCAGGGAAAGCCTGCATCAGCCACAGAGTCTCAGGCCTTACCCTCAGCCTGGGTCCACTTACAAGTTACAGAGATTATAGCAGTAGATGCCTGAAAATATGAATATTATCATCTATATAGCATTGATCTATCAAATTATAGTCTATCATTTATCTATGCTAAACTTATAAGGTGTAATTTATGAAGCATAATAGCCACAATAATAATGAAATTATCCAAATATAATAAATCCAAGTTATGAGTGTTTCATTTCTGGATTTGTCAATATGCTATTTTCAGGCAACAGTTGGCAATTTAGAAAACCACATGGGTATAGATGCAGATAAGGGGAACTATTGCAGCCCCTCCTCTGCTGAGCCTTTTAACTTAGAATGTATTTACTCATACTGTTCTTGATGCTTTTTAAAATTACAACCAATAAATTGTATAGATACAGAATTTCCAGCTCTACCCTAAATGACTGAAGACAAACTTCTGGGATAACCTGTGCTTTTCTAAGTGTCTTCCAGAAGGTTCTGTAACAGTAAGGCCAATAGACCAGTTTCTGGAATCGCTTCAGTAGACCTTGTTGACACCAATGCAAGTGGCAAGTCACTCCCAAGCTGCTTGGGTGATTATAAGGGAGAGATGTCAGATATCTACTCTGTGCAGGATGCATGCAGCCTGTGGGCTGCACAAGTTACCATGCCTCATCTAGAGCCTGAGCAATCTTGTTTCTAACACCTCCCGCGAACAGCGACAATAAAGAGCCAGGCAAGCACTCAAAAGGAAATGGAAAATGCAGGGGAGAATGCCATTGGGTCCAGAAACCCAAGCTGTGGCAGAGAGAGAGAGAGAGAGAGAGAGAGAGAGAGAGAGAGAGAGAGAGAGAGAGAGAGAGAGAGAGAGAGAGCACTTCGAAGATGGCCATCCTATAAAAGTCACAGAAATAGCTGATCCATCAGATACACACGTTCTCAGTGTAGGGACATGGAATATAAACAAACGTGATATATCCAAACGAAAACTCCTCAATGACCAATTCCCAAGAAATTAAACTAGGCAAAATGCCTAAGAAAGAATTTGAAAGTTAGGTGAAATCCAAAATAATACAATTAAGTGAAATTAGGACAATATGCAGGACAGAAATGAAAAATCACAGAGGTAGATTTTGGAAGAAAAGAAACAACTCTTGAAATTGACGAATTTAGTTACTCAAAAGAAAATGCAGTTGGACTTCAATATCTGATTGAAGAATAGATGAATCAGAAGAAAGAGCATTGGAACTGTGAAGACAGGTCTTCTGAAATATTCCAGTTGGAAAAAGTAAACAATGGAGAGGGCATTGGGGGTGCTCTTTAAATGACTTTTAAGGTGCCTCTAAATGAATGAACAACCAGAAAGGTGGTGCACACCTGTAACTCGGCACTGTAACTGGGGGGCAGAAGGATTTTTAGTTTGATACTAACCAGGGATACATAGTAAATCCCAGAACCAGAAAGACCATTTAAAAAAAAGCATATCAGAAAACCTCCCTAATCTTGGAAAAGATGTGACTATCAATGTACAAGAAGCCATAAGACCCAAATAGAAGATCCATGAGCCGGGCGGTGGTGGCGCACGCCTTTAATCCCAGCACTCGGGAGGCAGAGGCAGGCAGATCTTTGTGAGTTCGAGGCTAGCCTGGCCTAGAGAGCGAGGTCCAGGAAAGGCGCAAAGCTACACAGAGAAACCCTCTCTCGGAAAACCTAAAAAAAAAAAATAAGAAGATCCATGAAAGATCTTCACACATAGCATATTATAGCCATACTATCCAAAGTATAAGGCATATAATTTTTAAATTTGACAGAGAAAAGTGCCAAATAATACCCTTAAAGTTTACTTTTAAAGATAAACACAGACTAATAACAGAATTGTCAGCAGAAACCCTGTAGTTCAGGAGGAGGTGGAATAAAATAGCTACGGTCCTGAAAGAAAACTGCTAGTCAAGATTATTATTACCAGGTAAACTATTCCTCATAAATGACAGAGACATACAGACCTTAGAAAGGAAGCCAAATTAAGGGAATTGATGACCACCAGACAGCTTTACAAAAAGTCCTTCAACTAGAAATGAAATAAAGATAATTATTATCATAAAATGTGTGAAAGTAAACATACCATCAAAAGAATTGAACTAAATCAAGCACTGTCAGTAAACTATCAAACCATGAATAAGAATAAGAGAGCAAGTAATATTCAGAATAACTAGAAGAAAATTAACAACACACATATGTTCTTACCTATCAGTAACTTTTGATGTAAATGGACTACATTTTCTATGTAAAAAATACAGCCCAAATGAATGGATTAAAAAAAATCAATACCCAACAATATGCTGCCTGTAAGAAACTCACTTCACTAGTAAAGATACACACAGACTGAAAGTGAAAGGATAGACAATAGGTAAATGGAAACCTCAAGTAACTGGGAGTGATCACTCACACTCACTCACACATACACACACACACACACACTTTATGAGAGAAAATTTTAAAGAGAGAAAAGATCATTATATAAGTAGACATAAAAATTGTAAGCCTGTATGCACTTGAAGTCACAGTTTTTATAAATTTTATAAAACAGATACTATTAGGATTAAAGAGAGAGCTATACTCCAGTACAACCGTAGTGGGAGATTTTAACACCCTACTTTCATCAACAGAAAGCTAATCCACATGCCCTAATACACAGTATATTCATCAGCATGTGGAATTTTCTCTAGAATAGATCATATAGTAGGCCAAAATATATATATATATATATATATATATATATATATATATATATATATATATATTTTTTTTTTTTTTTTTTGGTTTTTTGAGACAGGGTTTCTCTGTGTAGCTTTGCGCCTTTCCTGGAACTCACTTGGTAGCCCAGGCTGGCCTCGAACTCACAGAGATCCGCCTGGCTCTGCCTCCCCAGTGCTGGAATTAAAGGCGTGCGCCACCACTGCCCGGCCAAAAAATATATTTTTTAAGAATTAGGAAAAAAATTATATCTCGTCATTTTCTAATCACTATGGAATAAGACTAAAAATCAATAATGAAAGAAATTATAGAAATTATATGAATGCTCAAATATTGAACCAACTTAAAACTTTTATTTTTGTAAGTGTGTGAGTATGTGTATATACACCTGTGTAGGCACACATGGAAGCCAGAAGAGGACATCTGATCACCTGGAGCTGAAGTTATAGGGAGTTGTGAGCCTATTCCCACCACCTGAAGTGGGTGCTGTGTGGGGGACATACCCCCACCTTTTCCCCCAGAGTACTCTTGAGGAGTGAGGGCTAAGAGATTTAGATAGAATTATAGAGGGGAGAGAGAGAGACAGAAACACAAGATAGCCACAGGAGGGCCTGGATCCTAATCCACGGGCCCCTTTTGTCTCTTCTAAAGGACTTTTTAAAGGAAAGCCAAGGGGTGGAGCAAAAGACCTCTCCCCAGCACAGCCAAGAGCAGACCCTTCCAAACACCTGGTAACCATGCACGTGGTCAGTCCATCCCCTTACACAGCTCTGCTGTGTAAAGCAAGCTCAGATCTCCCCAGGAAACCTGGGTTGGCTCCCACAGTGCTGGGAACCAAACTCTGGTCATCTGAAAGAACAGCAAGCTCTCCTAACTTCTGAACCCTCTCTTCCGCCACCAACAACACACTTGAAAATGGATTGTTCACTCAAGTTATGCAGCCAGTTCGAAGGAATTTTTTTTTTTAATTTTAAGGGAAAAAAATTTAAGTATAAAATATAAAAACATGTAGGATTTGGCAAAAAAAAAAAAGCAGTACTCAGAGAGAAACTTAAAAAATGACTATCTACAATATAAAAAGAGGTATATGATAAACAACCTAAAAATGCATCTCCAGAAACACCAATAATCCAAATACCACACAAGCAGAAGGAAAGAAGTAACAAAGAGCTTAAGTAAATGGACTAGAGACTGATCAATACCAAGTACCAATGGCAAGGTCAACAACTAAGTAAGTAAATTAAGAAGGAAAGATTACACAATGATAAATAAAGATGATAAATATAACCAATATAACAAATATAAAGGACCCCTAGAGATTATTACAAAAACCTATAAACTAACAAATGGAGCCGGGCGGTGGTGGCGCACGCCTTTAATCCCAGCACTCGGGAGGCAGAGCCAGGCGGATCTCTGTGAGTTCAAGGCCAGCCTGGTCTCCAAAGCGAGTTCCAGGAAAGGCGCAAAGCTACACAGAGAAACCCTGTCTCGAAAAAAAAAAAAAAAAAAAAACTAACAAATGGAAAAACCTAGAAGAAATGAATGAATTTCTGGACTCATATCCTACCAAAACTTAACCCTGAAGATATGATAATTCTAAATAGACCAATAACAAGCAATGAAATTGAAACAGTAGTCAAAAGTCTTCCAACAAAGAAAAGCTCAGAACGGAATTTTACCACTTTTAAGGAATAATTAGTACCCATTTTCCCTAAATTATTCCTTAGAATTGAAAAGAGGAAACCATTTCAAGCTCATGTCAGGTGGCCAAAGTTAGTCTGTTACCAAAACCTGACAAAGACACACAGAAAAAAACAAATATGTAGACCAATATCCTTTGTAAACACATGAAAATTTTCAGGAAAATAGATTCTGTAATGCATCAAAAAGACCATGCATTCTAAACAAAGTCTTTTCAACTGAGTGGTGCAAGGATAGCTTGGCATCTACAAATTAGTAAATGTAATGACTCAAATTAACAGAATGAAGAATAAAAATCATATAGTCGTCTCAAGTGTAGAAAAGCACTTGATAAAATCCAACTCTTCAATTGTAGAAAATTCTGGACAAAATAGTTACAGAAGCATCACACCTTAACATAATAAAGGCTGTGTATGACACACCCACAGCCAGTGTCATGGTGAATACAAAACATGGAAAGCAGTTCTTCAAAGATACAAAAGCATATACATACATATATATGATTTCTACCATATATCCTGTTCAATATAGTACTGGCAGTATTAGCCAGAGCAATCAGGCAACAGTAGAAAATAAAAGGTATATAAATAGGAAGGAAGTTAAAATTATTCCCATTTGTAGATGATATGATTCTGCATATAGAAAAATAATTCAAAGACATCACCAAAGTTTGTTTGAACAACTAAATTCAGTAAAGTAGCAAGATGCAAAAATCAACATAGAAATATTAGCTTTTCTATACCAATAATTAATCTGCTGAGAAAAGAAATCTTGAAGGCAGTTCTATTCATAATAGCTTTTTTTTAAAAAAAAAAAGGACCTAGAAATACTTAACTGAGGAATCAAAGACTTCTACATTGAGAAATTCAAGACACTAAAAGAAATTAAAGGCACACAGAATGAAAATACCTTCCATGGTCATAGAAGAATGCTGCTAACATTTCCATTACCAAAAGCAACATAGAGATTCAATGCAACCTCCATCAAAACACCAACTGTCTTCACATATCTAGAAAAAAAATTCTAAAATCCATATAGAAGCAAGGGATACCCAAATAACCAAAATAATCAAAAAGAACAAAGGGGGATGCATTTCAACACCAGATTCTATAGTGTGTTATCACACTGTAGTGACCAAAAGATAGTAACAGACTGATGCACCAAAATAGGTACCTCAGAAATAAACCCATGCGTCTATGGCCAACTGATTCTCAACAAAATCATGGAAACTTTGCAGAAATGAGAGCCTCTTCAGTAAAAGATTCTGGCAGACTAGATAGCTACATGCAGGAGAGTAAAACTCAAAATGGACCTAAGACCTGATACTCTGAACTACTAGAAGAAAATGTCAGAGGAAACAATCCTAGGACCCCAAAGGCGCAGGAAATAAAAGCAAACATTGATGGCTGAGATCACAGCACATTAAAAAGCTTCGGCAGAGCAGAGGAAGCCATCGACCAAGAGACAACTACAAAACACGAAAAGATGTTTTCTGACTCTTCATCTGACGAAGGGTTAATATCCGGAACATATTAGGAACTCGAAAAACTGAACAAGAAGAAAACTAGTGCTCTAACCAAAAGTGTCTTTCAGACAAATTATCTGAAAGACACCTGTCAAAAGAAGAAATGCAAATCCACAAATATATGGAAACAATTTAGTGTTGTTAGCTGTCAGCTACACAAATCAGAGTTGCAATGAGATATTGTTTTGTTCCTTTTTGAATAGCTACTGTAGACAACAATAAAATTGTGTTGTTATGGATATGAAGACAAAAGAACTCTTATACACAGGAGAGTAAATTAGAGTAATTATGTGGAAGAGTATGGGGTTCCTCAATAAACTGAAAAATAAAAACAATTCCACCAGGTGATCCACTTTTCCTACTACTGCTAATATGTTCAAAGGAAATGAATCCAGAGCAAAGAGAAACCTGTATGGTACTATTGATGATGGCTAAGTAACTAACTCATCAACCTTACTAATGCTGCAACCCTTACGTTGTGGTGACTTTCAACCATAAAATTATTTTTGTTGCTACTTCATAACTGTAATTTTGCTACTGTTATGAATCATAATATAAATATTTTTGGAGATAGAGGTTTGTCAAGGGGTCATGACTCACAGGTTGAGAACTGCTGGATTAGACAATTATATATGCATTTGTGTATATGTGCATCTGTGTCTATGTATGTATATCTCCAATGGGCTATGATTCATTTTGGTGCAGAAGGAAAGATACCATGCATTTTCTCTCATTTGTGGGAACTAAAAAAGTCAACCTGAAAGGAATAATAATTACTAAGGAAAGGGGACATGGGAAGAATATGATTGGACTTGGCCAGTGCACACTGTCTGCATAAGGAAATGGTACATGAACTCCCTTACTGTGTACAACTACTGTGTGTTAATAGAGATTTCCAATCTGAGTTTGTAAAACCTTTGCATGGTACCAGGTAATGGATGCCTGTTCAGTTACCACAGCGACATCCTCTGTGGAGAATTGATCATCCTCAAGTTCAATGATGTGTATGTAAAGAGCCCTTACCACAATTTGTCATGTGATTAGTGCTTAGTGGAAGGTAGCCATAATCATAAGGGTCTATTAAGTTGGTTTTCACGTTGTCACTTCCTGATATGGATATTCCAGACATTTGAATCTGCAACTCAAGGCCAAGATTGATGACTGCAAGGTTGGTGCTGAATTTGGTATCCACTTTTTTGTCCTTGTGGGACCAATTAGGGAAGAGGTCTAGATGTGTTTATGCTTCTATAACCATCCATCATCATCTTCAATTGCTTTTTATCAGTATGTGACACTAGCAAGCTCATATGTTTACAAATTGAGCTAGAATTTCATGTCAGCTTTGGCTAGAACAAAAGTTCACAGTGTCTTGTGTAAACTCACAGTGGACACTCAGCAACAATGTCTAGAATCAGACACGCAGAGATGTATGGATTCAAGCCACTCTGGGTCTATTTCTGAACAGTTACTAAACACCTGACATTGCCATGGATTGACGTAGATGAAGTAAAGATCTCTCAACAGCCTACCTGAGAGATGGCATGTTGATGCTGGGCAAGACTCTCTAGACATTCTAGCCACAAGACTGGGTGGATAGAGCATGCATATAATAGATTTTTCTACACTCTCCTGCTGTCTGAACTCCATTCCCATAGAAATTTCTTTGCTTCCCTGGGAGGGATTCCTCCACCTGCCTGAGGAATGCCACAGGCAAGGTGTTTCCTCTCACCCCCTGAGCAAAGAAGTTCAGTATGTCCAAGGATGTTAAAAAATACAACCCACACTCAGCCGTGAGATCATCTTCTCCTGAGGATATCTGGCAATAGTGGTAAGAAATACTCTATATGTTTTTCAGTGTTCTGTCCCTGCTTTCAACTTTTGCCCAACAAAAAGTACCATAAATGCCAGTAAAAACACTTTTGTGCAGCATAGCCTTGACCTGGTGCTGTTGAATCCCAAGTCTGACCAGTTCCTTGGCACTATAAACCTCACCAACACATGGATTTACCTCAGCCACGGGGTCTCATAAGTGAGATGTTCAGAACTGGCTCTTTTGGGTAACTATGGTCTTTGCTGAATCTCTTACTCAAAGGGAGATTCTCAAGGTTTTGTGGGAAACCTCATCAAGAATGTGACAGAAAGCTGATTTCACAATATAGCCCCAACTATGGTAAGAATGATGCAAACTTATTAACAAGAAAGGGCCTACATCTCTAGTGGTCATGGTTGGTTCATTTCATAGCTTTTTCAGAGGAAAATTGTGTGTGTGTGTGTGTGTGTGTGTGTGTGTGTGTGTGTGTGTGTGTGTGTGTGTGAGAGAGAGAGAGAGAGAGAGAGAGAGAGAGAGAGAGAGAGAGAGAGAGAGAGAGAGAGAGATCTGGTAATACATGCCTAAATTGATCACAGTTTTGTGACAAAATGACTTACAATCCTTACAGGAAATTTTCTAAGGGTCTCCATGAGTATCATTCCTCTTAATTATCCTTGGGTAATAGAGGTCTAAGGAAAATAAGGGTCCATCCTCATCCATCTCCTCTTGGTGAAATTTATACTCCAGTGTGTATCAACTCTCACACAATCCCAGCTTTCACATGTGTGGGTAGGACCAACGGAACCTTACACATTAGGGACAATAAACTGGCAGAGATGATGCTCAGTATGAGTCATGGTGCACTTGAGAGAGACAAAAGACTATATATAAAATGGGTGGCAGGCATACCTGGCTTCCTGGGTGTACAAGCTTCTTTGAGGATTGCTCCAGATAGAAGCGAGGCAAGACTATGGATCTAGAATGGTGTGTGGTATGTTTTTTGTTATGGATCCAGAATGATGGATGGTGTGTTTCCTGTTGTCTCTTTGTACTATTGAAGGTACTGAAATAGAGGTAGAAGCATCAAAGTGTGTCATCTCCCTGTCAATCAAGGATCAAAAAAACTTAAAGCACAAAAGAGAGAAGAGGAGACCCAACAAGTCATACTCTGGACCATGACAGCATCCAAAACAGAAGGATGAGGGAACTGATCCAAGCTATAGAAGCCCAATGACCACTTTGGATATGGCAAAGGGGTCTACAAAAAGACTGTTTGGTCCTTTGAGAAATGGAAGTTAACTGTGGTGGCCCACAAAGGCTTCCTAGTGAGAATCTCTCAGGGTCAGAGAATCTGAGCTTACTTTACCCAGCAGGGCTACATAAGGAGATGATTTGGCCAGAGGTGTGTTTACCAGGTATTTGGAAGGTTCTACACTTGGCTGTATGGTGTGCTTTGATCTTGTGAGAGGAAGGTCTTTTGCCCCTCCCCTTGGCATATTATAAAAAGCCCTTTTGACTAAAGCTCTGGGTAGCTGGGTATTGACCCAGGGTCCTTCCGAAGCTATCCTGTGTATCTGTCTTTCTTATCATCTCTTTCTATATTTCTACCTAATATTTCCTCATTCCTCTCTCCTCCACCTAAGAATCCTTCAAAAGGTGGGGACAGGTTGGAACTGGACTCCCACAGTTAGCATGCTTTAAATTTTAAATTAAGAGAAGGGATTACTCTAATAAGTCTAACCAGTGTGACATTCTTTTGTGATGTGGTGTTAAAAGATGCAAAAGATACAGATAAAAACACTTTTAGAAAATGCTACTTAGGAAGAGATGGGGATTGTTGAGAAAGTAGTATTGATGAGCCTGGTACCCTAGGTACCCTAGAGGATAAGCCTCTCATTGGGAAGAGGAATGAATCAAGGTCAGGAAAATAGAATGGGCGAAATCAATGGACTCAGAGTATTTTGAACCAATCACAAAAATCTCTGTAGAGAAATGAAATAAGTCTGCAAAATGTTTGAGTGCCATAGTCATAACATGAGGAAAAGAAGACACAGCACATATCAGCCGAGCTTCCCATGCACACACTGACCCACAGTGTCATGAGAAAAGCACCTGTATGCAGAGGAAGCAAGTAGTTGATATGCATGTTATGAAAGTCAGGAAATCTAGTATAGGATCTGGAAGTTATTCCTGTCTCGGATGTGAATAAATGTAAGAGGGAGAAGACACATTCCATAAGTGACGGACGTGACTTCTGGGTGGGTACATTTCATAGCTCAGTTTCCACCGGTTTCGTAGAAGTCAGCTGTGAAATTTCTATGGAGTTTGCATATCCATGTTGCTTCTCAAAGCTATGTCACAGCATCGCCACCTGAAAGGCTCCAGGAGGAAGAGGTGATGACGATAAAGTTTCTCTTTGTATTGATAGCTATGCACCTGCCTCACAGTCCCTGTTTTTTGCTTTGGTACTAAGCAGTGACTCGATAAAGCAGAGTCATGTCCATGTTACAGAGCCAGGCTCTGGGTAGCATGATGAAACAGGAAGTAGCAAGATGGAATAGAAAGAGGGCCCACTGAGGAACAGGGACCAAAAATAAAGGAGGCCACCGGAGGGCTGAGTTCAATCATTGAATGGTTAATAATTGCTGTGCTCTCTGGCAACTTGATTTTATAATTCCTCCTTGTTAAGAGAAACTGTATGGCAAGATAGATGGGGAGGGAGAGCCAGTAATACTCCCCTACACAAAAGCCAATGTGGCAAGCAATGTTAGGTAGCCGAAGGGAAGATTCCTACTTCAGTACTCACTATTGTTTCAAATTGAGGTCATGGTCCTTGAAGACCCCTCCCCCATACATTGTAGCTTTACCTTCCATGTCTACATCACCTTCTACCCAACAGATTCTTCATGTTCCTACCTCCATACATTTGCTTGTGGTGTTCCTCCATCCTGGAATACTCTGATATTACCAGCTAACATGTTCCTCTCTATATCCGCTTTGATTTGGGGTGGTAGGGTCCCATTCTCTTTTTGAATTCCTGTTGCCTGGTGTAATTCTAGAACATGGTTGATCATGCTACCTTGCACTAATTTTTTTTTTCTTAGCCTTCTGTTGGTGCCTCTAAGATGGCGTATGGTGACGTCATGGCTATGTAACAGCAAAACTTCAGTAAGTATTTGCCAGACGTGAGTTGAGTCCAAGGGTGATTGACTGAAAATGAGGACAATGAAGCAGGAGGAGAATTAGAAGTGACCAGCACTTCTCATTTCCTCCACTTGCTTTTTAATAAATGTCACAGCATATCTGGTTGTAGTGATGGGGTCCTGGAGGTGACTGAACCGAGTCAAGGGGTGGAAGGATGAGAGACATGAAATCCAATTAGTTTTCCCCTCCAGATACAGAATGTGTTACTCTTGAAATTGACAGAAAGGCATGCTCCTCTGCAGCGTGGTGGTGTCATCTCACAGCGTGACCCATCTGCTGTAATTGCTCTAGGCACATTTGTCCTGATATTTGGCCTGATGTGTGTGTCAGAGACCAAATGATGAAAACAGTTATGAATTAGTAAGAAAAACCTCAAACTGAAGGGAAGAAGTGGCACTGAGAAGAAAATGAAGCTTAAGTGGGAGCAACGAGGGGTCTCACTGAAGAACAGTCAGACGCGGAGCATGATGGGATCTGGATCTGTTAGATAACACATTAGCATTGAGGACTCCCATTGACCTGAGAAGAGGTTGGGACCAGAAACCAGGAAGTCTACACTCTTTTCAGAACTGTGATTTCCACTAACAGCTGTCTCCTAGTGGCCTTGATTTTTCCCATCTATGAAACTGCCCTGAGAAACAACAGCCATCTCCAAGGCAGTATGAAGCACACAATGACACTCCTTTCTATAACTTCTGTCTGAAAACTCTTGACTTTGGTTCTCTAGGAGCAATAACTTGTCCAGAACAACACACTCTGTGTCTTTCTACTTGAGACCTTTTCATTGGCATCTGTTGTGTGCCAGGGTCTGCAGTATGTTCTGTGGATGAATGAATAATACTGACAACTGAGGCCAAGCATCATCAGGCATGGTTTCTGTCACGTTAGCCTCAGGAGTATGCCCTTGTGCAAGCTACTATCTTGAAATCTGTTCATTTACTTGTAGAAATGAGAAGAAAATTGAGTTCAACTCAAAGGACTGTTATGAGAGTCATTAACATAAAGGTATAGAAAGCTCTTGTAGCAACATCTGGCACATGGGAGGGACTTTCCCAGGGTGATCACCTGAGCATAGCCACGAAATAGCAGAGCAGCTGAGAGTGACAATCAAACACACGGCAGCTTAGAAAAGAAATCCCATGTCCTGAACAGAATTCTTCTCTCAAGTTTGGTGGTCTAGAAGGTCCCGACATGGTTACTCCTGGCTGGCTCGTGAAGCTCCTGTGTTCACTGCTCTTGAGTTCCAGGTCTTCATTTGGCAATGGTGTACCCCTGACCCCCCCGCACCCCCCCCCCCACACTTCTGCTGCTGGGACTTGGGACCTCTGAGAAGATGTGACCATGGTTCATGGCATCATTCCGCCCTGGTAAAGACTAGGGAAGTGAGGAAGAGACCCAGGGTAAAGGAGGTCCTTTCACTTTCATCTTTGCCATTTCTCAAAGAGGAAGTCACATGTGTACGTTTTAGAATAAGAGATGGCCATGGGTGACAATAATCGAGATGCAGGAGTGGTGATTCCTGTTGCTAGGACTGGGAGGCAAACCCAACTTTACTAATTCTTTCTACAATGCCCAGACAGAGTGTGGAGGCCTTGAACTGACATCCCTCTATGTGTTCTTATCATCAACAAATTCACATAAGTTGAGGTCAACTTGGACAATATCCAGAATGATCTGCATTCTAGAGGATGAACCTAGACCTTCCCTACATTGTCATAGCAACTGAACTTTTCTCCTTAAGGGCAACATGCCAAGGTAAGGTGAGTCCCTCTTGTAAGCCTAAAGAATGACTCCATGTTCCCTCTAAAGTCGACCACAATAATCTTAAGGATTAGCTTATTTCTGGCTAGTGACAAGTAGCTGCTGGAGATTTCTGGGCAGAAATTTCTTCTTTGAAAACAATAGAAAGAGAGTGTCTCAGGGTTTCTATTGTTGTGAAGAGACACCAGGAGCATGGCAACTCTTATAAAGGAAAACATTTAATTGGGACTGGCTTATAGTTCAGTGGCTTAATCCATTATCATCATTGTGGGAAGCATGGTGGCATGCAGGCAGACATGGTGCTGGAGTGGTAGCTGAGAGTTCAACATCTGGATTCACAGGTAGCAGGAAGAGAGAGACACTGGGCCTGGCTTGAGCATTTGAAACCTCAAAGCCCACCCCCAGGTGTTCCTCCAACAAGGCCATGCCTATTCCAACAAGGCCATACTTCCTAATAGTGCCCCTCTATGAGCCTATGGGGGCCATTTCTACTCAAGCCACCACAGAGAGCTACTATCAAAGGATAGCAATCAAGGCAGTAGTTGTGGGTATTAAGAATGGACAAGTGAATCAATGGAACTGAATGGAGACCAGAGGGCACATATGATGGTCAACTGATCATTGATCAAAGAGCATGGGTAAGACACTGGAGGAAAGATAGTCTATGCACAAATGCTGATTGGACAACAGGACATCTACATACAACCTATAAATGAAGACGAGTCTACACATAAACTCTATATATCTCCAACAAAAGTTAATTCAAGATGGGTCATAGACCTAAATACAAAATGCAAAAACCACGGGAGGAGAAGGTAACTTGAGAGGAGAGCCTAGGTGACTTTGTGTAAGTCATGATGTTTTAGGCACAACACACAGTTGCATAAAAGAACAGTAAGTGAAAAGTTAAAGCAATAAAACGAAAAACCCTGGCTCTGTGCACAGCCTTGTCAGAAGCACGAAATGTCAAGCCACAGCCCAAGAGAAAATATTTGCAGAAGGCATGCGCGGTAAAGGACTGCCAGCCAAGACACACAAAGACAACTTCAGGCTCTACAGTGAGACAACCTTTTCGTAAAGTGGGCCAAAGGCAGCGGAATGAATGTGCCAAAGCTTCTGTGGAACCTCTACCGATGGTCAAAAGGCAAATGAAACAGCTCCTGCCACATTCCCAGGGAAGCCCAATCGTAGGAAATGAGATACCACCGCACCCCGATTAGAACATCTCAGCCTGACCACTGACACCACCAGATGCTGGCAGTGATGAGGACCAACCAGCGTTCTCAGTGATGGCAGGAATGCAAAAGGACAGTCCCTTTGGAAGCTGGGTTCTGGCTCTTACAAAGTGAATGCACTTCTGCCGCAGGCTCCTTCAGTCACGGCCCCTTTGGTATTGACCCTAAGGACTTGAGAGCTGTGTCCACACAAACCCTGCACACGGGCACTGCTGGCATCTTCATTTAGTTGTTGAAACTTGAAAGCCGATGGGATTCCGTCCATCAGTGGGGGACAACGCTTTGGTTTATGTAGACAGTGGAATATCGCTCCACACTAAAAACAAAGGATGTGTCAAGATCGGGAAAGACACGGAGTGACTCAGAGGGCACGTTACTCCATGAAGGAGGCTGCTTCAACTCGCTGACCTGGAGTAGGTTGAAGTTCAGCAACGTAAAAAAGACCAAGGGTCGGGGATGGTGGTGGTGGGGTGGGGAAGAGGCAGAGCTCAGAGGACGCCAAGGCTGCACTGCACGCCGTTATAAGTTTGTTTAAATCCACAGAACACACAGTGCCAACACTGGGCCCCAGTTTGACTGTGGACCTTGGGCACAGGTTCTTATGTAGCAAATGTGTCACCCTTTAGGGGGAGGGGGAAACATTCCAGGGGGCACAGTGGCAATCTCTGTAACCTGCTCCTCATTTTGTTAACCTAAAACTACTAAAGAATAAAGGTGTTTTGTTGTTGTTTTGTTTTCTTTTTTAAAAAAATATAATGAGGGCCGGGCGGCGGTGGCGCACGCCTTTAATTCCAGCACTTGGGAGGCAGAGGCAGGCGAATCTCTATGAGTTCGAGGCCAGCCTGGTCTACAAAGCGAGCTCCAAGAAAGGCGCAAAGCTACACAGAGAAACCCTGTCTCAAACAAACAAACAAAACAATATAAAAAGGTTTCAAATATCTTCTCATCACCCAAGCAAAAAAGAGGCAGCAAGCTTTCCACCCATGGTATTTTCAAGATGAAGGGATGCTGCGGCAGCCACCTTGTGAGCGTGAGAAAAAGATCAAGATAACCGGAGGGAGGTCACTGAGGGGCTGAGTTACACAGCTCTTGGACTCTCCACTTTCATCCTTTTCTCACGAAATCATAAAACTACCCATTGTTTCAAAACTTCAGCTGCTTACAGCCGAAAGCACGCTGCTGATTCTGAAATCTTCCCAAAGGAGATGGGGAGACCTAAAAAGACGGGTTAGGTAGGGCAAAAGGAGATGCTTAGACCCTCCGCTGGTGAATATTCAGTGGCAAAGAAGGAACCAGCCTGGTCACGTGGCTGCTGGTGAGAGCATGCCAGGCTGCTGTGGAAAAATGTCAACCAGAGTTGTTCGGCAAATGGAGTAGTTGTGCCCTTTTCTGAACTCAGTGCTTTTACTCTTTGGGGCTATGGATTGGTGGATGAATGTTTATTTGGATGGTGCGTGCGTGGGTGCGTGCGTGTGTGTGTGTGTGTGTGTGTTGACAGCAAACCCAGGGCCTCACGTATGCCAGGCCAAAGTTCTGACCCCAGCCTCACATGCTTGAGATAGCAGAGGACAGGATCCCTTACCCACAGCTCTTGGTCGCCTGGCTGGTCTCAGACATTTGTCTTGGTAATACAGAGACTGGCTATAAGCAGAACCCAAAGGAACCGCTATCCTGTGTGGTCCATGAGGCTGACCAACAGCACTTCTGTGGTTTCCAGGAGAAATGTGAAGGAGGTGGGGAGGAAGTTCTGCCTTTCAGGGACGCTGCAGCCGGCTCAGCCCTGTCAGCAGCCCCTTGGGGATGCCCAGATGGGTAGGTTAGCTTCCTGCTCCCAGGGGGCTTCTGAAGCTGCCACAACATGGGTAGGAGAAGAGGAAAAGATTTCATGAGCTGTACAGGAACTCCCTGGAGACACATGAATAACAGCAGCAGACTTTGAGAAGACAATTCTGTTTCAGGGGTGACTTCACTGTCCAGAATGACAGCTATCAGAGTTACAGTGACTCTGTGGGTTCCCAGGCAAGTACAGTTTTCTCAACCTTGGCTCTGCGCTGATTGATGCTCGGAGCCAGAAAAGGCTGAGCTGGGAACATTGTCACAGTGACCTTGACTGTTGATCAGCATTCCTGGCTTCTGCACAGGAAATTTGAGAAGCAAACCACCAAGTTTCAAACAAACCCTCAAGTTGTTATGACCCAAACCCCTCCAGGCAATTGCCTGAAAACCAATGACCTAGAGCATTGTCAGGGAGCATGTGTGCGGGTGAGTACTGCAATCACATCTGTGGATCCCTTAGATCTCTACCTTTTTACCTAAAGACATCATTAACATCTTCAGTACATTCACTTCTGTTTAAAAAATATTTTTTTAGTTTGTTATTGTTATCTGTCTCTATGTGTGTCTATCTGTGGCTCCCATATATTTGGGGTGCCCATGGGGGCCACAGGAGGGTGCTGGACCCCCTATGGTTAAAGTCACAGGTGGTTGTGAGCCACCCAATGTGGGTGCCTGGAATCAAACTTGGATCCTCTGCAGAGCATTAAGTGAGGCATTTCACCAAGCCCCACATTCATTCATTTCTTAACAATAAATTCCTACACATGGAGCTGTCTGTGGAGCAGTGGCATGATTCATATAAGTTGCTTTTGTTTTTTTTTTTTTGTTAGATTTTTTGACTAGCCTCGATAGAGATTTTTTTTCCCAACTTTGAATCATCTCAAATTGAACTCATTAATGTCTTTACGGTCTAGTTCTCTCAATGGTGGGTGTTCAGTAAGTGCTTTTTAGGTATTGGTTGTGTCTTAATGACAGAGCATGAGTGAGACCCTAGGTTCAACCCACAGCATCTTAGGGGACAAACTCACTACTTATTTTAAACGATTGTTCCTCATGAGTTTCTGTACTGAGTTTTTCTACCAAGTATCTAGGCATGCTGGCCCATGATACTTCTGGCATCTGGAGACACAGCTCAGGGGTAGAATGCTTGCCTAGCATGCCTGAGACCCCCAGGTTCAATCTCCACAACAAAAACCAAAAATTAATCTCTGTGTGGGTGAGGATTGGAGAAGGGGCTTCCAGGGTGGCCCTATTTCCTTCACACCAGTGTTTTTCTAGGTGTGAGCTTGGAAGCAATTGCATCAGCATCCCGCAGAAACATTCATTCTCAGGTCCCAACTGGTGTTACCATGTGCATTGAAATTTCTCTGGATAATTCTCCGAACACTGACACTTGAGGACCCCAGCAGCAGGCCTTAACTATGAACTACGTTGCTCTCAGCAACTTAGAAGTTGCTATTCATTGGATACTATGTACAATGGCCCCAGGGCATGTGGCCAGCCCACACATTGTTCAGGGGAGGTCTCCACCATCTAGACATTTATAATCTAATTCCATTTAGCGTCTCAGCCAGTTTGAGAGGCCCTCCCTATGCCCACACTTACATTAAGGCCCAATCTGTTTGCTTGCTGGCCTCCAGCCCGGGAGCAAAAAACTGAGTGTTTAAACAAAGAACAGTGCTTGCATGTTCAACCTCTTTAGCTAGCTTATTAATTACATACACAATGCCCTGTCTTAGCTGGACTTGAAGTTTACTAGGAGTATGTTGGCCATCTGTTCAGGGACTGCCTTAGTTAAGGTTTCTATTGCTGTGAAGAGACACTATGACCACGGCAACTCTTATAGAGGAAAAACATTTAATTGGGGTGGCTTACATTTTCAGAGGTTTAGTCCCTTATCATGGTGTAACATGGTGGCATGCAGGCAGACATGGTGCTGGAGAAGTAGTCCAGTGTCCTACATCTTGACTTGCAGGCAACAGGAAGTAGCCTGGCTCACAGGCATGACTTGAGCCTATATGAGACCCCAAAGCCTGCCTTCATAGTGACACACTTCCTCCAGTAAGGCCACACCTACTCCAACAAGGCCATACTTCCTAATAGTGCCACTCCCTTTGGGGGGGGACTTTCCTTCAAACCACCACATTCAACTCCCTGACCCCCAAAGGTTTGTAGTCATATCATAAGGCAAAAATGCATTCAGTCCAACTTCAAAAACCCCCATAGCCTATAATAGTCCCAAACTTATTTAAAAGTCTAAAGTTCAAAGTCTCTTCTGAGATTCATGCAAAGTCTTAACTGAAATCACCTATAAAATCAAAATAAGAAAACAGATCACAAGCTTCCAACATATAGTGACACAGGATATATATTATTGTTCCAAAACGTAGGGAAGGGAGCATAATGAGGAAATACTGGACCAAAGCAAGACTGAAAACCAGCTGGGCAAACTCCAAGCTCTGCATCTCCATGTCTGATACCAAAGTCCTCTTCAGCTCTCCAACTCCTTTCAGCTTTGTTGACTGCAACACACTTCTTTCTCTTGGGCTGTTTCTACTTCCTGTTAGCAGCTTTCCTTGGCAGGTATCTTACAGCTCTGGCATCTCCCACATCTTGGGGTCTCCAAGGCAATCCAGGCTTCAACTTCACAGCTGCATGCAAGGGCCTCTCTAGGACTCCATTGAGGGATAACCCTGACACATGCCTGGCCTCGGCTGCTTTCCTTAGTCTCAGAAGCAAATTCCACAGCCCCTTTCTTCTATCCTTAACTCCAGAACCATGTGGCCAAAGCTGCCGAGTTCTGCTGTTTACAGGGGCTGGAACATGGCCCCCTTGTTCAATTATATCTTCACCAGTTTTCTGTCCTTCACTGCTTGGCTGTCCTGAAACTGGATCTCTAGACCAGGCTGGCCTCAAACTCAGAGATCCTACAGCCTCTGCCTTCCCAGGGCTGGGATTAAAGCCATGCCCCATCACACCTGGTTCTAACCTTTCCTTTAGCTTCTTTTCAGAAGTTGGAAACTTAGCTGGGTGGGGTAACCACTCCCTTTATTCCATTTCTTTAGCTGTTTATCTCCTTGAACACAGGACTTAGCTCCATTCCACTTCCCAGTGCTCCTTTTCTCCTCAAATTTTATATTTTGTAATTTACCCTGCTCAGCTTGCTCCTTTTCATTATAGATTTTCATTAAAGTTACAACTATGACAGAGTCTATACTAGGCTGTTTTGAGATTCTTCTGCCAATGGAATTAATCCAAAACTCTTCACTTTAGCCTCGGGCAGACTCTTCTGACAAGGGCAAAAGGCAGCCATATTCTTCACCAAGACATCACAAGAACAAACTCTAGGCAACATACTAAAATTCTTCTCTTCTGAAACCTCTTGAACCAGGCACCCACGGTTCCAATCATATTCAGCACCAGTGTTTTCCATGTTCCTACTAGATGGTCCATTAAGCAGCACTTAAAGCATTCAACTAATTTTCTAATCCACAGTCCCAAGGTCCATATTCCTTCAAACAAAAGCATGGTCAGACCTATCATAACAATATCACAGTCTCTGGTAGCAACTTCTATATTAGTTAGAATTTCTATTGCTATGAAGAGACACTATGACCATGGCAACTCTTACAGAGGAAAAACATTTACTTGGAGTGGCTTATATTTTCAGAGGTCTAGTCCATCATCATCATGATGTAACATGGTGGTATGCAGGTAGACATGGTGCTGGAGAAGTAGCTGAGTGTCCTACATCTTGGCTTATTTGTATGTGTGTGTATATGTATGTGTGTGTATGTGTGTGCATGCATACATGCATGGGTACAGGTGCCCAGGGAGGTCAGAAGGAGGTGTTGGATCCCTGGGGCAATAGTTACAGGAGACTGTGAATCACTTAACACAGGAGCTGGAACCTGGACCTGAGTCCTCTGGAAGAGTATCTCATGCATGCTCCTAACCACTGAGCCATCTCTCCAGCCCCTTGTGGTGATTTTTAAATGGACTTAATTACATTTTAAATGTTTTCCCTACTGTGTCTCATCATCGGGGTGCCTCACAAAAATCGGGCAGCCCTGCCCGCTCCACATCCTCCTGAGGAGATAACCTTAAATGGAGAGCTGAAAACAGTGTACAATTAGTGAACATTCTTCACTGGACACAACTGCAGGTAGTGCTTTGGAACAGAATCGCTTGAGACTGGATCCCACTATGTATCCTGGGCTAGCCTTGATCTTGTGATCCCCCTGCCTCAGACTCCCAGTGCTGGGATTACAGATGTAATAGCTCTAAGAATTTTTAAAGCAATGAGAAACATCACACTCCATGACCCAATCTCCTTCCCCTGACCTCTGACTCAAGGACAGGATAACTTCAAGAGAAAGAGTTAAATTTTTAAAAAGCCATAAATCTCCGCCTCTCCTCTGGCTGTCAGACAACTCAAGATAATATATTTTCATCTGATGATTTAGATCAGCAGTTCTTACCCCGAGGGTCTTGACTCTTTTGGAGGTCGCACATCAGATATTTATATCATGATTCCTAACAGTAGAAAAACTACAGTTATGAAGTAGCAACAAAAACAGTTTTGTATGGGGGCTGGAGAGATGGCTCAGAGGTTAAGAGCACCAACTGTTCTTCCTGAGGTCCTGAGTTCAATTCCCAGCAACCACATGGTGGCTCACAACCACCTGTAATGAGATCTGGTGCCCTCTTCTGGCCTGCAGTCATATATGCTGTATACATAATAAATAAATCAATCTTTAAAAAAAAAAAAACCAGTTTTGTAGTTGGGGGTCACTACAACATGAGGAACTGTATCAAAGGGTCACAACATTAGGAAGGCTGAGAAGCATTGCGGTAGGTGGATCAGGGCAGCCAGTAAAGTGGCTGTCCTAAGGAAATGGGTGCTGTGATTATGACCTTGATAACTGAAGAGGTTTCCAAAGTCAGTGCTGACACCAGAGTGTGCTTGCAGCAAGTGGTGACTTGGCGTGGTGTTAAGAGGAATCCCAGGCCTTCAGGCTGAGGCTAGTCTGAATGGATAAACCAACAGTGTTGGTTTTAGGAATGAAAGGTCCACATGCTGGGGAGGCTCTGTTGTCTGGACTGTTTCCATGGTAACCTATGCTTTAGTGATGGCTGAGGAGCCTATGAAGACTCCTTCAGGCAGCTTTGTAAGATGAGAGCCCAGTCAGCCTGTGGCTCTGAGATGCTTTCCTTCCCAGGAAGTGGATGCACAGCATTGGAAGACCTTGTGCTCGGCTCATCTTTCAGGCCTGTGGATGGGAAGTGGGAGGGATGTGAGCCCTAGCATGGGCTGGTGTTGGAAATAGAGGCTCTACCATACTGAGACCAGGCTGCCCTGAGATCCTCTGGTACCTGTCCTTGGTGCTCCAGCAGGTGTTGACTGAGGTCAGGTGTCATGGTGGTGTGACCATTGTCATAATGCCTTTCCTTATTCAGAGCTACTTGACTGTATCATTTCTCCTATGCCTAAGAGGTCAGGTCATTTGGTTTTAAAAGTTTGCTGATGACATTCTAGATTTTGTGATACTTTCTCTACAGAATGCTGAGGTTGTTAGAAGTATTTACTTCCTGAATATTGAAAAGGAGATCACAGAACGTGGGAACCATAGACTGTAGAGTTAGAGGTCCTTGACTTAAGGCCAACCGTTTCTGTTGGTGTGTGTGACCCCAAGCAGGATACCAAACACGCTGCCTGCCTTCTCTTTCCATACTTATATACAGGGATGGCAGGAACAGTTAATCCAGAAAGTCCTTGTGAGAACAGTTAATACATAAAATAACACTACACAAAACATAGAATATATAAATGCCTGGATCATAGAGTGAGTGCTATATAAATACTGCATTTTTACTATTATTTCTGTAAATGAAAGTTTAAAAGATATCATCAAGATATATAGCTCCATCACTTGCAAGCTACATGGTTCCTTCATCTTTTGGAGGCTCGGTTTCCTCATCCATAAAGCCATTCCTCATTGGTTATCAGGATTAAAGGAGATAATTAGGTGAGTTTTCCCAACAAAATGCCTAGCTTTGCTTGTCTGATGTGTATTGACACTTTCCCATCCACAGCACATTAATATAGATTTGGCATTGAAATCAGCCATCCTTGCCTCACAACTGTACCCAAGACATAACAGTGATGGCCAGGCCTGTACTTGGACTGCCATTGCTAGTGGTTAGGGTTCAACATATGCTAGTCCTTACATTTGATTTAATTAGATACCTGAGGTCTCTCTGTCTCTTGTCTCTTCTCTCCTCTCATTTCCTCCCCTTCCTCCCCTCTGCTTCTCTCCCCTCTCCTCTCCTCTCTTCTTTTCTTCTCTTCCCTCCTGCCCCAACAGGGTCTTGCTATGGCCTCACAAGTGCTGGAATTCTAGACATGTGTCACCATGCCTGGGTACTGGGGTCTCTTAGGGAGTTGGGTGACAAGGATTGCCATATAAAATTTTCTGAACTTCACAGCTTCTGAGCAGACACAGCCTTGCTTCATAAGAAAGTGTATTTTCCCGAGAATCACAGAAATGTTGCCTCTTGGTACAGAATTTGATTACAACCTCAATGTCACTTCTACCTATCTGGAGCTAGCTTAGCAGCAGGCAGTACATGAAGAAGAGCCAACTGGAGCACACATGTTATTCTTTTTTCACTGCTCGCCTGGTCAAAGGGATTCTTGTGTCTTTTGTCCTTTTTGTCCCTAGCTTAGATGCTCCACTTGGCTTTACATAACTATCTTCATTGTTGTTGTTTTTATCAGACCCCTTCCATAGTTTGACACTCATGGACACACAAGCAAGCTTCTACACAGCATCAGGTGGTCTTTCTCTCCTTTGTACTAACGGTTGGGAAGCACTCTTAGGCTTGATGTCTTTCTTAGTCACTGACTAGTCAAGTGATGACATCTTCTGCCCCACAAATGGACATCATGGCTGTCGGGGAAGGCCAAGACAGTCATGGAGCACCCAGAAACAACACAAAGGGACCCATCTGGTCCCTAGAGAAAAGTGTCAATGGAAGACTATGTTCCTCTAAAAAAACATATATTCTTTTCACTGCTCTGTTTTCTCAAGATGCCAAATAACCTGATAAAGCATTCTAAGCATTTTGCTCTAAAGCTACATCCTTGAGTCTTTAACTCATGATCCTCCTGTCTCAGCATCCTAAGTAGCTAGGAACATAGGTATGCAGGTGGTTTACAATAAATGCACTGCTTCTCTTCTGCTGCTTTTAAAGGTTCATTTCTCATGTGTTATGAGTGGTGAGCCCAGTAAAGAACAATCACACTGTACCAATAACTCTCCTCATTGCTGTGACAGAAACTTCACAGAGTTACTTAAGGGGACAAGGATTTACTTTGTTTTGAGATGATACTGCTTATCATAGCAGGGAAAGCATAATGGAGTCCTTGGCAGCAGAAGCATGTGGCTCTCTGTGGTAGTAAGAGTATATATAAGGTGACTTGTTCACATTGTGGTAGATCAGGAAGGAGAAAACGTGAGTCAGAAGTAACCTGTAACTCTCAAGCTCCCACCTGTTAGACCCTGTTTCTGCCAGCTAGGCCCCCTGTACCAAAGGTTCTAAACCCTCACCAAATAGTGCCATCAGCTGGCGAGGAAGTGTTCAGACAGATGAACTTGTGGGAGACATTTTGCATTCAAACCATGACACTTACCATGGGTGTGAACATAGGCATTTTCACCTCAATGTCTGAATGTTCATTAGTCCCGGGCAATATGTCACATCTGTAGGAAACCCTGGGCTAACACTTGTCCTGTGTTGAGAAAAATGGGTTTACTCTGCAATTCATGTCACAGGCATACCCAAGGGATGGAGTCCCGCTGTGGTGTACTGAAGTGGGGGAGACAGAGGGGACCCTGGGAATGTAACCATACTACGCTGACTGTAGATCAATGGGTAGAAAACAGAGATGATGTAGGGGTCAATCGGGAAGAGTGTTGCCCCCTGTCCCTCTCAGCCCCTTTTGATTTTGTCACTAAAGACTGCCTCCCTGCTCCCTTAATGCATTTTGGATTCTGGTATTTTCTGGTTTTCATAGTTCAATTGAAAAAATCATCTCAGGGCTGGAGAGATGGCTCAGTGGTTAAGAGCACCGACTGCTCTTCCAGAGGTCCTGAGTTCAGTTCCCAGCACCCATATGGTGGCTCACAGCCATCTGTAATAAGATCTGGCACCCTCTTCTGTGTATATAATAAATAAATTTTTAAAAAAATCATTTGTTCTTTAGAAAACAATAACTACCTCTTTGGGGTAGTTTTGTTCTAACCTAATTTCAGGTACAGACTATAATTTTAGGTTTTTGGTTTATTACCCACCATAGACCCATGATTGTAGGCTTGCAGCACGAATCACTTCCTTGTGCCATTTTGATACTGTCTCCCCCACCCCACTCCCAGCACTAGCCTTTCTCAGGGAGTGGTTGGACATACAGAGAGACTGGATTTTAGGGTCTGGTTATCAGAACACAGGAAGAGAGGAGGAGGGGTCTTCTGAGTCAAACAGAACATTCCCAAATGTCAACCTGGCCTTGCTGGGGGTATTTGCATGGGGCTCTGAGCTCTGTACTAACAAAGTTGCTCTGGCTGTTAGGAAATGCCAGCATAGTGTGTTCTGTGGGACAGGAAGACCTTGGCAGCGCAAAGCTATTGTACTTGTAGGTGGACTTCCTCTCAAATCTCTACTGCTTCTTTTTTGAAAGCACATTGTTTTCTGGTAATATCTATTTTTACTGGAATATATGTTGATGCAGGCTTCTGGCATATACAATCATATTTCCTGCTTCAGGCTGTATAACATAGACACTATGAGACATAACTTCGAATAGGGGTGTGGACACAATTTCCTTCAAAGCTCTTTGACACCAGCTTCTGCCCAGGGTTTCCCTGGCTGTTTGTAATTATATCCAACCATCATCCTGGCCTGAGTACTCACATAACCTTACCAGTAATTTGTAACTGGGATGGAATTTTGAGTCCAACATCAAAATCTCAGACCACAACCAATTAGCAAAGATGTTGCATCATGCCTCACAGACTACGCTCCATGAAACTTCCAGGCAAGACCACAGACTGTTTGTGGTTATTTGATATTGTTCTGGTACATGGTCTGCTCAAATGTAAAATAAAAGGTGATTTATTCCAGCACAAGAAGAAATAAAGTGTATTATTATGAGAGCAGAAACACTTGGGAAAAAATTCCAAAGGTTTATTTTCTTTGAATCAAAGGCATCCTTCCCTCATGTTCACTTCAAGCTTTTGTGACTGTTGCTATGCTTTCTTTTAAGTGATGTATGGGTGAACCAGAACACTAAAACAAACAAACAAACAACTCTTGAAGAAGAATCCAATCAAAATGAAGGTATACTGTGACACTGATGACCTTGAATCACTTGGATCAACACCTGTAAGGTGCTGTCATGAATGACAGTAAGATCACACAACAGGAAAACAGAAATGGAACAATTAAGGAGTCGGGTATTTCTAAAACAGATTTCCAAAGGCTGTTTTAATGATAGATGCTGGTCGTTGGCACCAGCCCAGGGTGACAGATCATGTCGTCGGTACCTGTTCTTCAATCTTGCCCTTGAGAGTTCATAAAGATTCCACGCCTTCTCCAACTATTTATTTAGAGAGAGTGAGGAGGCAGCTGGACATCACAAAGAGAAGTTGGCCTCTGAAGGAAGAGATAAAATGGAGCCCCCATTGATCAGGACAAAGATGACTGGAGAGATGTAAGACATTCCTGCTCAGCCCCTGAGAACAAGAACTTGTCTTCTCTCATTGTTTCAGGCATTTCCCAGACATTCCCATGGGTCTGAGAAAACTAAACTGGCCCAGGATAGTATCTCCTTCCTTTATGCCGGTGGCCATGTCAGAGGAGCAGCAGGTGGCAACTGAAGTTCAAAGTGTCAGCCCTCCAGGAGGCACCTCCCTGATGGGTGAATCTTGGACAGGCAAGGCCGGAGACCACAGACCCCGGAATGTCTTTTGCTTCTGCTGTGCCTTTACATGTTTGCTGCTGCCATCTTTCTCTGGTATCTGGCATGGTGTGAATGGGTGTGGGGAGATCCCCACTGCCTGTAATGTAGTGTGTTTATCTCATGGAAACATCTCATTCTACTGGGCATTTTTACCTGTGGATTGTTATGAAGATGATTTCTTCCTAAGCTGTACTGTCTAAATGATAATAATAATGTTAGTTTAAACAGAGTTTTGATGATTAGAAATATAAACAAGGAAGTGTCACACAGCTAGAACACATGAGGAACCACATAGACTTTGGCTTAGGTTAATGATTAAAACAAAACAAAACAAAACAAAAAAATTGAGTCCCAGTTAGCCCAGGTAGCTTAAAATCTTTTAACCTTAATGTTGGGAAATGTGTCCACAGGTTTCAGAGTACATCACAACTGAAACAAAGCTTTGAAAATAACTTAAAGTTAGATTAAGATGTTTTTGTCAAATAGCTTGAGGTGAAAAACCCAAAAAGATAATCTAAAGTTTAATCTCCTGATATAAAACACTATTGATGCCGGGCAATGGTGGTGCATGCCTTTAATCCCAGCACTTGGGAGGCAGAGGCAGGAGGATCTCTGTGAGTTCGAGGCCAGCCTGGGCTAAAGAGTGAGTTCCAAGAAAGGTGCCAACGCTACACAGAGAAACCCTGTCTTGAAAAACCAAACCAAACCAAACCAAACACTATTGATAAGTGGGTATGTACCCTAAAGATTTAAAGTAGAGCTGACTGATTCTTTTTCATATATAAAAGTTTAGGTTTGTGATTCCTTTAAGATTCCTTATAATATTACCTTTCAAGATAAGTAATAAAGTAATTGGTCTTTTTTTTTTTTGTAACTGCAAAACTGCAGCCTGCCAGAAAAAGACCTGACTGAGAAAAATATCTTGCTTGCCTACACAGTTAATCTATAACAAGTTGCTTGGTTATGAATGTGTGTGGGTTCTTGGGATAATTTGTTTTTTACCTGTAATACACAAAATGTTTTAATCATGTAAGGGAGATGAAAAACATGTTTTTACCTGTATTCATTATAATCATTCACTTGAAAAATAGAATGTAATCACATTGTAATTCCTATATTGCCTGAAAAACTTTGTTGGGGTATATAAGCTGTAGAAAAAAAGTATATAGCAGAAAGAACACAAAAAGAATACACAAGAACACAGAAGAATAAAGAAGGAAACCATCAAGAAAGAATATGAGTGTCTTTTTTCCTAACTCCCTCAGATAGAAAAGTCTAGTGAGCTCCATCTCTCTATAGACTTCCCTTTGAGCCCTGTGCTGCTGGAAGCTGGTTCTCCAGGCAGCAATACTTTTATATACATTCTAAACTTTCTTTCTTAGCCACCAAGGTCTGGCAAGTATGTGAACTTGAGTGTGAAACGACTGTGGGTCTGTATCTCTGAGGTCCCACTGACTTCTGAGGTCTGTGTGGTGTGACCAGTCTGTCTGGCCTGATGTCTGATTCCTCAGTCACTAAATCTGCCCCCTAAAAGTCTGGGTCCTGGTCAGAGAGGACAATGCTGTCACTGAGAGAGCTGTCCTTTAATCAAGAGCAAGTTGTCAAGGAAGGTAAAGCAGCATGGTTGCCTAGAGGCACCCAACACCCATGTCCCACAAAAAAATTAAATCCTTATGTTTGGATTAGAGTGTTAAAGAACAGAGTCGGGGGACCAGGAACAGGGAGGACAAGGGAAGCTGTAGAGAAGAAAGAGCGAGTCTGCTCTGCTACAAGAGTTTCCTTGGCACCAAAAGAAATTCCCTCTCTGCAGAACAGGCAGACCTGGAAGCCACCCCAGGAGCCCTTCTGAGCACAGCAGTCCTTAGCAAACCCAAGCCCAATTTACAGAGCTTCCTGGAACTTGATGATAAGGATTCCCTGAGAAGCAGGCCACTGAGTGATTTCCCCATCTCTACACACACCAACATGCAGCTTTATGGGGCCATCTTTAAAAACGGGCTGCAGCCTGTTCTCTGGGAGCAGTAGCCATGCTGTCCTGCCATCTTTGAGTCTGTGTTGCTATGTCACCACGGCCACACAGAAGGATGTGCCCTACCTAGTGTATTAGCTATTTTTCTGTTGCTGTGATAAAACACCCTGACGAAGGTAACTTGAAGGGAAAGGGGTTTATTTTAGCCCACAGTTCCAGAGGGATGGAGTCCATCATGACAGAGGACATGGCAACAGTCAGAGAAAGCAGGGCAGCGGGAAACAGGAGGCCGGATGATCACATTTTCATCCACACACGGGAAGCAGCAGAGAGGAAGAACAGGAAGTGGGGCAAGGCTGTATACCCTCAAAGCCCACCCCCCAAGGATACACTTCCTCCAGGAAGGCCCCATCTCCTAAAAGTTCCATTACCTCCCCAAACAGCACCACCCACTGAGGACAAGTGTTCAGGAACATGAGCCTATGAGGGACATTTCTCAATCAAACCGCAACAACTATCTAAACTGCTTCAGTTTCCTGTCCTCAGGAACAAGACATTGAGAAGCATTTGCCTTCTGCACTCCAGGGCTGGCCCCTGACCCCTGCCTCAAGAACTCCATGCTAATCAAGCATTTACTTCAACAATGAAGACACACAATAAAAGCAAAGGGATGGGAAAGGCTATCCCATATAAATAGAAACAAGAAGCAAGCAGGAAGATCAATGTCAGATAAAATAGAATTTAAATCAAAGATGGCAAAAAAGGCAATGTCATCAGGTCATGCTGAAGGGACAAAACTATAATAATTATAGATACGTTTGTGCCCAACATCGGAGCTCCCAGCTATATAAAGCAATCATCATTAGCTGCAAAAAAGAGATACAAACTCAAATACAGCAATAGCCTAACATATTTAAAAAGCATTTCACTTGATAGCTGCAGAATTCACATTCTTACTGGCACATGAAACATTTTACAGACCAAATTTTAGGCCTCAATAATTTCTTTAAAAATCGGAAAAAGGTGGGGTAGTGGTGGCACATGTCTATTACTTGCTCTTAGAGTAAGTTGTAGTCACACAGGCAGAGGTCTCCAAATTTGTTCTTGACCAACTTCTCCCAGCTCTTAACGCTGAGCCATCTCTCCAGCCTCCATGTTGGTTTCTTAGTTTTGACAACTATTTTTAATAAGATGAAAACTGGAGAGAAGCTGCCTGACTGAAGTACATATAGAAACATCATTGTTTCTGAACTTTTCTATAAACCTATACATTTTTTAAAAAAAAAACTAGACATTTGGAACACCACCACTGACAGCAGAGTGCAGCTGTGCAAAGTAATTTTTTTTTTTTTTTTTTTTTTTTGTTTTTCGAGACAGGGTTTCTCTGTG
This sequence comes from Peromyscus californicus insignis, assembly GCF_007827085.1. Lineage (NCBI taxonomy): Eukaryota > Metazoa > Chordata > Mammalia > Rodentia > Cricetidae > Peromyscus > Peromyscus californicus. Next base: position 16,249,824 of record NW_026294491.1, read on the forward strand.
TAGCTTTGTGCCTTTCCTGGAACTCGCTTTGGAGACCAGGCTGGCCTCGAACTCACAGAGATCCGCCTGGCTCTGCCTCCCGAGTGCTGGGATTAAAGGCGTGCGCCACCACCGCCCGGCTGTGCAAAGTAATTTTAATAAGATAAAGCTGACAGTGTGTGCAAACTTTCCTGAAGTGATTTGGGTTGCAACTAAATTTGAAAATGACTGTTTCAACCCCGGTGGAATCTTTGCTCCTCAGACATGAGCACATGACTAAAGTGGGGTCTTTGACTTAAGCAGTGTAAACAACGTGATGGGAGAATTCCCACTGGGCTACACCTGGCCTGCCTCCGGAGTGTTAGCACCCAGCCTTAATCCACCTTGTTTCTCTTGTTGTCCTTCATGGGAATCTTCTCTGAGAATTTCCTAAGGGTAAAAAGCCTATGCAAAACGTGAATGGGAAAAATCCGGCACACTGTGATATTCCTTAATCGAGTATTTGCATCTGGCATTGTCCCTTTGGAGGCCCAGTCAGGTTGTTTTGGAGGATATGGAAATCAACTTGCTAAAAGTGTACATTTGGAGGACAATAAAAATGCCCTTGGCTAATTGAAGGTGTCTCAGTCCCACAAGAGGTTGAGTCTCCCTATAGCTAGAAAGTCCAGAGACATCTAAAAGGGTGCTGTGTCTTCTTTCCACAGACTTGCATGAACCTACACTCACACAACAACAACAAAGCCTTTGCCTATTCCCCACAGAGGCCACCAGAGGAATATCAGGATTGCCGAGGAAGCTGAGGACTATGGGAATTTAGTTGTCTTCAGCTTTCATGCATGGTCTCTTCGGGTCAGGCTAACACAGAACTCAGGATTCAATCAGCATTGTCTGGCAGTTGAAAACTTGCTAGGAGGTGCCCATTTCAGCCATTGGAGTAGATTCCAGGTAAACCTAATTCAAGGGGCCACTGTGACTGCAGTGGCTTACCTGGTCAGTATCTCGTGTCCATGACACTTGGTAGGCATTTGGTATGTATTATTACGTATACAAATATGTAGCTATTAGATTCCAGTGACCCATGACAGAGATTAGAAATTTTTTTCTTTTAAGATTTTTTTGTTTTTCATTTTATGCAAATGGGTGCATTGCCTGAATGTCAGTCTGTATATATGTGTACAGTACCTATGGAGGCCAGAAGAGGGGGTCAGATCCACTGGGATGGAGACAGATGGGTTGTGGGCCGCTATGTAGATAGTAGGAATTGATGCTGGAGCCTCTGGAAGAGCAGCCAGTATTCTGAACTGCTCAGCCATCTCTCCAGCCCTCTATTTTTTTCATGCCCCAAACAAAACACACACACACACACACACACACACACACACACACACACACACACACACACACACACACACACACACACTGCTTATGAGATAGAATGGTGGCACATACTTTTAAATCTTGGAAAGAACCACAGTCCCAGTATAAGCTAAAAGCCATAGCAATGCCCCACTTACACACCGAACATTGAGTACTATACTGTTGCAGGAGAAAGCTATGCTCCTGAGAAAAAAGTTGCTCCTTAAATTTCAAGGGTTCATGGAACTTAGCTTCCTGGGGTGCAGAGCTGTTTGTATTGTGACTTTCTGCATCACTAAAGCTAAAGAGCTTTGTTCATTCCCCTGGAAATGTTGGTAGGACACTTAAAACATAACCTCGGTGGCCAAACCCAACTTGGCAGATGACCTCATAGCTTTTGTTTTCTGAGCAAGAAACAAGATGGGAACTATATCAGAGAACAGAGGGAGGACTTAGGAATGAATAGAGGCTCTTGATGCAGGAAGAACTCCATGACTCTAACTTTGAGTTAGTCCTGGCTTAAGAAAATGCCTGGAACAGATCGGGGGGTGTAAAGGAAATGCCCCCAAGAAGACTTGGTTCAGAGCCTCTCCAAGGAAAATACTTCAGAAAAGTTAAATAACAAAAAGGATAGCTAAGATTCGTCATTCCCCTGGGGCCTTACTGTTTTTCTGAGCCAGGAAAAATAGGACAGAAACAAAGTAGGCCTCTCACAGATGGACGTGCATGTGGGCTGCTGTGCCTCAAATTCCGGAGGGTGAAGGAGAATGTGTGGAGTAGGCATGATGGGAAATTCAACTCAAGGATGAATCCAAGAGTTGAGGGCGTGTTCCTGGCCCTCAGATAGTGTATTTGTCTTCCAAATCTTGACCACAATGGAAAAACCTTTCATTATCTGGAAAAAAATATTCAATAAATATTTTTATAGGCCCAAAGACAACTAAGTGAAATGAATGGGGTGAGCATTAGGAGATCTTCTGATGGCACAGAAAACCTGGTGGGACCTGGATGACATACTTTATGGGAGCCCATTAGATACCAGACCACTCCCATTCACACCAGGGCAAGCTGAGGGAAAGGGGACTCCAGATTTCAACTCCTTGACCCAGAATGCCTCATCTAGCCTTCATTTTTTTGGAAATTTGGCATGTGCAGGAATCTAATAAAAACATCATATGAATCACAATGAAGCCCCAAAGTCACTCTGAACCTAAGGATCTTTATTAACCATCATTTAGCTGTCAAATACCCAGGATGTTCCAGGAACTGTATGAGGCTCCAGGGAGACCAGAGTGGACAGGAAAGAGCATCATGCCTTGTCCTTACCTCCTGTGTGGTGGCAGAGACTTTTTGAATGCCCTAGCTCAGCATTTCAGTCCCCAGAAAATACAGCTGCAGCTTTGCAGTGGGGTGTGTGTGTGTGGGGGGGGGGCTATTGCACTAATCAGGAGGGGGCAGAAAGGAAACCTGTGTGTTTCTGTCATCTCCACAAAGAACACAGACATGTGGAAAGATGGGCAAATGGTCAGAGCAGGCCTCTTCAACAGGGCCAATGTGACCAGGACAGGAGGAGGCTAGAGTTTTACTTCTTTCCACATCACCTTTGGAGATTGCCACCGTAACCCAAGCTGTGGGAGGTTGTGAAGTTTGGCTGAGTCTCAGTTTCTGAGACTATAAAATTGAAATAATATAAAGCCTACTTTACACAGTCATTAAACACAGTAACATTTGTATGGTGCCATGCATGCATGTGCATGCTTGTATTGGTATTGGTGTGTGTGTGTGTGTGTGTGTGTGTGTGTGTGTGTGTGTGTGTGTGTGTGTGTGTGTAGACCAGAGGTTGACCTTGGGTGTCTTCATTAATCATGTTTCACCTTGTATTTTGAGGCAAGCTCTCTCACCAAACCCAGACCTCACCTATAAAGCTAGACTGGCCAGCAAACCCTTGTATCTACTTGTCTCCATCTTTACAGGCATAGGCTGCCACATCTGGATTTTGACATGGGTGCTGGGGATGAGAGCTCAGATCCTTGTATTTACACAGCAAATGATTTTCTGTGACATGACTGACATGATTGGATTCTCCCCCTTGTTACTCTTCACAATCGAATGTTGACCGCTAACCCACCCTTCTGTCAGGAAATGGTCATACCTAGGGGCTGGCAGGGTTGGTACTCAGCAGAGCCAGCAGAGACACAAGTCATATGCCAGGATGATGGTTCAACAGGCATGTACTATGGCCATGGAGCATCCCATTCTTCCTCCTTAATAAAAGATGTATACATAGGCTGCAGGGGAGGTACAGATGTGCCTTGTTACATACGCATGGGACATAGGCGGTACAGTGGCCATGCCTCGAGCATGCTACCACAGGCAACCCCACAACAGCTTGGCGAGAGAAGGATTGCAACTATATTAGAACAAAGCCTTAGCAGTGTAGAAACTCAAGTAAGTTGAACAGAGTAATAGATAAAATGTCCACATGTACCCCAGGCATGACGGGTTCAACACTTTCCTCTAATGAAAATCCACATTTCCTCTAAAAGCTTAGGCTACACTGTACTCAACCAGAACTTAGGAACTTATCTGGCAGAAAGGATTGTGGTTAATAGTTTGTTTTTACTTTTGATTCTTAGTAGCCTGAGTATCTCTACTAACATTAAGCTTCAGCAAGAGCTGTTCACGTGTCTCTCCCATAGGGGTCACGTGTACAGTGTTTTACCCTTTGGCTCCTGGGGACACAGGTGTAGGATCTAGAGTAGAATAATGAAGTGTGATGATGCTGAACTCCCAAAGCACGAGGTTCTGGGCTCTGAAGTCCTCAGCTGCCAGACAGAGTGGGGAATAACAAGAGGCAGATGCATCATCCCCCCAACCCCCTTTTTTAAGGTTTTAGGGCACAGGAACTTCTTACAAGTCACATTTTTGTCTAAGTTCTTGGAGTATTAGGAAATACCATTAAAATATTTAGTCATGGCCCCGTTGAACACGAACTATGAACTGCCTTTAATATTTCCCATCAGGCTTCAAGACAGTTCTGTCCCGAGGCATCCATGTGTATGTTTAACAAACCAGATGTCAGCTGGGTTTTATAACAGGCTGGAGAGGCACCCTAGTAAACAAGGGGCTCTGGTGACAGGGAGGTCAACCGTGGATGGTAAACATTCCCCTTCAGTCATGAATTCATGCAGACCAAGCAGGCACGAATCCTCTGTTCTATAACCAGGCCTTCTGGAACATGCCCTCAGGTGGAGGCCCGTTCAGTTATATATAGAGTTTGAAGCCAGCCTAGGCTACAGCCTTGTCTGAAAGAAACTAAAGCAATTTTTCTCCTCTTGCGTGGCCAACGGAAGCTGAATTGAAAACAGAATAGTTCTGTTTGCAAAGGTCGGCTAGGCTCTGTTTGGAGCCTCAAATATGCGGAAGATTGTTTAGACGTGATTTTGCATCTTGAATTCAACCCTTGCATTAATTACTTGCATCATGGACTCCATGATGTGGAGAAGACAAAGCCCCCCACATCCAAAAGCTCTCAGCTGTCATTCGAGAAGGGAAGCAATTCTGCTCTAGGATATGCTGTACTGGTGTGTTGAGATCTTGTGTTGTTGCTATGGAAATGGCAGGTCTTAAAAAAAATAAATAAAACAACTATAATTTCCATTAGTGCTGCCAAGGTGACCCCTTGGCATCATCAATGGAGCGGACTCTGCCCTGTAATGCGGTGGGAAGCACAGAGGCGACCCAACTCTTCTGTTCTTATGAAGGCAGTTAGCTCAAACAGTGTGTGTGGGAGAGGCTGCAGGAAGCAGGGGTTTGGCTAACAGCTTGAGCATGTATTTAAGGCTGCACATCTCTTTACAATTATAATATCGAGTGATGATTCATTTCTACAGGAAGTTCAAGAATGTGAAGCGGTTAGCCAGCGTGAACTGGCAGCATACCATTTAATTTTTATTCCTTAACGAGGACTTATCATTTGTCATCCATCGTAGAGTTCTGAGACTCCAAGGAAAAGAAATGTTTAGAATTGGCTGGGAAATGGCATGGGTGAGACAGATGAGCTGCTGGCGATGTTGCCATTTGCGTCGGGTGAAATATGTCCGAACTCGTTACTGTTCTCGCTGCACTTTTCGTCAAAGGAACTGACAGTAAATTACACACCACAGTGATCTGCATATTGGAGACCTGAGAGCTACCCCCTCCCTGTTTGCTGGTGGGAAGAGCTGTCACAAAGGAAGAGCATCCAGCCAGGGAGAAGCAAGGAGAGGTCGTTTGGAAGCTGGGTATCTTGCTTGGGGGCCAGATATCTGTACCTGGGCCACACAGTTCTCACCTTGCCCTTGCCCTGGACCCTTCCCTAATTGTTCTAAAATAAATGGATCCTTTGTTGTTTCACCCCACCCTCCTCCCGCTTATTTGCTCACTAAATCCCGAGCCAGACTGCAAATGCCTTGCGATGCTGTCCGAGCTGTCGTGGATGGGTGGGCCAGCATCGTCAGTTTCTACAACCCAGTCCCTTCTCATCAACATCTCTGTGTCACTGAATGCCATCCATCAGACCTGCCTGTCCATGCTGTGATACTGTCCTGACTGGTCACCGTTCCTTTTTCAATGCTTCTTCTCAGGCCCCCATGCTGTCTTCTCTCCACTTAGCTATCATTTGTTCATTCATACATTCATTCAATATTTATTGAGTGCTTATCAAATATTAGCCTAGGTGCCACGGACCTGCAGCTACAGTGATTGTGTTACCCTCCACCTCGAAGTGTACAGCCAACGGAGAAGACCAGCAAACCCAACACGATAGATAGTGCATAGGGTCCTTTAGTAGAGAATCATAAATCCCACTACTGTGAGAGCACAGAGGAAGGGCCTCTATAATCTAAGCAAGAGCAGAAAACATGGAAGGCTTCCTGGAGGTGGTCAGCTTTGAACTGAGTCTGGTTGAGCTGATGGAAGTGATCCAGATGAAGTGGGTGAGGTATTTCCAAGCAGAAGGAAGAGCTGGTGATGAGGTACAGGTACACAAGAAAACGAAGCTGAGGAAATGAGCAAGATGATGGTGATGATGGTGGTGGTGGTGGTGGTGGTGGTGGTGGCGATGACTATTGGAGAATTTATTAAGGCAACTCCATGTAGTTAAAAGGGGGTTTTTATTTGGGGGTAACTTACAGTCAGTAAAGGGGTTGGTTACAGGATCCAGGAGAGGTGGAGTGCAGTCCAGTGATGTTCTCTGGAGAACTCTGCTCAGTCTACCATCCAGCATCCAGGATCACAAGGAACCAAGAGACCCAGCACATCTGGATCTCGGGTCTTAAGGGCTCCCATCTTGGCCCCATCCCAGGGGCAGGTCATAGGTAGGCATGGCAGTACTAGAGGCAGTACTTCCAGGTCAAAGCTGGAACAACTACCCACTACAGATGATGATGATGATGATGATGATGATGATGATGATGATGACAGGTAAGGAGTTGGAGACAGTTGATGAGGTCTCCACATGGTTCTGTGACAGAAGACCCTGTTTTTCTCTCAGATCCCTCAGTCTCAGAAAACATAACTGATGGAATGCTCAAATTTTCTGTTTCCACATGCAACACCAATGGAGGGGTCAGATGAGCGTGTGGAGGATCTGGGTCAGTAGGTTTAAGGTGAGACCTATTTGTCTCTTAGAAGGAGGAGCCTCACTAAAGGAAATGGGTCATTCATTGTGGGCAGGCCTTGAGGTATACAGCCAACCAAGTGACCTCTCTGCTCTCAGCTTGGCTTCCTGCTCCATCAAGGTGTGAGGATGTGAGAAGTCGCTCTGGCTACTGTGCAGCTTCCTGCATCCATCCTTCCCCTGCAGGATGAACGGTAAATCCTCAAACTGTGAGCCCAAAGAAATCTCCCTTGAAGTCGCTTTTGTCAATTATTCTGTCACAGTAATGAGAAATGTAACCGATATACTAAGGATGTAAACATATAGACCACAATGCTCTCATTTCTTGATTTCCATTTTAGTTTGAGGACATGGAGGCCACCTCTCTGGGTGGCAGTAAGTGACAAGAGCTGGGAAGGAACTGAAATTACATTTCAAAGACACCTACACTCCAGGTTACCTCAGCCTCATGCTTCCTTAGTGTTGTGTCTTGAACATTGTATTCATGTATGCTCCTGCTGAAGCCCAGGGAGCATTTGAGTCTGGAACCCTGATGTAGATATTCACACCAAACCAGGGATGGGCAGGGTCTTATGTGGACACACCTCTGCATGCCTCCTGAGACTCAAAAAAGTTTCCCTCTTGGTAATCTAGAATGGGACTTGCCAGAACCAATTCTGTGAGGGGCATGAAGAAAAGAACATTACTTTGTCCATAATTCTCCTCGAGAGGAGAAATAAACTCCAAGGTCATTTTTAGGTGACAACATTAATGTGTCACCCAGTTTTGTTGGTAAGACATTAGTTCTACATGAAGAGGAGTCCAATAGTTTATTTTATCACTCACCTGTAAAAATGAACAACAATCTGTAACGGGCTCACACACAGGACCCTGCCCAATTCATTAGCAGAAAGCTCCATGCAGGATGCAAGTCATGCTATGGGGGTTGGGAGGGAGAGCACTATTTCAATGGGCTCTGACACTTGATTTCTCCTGAGACACTGAGTAATTTGCTTCATGGTACAGTTTTGATTGTGACACTCACATAATCCAACCTAGCAGGAAATAAACTCCAATTCCTTAAGTCCTAATGCCCGCCAAAGAACCCAACAGGAAACACACATAGTCTCTAGTCTGGGAGAGATCCAGTAGACACAGTCAGGTGGCAGTTTGAGGCTGAGTAGAAACATCAATGGCAGAGTGGAAGGACTCACCGGTCAGGTGGTAGACAGTTGGGTGTTAGGTAACCTTGTTACAGTCTCTCCCCGGGGCACACAAGACATATGCGACCTTGTAAAGGAAGGAGACTAGACCAGATAACTCTACTCTCCAATGGTAGAGATGTCTGGAAGATGTTTGCTGTTGTCTGTGTTATTCTTGATTGCCCTCTCCTGCATCCAAGGAAAGTCCCAGAACCCAGGCTTGTGTAGTCAGTAGAGCCAGGGTAACGTGAGCCCAAACACTGCCTTTTCCTGATTCAAAGGTAAAGCTCTGAGGATGCTTATTCCCTCGTTATTACTAGAGGTTTTGAAGGTATTACCCAGCCCCAAACATGACCACTAGGTTAAAACAACTCTTTACTTTGTACCCCATGCAGGTTTCTGCTGTGGCATGATGGGACTACTAAGCTCAAGAGACGGTTGCCTGATGCAACCCTTGGTCATGGCCAGTAGTCCCCTCCAAGACTGGCCATCAGTGTGAAGATCGGTGCCATCTCACAGCATCACTGTGTACAAGAACTCAACAAATGAGTGCAGACCAATGCCAGGAAAGAAGGTACCACTCTTAGGGGACAGTCTGAGGACAAGTCTCCAGTTCCTTCATCAAAGGAATTCTCCTTGCGGGCCTTCAACTTCAAATGCCTCAGATCAAGACTGGGCCTCTTCTGCCTCTGGAAAAATGGAGTCCAGTATATTATCTTACTTTCCTCATCTTGAAAATGAAGGTGACAACATAGAGTTTGTGGGGCTGCGGATCATATTAAAAATAAGATGGTGGAGGACCTAGTGGGACTGATTCTCTGTGTCTCCAAGAAGTCACTCACTTACTGATTTGCTTATTGTAGTCGGTCCCAAAGAATATGACAAGATCAGAGACACAGAACAGGGAGGAAGCCTGAGGTTTTCCTTTATCTCCTTCACCCCAGGGTCCATACATGCTCCAAGGTCACCTTACTACTGAGCTGGATTTTTTAATCTCCCCAACCTTACTTGTAAATCTTATTTTTGAGAACTAACTCCTGAAGTTACACAGGTTGGTTTGGAATCGATTATGTAGCCCAGGCTGGCTTTGAAATCTTCATTCTCCTGCCTCAGCCTCCCGAGTGGCTGGGGTTAGAGGTGTTCACCAACCTGCCCACTCCTCACTCTGTTTGAGAAGCATGGGGCAATTTAGATAGAAGTCTGTTCAGCTTTGCCTCAAATCCTCATTGCACATGGACACTATCACCTACCACCGTTTGAGCAGTATGGTGATCCTTTGATAACTAATGCTCACTCTGAGCCAGCATGGAGTATCGTCATCTCCTTGCTTCATAACAGAGGATCTAGGGGCTTGGATGCTTGCGCAAGTTGTTCAAAGCCATACTGCTGTTCCCATCCCCACTGTTCTTGCTACTAGTCTCTGTTGCTTCCCAGGGTCTGCTCCTACATTTTAGGTCAGTCCTTCAGCCTACATAGACCCTTCTCTTTTTTGTCTTTCTAAATCAAAACCAGGCCAGTAGCACACACATACCTTCCAGGCATCTAAAGAGCCTGTTGTCAGGAAGAGTCACAAACACGAAAACTGACCTAACTCCAGTTTGTTTTTCTGTGACCTCTTTTCATCCTGGCTCCATTCTGCCCAAGCCAGAAGCTGACAATTTAAAAGGCCCTGCCTTGCTCCATGATGAAGTGTAATGGAACATCCTTTTTGACATCTCTGTGGCAGATACCCCGGCCTAGGACTCCACAGCATCACAATGTTTGTGAGAAGTTGCAGGACACTTTCCAGTTTGTCAGTGCTACCCAGTCCACTGGTGATGCTGTTACAAATGTAACCATGAGAAGTTGAATTTGTAATGATGTTGACACTGTTACAAATGTAACCATGAGAGGTTGAATTTGTAATGATGGCGATGCTGTTACAAATTACAAATGTAACGAAATGCATTTGAGGGGTGAAGTGAATCTGGCAGAACCATTGAGGCTCTGGTTACAGGTGTTGTGGGCGTCTAATCAGCAGCCTGCAGGACAGATGCTGACATCTGTGGGTGCACCTGAGGCTGCACATGGTTAGTCTGAGTGGCAGGAGGCCAGGTACCTCTTTTGAAGAGATCTGTGTTTTTAACTTCCATGATTCAGATTGTCCACAGACATGCTGCCTGGTGCTTTGGAGGCAAGAATATCTAACATATACTATCAATGTGTACTCTACGTCCATTTGCAGGAACAGAGGAAGGGAGGAGACCATGTAACATGGAGAATGGTCTCATGTATAGAAGAAACACAGAAGCAGAGACAAGCAGGGAGGGGTGAGCAGGCATGGCAGCATGTCCCAAGAGAGAAACAATAAAACACAAACTAAGACTCCATAATGAATGGAGAAAGAGATGTGGATCCACCAGCAAAAATGTTTACAGTGTTTGTGAGCAGGGGTAGAGCAAAGGTTGGCTTCAAGGCCTTTTTTGTGTCTATTATGTTTTTACTTCATTGTTTAAACTTCGGGTTTTATAGGGTCTGTTCTAGCATTGTGCTAGGCACTTCACGTCTCACAGCAAACCCTTATAAGGTTCCGCCCTTTTCTCTAATGGGGTGAGGCTGATAACATAGGTCAGTGAAGCATTAGTGAAGAGTTCTTAATTCATCCAAGGTTTGCGGGACACACCTGTGGCTCCAGATCTGTTGGCAATGGACCTTTAGGAGGCTTCCTGTCAGTTCATCGAAGCTCTCACTTCAAGTGTTTTTCTTAGCCTTCTCAGGTACCAATTAGGACTGAGAGAGCTATACTATCTTTTTGAGGAGATAAAAATTATTTATTTTTAAATACCCCTGTACATAATTAAATCCTATTCAATTTGAGTAACTACTACAGCATTCACAATAACACTACAAGTAAAGGTACCAGACCAGAAGCCTAGAGAACATCATTGGCTTTGCCGATGAAACAAGCTTACTACAAGCCTAGACTTGAGATTTCTTTCTAGGAGGTCAGTGCATCCTTGCTGCTTGTGTCTTTAGAAAGTGTATCAGGCAGGGCTGGGTACCAGCCTCCTGGTGCTCAGAGGGATAGACAGCATTGGGGAGAATGCTAGCAGAAGTTAAGGGGTATTTATTTTTATTTAATGTGCTTGGGGGGGGGTGCTCTATACCCTGATAACTCGCTTGTATGTTGCTGTTTGGGGTTAAGTTGGGCTTCTGATTTGGCTGGTATTTGTCTGCGTTAAGCATCCTCCTCATTCCCTGCATCTGGCTGTTGTTCCTCTCCCAAACAACATTTCTGTAGATGACAGACAGAGGGAGAGATGGGAAGAATGTGCTTGGAGGAGTCTATAAGATTACTGTAATTTGGGGAGCAAATACAGGGCATAAGGCCCTGTTTTCTACCAAATTAGCATTTAGGTTTGCAGGTAATTAATTAGTTAGGGTCTCTTGTAATTTCCATTCTTAAAGAATGACATCCTCGGGGCTGGAGAGATGGCTTAGAGGTTAAGAGTACTGACTGATCTTTCAGAGGTCCTGAGTTCAATTCCCAGCAACCACATGGTGGCTCACAACCATCTATAATGAGATCTGGTGCCCTCTTCCGGTGTAAAGGCATGCATGCAGGCAGAACACTGTATACATAATACATAAATAAAATCTTTAAAAAAAAGAATGCCATCCTCCTATGGTAACATACATTCTACAGGAGACTCTGTCACTCTCTCAGCCCTGGCTAATGCTGGCTGATGTTCAAAATGGGAAGTAGCACATTTGGCTGTTTTTTTTTTTTTTCTTGGTTCTTCTCTCTGCTTTGCCTTTTGTTTTTTAAAAATACTGATTTTATGTGTCTGGGTGTTCATCTGCATTCATGTCTGTGCACCGTGTGCATGCCTGGTGCCTCAGAGGCCAGCAGAGGATGCTGAATCCCCAGACCTGGAGTTTTAGACAGCTGTGGGCTGTACAATGTGGGCGCTAGGATCCGACCCTGGGTCTTCTGCAAGAAAAGCAAGCTGTAGTGGGTGGCTGTTTGAGCCATGTCCTGAAATACCACCCCTAGTGAGGTAGCAGGTAGCTGTTACACCTGCCTATGACCTTTAGGTACCTGCCCCTGGGGCGTGGTTGCTGGGGGACCTTAAGACCTGGAATGCATGTGTACCCACCCCTATTTGCTACCTCATGGTTTTGGATGCTGGTACAGACCAGGACAGAGCTCAACAGAGAACCACATTGGATCGTGCCTCACCCTTCCAGGATTATGTGACCAAATCCTTTATTCTGTCTTATGAGTTAACCGCCAAATAAATTCCTTTGATCATTAAGCTTAAGTCTGTGGATTGCGAATGATATAATCCCAAGACCAAGCCATCCTTCCAGTTCCCACTTTATCTCTTTCTCTTCCAAGGCTCTTTTGACCTCTCCAAGACCTGCCCCTTGAAGATACTCAACCCCAGGTATTTAACCCTCATGTGATCGAGAGCACTGTCTTAATGTTTGTGAGCACCTTGAACACCTTTTCCTGTATTGTATCAAAGACGGTTCTCTCGGAGGGCACTTCGGAGTCACCCCGAGGCACAAATCGAAGCTGAAATGATGAGAGGTGAGGTGAAGGATTCCTCTGAGATGCTGAGTCTGCTACTGAGATGCTGTGTCACTTTCCAGTCTCACTCTCAAAACCAGTCATTTTCAATAAACTTTAGGGGCTAAGAAGAGGTGATTGAAGACGATTGGGGAAAAGCAAATTTGGGGAGGGCATGAAGACCAGGTTTGGAGCATGGGATGGAGAAAGGCTTTGAGAGAGAGAGTTCTATATTGATGTCTGCAGAGAGGGTGGGATGGAGACTTTGATTAGTGTTGGCTGCAAAGGCATTTTTCCTTGAGTACAGCACAGTAATAAGAGAGCCATGGTAGATCCTCTCAAACACAATCCAAGCTCTGCAGACACCTGTGATCTCCTCTGTATTCATCTGATCTGTGGTTAATACTTTCAGGATGTGTCATCATTTCATACATCTGCTTTTAAGTAAAAGAAAAACACCTCAGATGAATGTTTTAACAAGTCACCAATAGAAGACAGATCTGTTTCTGAGCTGTCAAAATTCGGAACCATGTCTCAGTTAAGGCCACGCAAAGTGCCAGAATAAAATGGAGCAGAGCATCGAGAGTGGTTCTCACTAGCGGATGGAGCTGTGAGCTGCTTTTGTTTCTCTACACTATTATATTCTCTCAAATGCTTTATTTTACCACGGTCATGAATTGCTTTTCTAATTAAAAATAAAAACATGGTTCAGATGCTCCATGTGGAAACTCACAGGGAACGAAGCTCTGTGCTTCTGAGAACTTCCTATGATGGCAAAACCCTGTGACTGACGTGGTTACCAGAAAATTCTTCCAAAGCCCAGCAAGAGAAACCTTGAGTGCTCTTGCCCGGAAAATGAACTTAACTGGGCATCCATTTCTTTTGCATCTACAAAAGCATGCTTACCCGGTCATGAAAGGCAGTACAGGCACAACTTCCAAATAGTACAGTGTGTATTTCATCTTTAAGGACAACTGAAATCTAAGGTCATCAGCGTTCATCAGACCCTTGTGTCTCTTACATTTTTTTTTATTATTCTTTTGATCACCCACTGGATCCAAAGTTTAAAGGTTCTGGCATGAATGAATCTTAACTCCAGCCCCATCCACACAGATGGAATGAGCTGATGAAAGAGTACATGTGTTATCTACCACCTTCAACTGCGAGCAGGTCAGTGTAAGAGAAAAGTTTAATATTTTAATAGTATTTCAGGCTAGGTTTCTAGCTTAAGACAAGCTCTGTTGCTCGATACAGATAGCTTTCATAGGAAGCATTCCCTAAGGCTAGAAGTGGTGTTAGGGAGGGTGATGACTTTATCTCCAAAAAACTCTCCCCTAAAGAAACGTTTCTAATGGTTTTTGAGATAATAATTCAGAAGCTATAGAAAAAGCTCTGTGGAGTATCAATCAAGCATCCACAGTCAGAGAGTGAGATATGAAGTCAAGAGTCGTCAGTCATATGTGCTTACTCCTGACCAAAATGCTTCTGGGGCTAGACCCTCAAAACCTAACCCTGAGGATGATCTGGACTTGTATGGAGACACAGGGCTGATTCACAAAGCTCTGTACAGAAAAGAGTCATGTAACCAGAAAAGAGAGCTAGGTTCTCAAGGCAAGCCAAGAAAAATTAGTTGAAATCAGAGATCAGAGGTAATTTTGATTGCAGTAGTATGTGCTTTTCCATGTGTCTTCCGGGATGTCCCTTCCTTGCAGAGTCATGATTTGTTTCTAGAAAGACAAGATTTAAGAAAGAATTTTTGAAAAAAAAGGATACGAAGTTTATAATAAAATCTCAGTAAGATCAGGAGAGCAGAGAAGAGGCTATGAGTGGAGAACAGCAGGTGTGGAGATGGAGGGGCCCTTTTAACTTCAGGATGCCTGTGGATCATATGACCGACAGGTTCACATTTGGACTAGCGTGGAAAGCCAGGAAGTCAAAACTGAGACTTCAAGCACATAAGCAGCTCTTTGCAGAAAAAATTTCTGCCTCAGTAGCTTGATCAAAGTAGAGGATGTTGATAGAACTTTGAGTAGAACCCAGAGGACAGGCTCGGGGCATGCCATCCACTCCCTAATGACATGCAGCTTGGCAGCATGCTAAGTGGTCAGTGTTCCTTCAGGACCAAGGAGGAGCGAGCCAGAAAAATACTCCATTATTACTCTTCAGTGATGTGCTGTGACTTTGTTTTGGGCAATCACCTTAACGTACCCCCTTAAACCTGATACAAAGTGATTCTTGGTTTTATATCTTGTTGTTGAAACTCAAACTGTATCCAATAAGTGACCTGGTCCCAAGGCTGATGCTCCATAGTGCTCATTCCTGGTCACTGCCCGAGTCTAGTAAATGGGAGTCAGGGAGCATCGAGACAAACAGCATCTTATACATAATTCAGAGTGGTCATATTTGTGTGAGTTCTCCAGCCTTCAGAAGTTCTGAGACTTCTTTCATCTGAAGAGTTCTTGTGATTTTATAATGGATTTCTCTTTCCAAGCATCCCCTGGGAATGTCCAGGAACACTTAAACACTTGATAATTGGTTTTGGTTATACATCACCTGACCTCAGAACTATAAAGAAAGCTTGAAAATAGACATAAACACCATCCTTTCTAAATCCTCCTGTGGCTATGCCCCACATGTGTGCATGTGTGGGTATTGCTCCACACTGACCCGTCACCATGCTCCAGAGACAAGGCTTCTTCTCTCAGAAAAGATGCTTTTGCCTGATCCTATCACCAGATAAGCACACAACAGCAATGGCAAGAAGAAAATTCTAGAACAAAGTCCCTAATGAACACAGGTGGGGAAGAAAACTTCATAGAATACTTGCAAAGCAGATTCAAGAACATATTCTAATCCTACTTCATGACCAAGTGGGTTTCATTTGGGGGATCAATGATGACTCAACATACACAAATCAATAATTGTAGCACAGCCACTAAAGACTTAAGGACAGCAATCATATGACCACATCGTTGTAGAAGAGGTCATTGTCAAAGTTCACCAAGGTCTTATGGTAAAAGCCTTGAAGAAAACAGAAGTAGAGGAAACTATACCTCAAGACAGGACATATGAGACTAAGTCATAGCCAACATTGCACTGACTGGAAAATACTGAAAATTTCCCCTTAAACCAGAAATGAGGCAAGGGTACCTACTTTCCCCACTCTTATTCAAATAAACTCAAATAAGTTGTATGAAATGGTAAGGCAGAAGAAAACAATGAAAGAAATGCAGATAAGGAAGGAGACCAAAGTATTCTTATGTGCATGACATGTTCCTCCACTTAGAAGATCCTGAAGAATCCACCAGAAAACACTTAGGTCTGACAAATTCTTTCAGCAAAGTTGCGAGCTACAGAACAAACACACAAGGGCCGGAGGCATGGCTGAGTGCCCACATGGCATGCATGAAGTCCTGAGTTTGATCCTCACCCTGCATAAAACCAGGTGTGTGAGCACATCTGTCACCCCAGCTCTCAGGAAGGAGAAGCATAAAAATCAGAAGTTCAAGATCATCCTTGTTACATAGCAAGTTTGTGGCCAGCCTGGGCTACATGAGTCCTGTCTCAAAAAAATCAAAACCAAATAAACAACAACAACAAAACCAAAGTAAAAATAAAATCATTATGCAAAAATTAATAGCAAAACAAATCAGACTCATAAAGACAGCTACCACAAATGTGGACTCTGATTCTAGTATGATTTTATATATAAATGAAAACAAGATATAATGACAGATGTGTGAAGATGCCATTTTGAAACCCAGTACTTTGTGTGCTAACTTAAAATTTGTTTAAAAATTTAGAAAAAGAAAAAAAGTTAAACACACACACACACACACACACACACATATATATATATATATGTATGTATATGTGTATATATATGTTTGAAAATGTCACAGTGAAGCCCGCTATTCTGTGGTTAACTAAAAAAATAAAAATAATTTTTCTACAGGGCAAAATCCCACTGCTGTTTACAGTGTAACCCCAAGGCACAGGGTAAGCACATGGCACATTAGACACTAAGAGCAGTTAGGGTCGCTATAGTAGGTCAAGCATAGCTTGAACACTGACAGGTCTGCATTAGCCTGTGTTACCATCAGCCAGGAGCTGGTGAGGACAGGCCAGATTGGCTGACTCACCGGTTCTGCACTCAACTGCCCAGTCTTACAATGTTGATAGGCTGTTCTTTGACATGACACTCATGTGCACACACATGCATATCTCACAAGAACACAATATTTTTTAAGATAAGGACACCCAGGTTAAAAAAAAAAAACAGGTTAATCTATAGAGATAAATCATTGTATGTAGCTTACAATAGGGACTGGCACCTTGGTATCGTTTGAAACAGGGCCTTCCGGAGACCACATCCCCATGGTAGCGTCACATGTACATGTGTGCCATGGGAAGTGTACATACATGGTCTCTCCACATACAAACTGTAGTTTTTACTTCACAGTAAAAAGTTTGCTAACATCAAAGAGCAGCTTCCAGCTCTGGGAATTTAGATGTTCAGTCTCATCTGGTCCATTTTTACAGAAATCAATTAATAAACACAGTTGTATGGGACCTTGGGAAACTATACTTGCGATTCTACCCATCCACTTTCAAACAATTTCAAGCACATTTGAGTGAATCCAGTTTAAAACTCGGCGAAGATAAATATTTCAATAGAAGTGATGTTCTTTTGGCCAGTTTCGGTTCCAGGATATTTGGAGAATTATGAGAACTAAGAGAATAAGGATTTGGATGACAGTCTGGAATAACTGTCTCACGAGCCAGAAGAACTCTGCGAACTAACAGATACTCCACAGCCAAGGCTGCCACCTTGGGAGGGGCTTTTGCTGTGTCCTTCAAACATTACTTTGGAAAAGCATTTTAAACCCGCCTGAGTCTTTCAGTATCCCAGGACTTAGCCTAACCTTTTCCATCACTGCTTTCCAGACAATGTTTTCCTAAGTGATTATCTACAATTCCAAGCTAGCAAGAGACAATCTTCCAGGCTGAAGTTAGAGCTCTGGAGGGGCCACCAAGGCAGGGCTCACATCTGTGCTCCTCATCTGGGCAGGAAAAGAACATCTGAGGTCATGTAACTTGGACCCTTCATGGCCTTAGAGACAAAATCTACCAGCAAAAACTGCTTGCCTCTTGATTCTGTTCCTTCTTCTAGATTTCACTATCATCCATCCTTTGTCTCTGGTCTATCTGGGCTTTGTCTGTGACTAATGGTCTCCTAGAACTGATGACTGTGTGACTGAATGAAGCTATACAGTGTTTTACACACACACACACACACACACACACACACACACACACACACACACACCCTACTTTCTCAACCTCTGCTCTTTTCTCAGTGGAAGCCCATGATTGACAAAGGAGCCAGTCATGCGGAGACCTCGTGAGAAGAATTTACAAATGAGAAAATGACCACTTTAGGGGCCCAACAGAGAAGCATGGCAGGGTTGCGATGGCAGAAGGGCATCATGTATATTGGGGCTTCGTCCCCTGCCAATGGTTCTGGAACCTTCGAGAGGTGGGACCTATCTGGAGGAAGTCTATCACTGGGGACAGTTCCTCACCCCCTTCCTCCCTCTCTGCTTCCTTTTCTGTCATGAGGTGAACAGCTCCCCATCGCACATGCCTGACATCATGATGGCGTGAGAGCCAAGCATCTGTGGATCACACTGTTTGAAGCCAGGATCCAAAATCAATCTTTTCCCTTGAAGTTGTTTCTGTCAGGCATTTTGTCGCAGCCACTCAGGGTTTACTAATACAAAGGCAACGTGGTGGCGGCGAAGACTCCCTCAGAGAGTGAGTCCAGTTGGACCTCTATAAACCACACAAGGGCTTTGGCTTGGACACTGAGTTGGAAATCCACCAGAGGGTATTTGAGCTGGCATCATCTTAATCTTTATCCTATGAAATACAACTAGCAGATTTGTTCATAATGGAGAGAGAGAGAGAGAGAGAGAGAGAGAGAGAGAGAGAGAGAGAGAGAGAATGAACTGAATGAAACAATCGCAGTGAAGCATGGCTGTGATCTCACCAGGTTAAGGAAGGTTAGTCAGATATCTGGATTCTGAACATATTTTGAAAGTAGAGCCCACAAGATTTAAGCCAGTTGGGTGTAGAATGCTGAGAAAGAAAAACATAAATAAACTAAACATTTTTACATGGGAAATCGGAAGAAGTTTATTGTATTTACAGAAATGGCAATGGCTAGATCGGATAAGACTGTGAGCGAGACAAAAGCTTGATTTCACTGGACCTGTCCACACCAGAGCACCTGAAAGTGTCACCTATACATGTCAAAGGAGCAAGTGAATTCTGGGCCTGAAATTCAGCAGTGTGCTCCTACTTACTCAAATATGAAAATACTGCTATATACACAGGGTTTCAAGATGAATGAACCGATGAAATTACCAAAAGATCAAAAACTATTAATGTAGCCCTACCCATCTGGAACTTTCCACAGGTTACATCCCATTACTAAAACTATCATGTCATCTGTCCCTTTGTCGATGGGACGTGCCCAGAAAAATAAGCAACCATCAAGGTATTTTAGCTTTTGTGTCTGTCTCCTCCCCCCTCCCCCCAACCCACGGAACACACACATTCATTGGCAGGGATCCATGAACAGGTGTGCTTGCGTGAGTCATATGTTTATACGCTTTTTTTTTTCCCTGCTGATTTTGAACTGCAACAGACTGACTAGAAGAGTAATCTAGTGGGGGGAGAAAACAGGTCAGGATTGATGATCAGAAATAAATGACGGCCAGTCCAGGAGTAAATGCAGCCCCTGACACTTTGCAGAGAAGCAGACGATGGAGGGTGGTTCTGGTGTTTGTCTCGCTGCCAAAAGAACGAGTCTGGGCAAGCAAGAAACTGCTGCAGCACGGCCAGATGGAGAAATCATTGCGCCTCTGACAACTCAGGCACCACTCCTGGTTGCCTTGGTGACAGGGAACTCATAACATGCAAATGAGTTAAACGGAAATTAGCAGTGGGAAACAGGTGGCCTAGAAAACTCTACCTTGGGCAAAGGCAGAGCAGAGCGGAAGGCAGTAGAGGCTATCAGGAGCCATGGAGCTCACTGTGAATGAAGGAGGTGTGGGGGTTGCTCTTCAGAAACATCTTGGCGAAACCAAACTTTCTATATCTTGTATTAACTCTAGTCAGCCTCAACTTAGATAACATATGACATCGCCACCCAGGTCCATTCTGACACCAAAGGAGAATAAATCGGGTGGGTGAACAAAACACATTTTAAAATCATTCTTCTCACACCAAAGGAAGGCATTCTGACGTGCACTGGCTCAGCACCAAGTTCCACTCCAATCCCTGTACCTTCATTCCCCTGGATGACAGCTATTTGAACATCGAGAAAAAATGCAAAACAAGGTATTTAGCAGAATCTATGCACATGGTTCTGTTTCTCCAAATCTTCATGATAAATCCAGGCCTCACAAGTCACAGGGGTAAAACTTAGGGGGTGGAAATGTTATTTGTATTACAGGGAAGGCTGTGTATGAAATTCACTGTGTCTCCCCGCCTGGATGGCAGCATAGAGTTAGTGGAGTCATAGAAAGGGCCTGTGCAGGGGAAGGGGCCCAGCCTCCTAGGTTGGAACCATGAGAAGCCATGGTGTGACAGCACATAGTTAAGGGCTGGCCTCGAACTCACAGAGGCCCACCTGGCTCTGCCTCCCGAGTGCTGGGATTAAAGGCGTGCGCCACCACCGCCCGGCTAAGACCCTTTTTGAATTTGATTTCAAATACAAATTTGGCTCTGCATCTTGGAACAAGATATTTGTGAAGCTATAATTTGGACATTTTCATGTTGGATCTCCAAATCTCTTAAAAATGTTTCAAAGGGGGGTTGGAAGAAGTAAAGGACATGGGAAATGGTAGTTAAAATAAAAACTTCTGTTTTTAATGTTGATGTTCTGCCTTGAGGATGGAGCATCTGGAGAGAATGGGGAAAGAAGGAAGCATGGAGATTATGGACTGATAATATTAGGAAGTCAATTATTTTGTTGTGTGTAGTTTCTTGTGGACAGGAAGGTGAGGTTGTCTCAGAGAAACAGGAAAGAACCAGTCCAGAAAGATGTGCCCAGGAGGACACTGGCCTTGCCATTCAGGCAAGGGTGGAAGGTCCAGGTGTGAGCAGAGCAAATGTCAGTGGCTATCCCTGAAAATCAGTGTTTCAAAGCTGCAAAGGCTTTTCCAATTCCTCAGCATCCTCTGGTCCTTCCCCAAATGGCAACTTCTCTGTTAATGTTTGTGTCCATAGGAAGCACCAAGGAACCATAGCTAGTGGACAGGCAGTCACTACAAAGTCACTACAAGGCATGAGATGCTCTGATTGGTGAGACACTTTAAGAAAATGGTGTCTTTTTTTTAAATTTAATATTATCGATCTGTCTCTCACTCTTTGTATGTGTGTGTCTCTCTCTTTGTCCCTCACTTTCTAAGAAAGAGTGTTCAGTGCTGATAACTTAAAAATGAAATCCTTAGGAGCAAACCAGTTGGGGAAACTTATCCTGATTGATTCATTGATTGGATTTTGGAGACAGGGTTTCTTTGTGTAGCCTTGGCTGTCCTAGAACTCACCCATATTTAACCAAACAGAGGCACTTGGAAGCCTCGGGTAGGTCTTGCTTTCTTTAGCTGAGGCAGAAGGAAGCAGTGTGGGCTGGAGTCTTGATTCTGGGCCTAGAGCTTCAGCTAGGACTTGGCTTCCATGAGGATCTTGTCTACCTTCTTGCCCTCAGAGACAGCCTGGCATGATTACCTTTCTAGCTGAACTTGAGATACACTTTCATGTACTTTCTCTATCTAGAAATTACTGTAGTTTAGTGCTTACCATTTCTATAAACTTGTGTAACTCTTTGTTTTGTTTGTTTGTTTTGTTTTTATTTGTTTGGTTTTTTTTGACACAGGGTTTCTCTGTGTAGTTGTGGAACCTGTCCTGTATCTCGCTCTGTAGCCCAGGCTGGCCTCGAACTCACAGAGATCTGCCTGCCTCTGCCTCCTAAATGCTGGGATTAAAGGTGTGCACCACCACCGCCAGGCTTGTGTAGCTCTTTTTAATTAGAATGCCAGTAAGCATGTATCATTATCATGAATTTAGTTTTAAAGTATTTTATATAGAATGATACTGACTTCCTCTGTGAATATATATATTTGGGGTGTGTGTGTGTGTGTGTGTGTGTGTGTGTGTGTGTGTGTGTGTGTGTGTGCATGTGCAGTGTGTGGGTCATGCTCAGGTTGTCAGGCTCATAGCCAGTTCCTTTACCTGCTGAGTCATCTCACCCACCCTGTTATTGCTTTATTTCTGATTTTCCCCCTATTTAGAGAACTTTATGGTTATTGAACCATCGATACCCTGATGTTTCCTTTTCTGCATGCAGACTTGGTCTCTGTATTTTGGCTTTCATTATGGTTAAAAAGTCAGCCTGTTACATTTTGAAGATGGTCTTTTCTTTAAAAAAAAACTTTAGCTGGGTGTGGTGGTGCACACCTGTAATCCCAGCACTCTGGAGGCAGAGGCAGGTGGATCTCTGTGAGTTTAAGGCCAGCCTGGTCTACAAAATGAATTCCAGGATAGTTATGGCTGTTAAACAGAGAAACACTGTCTAGAAAAACCAAAAAGAAAGAAAGAAAAGAAAAGAAAACCTTTAAATTTTAATTTTCTGTATTAATATTTTTCTCATTGATTTGCTTGAAACTGTGGCTTTTTATCTTTAATAGTTCCGGAACAGTCCGTGAATAATCTCCTGACATTTACCTTAGTTCCATTACCCATCTTGTTCATGGACTGATTTATGCGATACTGTCCCTCAGTGTTCTTGTGATCTTATTTTTGGCCCATGGTCTCCGGCTTTAAAGTTGTTTTTTCTTTCTTGTAAGTTCTCTTTTGCAACTATATTGTCTTTTCCTAGCTGAGTGTACAATGTCACATGTAGACTAAGACACAATTAAAATTTTATTTTTTCTTTCATTTCAAAACATGGACATACTACATTAGGAAAACTTGGGTTGGCTATTGTTCTCTGAGCCTCAGTTTTCTAAACTGTACAATGAGAAAACTGGGAGAATTAGCTTCTAATTTTGGATTTTACAGGTCAGTACACTTTCTAAAAAATAATTGTTATAACATGAGAGGGTTGTGATAATTTTATGTTTCTAAAATAACAATGTAAGTGAAACTGACATTTTATTGTCTTATTAAAAAGAGGAAATTTAGCATAAAATAGAGGAAACAAAAGGAGCTTTGCCTTGGTCAGTAGTTTCTTATTCCAAATTTCCCCACAGGTCAGTTCTAGAAAAAATCCATCCTGGGTTCGAGGTTGGGAAACAGTAATTAATGGCATGGGTTTTCGTTCACAATCTGCACACTCTGAATTCTAATTATGCTAACAAAAGAACCAGCAATGGTGAGGTAGGTGGTTTTAGTGTTTTGGTGGCTCACAGTATCAATCAGCATTTAGCTCAGGATAATTCTCCCTGGGGAGGGGGGAGCTATAAACTCACCCCAATGTTAGGGTCAATCCTATTCTGACTTAAGTGGTCTGGGGAGTAGAACTCTTACATGCATAGTTTCCAGGGGATTCAACTAAGTAACCATTGTCAGGGCTACCATGGAGACTTTTGAACTCAGGTTGAGATTTATGTCTATCACCCACTATATGACTTTGACAAGGTTTGAAATCCTCCTGACCTCCAGTTTTCTCATCTGCACAGTAGGAGTTAGAAAATCTATTTCACTGACCCCCAAGTAAAATCAATGAAGTAATAGAGGGAAAATCCCTTTAGGAATTATAGTAGAGTGTGTGATAAATAGTGTGATTGCACCAATATTGTCTGTTATATATAAACGAAGAACGGCCGGAGAACGACGTGTGAGAGTGTGTGTGTGTGTGTGTGTGTGTGTGTGTGTGTGTGTGTGTGTGTGTGTGTGTGAAGTGAGAATTAAAGCAAGCCTGCCATTAAAGGGAAATAGTGAAGAATCAAGACAGGTTAGATGTGCATTGTTTGGTAGACAAGTTTTAACTTAAACAAAAATTTTAATTTACCAACAGGATGCTGAAAATATTCCCATATAATAGCTATGAATTATTGGGTACCTACTATGTTCTAGGTACCTGTATCATTTCCTGTTATCCCAACAGCCCTGCAAAGTAGGTCTTAGGATTGTTTTACAACTGCATAATCATCTGTGGAAAGAAAAGTTAAGTAATCAACCAGAGGTCACCAGCAGAACCAGGATTTGAACCCAGGTCTTTGGGGCTCTGATCTCTATGCTCTTTGTGTATGTCAGGACATCGAGTTGAGAGTTCAGTTCTGGTTTGATCGACAGCCATCTGAAACCTTTATTTTGTAAGCAAAATAATAAACTCTGAAGAGAGAGAAAACTATATCATGCCAAATCATGCAAGCTATAAATGAAATTAGGCTACTTGGGCTGACAGTGTTTCCTGCAAGTGTCTTAGACTGTCTGATGAAAACCCAGCTCCAGGCATGAGAAACTGCTGCTTGAGTTGTTGGCCAGAGGAGTCCAAGAGACTCCTTAAACAATATGGGCTCTTGCTCTTGTCCTTGGTTGCTTTCCGGAGGCTGTAAGTCACTATTGCTGAAGACACCATGTGCTTTAAGAACAGGACTCAGAAGAGCATTCTAGCTACATATGACATGGAAGTCCCCTCCCCTGCCAGCACTAGCTGTCACAACACCAGAAGGTGGTATGCAAGCAGCCAAAGGGGAAGGCATGGGGAAGCAATCAGTGGAGGACTAGGAACCCATGGTGGCACGTTTGAACCACAACAATGACAAGCATGCCAAGATATCCCTTAAGGTACAATAGTGGCACTCACATATTGGTGATAACCAACAGCTCTCTAATTAGATTTAATGCTGGCTCATCAGAGGAGAAACCACGCCTGGTGTTATAACTCTAGTCAACCACCTGGGGACAAATGAGGTCATGGATCTTAGCTGAGAACATACAACTGTCACTTTACTAATTGCATTATAAATACTTATCCTCATACACACATACATACATTCCTCATCAAGGAAGCCTCTCTTTTAACAGATTAAGACAACCACAGAAAAACACAACTGGACAAAATACAGAGAACAACTCATCACTAGGTGCCCAGACCTAGTGCCTACATCTTCAATACAATTTCTGCACTTATGGTTTAGGGAGAATTGGAGAAGAGGGGTCAGAAAGATTTTTAAGAGCCAGAGGAATAGGAAGCATTCTGTGAGACTGTGTTTTCTAGAAAGGCAGGGAAACTACAACCACAATACTCAACAATATGGTTGCCTAAACATGACCTGAACAATGGCAACTGACATGCTAATATGGCAAGAGGACATCCCATGGGGCCTCTCAACCTAAACAAAGAAGTACTGGCAAATACAGAATGCCCAGAGTGGAAGAAATGGTTTTCCTCAGGGATGAGACCCATAATTGGTTATTCAATATCAAGTAGTCAGCCCTAAAATCTAAAATCATATATATACAAGCAACACTAAATGGACTCTCATATATATATGTATATATGCATATATGAAATTATATATATAAAATCAAGGAAAGGGAGGCCATGAGCTTGAGAAGAAGTCAGGACATAGGAAAGTTAATGCCCCAGGGGTGGACTTACATGTTTGCTAAGGCCAGAGATTTCAGGGTGAGGTTGATATAAAATTGTTGTTGTTTCCAGGAATTTCACAGGCAACAAAGCATTTGAGAATGTTCCTTTTCCTGGCATACTTTCATTGATTAGGAGATTAGCCAAGATTTAAAACACCATCATCTGTCATGAATTCTGAGGATTCTGGGGAAGGTATTGTAGGACAAAACACTTTTAGGGTGACCACAGAGCTGGCTCATCCATCAACAGTGCTTATTGCTCATATAGAGGACCCTTGTTTGGCTCCTAGCACCCATGTTGGGCAGCTCACAACTATCTGGAACTCCAACCTCAGGGAATTTAACATTCCCTTCCGGCCTCCCCAAGGACTGTGTGTGTGCACTATACCCCCACCACATATACATATGGTTAAAAATAAAATTAGTCTTAAAAAATACTGGTAGCATTCAAATACTTTTATGTGCAGGCTCTAAGCTCATACACACGACACATGTAAGAAAAGATACAGCTTATTTCAATTAGTGATTTGGTAGAGGGAAAAGGCAAACAGTTCTGGGAAGAGTTTTAGGGTTGACCACTCAGAATGATTTGGGAGGCTCACATCCTCAGGGTCCTGCAAGGAGGGACTTGGTAGCTGAGAGTAATATCTTTGTCTTGTCCTGGTCCTGGTCATATGACAAAATCAGAACAAAGGGAGAGCTGGCTCCCTTTGCTCTGATTTCTTTCCCCTGCTGTGACTTTGAATGCCTTGTCTACCACTAACCCTGCCATTTCCAATATTAAAGTCCCTGGGGCTCCAGAAACTCTTCCATGGGCTATTTCTCTGGAGGGAAAACACTAAGCCTCTCCAAGGCGTCTAAGACAGACAGACAAAATTAGTGGTGATGAAGTCAAGCTTGAGTTGACCTTGTTGAGGGTTAGCAGTTATACCCTGTGCAGACTCTGCCATCAATTGCTTTTATTCTGTGTGATGAAAGGGACGGTAATAGCCCACGTGGTTATTTTCTGAGCATAGCTCCCCAAACTTAAACTGTCATTCAGAGGTGAAAAGTGAAAATATCTTTGGAATGGAGGGTCAGCTATTTAAAAACACAAAATAAAACAAAACATAAAACTTACAAAACAGAAAAATGAGGATTTTTATTTTCCCCCGTGCCTAAAACAATTGAGCAATGGTCTATGACTGGAATCATTTACGTCTAGACATTAAGCTGCTGGCAATACCTGCTGCATGCCTAACAGGGATGAACCATTATTAAAGATGCCCTCAATGACACACCTCAAATATTCTGACCTTGAAAGTAAAGCAAACAGAGAATTACCAGGCAATCGATGAAGTAATTGGTAACTTTCTTCCCTGGAAGATTCAATGTAGATCAGAATGTTTTCCTTTGGCAAAGCAGAAGACCCATAGTGAACACTTTGACAAGCAAAACAAATCGTGCTTGAGGCACGTGATCTTCTAGCTAGTCGGTGTGTGAGCTACTGAAGGCTCGTGACTGGGACTTTTTAGGCGATTGTCCCTAGTCTGCCGATCCTGCCTTGCCCAGATGAAAGTTCCTCCAAGGGAGCTGTGTGTGCAATGTCAGTCAAAGCAAAGAGGTGAAGGCCTCCTCTTCTCTGAGAGGCTCACCCCACTCTCAGAGCTCTCCACAGGGAACTGACAGCATGCCAGGTGTTTCAACACAACCTTTTCTTCTTCCCCACCTTTCCACACAATACCATCATAGGCGGAGTTTCTGAAAGTATTTCTCAACACTTATCTAACGAGTAATTCTCAAATTTTCATGTGTATTTCCTGGGAACCCTGAGCTGTAGTAATGGAAATCAGAAGCGGTCAAAAGAAGCAGCCTCTCAAATCAGATTCTGAACCTGGACAAACCCACTGGTTGGATGATAATGAGAATACCCTGGATGTCTTAGGGTTTCATTGCTGTGAACAGATGCCATGATCACAGAAACTCTTATACAGGAAAGCATATAATTGGGGGTGGCTTACAGTTCAGAGGTTTAGTGCATTGTCATCGTGGCAGGAAGCATGGCAACGTGCAGGCAGACATGCAACACAAACAGTATTGGAGAAGTAGCCAAGATTTCCACATCTGGATCTGAAGGCAGCAGGAAGAGAGAGAGACACTGGGCCTGGCCCGAGCTTCTGAAACCTCAAAGCCCACCCCCAGTGACACACGTCCTCCAACAAAGTCACACTACTCCAACAAGGCCACACCTCCTAATAGTGCCACTCCCTATGGGCCTATGGCAGCTATTTTCATTCACACCACCACACCATCCTCTGGGGAGAGTGGCCGCTAGCATTTTGTAGAAATGTACCTGTTACCATACTCACCTGTATAACGGGATGTAATGCTGATAGAATATAATGAAAGATGCATTATCTCAGGTGTGTGAGAGCCATGGGGGTATGTGGTCTTTGACACATGATTTCTATTTTTATGCTCCGATTAGGAGTTGAGAGCTATGTCCACCGTCCCTGATTCTGAATGAACACATGACTAACTTAGGCCAAGAGACTATGGTGGAAGTGATCTTACGTGATCCTGGAGGACGTGCCAGAAAAGAGCACACAGCTTTTCTCTAGACATGTTTACATTTTCCCCAAGAATGGATTGTTATTTATTTTTTCCATTTTAGCTACTTTTTCGAGAAAGTTCATATATCTTTATGGGAGTAGTTTAGTTTTATAGTGGGAGGTTAAGGGGAAAAACAATTCTCCTTGATCAATATTTTACACAGCTGTAGTAAAATATTTGAGACCCCAGGCACTTTCAGAGGATTGCATTTCTCACAAGTTTGGTCAAGTAAAAATAAGTTTAAACTTAACTCCTTGAATTTTCTGTTCATTCATCTTCTAATGGTAAATTTCAGGGGATACTGTGAGCCATAATAAACCCTTTCTCCTGCAGGCTGCTTCTGTCTGGTATTTCATCTCAGTGATGAGACATAATTAAAACATCATATAAAACACCTGCCACCTGGGCTGATCATGCTCCCCACAAGAGCCATAGACCCCCTAAGAAGAACCCCTGTACCAGGCAGAGGAAAACTCCATTTGAATTGTTGATTAGGGAAGCCCCAGTGACTCTCCAAACCAAATAGAGTAACCCTGTCCTCCTTGATGGCTTCTCAGTGATTGAAGGAGATAAGGCCCTATTGCTGAAGACATCACACATGTTGGAAGGACACAGGGCTTAAATCAACTAAAGGTGACCCAAGCCACATAGGTGGGGCCAGCTGAGCGTGACCTGGAGTCATCTTGGCCCAAGCAGCCAATGTTTGATGGGAGAAACCTTCAGATAAGGGCTTCCTATACTCAGTACTATCCTCATTTTAGACCAGCTAGCTTCCTTGTGAGGTATCTGCCCATAAACTGCAGAGTGTTTAGCAGTGTCACTGACCTCTCTACTCATAGGTCAACAATGGTCTCTTCCTGCAGTTGTGACAAGCAAAAATATCTCTCACACTATCAGTTCAGGGAACAAAATCACCACTAGTAAGGAATCATTCTTAGATATACTCAGCTCTGAGCCTCTGGGTAGCCCCTAGACGTTCGTATTATTCTAGCTTATACTCCATACATTGTGAAGTACAAAAACCAACCCTTCCTGACTCCAGGGCCAAGCTTTTGCCCCACAAAAACCTGAATTTATTCACTTAAATGCTACTGCTTTATAAGAGTATTTTAAAATGCTGTCCTAGATAACAGGCATGTGAAAACAATAGCTGAAGCAACTGTGGAACTGAACAATTGCAGTCAATACACTGGAGAAGAGAATGAAAATGCATGATGTCTGTGGTGGTTGGAATAAGAAACGTCCCTATAGGCTCTTGGTCACCAGTAGGTGGCACTGTTTGGGGGAGGTTATGGAACCTTTAGGGTGCAGAGTTTTGCTGGGGGGAAGTATGTCATTAGGGGTGGACTTTGGGGTTTTGTAGCCTGTTCCCACTTTCTCTTCTCCCTCTCACCCTCTCCCCTTCTCTCTGCTTCTGTGTGCAGATAAAATGTGATCAACCATCTTCCTGACCCTGCCACCACGCCATGCCTTTCCCACCATGATGGACTGTATCCCTCCAGAACCATAAGCTAAAATAAAACTCTTCCTTCCCTCAGTTGCTTTTGATCGTGCTATTTAATCACAGCAACAGAAGAGTGGCTAATAGAATGCCTAATCATCAGTTAAGAGGTGCGATGCAAAAGTCAAAGGTTCCTCCTGAGAGCACAGAAGGTGCCTCTCATCTCCTGAAAGGTGAGACTCAGGCCCCAGAACCTTGTTTTGAAGTAGCAGTGGACTGGGATGTAGCTCAGTTTGGCAGAGCGCATCCATAGAATGCACCAAAGGCTAGGTTGATTCCTAGCAACACAAGCAGGCTATGGCAGTGCAAGGGTGTAATGTCAGCAGCCCTCGGGAGATGGAGGCAGGAGGGTCAGATGCTCCAGGACATCGTATGCTACAACAGTGAGTTAAAGGCCAGCCTGGGCTACATAAAATCCTGTCTCAGAGGGAAAATAGCAGAACTATAAAAGAAACTAAGCTCTTAAACTTGCCAAGTTTTCTTTGTCAAAGGCAGGGCTACCTGGACATTGGGATCCTGAGATGTGACCTAGGGAAACAAGAGTTGACACTGTCAAAATCATGAAGTCGTAGATTTTTCTTAACTTCCAGGCCTGAGGAAGAGCTTTGATTCTTTTAATTCTCTCCATTTCATTGAAAATAACATGAAAGTCCTAGGCCTTGTGAGAGAAGAATGTCCAACAATGACCATTAATTTCTTTCTCAGAGTAACTAGAGCTAGTTCCCCCAAACATGGGATTTCTAAATTTCTGGGACTGAATAGGGATGAAAGGGCAAGACTTTGGGGAGCTGCAGGTCCCCAACAATGTGTACCATAGACTTGAGAGAATGGACGAATGTATGTGGGGTTGGGTCCGAGAGTGGTGGATCATGTAGGAAGAATGTCAGAATGTCGAGCTGTAAGAGAGTTCACAGCACCTTTGAATAGCAGAGGTTTTTCTCACCCTAGAAATCATCTGAAGAGACAGTGTTGGCATGTCGGCAAAGACAGCTCTCAGCCTTCTGAAGGAGATAACTGCAGAGGCACACCTGCCTCATCAGAGCCGCAAAGCACCAAGTCACTTGACCAGACATACCACAGGGGATAGATGCCTGTCATCTGGAACCCTTTCTCTGGGAGATCCCAAATGTCTCTAGGTATCGATGAGCTAAGCACTGTGCCAGCCGGTGAGAGCCAGAATTGGTGGAAAGCTTGGCTACGCTCCTTTCTGTTGGCTAAGGGTGAGAGAGAGCACTACAGACCTGGGCTCACTGATGGCCACGAGTCCTGAGAAGGAGAATTTCTTGGAGAGCAATTAGTTCATTCTTCACTTCCATTCAATGTCAGCAATGAAGAATTACTGCATTAAATGAAATAAAATGTAGCAAATCATTCCATAAACCATAAAAGAGTATTTATAAATGTCCAGGACTGTTATCTATTAAGTTATAAAACCAAATCATACTCAGTCTGTACTGCAATCAAATGTCACATCGCCTGAAGTGAGAGAGATTTTAATAAATGCAGGCTGATTAACTGGCTTTGAAAATTGACTATTTATATGCTCCAAATCTCAGATATATTTGTGACATTGTGGAGGTTTGAATGATTAAATATTCCATGTAGGCTCATGTATTTGAAAACTTGGTCCCCAGTAGGTGGTACTGTTTAGGAAGGTTATGAAGCAGTTAGGAGATGGCTCTTAGGAGGGGTGAGCTTTGAGGGCTTATAGCCTGGCACCATTTCCTGTTTTCTGTTTCCTGTGTGGTGAAATGCCACCATGCCATGCCTTCCCCTCCATGCTGGACTCCATCCCTCTGGAACAAACAAAATAAACTCTCCTACCAGACGCTCTAGTGTGAATGCAGAGATGACGATATGATGATGTGAAAAGCGCAGGGACTGAACGTTCCCAAGCTCTGTGAGTCACCCTACTCTGTCTGTGGCGTAAACATTCCCCTGTCCCAACAGTATTTTCAGGTATCTCCAGTCAGCAATATCAATAGTCTATTGAGTCAAGATTTCTTGCATTTTTTCATTATGCAGATGGCTTTGATGATCGTATTCAGTTCTATATAATTTGAGGTTAAAATTAGTATGTTTTCTCCTGCATGTTGCAGCTCATCTATAAAGACGTCACAGAAGATGGTACTTGGCATCCATCTTTGTCTTGCTTCACAAAATCTTCCTCACTGACTGAATAGCTTGCTATTTATAAGGACCATCCTTGCAATTTGGGTGAGCTCTTTTTTGATCCAGCCACTGTTCTGTCTAAACATTTTTCATTGAAATGTTCTGATGTGAAGTAACAAGGAGCTTATCACAGTTTAGAATGGTCAGTGTCTCAAAACAATATTGAGAATTTATTCCACCAACTAAATTGTTTTTTTTATCATATGTTGAAAATATGCACTATTAAATTAATTCCTTGGGCTCATATATTTTGTAGAATGTACAATCTTTAAATAAAAACCATCCCTTTGAAAATATCTTGATATGCAATAGCAAATTTTACATAAAGGAAGGAAAGAAGTGAGGGAGGCAAGAAATGTAGGCCAGGAAAAATCCTGTGTAACAGGGACTCAGCCATGATCCTCCTCCTTTCCCTCATCGATAGCTGTGTGATAAATTTTCTTAAAGAAACTTTATAGTTCAGAGGTTTAACTAAGAGAAGTTCTGTGAAAGGTGTAGATTTCCATTTTCAACGTATCCTATGTATGAAAGGTATTAGCCCTTTCCTTTGCTATATAAGATACTCAAGGCTGGATACTGATGAAGAGTTTGCTTGGCTCACAGTTTGTGGGTCTAAAAGTCCAAGGTCCAAGGACCTGTGGGTTTGGTGTCTGATGAAGGTCTCACGGCAGACAATGTCACAATAGAGGAATGCAAGACTAAATGTCAAACCGGTCAGATTCAGGCATTTCTAATGACTCCCTTTCCTGAGATCTACCTCAAGGACCCTGCAGGAACCGCCTAATCCCTACCAAAGGCAACAGGTTCACTGGCCTAAGGCCCTGCATGTAGACTGCTCTTAAATGTCCCATTTTCCCCCATTTCACAATGGGGACAAAGCCTTGAGCGGGGAAACCATCTAAACTAGAGCAAACAGCAGACAGAAAGTCTACAGCCCTTTGAAAACAGGAAGGGAGGCCCTTCGTGCTTGAATACTGATTAAACAGAAAAAGAACCCATTTCAAAGAAAGGCCACACAGAGGCATAGGCTGTCATGCTTTCTGATCTCAACTCCACACACTTCCTGACCCTTTAAAACGAACCGCCTGTGAGATCTGACTTGCAAACCACTAGATCTCTTCACTGCTCTCTGAATGGCTTAATTTTTGTGTGGGTGGCAGAAATCTTTCATCCCCTTTGCTGTCCTGTGTTTCCTTCATCTCTCTCACTCTCCAGTTCGGACCCTACTTCCAAGGCATGACATTAGCACAGCCATCTGTCGCTGAATCTGCTAGAGACATGTGTTTTCACGATTGGACTCTTCCTCCAAGTTCTGACTCTAGTTCTGAAAAAAAAAATACCACCCCAACTAAGATGGAAGCCTATAGAAGAGCTGGGGTATGCTGGGTGGTAAAGGTGGTCATATATGTATCTAGGTCACACATTTTATTTATGACATATGAGAGACTAAGAGATCCTGAAGTTCCACAGAGAGATGAGAGCTCCGGCTTCTTAGCCCCTGGTTTCAATTATCTTTCTGTCAGCTTCTCTTTTCAACTCACTCAGTTGCTTTGACCTTCCTATGGAATCATCACCAGCAGGATTCTGATAAAGCATTTATTTCAATACTTTTGTCTTACCAAACACCAAATTTGCCAAATAAAATTTCAGTGCCATGGTTTCTGAAAAGGGCTTCATGCCATGAAACAATTAGCAAACAAAGTACAAGGAAACACCCACAGATGTGCCCACGTACACCCTCACCTGTGCCCACGTACACCCACACCTGTGCCCATGTACACCCTCACCTGTGCCCACGTACACCCACACCTGTGCCCACGTACACCCACACCTGTGCCCACGTACACCCACACCTGTGCCCATGTACACCCACACCTGTGCCCATGTACACCCACATCTGTGCCCATGTACACCCACATCTGTGCCCATGTACACCCTCATCTGTGCCCACGTACACCCACACCTGTGCCCACGTACACCCACACCTGTGCCCATGTACACCCACACCTGTATTCATGCACACCCACACCCGTGCCCACATACACTCTCATCTGTGTTCATGTACACCCACACCTGTGCCCATGTATACCCTCATCTGTGTTCATGTACAACCATACCCGTGCCCACATACACCCTCATCTGTGCCCATGTACACCCACACCTGTGCCCACGTACACCCTCATCTGCACCTATGTAAACCCATGTTCATGCCCATGTACACCAGAGTCTCTCTCACAGACAGCTTGGAATGTGCTTGTTGATTGTAGCAATTCAATCCTATATTACCTAATATTTAAAATTCTAATATTCATCCCCAGACCATCCTTCCTTACCAAACCAAAGTTTGGGCCATCGACACATGCCTTTCAGTGTCCTCTAAAATCTCTCTCATCACAACGTCAGCCCTCACTCAGGGTGGCTAAGCGCACATGTCTTCAAAATTTGGTGCTGGTGACAGAAGACAAATGGCCCTTCATCATCTCCAGTCTTCTGGAAGAGCCCTTAGGTGATTGCCTTCCTTGTATACCAGCGGACTTCTTTTTCATTTCGACTTTTAGTCCTGCTAATCTCAAATCACAGTGGTCCAGGTCAACTCTGTCAACACTTGAGTGAATTCCAAATTACAGTCAGCAGCCGGATGGAAGGGGTATTAACTGGAATGGGCTGCCCTAAGAGCTTGAAGATGGAAGAAACAAAGGACAAAGGACCACAGCTCCATTCTAGGTACAGGCCCAAACAGTAGACTCCTTGATGTAAATTGCGTGTGTGTGTGTGTGTGTGTGTGTGTGTGTGTGTGTGTGTGTGTGTGTGTGTGTGTGTGAGAGAGAGAGAGAGAGAGAGAGAGAGAGAGAGAGAGAGAGAGAGAGAGAGAGAGAGAGAGGGGTGGGGGTGGGGAGGTGGTCTATGTCTGTATGTGTGCATCATGGAGGTACACTTACATACTTGTGTATGCGCATTCATAGAGGCTGGAGGATAATATCAGGGGTCTCTCTTCATCATTTCCTGCTTTATTCCAGGGTCTCTTACTGAACCTAGAGATAGGCTGGCAGTTCAAGCCCAGATATCTCCTGTCTTCACTGCCACAGCACTAAGATTAGATGCACATTATGACCAAGCCCAGCTTTTCACCTGGGTACTGGGATCTAAATGTAGCTCCTCATGCGTGTGCCATAAGTATCCTTATTCACTGAGTCAGCCTTCCAACACCATTGACTGACATTTTACCAGAATGCTTAGCTGTACTGAAGACCATTTTGGCTTGGGAAATAAAAAGACTAAGCATATACAATACTGTACTTATTAATGTCTGTTTTCTAATACTTTAACACCAAGATGACTTTCTATGGATTTTATACTTTCTCTTGATTTAGTTTCTTTTATTAACTATTTATATTGGTGTTTCTATAATTACTAAACAATATATTTTCCTTGTAAAGTATGGTCTCTGAAGAGCATAAATAAATCACCATTCTACCACTAGAGATACCAGTTAGGAATATTTGGCATATTGCATGTACACACATTACAAGGAAATTGAGTTACACTCTAATAATACTTTTTCACTTGAGTACGTTTATATAC
This sequence comes from Peromyscus californicus insignis, assembly GCF_007827085.1. Taxonomy (NCBI): domain Eukaryota; kingdom Metazoa; phylum Chordata; class Mammalia; order Rodentia; family Cricetidae; genus Peromyscus; species Peromyscus californicus. Next base: position 16,285,070 of record NW_026294491.1, read on the forward strand.
CAAAGCCATCACTGTATTCTAGTTCATGAACATGACCTAACATTACAAAGTCCTGTCCATTTGAAGGCAGCTACTGGTCTGAAACTATTGCAAATAGTACTACAGTGGGCAGCCTTGTTTGTATGCCTTGCATTAGGGTCAGTGTCTACAGGTAGGATTTCCAGATCAACAGCAACACCTGTTTTAAAACAGTTTGGATTATGCTGCTGATTATGTATGTGTCTTCCAGAACACATACATCAACTCAACTGCCACCAACAGGAGAGTCCTTCATTACAGTGCAGCCCAAACCCAAGATGTTTAGCATACCTTTTTTTATCTGTTCATTTAGGAGGTGAAAGGAGATTTTTGCTTTTTCAATTTACTTAAACATTGGTAAAGCTGATATTTTTTTCATGCTACTTGGGTTAAAACTAACTAAAAAAAAAAGACAAACTTAGATACAAATTGAGTCTAAAATTGATTTCATTTAATGGGAATAAGTAAGACAATGACTAGTCTTTAGGATGACAAACTGACTGAAATTAGATGTTTGATACTGTGCCTCTTACAACAATAAAAGAGATTTACTTAGCATTTCTTTATACCAGGCTTTTTTCTATATTTGTTGGATATCATCTTCATAATCACTTTGAGCAACAGATATGATTTTACGGTCTTTGTCAATGAGAAAATAAGGAACTAAGAAGAAACACCTTTAGTCTGTGTTCCATTACTACTGAAATACTTTTTCATTTATAAAAGAGGCTTGTTTGGTTCTTGTAGTGGTTTGAATGAAAATGGCCCCCATTGGATCATAAGGAGTGGCACTATTAGGAGGTGTGGCCTTGGTGGAATAGGTGTGGCTTTGTTGGAGGAAGTGTGTCACTGGGGCTGGGCTTTGAGGTTTCAGATGCTCAAGCCAGGCCCAGTCTCTTCCTGCTGCCTGTGGATCCAGACCTAGAACTCTCAGCTATCTCTCCAGCACTGTGTCTGCCTGTGCTTTGCTGCCATGATTCCCACCATGATGACAATGGACTAAACCATTGAACTGTAAGCCAGCCCCAGTCAAATGTTTTTCTTTATAAGAGTTGGCATGGTTATGATGTCTCTTCACAGCAATAAAACCCTAGGATAGCTCTTAAGTCTAGAAGTTTAAGGTGGACATCAAGCATAGACATTAGTCAGACCCTAGTGAAGGCTTCATAGTGACAGTATCATCACCAGGACATGGGTGTACAGGGGAAGGAGTCACCAGGCAGTAAGACAGGAAATCAGGAGAAAGACTGTGGTCCCTCAGAACACTCATCCCTTCTGAGGGCACAGTTACCTAAGGACATTGCATTGGTTCCCATCTGTTAAAGGTTCCGCTCCAAATAGTGCTACACTGTGCACCAATTTGCCAACATAGAAAGCTGGGGCTGGGGAATCACATCCAAACCATAGCACTAATAAAACACATGTATACACACATGCACACACCACATACACACACGTGCATCATCTTTGTAAAAGATTGATCGCTTTTCTCTATACTACATGAATTGTTAATAAATAAAACCAATGAGGGAGGCTTCTGTAAAAAAATGTTTTAAGAGGATTTAAAATTTTAAATCTTAATTTCCAATTCTGGTTTAAGATACACACACACACACACACACATGCACACACATATACATACATATACAACATTGGTGGTCTGCATTTGGGACTGAATAACAAAAGTAATTGCAATGTAGATCCAAATTTCCACAAATTTAGGTCATTTAGGCTAAATGTCAAATGCTTTGCTTTGTAATGTCCCTGGAAAATGAAGTCCTTTGGTTTTTACTGGTTTCTCTCTTAACTACCATGGAGCCTGTACCCTCTTTTTCTAAGCACAGGACTTCCAAGCTGCGAAGAAGATCTAGACATCGTACTCAAGGCTAGAGTTTGGATGTGAACATAAAAGACAAGTTTATGTTTAAAATTTTTATGTGCATAAGCCAAGGTAGGTGGGACACATCAGTCATGAAAAAACTGCTCCTGTTTATCACAGAAAAGCCAGGGTGGAAAATGACTTGATATTGGATTATGATAATAAGAATCAAAAACCGCAAAAGTCAGCATTTTGGTTTAGAAGTCCAGTTGGCCAACAAATGCCAGAAAATACTAATTATTTTCCCTAAGCCAGTGGGAATCAGGAGACTTAAGCTCCAGCTGGCAAAAGCTTTATCACAGACAAAACCAAACTTCAGTTTAGGCCTCAGGCTTCCCTGGGCACGTTAAATGCTTCCCACATGCATGACACCCATCTTTTCTTTGGGTTTAGAAGGCTTTCCTGAAACATTTTGCCTGAGCATGCTAGGGCTACAATTTATATAAGGGGAGGCTGCTCCATTGACCTGTGCCAGTGATGTTACCACTTCCTAGTTGGGTATCTATTCAGCAGGGTACTCGACGCTGCGTGTGTGGGAGGTCCTAGTGTCTTTGCTTACGTAGGGGAGATGGGTCTCGGCATTCAAGCATCAGAACCACCCCTGGCAGTGACAGGTGTCCTTGCCCCCCTTCCTATTCCTGTTAGTAGCTTCAGCGTTTACTGAAAAAATGCTCCTCCACAAGGATACAATGAAAGTGACCATTGCAAAACAACCATCAGGTGCTGGAGAGATGGCTCAGTGGTTGAGAGCCCTGGCTGCTTTTCCAGAGGACCCAAGTTCAATTCCCAGCACCCACATGGCAGATCACAACTGTCTGTAACTCAGTTCCAGGGGTCTGGTACCCTCACACAGACATACATGCAGGCAAAATATCAATGCACATGAAATAAAACAAATAAAAAACCACCATGAGAGACACCCTGAAACAGCAACCCTGCTGATATCAGAGATGTCCTATTATTTCTTTGGGCCCAAAGCAGATAAGAAACAAGGACCATAATCTTAAAAATTCATTTCCTACTAATGCACATCTGAGTAGATAGGAGCTTTATATAAATTCCCTCCCACACACGGCAATTATTTCCAACTTCTTTCTCCACCAAATGAGTCACACTGTGGGAATTTACAGTCATTTCAAGCTCTGGTTTTACAGGTCAGAAATTTCCTGTTTTGTTTCATTATTAAAAATAGTTAGTCTCTTTTGTTTTTGAAGTGATGGCTGTATAGATCTTGTTAGACTCAGCCCTGTCATCTTGCCACCAGGGGAATCAGCAGCAGTGAACAAGTCAGTCCTGTGAGCAGCCTCACTCTTTGCAGGGCACTGTCCTGAGTGTTTTACTTGATCTTCAAAACCCCTCTCCGATTCAATTAGAGTCCACAAATGCAAAACACCCCGGAAGCATTCTGGAAAGACTGGGTTAGCCAGCTTGAGTTCCCTCAGACATTCTAGTCTCTCCTTACCCTGGCTGTGGACAGATAACATGTGGAATCAATTAATTCTGAGTCCTGGAAGCCTAGCTGGGACTTCCAGAAAGCATGGATGATACCAGAGACTAATAATTAGATGACACCTGTGTCTCCACATAGCCCTGGGATGGGTGGAAGAAGGGAGTGAATCCAATTATATGTGGAATACGTGACATTGTGGGGGAAGAACGCTGCAGGGACCTCATTTAATTCGCTGTGATCTTAGGAAAGTGTTGTTATTATTCTCAGATCAGAGGACGAATGCTTTGGGGTTAAGTAACATGCCCATCAAACTAATGAGTAGGCTAGTTGGGGTTTGAACCTGGGATGTCTGTCTCCACTCCATTGCCTGTCTGGCTTTGTTTGTCCTATCACTCTAGCCCACAAACCAAGCAGAGTTGCTCTCCATACCAGGAGCTCCATGTCCATGGGTTCAACAAGTCAGGATCAAAAGTACTGGGAAAAACACCTGCCAGGTTACTAATAGTGTACACGTTTCCTACGTCATCGTGAAAACTAAACAATGCAGCGTAACAATTGCACAGCATGGACTCTATGTCAGTGACTATGAATAATCCAGAGGACATCTAAAGTACCCAGGAGAGAGAGAGAGAGAGAGAGAGAGAGAGAGAGAGAGAGAGAGAGAGAGAGAGCGCGAGCAGCTTAAACTCAGGTTGTATGCTTTCTTACAACAGGGTCTTGACCATTTGCAAACTGAGCATCCACAGGGTTCCTGGAAACCATCCCCATGGACTCTGAGCGGCTATCCTACTTGCCCCTTTAAAAATATGTTTATAATATATATTTTGATGTTTTCAAGACAGGGTTTCTCTGTGTAGTTTTGGTGCCTGTCCTGGATCTCACTCTGTAGACCAGGCTGGCCTTGAGCTCACAGAGATCTGCCTGGCTCTGCCTCCCGAGTGCTGGGATTAAAGGTGTGCACCACCACCGCCTGGCATGCTTTTATATTTAATTATATGTATATGAGTGTTTTACCTGCATGTATGTATGTGTGTGGTGCCTACAGAGGCAGGGAGTGAGTACTGGATTCCTTACAACTGGAGTGAGCTGCCATATGGGTGCTGGGAACCAAACCTGGGTCCTCCACAAGAGCAGCAAGTTCTCTTATCTACTGAACAATAAATTTCACTCCATAATAACCCCTTTTTGGGGATTGTTTCCCAGGACTAAACCACCCATGTTCTTCACATGACCTTTTTGTGGGGCTGGAGGGATTTTGTGATTTTAGAAAGAAAAGGGGGACGTGTGCCCACCTTGATGACATTTGGAACTTCTGGAGGGAGGGCTAGCTTGGTGAAGCCTGAAGTTTGGAGAGTCCTGAACCTGTCATTAGTTGGGTTGAAGTGATACAGTCAGACTCATCAACTGTCCCCTGTGTGACAGGCATAGCAAGGTTCCCAAATGTCAACCAGGTGACTAGGGTGATGGTGCCAGGACTCTTTCCTTTCCTTTCTTTGCCCAAAAAGACAAAATGAAATTACCTTGCCATTTGCTTTTCTTTTCCTTTTTTTTTCCATTTCCCTCATGCTAACCTGCTGGCAGGTTCTTCTTTCTATTCCTTCCCTGCTGCTAGCAAGATGAATAAAGCTACGCATTCCAAGGCTGTCTGTTGACCTCTGGGACTTAGAAGTCTCCCACAACAGAGAAACAGCGTCTCTTAAATGAATGTGGATCCACGAAGTACCTCAGGCATGTGGAGGAAACAAATGACAGAGCTCTTTCCAACTCACAGCACCCAGCAGGCAGAAAAGCAGCAATTTGAGATTTCAAAGTATCTGGGAGTCTCACGAGATAATGCTGACGACTGGCAGTCCAAGGTACCGGTGAAGTATTAGTTCTGTGGGTCCAGAGTGTCCCTGCTCCCCAGGGCTTCAAAACAAAAGGCAAACACAGCCTTATAATTAGGCTGCGATTTTTTTTTTTTTTAATGGTTTGGGAGATTTTTCTTGTTTCGTTTTGGCAAAGAGACCCGCTTTTCACACACATTCATGAGACGTTCTAGAGAAATGAGTATCTCCAGCTAAATGAAGTAGCAGCATCTTCCATGGTGAAGACGATTGGCTTGGTGGGAAGGCAGTTCCTGCGTGACAAACCACTCAAGCAACTTGCCTTTCTTTTTAAAAAATAATTGCCTTTGTATTATATGTTGATGGTGTTTTATTTATTCTCTCTCTCTCTCTCTCTCTCTCTCTCTCTCTCTCTCTCTCTCTCTCTCTCTGTGTGTGTGTGTGTGTGTGTGTGTGTGTGTGTGTGTGTGTGTAAGCATGTGACATGTCCTACATATGGAAGTCAGGAGACAACTTGCAAGAGCCAGTTCTCAATCCTTCCTGGGTGAGGCAACAGGGGTCTGTACTCACTGAGCCACCTTGTTGACCCCTAACTTTTCCTTCTTGGGACAGTCAGCAATATCACCATTGTTCCTGAGCTAGTACTGAAGACTCCTGGTCATTTTCCTTGGTCTGCATGTCATGACTCTTCCCTGCTACCCTTGCATCAATGTGAAATCCTTGCTAAGGCTGACGAGTCTGCAGCTCTCATCCGACTCCTGCCTAATTTTCCTCCTCCCTTACTGTACTGCAGCCACGCTGATGCTCTTGTTCTTTATGTATACCTAGCAGAGATCTCTCTGGGGCTGTGGGCTTCCCATTTCTTTTGCCTAGAATTATTCCCTTGACTTGCAACATTTAGTTCTTGAGCAGGCTCCTTAGACTGGTTATCTTAAAAAGCAACTTTTATCTTCAGTCCCTTCAGTTTATTTATTTTTCCTCTAAGGCCCTATTTGCATCTGATGTTGTACTGGTTTCCATGGCAGCCAGTCTCTTCCCACTGCAGCATAAACTATATGAGAACGCATCTCCGCTGTACCGCTCACCATTCTACCCCCAGGGATGAGACTAGCGCTCTGTACATGAAAGGCATGCAGTGATTACTGATTGGACGGGCCCTGTGTTCTCTCTCTTTAATGGAAGAAAGAAAGAAGTCTACTACTGTGGTGTTTGCAAACATTATGAATAATAAATTAAAGGGAGCCCCTAAATCCCCTAGGCATTGTAGTATAACCTGCTTGTGCCTCATCCTTTAGCAGATATTGTACTCTGGCAGATTTCCAACTGTCACTGTGCGTTGTTCTTTGCCTAACTTTGCATGTTGCTATTATGAACACTTGGAAAGATGGACCAGAAACCACCCTAGTATAGGGACTCTCAGGTATTAATATGTGTGTGCTCATCTCTCTAACAATGCAAGACAACGATGAAATTGTATTTGTGCACCTTCTCTAGGGCTTCTCTGTGGGATTAAGCTCCATCCAAACACAGTGGCAGCTACCTAGATAGCCCACCCATTATTGTATGCCTTGTTGTTTGTGTTTCCCAATAAAATAACGCAGTGACTCCCTGCTCCCAGTAGGGGGTCAATAGTATAGCACGTGTTCTGTATACTTGAGGTCTAAGGATCAACCACTGTCATGTCAAAAGATCAAAAATTAAAGTAATAAATTAATAAAATATCTTTCACATACTTGGTGTAGTGCTTTGAATGAGACTGGCCCCCATAAGCTCATATATGTGAATGCTTGGTCCCTAGTTGGTAGGATGGTTTAAGAAAGATTAGGAGGTGTGGCCTTGGTGGAGAAGGTGTGTCACTGAGGGTGGGATTTGAGGTTTCAAAAGCCCATGCAAAGCTCTATTTTTCTCCCTCTGATCTGACATGACGATCAGGATGGAGGCTCTTGGCTACTGCTCCAGCACAATACCTCTGAAGCTATAAGCAAGGCTCCCAATAAGTGTTTTCTTTTATAAGTTGCCTTGGTCATGGTGTTTCTTCACAGTGATAGAAAAGTATTAAGGGACTTGGAAATATATATTTTTGATGCATAGCAGGTATTGGAAGAGGAATCCAGTTTAAAAAAAAGAAAGGAAGGAAGATTCTGTAACAAAAGAAAAGGTGGAACTTTAAGAAGGAAAATTTAAATAAATCCAGCAAATATTGGAATATATCACTGTGTACTAGACCAGGCAAAAACACCAAAAACTAAAGGTTGAAGAATTATTAAATTCAGATATCAATAAATCAAATAATTGAAAGAACAATAATGCCCACAACATTCATAACCTCTGAGACAAGATTAAGGGTCCAAATCTGTGAATCTGTGGTAGAGATGAAGAAATGCAGACTAAAGGCATGATAGTTAATTCAAAAAATTATAGCAGAAAATTCTCCAGATCTACAGAAGGAAATGGACAACCAAGAACAGGAGGAATTTTGTGGACATTACCAGACAATCATCTCTCCATTCTGGGCTGGAGAGATAGCTCAGCAGTTAAAAGTACTGGCTGCTCTTCCAGAGGTCCTGAGTTGGATTCCCAACAACCACATGGTGACTCACAACCATCTATAGTGGAATCGGATGCCCTCTTCTGGCATAAAGTTGTATGTGCAGTTAGAGGACTCATACAAAAAATAAATATTTAAATCTTAAGAAGAATTTCTCTAGGCAATACTGTAGTCAAGATGACAGTGATGTGGAGCAAAGAAAGAACTGTGAAAGTTGTGAGAAAAGAATTCCAAGTTGGTTACAATGACAAGCTTGTCAGAATAACAGCAACACCCTTCACAGAGGCACTAAAGAACAGGAGTGATACGATGCATTTGCAGCCCTGGGGAAAGAATAATTACCAACCAAGATTACTATATCCAGCAAGGTTATCCTTTAAAATCAAAGGAGAAATGAAGACCTTACATTCTATGCCTAAACTAAAGGAATTCATGGTCCTGACCCACACTGTAAATGATACTCACAGGTATAATATGCCTAGAAGAAGAAATATATATATCTATATATCTCTATCTCTATCTCTATCTATCTATCATCTATCTATATATATATATACAAGTACAAGAGTCAGGAAAAAACAGATGTCACTAGAAAAATAGACAAATAAGAATTAAGAGAGAATCAAATATCACTAATTCAGTAATAAACCTGTATAAGGTGAAGAAAGGAGAAATTAGTATAGGATATCCAGTAATAATCCTAAATGAGAATGGCCATAACACTCCAGTTAAAAGACATGGACTAGTTGAATGGACTATAAAGTAACCCTCAAAATTTTGCTGTCTGCAAGAAACTCAAACCATTAGAAAAAGAACAAACAGACTGAAGTAAAAATATAGAAAAATATAGTCCAGACAGAATCTAAAACCAAGTATACCGGACAAAGCAGACTTCAGGCCAAAATTAGTCACGAGGGATAAGGAAAGTCATGCTAATGAGCAGAAATATCCATCAAGAAAATATAATGGTTGTAAATATACATTTATTGAATGTAAGCATACCCAGTTTCATAAGTCAAACACTTTAGGACATAAAGGGAAAGCGTTCCATAAAGGGAGTGACTTTAACATCCTGCCTTAATCAATAGACTGCTCCTTCAAAGTCAACAAAGGAACTTGAGCATTAGGACATCTCCTGCTTCAAAACACTAAACTAATGAGAGCAATAATTCATAAAATCAGTAAAACAAAATTAAAAATGTATGTACAGCAGATAAGGCACTCAAGCAAAATATATAATGCACTTTAAGATAAATTAATAAAAAATAGATCAAAGATATTTTCAGAAGTTTTTACAAATGGCTACTGTCTGTCAGCAACACTGTCAGCATTTCTAAGCTAGCCTTTTTAAAAATTTTTTATTACATTTTATTAATTCACCTTGTGTGCATGAATGTGTGTGTGTGTGTGTGTGTGTGTGTGTGTGTGTGTGTGTGTGTGTGTGTGTATGTGTTGTTTGTGTGCATGAGCACATGCCGCAGAGGACATGTGGTCAGAGGATTAACTTAAGGTAGTTCTCTCTTTCCACCCGGTGGGTTCTGGGCATTGAACTCCGGTCATCAGGCTTGGCCAAGCTCAAATGCTGACCCTTCCTTGTAGTTTTTAAATGACCAACTCATTGGTTAGCATGATGGCATCAAACTCATACTTCTTTGGATATTGGTCAAGACTACTTAGTCAGTTTGCATGTAAAGAAGTTCGGTAAAATGTAAGGCGATAAAGGTAGATGAAAATGGATCGTATGGAAACTCACCTCAGTTTGTGGTAAGAGCCACTCAGAGCTGCGTTTTGAAGTGTAGATCAGGCATATTTCCTTCTGAACAGGCTGCAGTAGTTGACAGTAGGTCATGGTGGGAAATGGTGTGTGCTATGGGTCCTCAGACTACACCAGGAAAATACAGAAAAGCAGTGTGTAAGTTACTGTTCTCATCACTGTGACCAAACAGCCAATAAGAAGCCACTCAGGGGAAGAAGGATCTATATGGGCTCATGGCTTGAGGATATATAGTCCAGCATGGTGGGGAATATATCGTGGTATGAGCACAAGGCTGGTTTGGCTCATATTTGGGTAATTTGAGGAGGCAGAAAAGGGAATTCCAATATTCGGTTTTTTTCTTTTTCTGTTTTTGTTCAGCCTAGGGTACCTGGAATGATGTTGCCTACATTCAGGGTGGGTCTTTCCCCTTCTCACTTAAAACTCTCTGGAAAACAACCTCACAGATACACCCAGAGGTGTACCATACTGATCCCCTAGGGGTGTGTGTGTGTGTGTGTGTGTGTGTGTGTGTGTGTGTGTGTGTGTGTGTGTGTGTGTATTTTTAAACCCAAGTTGAAAATCAAAATTAACCACCACAAGCAAGAAAGACCTTGTCTTTAAAGGTTATGAGAATGAATAAGAACACAGCACAATAGCATGGATGCATGGAAATGCCATAGTGAAGATTATTACTTTATATGCTGAATTTTAAAAATTAGTTAAAAGGCTGTATCGGTTTTTAAAATCAGAGTGGCATGGAAAATGAAAGACCATTCCAGAGTGGGCAATTTGGCTGCCCATTTTCCCATAGCTTTTGGAAATTTTGGATGCAAGGTGATAAATGGGCTTGGGCCAGGTGTCAGGCTAATTCTGGGAAGTAGACAGCCAACAAATCATTTGAAGGTTGGTGGTTTCAGAAGAACCAACTATTTGGCTTGCCAGAGGATATGTGCAAGTTTAAGGGTCAAGAGAGATGTCTCAGTGGTTAGGAGCAAATGCCAGGCAAGCACAATCACTTGAATTCCAGTCCTCAGAACCTACATACAAAGCCAGGCATCACCACACGCACATCCGTAACCCCAGCAGACCACCAGCCTAGATGCAGGGCCCATGAAAGACCTCTGTCTAAATACTAAGGTGAAGAATGACAGAGCAAGATACCTAGTGTCCTTTTTTGGCTGGAGCACATGTGTTCTCCACATACATATACACATACCCTCCACATACATACACATGGACCCTCCACACATATCTATGTATACACACACACACACACACACACACACACACACACACACACTCACAACAATCAGACAACAAAACCAGTCTGACAGGCAGAATGAAATTTCTTGCTAAAGAAACAAAGAATTAGAGAAGAGAAGAAAATCATAGTTACTATGTGCTTTAAAACATATGAAAAGTAGTTCTTTTATTTCATAGGTGAGATATAACACAGGCAAAAACCATGGAATATCAGGACAAAGCTGAGAATACCGAAGGGGTAAGTACTCAGTACAATGAAATAATTATCACTTGTGTTGCTTGAAATATTTGTAGAACTAAAAATGTATGTGAGGAGTAATGAGACAGCAGCAGAAGGAAGGCTTCAGTCAAGTCAGCGCAAAACCCGGCTGCGGGGTGCTGACAGAGCTGGAGGCCCCTCTCTTGCAAACCTTTGCTCTGCAAAACCAACAGCAGTCGCTGCTAGCCTGGAGAAGCTGCAGGCGGCTTTCCCCCTGCCTAGACTTTCGTAGAGCGGTACCCACCACGAAAGGGGCACACCGCTCTACACAGAGACGGTGTTCTATCTCCTAATGTAACAGTCTGGCATTTGGGAGGAGAAGAGGAGGTAAGGGCAATTTTTGTTGACCTCAAGGTAATGGCAAATGTTTCTTGCAGACAGAAACATGCCATGAGCCCAAGGAGGAGGAGGAAGGAGCACGGCTATACAGTTGGTGGAGAACTATCCCTTTTATACATGTAAGGACATGTTGCCCAATCCCAGGGACATACATGGTGCCTACAGAGAGTAAGATTCCATCAGAAATTCAAGAAACCCATCTCTGTCCTGTTCACAGTCCTCCTCAGAGACAGAGTAAAGGAAACAGTGCACTACCCCTGGGAAAATTGAGACAGAGTGTAGGACAGTATGAAGACAGTGGGTGACTAGCTCCCAACACAGATACAAGCCATCACCGGGGGAAATAAAGCCTAGGTCACGCTGGGTGTAAGCCAAGTGTCACACTGGATGTAAGCAAATTACCAGTAAGGCCAGTTCCTTGATTAACATTGAACACCCCTTTACAGGTTCAATAGAGAGATGTGCCTACTCCCAAGGTTAGGGCCAACTTGGCTGTTTCTTACACAAGGCATCCAGCTTAAAAACAAACAAAACTCAATCATCATAAATCGCGCACACGCGCGCACACACACATTTGCAGGAGCAAAACAACCAATAGAACCAGGTGTCATCGCGGCAACACGTCACAGACAATTATAAACAGCTGTGATCACTACGGTAAAGACTCAACAGGAAAGCCGGCCGGCAAACTGTAAAACCACGAGATGAGTCTAAGCAACCAATGAGGATAAGAGGACCCATCATGGAAACAACAGAAATGAGAGTAGTCCACACAGGACCACGCCCTCCAGGGCTTCCGAGGACTAGGGGATAAGAGTGGTCCTTAGAAAGAAGAAAGGGAAAAGATGCTTCCAGAAGGAGCAGCTTTTTCCAAAATTATCAAAGACAAAAACTCAGAGGATGCCAAGTAGTTCACAAAAGGTCACAGAAGAGCACACACCTGGCACTCTCCTAGCAACAGCACACACCTGAAACTCTCCTAGCAACAGCACACACCTGGCACTCTCCTAGCAACAGCACACACCTGGCACTCTCCCACCAACAGCACACACCTGGCACACGTAAGTCTATTGCTGTGATAAACATGACCAAAAGCAACTCGGGAGGAGAGGGCTGACTTCATCCTTCACTTACAGGTAGCAGTCCATCACTGAAGGAAGTCAGGGTAGGAACTAAGGAACATCAATCATTATTCAAGGGAATGGTCCCATAGACTTGCCCACAAGCCAGTCTGATGGAGGCAATCCCCACACTGAGATTCTCTCTTCCCAGATAAGTCTAGGTTTCTGTCAGACTGACAAAACCAACCAACAAACACACTGTAATCGATTAGATGAAAACAAAACACATAGGGAAATTCTGATTACATCCAACCATACCTCCACAGCAAAATAACAATAGGAAGATGCAACTCAATCAGTGAATCAAATAAAGGAAACCAGGAAGCTACCTCAAAATCCTATTTTAAAGCTTTTATTTTTGTTTTATATGTATGAATGTGTCCATGTGTCTGTATACACATGAGCATGTGGGAAGCTATGGTGTGGGTCTATGTGTCGGTACACATGTGTGCATGTGGGTACATAAGAAGACAGAAGAGGATGTCAGGTCCTCTAGGGTTGCAGCTGCAGGTGGTTGTGAGCAACCATGTGGGCACTGAAAACCAGTCTTGGATCCTCTGCAAAAGCAGCAAGCACTCTTAACCACTGAGCCATCCCTCCAGCCCCGAACCATGCTTCCCATCTGTCTTAGGTTTACTATTGCTGTGCTGAAACACCATGACCAAAAGCAACTTGGAGAGGAAAGGGTTGATTTCACTCACAGTTCCATATGACAGGTCATCATCAAATGCTACAAGGGCAGGAACTCAAGCCGGGCAGGAACCTGGAGGCAGGAGCTGATGCAGAGGCCAGGGAAGGGTGTGTTTACTGCCTTGCTTCCCATGGCTTGCTCAGCCTGCTTTCTTATAGAACAAAGAACCACTAGCCCAGGGATGGCACCACCCACAATGGGCTGGGCCCTCTCCCATCAATCACTAATTAAGAAAATGCCCTACAGGCTTGCCTATAGCCTGATCTCACGGATGGAGGCAATTTCTCAACTGAGGCTCCCTCTTCTCTGATGACCCTAGCTTGTATCAGCTTGACACACAAACCTTTCACTTTTCAATTAGAACTGTTTCTTTCTCATTTATCCCCAAGATGGCACCTTAATATTAATATCACAACATAAAACAAAAATAACTTTAAAAGTCACACAGTCTTTACAAATTGAAACAAATTGAAAGTCCAGTCTCTTGAAAAAAAAAATCCAAAATTCCTTCTAAAAGTTCAAAATCTCTCAACTGTGGGCTCCTGTAAAAATCATAATTAAGTTAAATACTTCCTTACTTCAAAGAGGCAAGAACCAGGGCACAGTCGCAATCTGAGCAAAACCAAATGCCAATGGTGTAAATAACTCACTGTCCAATGTCTGGGATTCACTCACCATCTCCGATCTTTTGGGCTCCTGCAAAGGACTGGGGTCACCTCTCTGTCTCCGCCCACTGTAGCACACACAGTTGTCTCCCAGGCTCTGGCAGGTTCCACCTCAGCACTGCTGCTGCTGTTCTTGGTGATCATCGCACAGTACTGGCATCTCCAAAATGCTGGGATCTCTGATGCAAGTAGGCCGCGCTTTCACCAACAGCCTCTCCTGGGCTGTCTTCATGGTGCTAAACCTCAACTTCTTCCCATGACCCCTTCAATTCTGGGGCTTCAGTTGCTACTGAGGATGCATCTTCACCAATGGCCTATCCTGGCCTCTCACAGTGCCAAGCCTCAGTGGCTTTTCCTGACCCCGCCATGCCTTCAAAACCAGCACACCTGGGTGACTCTTACACATGACCAAGTTTGGCTGCCAGCACAGGGTACAACCTTGGCCGCCCTTGGAAGACACAGCTTGCATGTGCTGACTCAGGAAACACTTCCCAGAAGGTTTCACCTCAGTGATGCTGGTCTCTTCTTAATCACGGTGGATTCTTCAGCTCCAGCTGACCAGCATCCATCATCCCAGCAAAACAAAGGATTTACTTTAGTGGTTCTGGTCTCTTGTCAGTCACAGATGATTCTTCAGCTCCAGCTGACCAGACACCACAGGTCCTTCACACAAAAGGCCCAGGAGAGTCTTCGCTTCCCTCTGAAACTTCACAAGCCAGGCCTCCATCATCCACACTGCTCTAACATTCTTATCTTCCAAGCTCCCTCAGAACAGCTCACTGAGCTCTCAACACTCAACGGCTCTTCTAGCCCAAAGTTCCAGCATCCTTCCACAGTCCTCCCCCAAACAACATGGTCAGGTCTGTCACAGCAATGAATTTTCATAAATTATTAGCAAAAATGCGTTGCACACAACAAACACTGACAGTTGGATGTTATCCAAGGTGGAGACATTTGATTTACCCTTCCACCCTGTCCTGTTGCACAGCTAACAGAGGAATGCCACGGATTTAGAATTGACAACATGTGGCATTTTAGTTACGAAAGAAAATGAAAGTTAAAAGAACATTAAATAATAAAATGATGTATGCTCTTTACTTATAAAGGCAATACCCTAAATCAGCAATATGAGTTATAAATTTCCAATTATATTTGTAGGAATTAGCGTTGTTATGTGGTAAGCTATTTTCTTTTATTTCATTTTGTTTGACACAAGGTCTCATTATATATCCCTGCATAGTTGAGCATTTTATTTATGTGGCCAGGGTGACCTCAAACTCATGGACTCTTGTGCCTCAGTCTCTCAAGTACTGTTTTCCAAGAATTGCTATATTTGAGAATGATATAAGCATTTTAAAAGATTTACATTTTTTTAATTACATGTATGTGTGTATTTCTATGTGTAGATATGTGTGCATGAGAGCCAGTACCCATAGAGCCCAGAAAGGGATGTTGGATCTCCTGGTCCTGGAGTTACAAGAAGTTGTGAGCTCCGTGATGCAGGTGCTAGGAACTGAACTTGAGTCTGTTAACCACTAAGCCATCTCTCTCTCCAGGACCCACACAAGCATTTTTAGCCTCCAGCTCTCTGGACTATTTCAACAATACTGAATTCAGGTTAGGAACCATGCTGAGGTTTGTTTGTTAAAGCTGTCAGCGTGACAGACACAATCACACTGGGGACATCCTGCCCACGTCATCCTCTCTCATTTGGGGAAACCATCGCTCTTGTTTTATATTACAGTTGGCTACAGCTAACTCTAGTTCCTCTGCATTCCTCTGGGTGGACTCCCGGGTTGCCTGGAGGCAGCCTCAGTGTACTGGAGGTGGTGGTGGTGGGGTGTTGGAGGAGGAATGGGGAGTGAGGGTGGGAATGGGGAGCAGGTGGGAGATTCTGCTTCCTACCCTACTGGCTACGCTGTGCTTTCTTGGCATCTGTTGATTTAATGGGGCTTGGACTTCAGGCAGGCATGCTTCTCGGAAGGCTAAATATAGAAGGTAAAGGATCCTATGTTTAATTTAAAAGATCATTAAATGGAACTTCATTTGAATACATCCCTGTGCCTTCTAAGTTAATGAGGTCAAGTTCGCCTTGGAGCACCTCTCTCAGAAGACTGTGGGCAGACTTCTCTCCAATAAGGAAGCTCTATAGGTCAACCCACTGACGTGGGAAGGCAATTCTTCCAGTATTGACTTTTCTAATTTGTTCAACTAGTTGGTTCTTAAGGAAATTTTTTTCTTTGAAAAAATAGAGCAGTGATAGCCATATGTTGGCAAGCACAAAATCACCCAACTGTAAAGGAAAGAAAAATACAGATTCTCAACTTCCTATCCTCAGAGACTGTATGCAATTGACTTTAGGGTGGGTCTTTACATATGTGTATATGTGTGTGTATATGTGTATACATGTGTGTGTCTATGTATATATAATATTGTAATACATAGTAACACACATACATATATATGTATATATACATACTTTTTTTAAGGAGCTTGTCTCAAGGACAAGATGACCTTGAACCTGCAATGACCCTTCCACCTCTGTCTCAGCCATGTCATGTGACCTCACTCAGGTCAAAAACCTATGTTAAAATAAGTATCTTTCCTTTACCTGAATTCAGGTACAGCATTAGAATATCCTTTAAAAACTTAGGTGAGAAGATCACGCCTGGGGATTTTATGTGTTTTGGGGTGCCCCGTAGCTGATAATTAGTAAGGACACTGAACTTCAAAGCAGACATTCTGACAGAAAATGGAGCTTACTAAAATTGTAAGAGGGAAAATTATCTAACTTTGAAATGAGGCTTCTTTTCATTGCCTGTCTTTTAAACGACAACTTTTATGAAATGACTCACTGGAGAATTATCATGGGATAAGTGCGATAACAGTCATTAATATTCCGGCCACAAATGCAATTCATTTTGTAAACACCAGACTCTGTGAGTCGTGAAGTGCCAGATGTAATTGCATTCTGCAGCAACAAGGCTGTGTGATGGACCCCTGGGTGGCCATGGGGGGGGGGTCTCTCCCCTCAAGCCCCGAAGAGAAACTTTAATGTCTACAAATGCAGAGATGGAAACATCTCTTCTTCCTTCTGTCCTGTTTTCTCAGAGCTGTTCAGTTCTATCCAGGACCAAAGAGGAACGACCAGGGCGGTTTTGCTGTTCTTGTTTTGTGTTTCACTTGTGGTCCTAGCTGAGTCAGAAACCACTCGGAGCTATTTGGTGTGACATCAGCAGCAACATGTGCTTACTCTCTCCACACATGCAGCAATATCCTGAGAGCAAGAGGGGAAGTGTGACAGCTGTCACTCTTTGTCATTGTTGCCTTTGGCTTTTTCCTGAGACTTTAGCCTTTGCTTTGAGGGAAGACACGATACACTGACTACTGTGTCCACCAACTATATTTTCTTTTTTATTTCGGTTGCTGCTTAGCTTTTACTGAACATAAGATGGAGTAGCACTGTGGTCCTGGAGAGTAGAATAAAAATGAAAATGACTTGTAAAGCTGCCTTGTGTCTTTCTAGCAGGGTGAGGACTCCTGGTCATGTGTGAGCCTGTTGGTGAATGGGACCCAGGAGTGATTCTAGAAGACCCGATGGTAGGAATGGGAGCCTGGGCAAGGCACTCGATTGTTATGTCGCAGACATCCCGCTCTTTGCCTGTGTTAAACTGTATTGCTCATTAGAGACTTGCTGATAACAATTGTAACAAGCCAGAGGGAAGCAGGCCTTGCTGCTACTTAATTTTGGGAAATTGATTAAGATGAATTTAAGATTATGCCCATCCTAGAGAAAAATGAAATAGCTCATTATGAAGAGAATGGACTGCTTGCTATTACTCTGATAGGGAGCAAGTTAATGAGCAAATTCATGTGCAGTCGAAGCCAACAGCTTCTTGGTTATTTGCATTTTGTGTGGTGGTTTGAAAAGCAAAGAAAAATTAACCCATGATAAGAAGCAAGCGCATGTTAAGATAGACAGCTTGAAAAAGAAAATGGAATTGTTAACATTTTCATGTCTGTGTCTCCAGGCCCCTCTCTCTCTCTCTCTCTCTCTCTCTCTCTCTCTCTCTCTCTCTCTCTTTCTGTGTGTGTGACATTTTGGTGGTATATTTTATATAATGCTCTGAATATTGCCTCTTTTTCATCACAAGGAAAACTTTTCACATGTATGAATTGAATTTTTGCATAATGCAACTCCTATGCACTGTACTTGAACTGGTCTTTTGTAATTGGGCATTTATTTATAATACCCTAATAATCTTGATCCACCACTGAAGGTTTAATATATTTGTGGAAAATTCTGCATTTCCACAGTTAAATGAAAGCACTAACTTACTTCTTCCCCAGAGTTAGCTGTTGGGCAAAAGCACACAGGTTGAGGCGATGTTTGCCTTGGAAAGGCTTTCTGGTTATAACAGGGACAACCAATTCTTTCCAAAGTCACTTCCACATTTGAGGTTAGGGGACAAGACATAGGGGTAGGAAAGGTTTTTCAGCTCCATATCTGGCACACTGTGGTGATACAAAGTAACAGGACTCAGCTGGGTGTATTATCAGTAATGTTCCTCACAGCCATGGTTGAACAACGTCACATGGAAGAGAACCCACGAGAAACACATGTGACAATGAAGTGATTGTGGTTTAACATAAAAATGCTTTGGAGGAAGAAATTACAGTGTCAACCTTTCATCAGGTTTGACATCTTCCGGTTACAGAGTTTAGTTGGGCAAATTAGGAGCAAATTTGGGGTAGAGGGGAGAATAGAGTTTTACAATGAAAGTATACTGTGACTAAATAATGACTACACGATTCTGATTCTCCAACTCTCTGACCCAACTATGTGTCTGTCAGTTCAACTCAGCTAAAGGTTCGGTCCCACAGGACAGTGGTCACTGCAAAAGCAGGTACCAGGGAAGGGCTTAGGCCACTCAGGCCTCTGTCCACTTGACTGTAAGTCTGGGAATTTCCTCAGCACGGACCCTATCGTGATAACAAGAGTTACTGAAACATGAGCGTCAAGAGGTGCTGTAAAGACCAACCAGGATCTGCAAAAGCCACATCAAGAGAAAGTATATTCAAACTGATAACAGTAACACAACATGGAAAATGATTCAAAATTTCCACATAAAATCTCCTTCAAAATAAGATTGACAGTTGACTTTTCAACAGAAATGCCAAATGCCAGAATTCAAAAGGATGACTGACATCTCTAAGACGCTGACAGGAGATGACTAGTGGTATACAGGAAGAAGAGACGGCTCAGGAGGCAGAGCACTTGATCCACAAGCATGAAGGCCTGAGTTTAAAAGCCAGCACTCACGAAAAAGCCGAGTGGGACACCATGTATCTATCCCGTAGCCCCAGGGCTGTGACAACAGGGACAGGTGGTTCATTTAAGCCCATTAACCATCCAGTCTAGCCAAATTGGTGAGGTCTAGGTTCAATCAGGGACGTCATCTAAAAGTACAGGGTGGAGAGAAACTGGAAAAGACATCTGACACCTCTGGTCTCCACACGTTTGTACAAACATGTACATGCACACCTATAAACACACACACACACACACACACACACACACACACACACACACACATGCACGCACCACAAGAAACAGAAGATTTACACTTCTGTATGTAGTGGAAATATCCCCGTGAAGCAACATAATGGTAGGATTAGACAAACAAAAACAAGAGAACTCATTTGCCAAAGCGCTCTGCCAAAAGAAAGCCTAAATAATGCTTTGTGGGGGAAAGAAAAAAAGGATGCCTTCGGTAAATGAGCTCAGATGGAAACAAAATAATGCAGAAAAAAGAAAATCACCACCCAGTGGGAGTCATGTGAGAATCCCACTAAATGTTGCATATCAAGAAGAAAAAAATGACAAGACTGTGTGTTGTTTAAAAACATGGAGGAAGTGATGAAACAGGAGAGGATAAGCAGGAAGGCAGCACCGTGTGACTGTACCGTCGGAGAAGCAGTAAAAGAGCGGGAGCCTCTCCATATATCCAACATAAACACACATCCCTACTACGGGAAAAAGCATAAAGGCAACTTAAACTATTTGACTGGCATCGAGGATGTGATTCAGATGGAAGAGTGGTGCTTGCCTAGCATTCACTGAGCCCTGAGTCTCTGAGTCCCCAGCACTGTGTTAAATGGATGTGATACCTGGAATACCAGCATGGAATGTAGATATAGGATGGTCTGGAGTCCAGGGTCATTCCAGGCAATATAGCAAATTCTGAGGTCAGCCTGGAGTATATGAGAGCTCGTCTCAAAAAGAAGATAAAAATAGTAGAAGGAAACTGACTCAGAATAAAAAGAAGGGAAAAATGTAACATGTAGATAATCACCAGGGGTTATATCTAACACAGAATGTTTCAGTAATAACACTAAGAAAACATGAATTCAATAATCCGATGACAGTGACAAATTATTACTATTTATACAGAAAAAAATCGGAATCTTCTGATATGCTCCTTATAGAGCATAAACATTACAAAACCCAGACAGCCAGAAAAAAATGATGGAAAAAGATACATTAGTGCAGCTGTAAACCAAAGATAGCTCACCTAACTAGTCTAAAATAAAAGTGATTTTGAAGGTAGTAATCCTAGCACAAATAAAGAGGTATTTCATAAGGTAAATACACTCTATAAAGCACACACGAATGCACACAATAAACCCAAAGCATCACTTGATTTCTTGACCACAACTTCTGAGTGATAAAGAGAATATAGAGAATTTGAGAAACATACTAAGAAAATTGGAGTGAATGCCTTACACAGACCCATCCATCACTAAAATAAACAAAAGCATTCTTTTCCAGCAAACAGGATACTTGCCAAATGTGATGGATAATAATTGTGTCCCTTTGATGCGATCTAGAGTCACCATGGCAACGAGCCTCTGGGACATAGAACCTCCATCTGTGACAAAGTTCCTAGACTGGGTTAACTGAAGTAGGGAGACCCACCCTAAATATGGGCGACACCGTTTCATGGACCGGGGTCCTGAGCTGAGTGACAAGGAGAGGCACAGGGAGCAGGGAAGCAGGGCCAGGGTCCTGAACTAAACAGGGTGGGAAAAGCAGCAGGCTGAGCGCTAGGATTCACTTGCAGGGCTTCCCAACTGCAGATGTGACATGACTTGTATGTTCCTGCTGCCCTGACTTCCAGCCAGGATGGGCTTCTCCCCTCCATCTGTGAGCAGGAACAAACCCTTCCTCCCTGGAGCTGTTTCGGTCAGCCATTCAGTCACAGTGAAGAGATAAAGTAACTGACACACCAGCCTTCCTGTGTGCTGGACTGGAACGAGTCTTTCTCTGTTGCGCCAGCCAGCTCTCCAATAATGACACGGAAACTTATTATTAATTATGAAAGCTCAGCTTTAGCTTAGGCTAGTTTTTAATGAGCTTTTTTGTTGTTGTTGTTGTTGTTGTTGTTGTTGTTGTTGGAGACAGGGTTTCTCTGTGTAGCTTTGCGCCTTTCCTGGATCTCGCTCTGTAGACCAGGCTGGCCTCGAACTCACAGAGATCCGCCTGCCTCTGCCTCCCAAGTGCTGGGATTAAAGGCATGCGCCACCACCGCCCAGTTTTTAATGAGCTCTTATAACTTAACCCATTTCTATTAATCTAACCTGCTTCTTCCCTGTCTCCTGTTTGTCTAGATTCTCCTCTTCTTCCTTTCTCTACCCGGAAATCCCTCCGATACTTCCTTCCTAGCTATTGGCTACTCAGCTTTCTATTACACCAATCACAGCAAATACATCTTTACACAGTGTACGAATATCCCACAACACTGAGCTGTAAAGTTTAACAGATTTCAAAAAGATTAAAGGTTTGTTTCTCTGATAAAAGTGGAATTAAGCTTGAAATAAAACATAATAATATAGCTAGCTGAACAATAGCCAAATTGAGGAAGTTAGGAAATAGATTTCAAATTCAGGAAATTAGGAAGTAAATGTCAAATTTTCCAAGTTTGGAAGAAAACAAATTACAATATAAAATAGATAAATACTTAAAACAGAATAACACTAGGGTACAATATATGAAGATATTTGCATACAGCCTAACTAAACAAAAAGAAAATATGCTTCCTAATGGTTATCTTAGGAGAAAAAAAAGAGAGAGAGAAACATACAAACCAGTTTTAAAGAAAAGGCTAAGGAAAGAAATCAGTTCCTATTAAATATACAACAAAAAATTAACAAAGCAATTTTTGGAAAATTAATTAAATATATAATCCCCTACCAATATCAGGAGAAAACAGAAATTATCAGTATCAAAAACATAGACACTACAGACATTCAAAAATGAAAGAATACTATGACAATTCTGGAAGGTAACTCTCAGAACATGGATTATATATATGCATTTCTTTAAAATCCTTGGATCAAAAGAAATAGAAAATCTGGACAGTCCTATAACAAAAATAAAAGAAACCTGTGAAGCTCAATGTTTTCACAGGTAAACCCACCATCCTCTGAGGCTCCACATCGTGTGTATCCAAATTCTTCTACTAAGTCCCAGTACTTGGTCAAATTCTTCTACCCAGTCCAGTACTTGGTCAAATTCTTCTACCCAGTCCAGTACTTGGTCAAATTCTTCTACCCAGTCCAGTACTTGGTCACACACTAAGACTGGAAGGAAGAGTTTGACAAGGTTCTTACCTCTATAATGTGAATGGGTGACAAACATGTGAATATGTTCTCAGAATGTCCTGTGTGGCACAGCTACAGAGGCATGAGGACAGGATCATGGCTGCAAGTAGCTGATCTGTTCTGGCAGAAACTGGATATCTTTGTAGGGCACGTACATCTCAATTGCCTCAGATAGTAGGTAGGAAAATCAATGAGGCAGAGAACAAATGCTAGAACTGGGCAGTTTGGGAGGGGGAAGTACCATCCAAAGGCTCATCTTGAGTGCGCATAGCATGCTAAGTAAGGTCAGGGTAGGAAGTCAGGCACAGCAGGTGGAGGCACACAAAATGGGTCAGCAAGGACCGCTTCTTCTTATCCCTTCTCCTGTGCCTGCTGGTGTCCTGCGGGTGAGCATTGCCTTTGTACTCTCTGCCCATCTGAGGCAAGGTGGGCAGTATTTGCCCACCACTAGCTGGAGGCAGTGTTGTAGAACATTATTTCAAGGTGTGTTACTTTTGTTTATGTTGTGTTTGTTTAACTCTGTGAAGCTGTGTTACTGTGCCTGTCTAAAACACCTGATGGTCTAATAAAGAGCTGAACGCCAATGGCAAGGCAGGAGAAAGGATAGATGGGGCTGGCAGGCAGAGAGGATAGGAGGAGAAAGTGAGAAGAAGGAGCCAGAGAAGGAGGAGGACTCTGGGGGCCAGCCACCCACCCAGCTACACAGCAAGCCACGAAGTAAGAATAAGATTTACAGAAGTAAGAGAATAGGAAAAGCCCAGAGGCAAAAGGTAGATGGGATAAGTTAAGAAAAGCTGGCTAGAAACAAGCTGAGCTAAGGCCGAGCATTTATAATTAAGAACAATCCTCCGTGTATGATTTATTTGGAAGCTGGGTGGTCCCCCCCACCCCCGCCGCCAAAGGAGCCAAAAACCAAACAATAACAAGGCAAGAGTACAGGGGGAGTAGGAGGAAGAGGAAAGGATGGGGTCAATCGAGCAGGAGTAGGGTGAGGACATAGCTTTGCCCCATTTCCTTGCTTGCTGGCCTGCTGCCCCGGCACTGACTGGCACCCGACCTCTGCTGTCCAGCCCCACCTGTCTCACTCCGTCAGGCCTACTTCCTGCCATGTGCTCTACATAGTTTGACTCCTGCTTTTCTCATCTTCACTTTCCTGAAAACTAAAGTGCAATCTTCTTGGGCCAGGGCTAAAATGGAAATGTTACTGCACGAGTTGTTGGGATGGCAACAGACACACATTTGCCCAGAAGGTGCTGCCTGACAATCAGATTGCTAGCGAGACCAGGCTATTCCCCATGGGAAGACAGAAGGCAGTAGCCTACAATTATGTCATTATATTGTAGATACTAACTTCCAAAAAGTGGGACAAAAAAAAAAAATCACAGAAAACAGCAAGGCCTTCCAGGACATCTTATTTATCATGACCACCTGACTTAGGCTCTTTTGCTGCTGTTGGGATAAAACACTCTGGCAAAAGGAATTTTCAGGAAGAAAGCATTTATGCAGGTCCTCAGTTCGGGATATATGCCATTGTGATGGGCAAGTCACAAGGGCAGGAGCTTGAAGCAACTGTCCTATTGCATCTGCATGCTGAGAGGTAAAACGTGACCAATGGAAACTGCTCGATCCACTTTCTCCATTTTATACAGCACAGGACTCCCCACCTCCCCACCACCCCCGCCCGAAATGGTCCTACCCACAATTAAGATGGTTCTGTCTACATCAATCAATGTAGCCAAGCTGCAGCTGTAGCCAATGTAGCCAATCAATGTAGCAAGCACACCCAGAGGGCCTTCACCCAGGTGATTCTGGATTCTGTCAAGTGGACAATTAACACTGAACACCCTACCAGCAAGAACACAGAGTACAGACAACTTTGAACCAGAATTGGTTTGAAATATTTGGTGAAGGATTTCCGTTGCTAAGTCTAGCTCTTATTAAAGAAAGACACCCGGGAAACTGGAGAGACTGCTGAGGGAAGACAATACTGGTTATTCGTGTCCCTTAGGTTGTATTGAGAAAAATGAATGGCTGGAGAGATGGCTCAGCAGTTAAGAGCATTCACTGCTTTTCCAGAAGATCTAAGTTTGATTCCCAGTACCCATACCAGGTGGCTCACAACTACCTATAACTCCGTTTCCAGGGCATCCAACACCTTCTTCTGGTCTCTGGAGATACCTGAAGACACATGGCGCATGTGCACGCGCGAGCACATACACACACACACACACACACACACACACACACACACACACACACACACACACACACGCACACACGGAGAGAGGAAGGCAACAGCTTGTCACTTCACTCGAGTAGACACTCTTTTTTTTTTTACCAAAAAATTGGATAAGTTCAATAGTTATTCAACAGGGACTAGATTCAAATAAATAGTTGTAAAGTCCCAGAAGTAAGGCAAGGACGGCCAAAGACCTTGGATGCTCCTTAGTTTCCTGTATTCAGCTGACCTCAGCCAGACTTCTCTTGTGTTTCCGTCTAGGGTTCTTATGGAAGACAATTCCTCTTGTCCAATGTCAAGGCTGGGTCTTTTGAGAAGCTGCTGGGCTTCTGACTAGTGTCTTCTCAAATTCCTTCAGCTTAAAATTTTCTTTCTCTCCAAGAGGGAAGCGAGCCAGTCGGAAAAGTCAGAAGCGTGGGGTAAATATGCTACGAGGAGGTTCTGGGCCTCTTTACAGCTGGTTGGCATCATGCTCTCTGGGCTGAAGAAGCTGGTCCACCACCTGCAAATATTTTGTTGCCCTGAGAAGTTTGCTGACCTGAGAAAAACCGGGTTCAGAGAACCCTTTTGCTTTTCCTGATGAAGGAACTCAATGATAAGGATTTCAGCCAGTCCTTATGAAAATTCCATTTCTTCCCAACCAGTCAAATGTTGATCCAAAACCTATTATATTTCAGGTCTGATGTGATTTGTGAGGATATTTAGAGAAATGTTTTCCAGCCTGAATATCAAAGATCTTACAAGGTTACTCTTACCTTTGGATCTTAGGACAAGGGGGAAAAACAAAACACACAAAAATCTCATAACAAAGAAATCTGCTTGATTTTGCTTAGCCCAATTTGTCTTTAAAACATTTTTTTTTTGACCACAGAACCTCTTATTCTAGAATATTAATTGTATCACATGGGCCAGTAAAAAGAATGTTTCCTTGTGTTTTCAAGCCCCTAGGGGCCACCCACATCCCTGGCCCTAGCAGAACCCCTCAACTGTCTTCAAAGCCAGCAGTTCGGCATCCCATGGCGAGTGGGATATCTGAGGTGGGGGAGAGGGGATGCTTTCTAAAGCAAGAGCATTTCCTTGTGTGGTACAGCAAGGCAGTGGCAGGGAGGGAAGCTTGGAAAGAAGAACACCCTATTCCTCATGGAAGGAGGCAAGACGGAAAAGGGCTAGGACGTGTCTGTGGCTTTGCAAATGGGGTGTGAGGAAGTACTTGGTTCCTTCAAAGGACTCTGTCTTCTCTGGGAAGAGGCCATGAGCACCGACTGTGAACACAGAATAGCAACTATCAGCTCTCTTGGTTTCCACAAGGGTGCTCAGCAACCCTGGCTAAGGAGTGTACTGTCTGAGAGAGGCCGTGATATAACGAGGGGGAGTTAGAGCAAGGGGTGGAGGAGACTGATGACTTGCTGAAGCAGCCAGATGGGAACAGGAAGTAAAATGAGGAAGCAAGCCCACAGAAGCAGCTCTGATATTGTGAGTCAGCCAGACGTGGGGACTTAAAAGGCTCAGCCAGAGAATCCCAGGAGCTGTAGCAGCAATACCTGAATGAGTCATCCAGAAGGATAAGCGTTGTGAGGTGCCTTGATTTTGATGGTAGAACGTGTTCTGAGTGACAGAAAGCTCCCGAGAAGGGCAATAAAAACACATGACCAACGCTTGGCATGGCTGGACCACTGGAGAGGAAGGGTCCAGAGACGGTGGCGGGTAGGATGTAGGGAATTGATACAGATGGTGAAGTCACCCAGGGAATGCAGACCAAGACTTGGTAGACAGTGATGACAAAGGGGAGTTGAGAGGTAGAATCAGAAGCCCGAGCCTCAGTGGAGCTGAGGGTTTTACAGGACTGTCGGGCGCTGAGGTATGGAATGGCAGTGAGAAAGACCAGAAATGCTTCTTCTGCTTCTAGACTCGGGGGAGGTGTCTTCAAGAGAGCCATCTGTTTTCAAAATGGGGACTGTCATACCTACACTCTACAGTAAACATGACTCAGGAAGGTAGTGTGCGTGAAAATGCTTGCCATGCATTAAAAAAATGACTTTGTATATTTGAAAACAATATAATTTGCCATGCACCAGATACTGCTAAATGAATTATACATATTGCCTTCTTTTTCCCCACTGTGGGCTGTGAGTTGAACCCAGGGCTTCGTGTACATACACTAAGTAAGCACTCTACCACAGCTAAATGCCAGCCCTGAGTTAGCAAATCTGATGAGGCAGGTTCTGTTACTTCCCATCTGTATTTGTAGGTGAAGAAGTTGCGTGTTATAAGGTCAGTGCCTCACATGGATCTTCCAGCTCGGAAGTGGCAGATGTGAGCGCACTGACGGTCAGAGCCCTCGTAGCTCAGCCTTGCTGTGCATGTAGGACCTGGGTTTGTAAAGCTTTGTTTTGAAACTGTTGTAGATAAACACTGTGAATGAATACCAGGTGGGAATTTAAAAAAAAATATCGTTTGAGCTGAGTGTAAGGATTATGTCCTTAATTATGTCACCAGCCTGCAAAAGCATCCCAGCCTAAAAAGTGGGCATGCCCTCTCTGTGCCCTCTCTTTCCGCACTCTCTCCTTCCATATTCTTTCCACTCCATGCTGTCTGTCTGTCTCTGTCTCTCTCTCTCCTCTCTCTCTCTCTCTCTCTCTCTCTCTCTCTCTCTCTCTCTCTCTCTCTCTCTCTCTCCCTTTCTCTCCCAATAAAGCTCTAGAAAGGT
The DNA here is from genome assembly GCF_007827085.1 of Peromyscus californicus insignis. Classification (NCBI taxonomy): domain Eukaryota; kingdom Metazoa; phylum Chordata; class Mammalia; order Rodentia; family Cricetidae; genus Peromyscus; species Peromyscus californicus. Next base: position 16,312,495 of record NW_026294491.1, read on the forward strand.
AACCATGGCTCGTGATTCCGCCACAGCAACATCCAGTGCTCTCTTCCATCGGCATGGCCACCATGGGCGGTGGCCAACCACAAGTGCCGCTGCTTAACCAACATCTTTTAACCAACACTGAGACTAGATTAAGCCGGGATGTAAGCAAAGCAATTTGGGGGTACACACGAAGATCAGTAAATGTGTAGTGTTTATTATGTTTCCAGCATGAGCACTTCATCACCATGTGTATCTATTTCACTTGCAGGACCAAGAATGGAGAAGACCAGACAATAACTTTATGGAGTCTGGTGTCTCAAGTCTTTGTGGCTAGTTTGATCTGTGTTATGCTGGTGGGTGGCTATGAGATAATGGAGAATGATAAAAACGGATCTGGAGGCAATGTATCTTACAGTGGACATAAGTGGAAATGGATAAGAAATAGGCTGGAAAATGTGGGAAGATGGGAAAACTTGTGGGGGATGCCAGGTGCCAGATCCCCTGAACCTACTTGATGGGGACCAGCAAAGGGGGGCAGGTGGAGAGGCTGAGTGTTTATGTCCTTCCTGAATCAGAATGGGCTCCTGCACTTAGTACTGTCTCCAATCTATGGAAGGCATCCAGGGCTAATTTATAGTCCAGAGTTTCCAAGAACTCTGAGCTCTTCTTCTCTGATAGGGAAAGAGGAACAGCAGTGATGGCCAAGGCTTAAAGACCTCCCTCTGGTCATGAATGACTCATCTAGACCCCTAAGTTCTCATTTAAAGCAGACACTGAAGTCCAGAGTACACATCACTGTCTGTCTCTCTGGTAGCTCACAGTCTACTAGAATTCTGCTGCCTGGGTCTGGACACTGCTATTGTTCATGACCACAGGCTCTGTGTTAAGGTGGAAAGAGCCACAGGGATTCAGGCTCAAACAATGGGGACAGATATGGGGGTCGTTGATCATCACGAGGGGGGAGTCACTGAATGGGTATTCACATCTCCTTCATCTGCTTGTTTTTTTCCACAAGAAAGAACTTGCATTGGTTCCAGCCCTTGAGGGCCCTATAGCATTTTTCCTTACCAGGTTTCCTGGGACAATTGCCTCAGGGAAAGTTGCTTCTTTTCCAAGTCCCAGAACCAAATGACTGTCCTGCATGTCCTCAGTAGTTCTTCCATGGCATTCAGAGCCCTTGTTTCAGAGAAGTGTTTCTGGAGGGTTCAGTGGGCAGCTCCGTCTCCTCTCCTTTATTTTTGAAGTGCTTGGTTTCATGAAATACAGGCCAAGACTCTTCCCAGCAGGTATTGAGCTGTTTGATTTGATTTGACTCCGCAATGATCCCAAGAATGTTAACTGGCCTTTTCCAGGCAGCCCACACAATACAAAGATGACTATGGTTAAAGTCAGTCCCAAAAGGCAGCTAAAAAATAAAAATATGTGCCTATTGGAAAACTTACTGTTCCCACAGTTAATTCTGCCAGATTCACTTTTTGAAGCCTTTCCCCAGGCCTGGCTATTCTGATGAGTGTGCTGGCTCCTAGCTCTTTCAAATATGGTTTGTCAGTTTTTCCATGTGAGATCGTAGCATTTTGGAACACAAATGCCTGTTATGTTTGCTGATGGCGTGCGATCTCATGGCCCACAGAACATGTCCTGCACATCTTTGCTCTAATTTTTGATGTGAATTCCAAGTCTCGTCTTCCCAAAGGATCCTTTACAGCTGTTTTCTGATCCAGGAAATCCTTGGACAAATAAAAACAGATCTGCTTTCTGGGATATGAGGAGCTTTTGGAGGGGTAAGAGGTTCCTGGCATGTAACCTGGAACAAGGCTCAGTCTCCCATTCCCCTCGGAAACGTTGACGTCGGCACTATTCTCCAGATGTTCTGCTGGTGTCCAGATTTATGAGTAAGAACCAAAACAGAGCCTGCTCTGTCCGTTAGGGATACAAGCTTTTACAACCATTTACATTCCGTGGGAAATGGTTGGAAAAATGAAATGGTTTGGCCTGTTGGAATCTAGCTTCAACAACTCAGAAAATTCCAGAGAAAATGAGAATGCAGATGAAAGGAAGATTTCACAGTACTATCCATCCAACCAGTAGATGGCAGACATGCATCAGTCTGAAATGGCTGCTGCAGGGTGACCCTGAGTCCAAGCAGTTAATGAGCTTTTCTAGGTAGATACAGACGAGTAACTGGAAAATGTTACATTTAAACAACGGGTCCATGAACTTCTAGGCTGATTGTTTTCATTGACCTTGGTGGGGATTCCACATGGAAGAAATCCATTTCCCTCTGAACTATGCTTTGAGATGTAATGTAGCCATTGAAGCAAACTATGCATTTCTTCCCTCACTCATTCATTTATTCAGTGGCTATTTGTTGATTTTCCATAGTATTCTAGGTACTGGGTTTAATCCTCAGGCTACTGATATAGAAAAATAGGTAAGCGAAGACAGTGCCTGACCTCGGGGAAGTCACCCTGAAGTGCAAGAACAGGGTTTGAAGGAAGTAGCTGTTGTGTGGGAGAAACCTACTGAAAAGTACAAGTTTAGCCATGTGGCCTGGATCCTGGTTGCCAGAGTAGCAGGTTAACTTAACTGGTGAAGTATTGGATGCTTGAGAATGTATGAGGACTTTCTTAGAAAATCTGAAATTAGCCGGGCGGTGGTGTGGTGGCGGTGGTGCACGCCTTTGATCCCAGCACTCGGGAGGCAGAGGCAGGCGGATCTCTGTGAGTTCTAGGCCAGCCTGGTCTACAAAGTGAGTTCCAGGAAAGGCGCAAAGCTACAAAGCTGTGTTGAAAAAAAAAAAGAAAATCTGAAATTAATTGGGAGATAAAATTGGTTCAGCTAATCTAATAGTAACAATGAGAACAGACCAGTTTAACTTGGAAGCTATTAGTGGACAGAAAGGGAGATACTGTTTCTTATCTAACAAGAAAATTACAGCCAACTCCTGGAAGAACAGAAATTAATAAGAGAGAAACAAAATAAATTTACATAAAACATTGTGGGTTTTAGATATGAAAACTCAAGTGTCCAGTGAAAATGATTTCATTGTTTCACTTCCATGAAGAACAACCACCTGGAAATGATGGGACAAGAGGGTGGATATAATGGAGACAGAGGATGAGTCTAACCAGTTGTACATGTAGCATCCCTTCATCCTTGCCTGGGGAAGAAGGAATGAGTGAGCTCTCAGAGTTTCGTGGCTTGTTCTCTGGAAGAGGTTGCTGTGGAATAATCCCTTTGTACACTGTGAAGATTTGTCGCTATGATTGGTTTAATAAAGAAGCTGACTGGCCAATACTGAACAGGATAAAGTTAGGCAGGAGAGCAAACTGGGAATGATGAGAAGAGAAAGGATGGAGTCAGAGGAATCACCAGCCAGATGGAGAATGAGTTGGACACACAAAATGGGACAGAGGTAAAAGCCATGAGCCTTGGGGCAATACATTGATTAACAGAAATTAGGGTTAAGTTGTAAGAGCTAGTTAGTAACAAGCCTGAACTATTGACTGAGCATTTATAAGTAATATAAGCTGTAAGAGCTAGTTAGTAACAAGCCTGAGCTATTGACTGAGCATTTATAATTAATATAAGCCTCAGTGTGTTTATTAGAGAGCAGGTGCAGGACAGGGAAACTCTGCCAACAAAAGGTAGTCTAGTTTCTATCATTTGTGGAAGAAACATTCTGATTTCTCTGACTTTCCTTGCCAGCATTAACTGTCAATTTGACACAGCCTGAAAAAGAAAAAAAAAAAAGGTGTCTCAATTGAGTAATTGTTCTTATCGGATTGATCTGTGGACATCGCTGTGACAGATTGTCTTGACTGTTTTAATAGATGAAGCAGGTTCCAGTTGATTATGGGTAGTAGTGGTGTCATTTCCCAGGCAGGTGGTCCTGGGTTGGATAATAAAGCTAACTAAACATGAGGCTGAGAGCAAGGTACAGAGTGAGCTGGCTAGCAAGCAACATCCCCTGCAGTTCCTGCTGTGCTCTCACAACCGTGCTCCCTCAACTGTGCTCCCTCAACCGTGCTCCCTCAGCTGTGCATGAGTTCCCTGTTCAAAGGTAACACAGAATAGCAAGCAGGCTTGCCTTCAGGTTCCTGCCTTGAGTTCCTGCCCTGACATCTCTCAGTGATGGACTATGACCTGGAAGCGTAAGATGAAATAAACCTTTTCCTCCCAAGTTGCTCTTGGTCAGCATTTTATCACAGCAACAGAAAGAACACTTGACCAAGGACTATACGGGAGAAAGAGGGACAGGGGACAGCTTTTGAGGACCTGCCTGTGTCCTTCAGTTCAAAGTATTCAGCACACCCAAGGAACCTGTGGGTGCTGCGTTTTGCACCTCAACGACACAGGAGCACAAAATGCTACAAATCAACGTGAGTTTGGATTAGTTTAGATGACAGGAATGTTAAGTATGTTTCTGAGAACATTAATCTAGCCATGGCCGCCCATTGCTCAGGTTAGCAACACGCACAGAGATCAGTGTGCAAAGAAGAGGGTACCGCACTGGGTCCCTAGGTCCAGAGACACTATTGGTAACTATACTTGTTAAGCTCTGAGGGTCTGCCCACTGCTGGAGGCTGGCGAATGCCTGTGGCAGAAGTAAGACAGTTCCTCCATGCCAAAGATGTCAGCTGAGTCTCTCAAGCAGGTGACTGTCCATGTCATACCCCAGGACTCTTCTAGCCTCTTCCCTTCAATTGCCTGCAGCTCTCTGGAGAGAGATTTGCTTTGTTCTTCATAAGCTCTCAGGCCCGCGCCATTTCGTTTAGCCTTCTTCACAGCGACCACACTCAGATTCTGACTTTCAGTGCAGGGATTTGTGACACGGCTCACCGGGACAACCACAGAGGGAGACAATGAGTTCTAGACCATGCCCCATTTTCCTACCAACCCCTCCCTCATACATGGCTCCACATCCATTAAGCATTTGGCTTTCTCTGAAAACCTCAGCTCCTCAATAACATGGCCGCTTAGCAAGTGACATGGCAAATTAGCTCCCAGAGTGTTTCTGCAGAGTAGAGAGAACAAATAACACTCCGGTATGGATTTTTCTGACTATAAAACCGAGACAGGCACTAGATTTTAGAGAGTTACAGGGCTGAAGTCAAGCAGTCCTTTAATTTTGAAAGCGAACTGAGGTCTGGGGATCGCTGTGTATCCTGGAGTGCGCACAAAGTTGAAGTTACACAAATCTCCACTTGTGAACTCCTGACTCCTCCAGGCACTGTTCCCCCACCTCGATTCTGTCTCACCTGCCTAGAACAACAAGTTTTGGGCACACAGACATGAGCGGTGCAGCAAAATCCAAACCGGTGCCTCTCACTGACTGCCGTTATGTGGAGTTCAGAACATTTTCATAATTCAGTTCTGTGTGGAAGAAACCAGAGTTGCTTCAGGGCTCTTGGGAACTTATCACTCCACGGGTAGTAACAAACAAGCACCATCCAGGTCCCCCCTCTAACCATGAATGATAAAATAAATAAACAGAAATGCAGAATTGTATTTTCAGGGCTGGGTTACAGCTTAACAGAACACAGTGGGCAATCATTTATTTTCCCCCTCTCTTTGCTTGATCTAACCATACATCTCACTGTAGGTTATTATAAATATAATGAGGATCTATGGGGAAATCTAAGCTCGGAGTTCTAGACAGTTTTATTAGTGTTCATAAATATTTATGTTCCAGATATAATCATATTATTAAAGTCCTGTACACTTTCACACATAAAATTCAGGAGACTATTTATTTTTATCCATATTGCCATGTCTCCACCCTAGGCAGTAAGACAAATTAGAGCTGATAAAAAATAAGAACCTGTCAGGAGGTTGGGCACTTGCTTCAAATAGACTCTGTTTTAGGCAGAACCGTAATGCTCAGGGTCAGCCTGACTCACTGGTGGCTCACAATGCCCTGATATCTTCCACTCTTCATTTTCTGTCTTCAAGTGGCCATTGAAAGATAAAAGTGGATGGTATCACAGTTAAGAGAATGTTTTTTAGGGGGGGTCACTTTAATTAAGGATGGGTGAGGGACAGGAATGAAGGAGGGATAAAGAACACTGAGGATGACTGGAAAAGTCTTATGGACATATTCTATTTTTACTTAAAAATACAAACAAAATGTATGTATAAGTATCTGTGTATACATATATAAATGATTTAAATGAAGTTGTGCTACTTGAGTGATAATGATATCCCCAAGGGCTGCAATCTAACTAATAAAAAACCCAAGTACCTGGCATGGGAAGCCTTTTGGGTTGTTGGTCAGGGGAGTCCCAAGACATTCCCACAACAATATAGACAATTGCTATCGATCTTGGTGGTATCCTAAAACCTGAAGGTAAGACCCATCACATATTTCAGACACAAGACTTGGAGGAATTGACCTGGAACCGACCTGGAAGCCTTTCCTCTGAAGACTATCTTTCATAGAATCCCAAATGTGCTATGCAAACTGATGGTGATAAATGTAACCAATGACCTTACCCAACTGTAAGGCATGTGAACCACAACAATGACCAGCCCAGCAAGATGTCCCCAAAGGAGGAGCGGTGGCACTTATATTTTGTGGTTAACTAATCTTCTAATTGGGCTTAAGGCTCATTCAATAGAAGAGAATCCAAGCCTGGTACTGTAAACCTAGCCAACTACCAGTTAGCTGGTAAGATTGTGGACTCGAGAAGAGAGACTACTAATGTTATGCTCCTAAACTAGCATAATTTCTAACTACATTCTAAATACTTATCTTCATAATCACAGATAACTGTACCTTTCAACCCTTACCAAAAAAAAAATCTTCTTTTTGCAGCAGCAGGAGACCATCCCAGTGAATCACAATTAGTCAAAAATGCAAGGAACAATGACTGTGGGGTGCCCATCCCTGGTTGATATACAATACAATCTCTACACCTAAGAATCCAGGTATATCATGAGGGAGGGGGAGGAAGTTTGTAAGAGCCAGCGGTCCAGGGCATCTGTTGCTGGGAGATTGTGTCTCCTGTCTATGATGAACACATGAACTGTCAACAATATGATTGCCTGAATGAGGCCCGCACACTGACATCAGTTCACACGCCAACATAGATGGGGGGACGTCTCCCAAGTCCCCAGCCTAGATGAAGAATCACAGACAGCTAATGACTGCTGGGAGAGGGGGAATCTGTTTTCTCCAAGGGTGAGCCCCTTGATCATATGGGCATACAGATATGGGCAACAGTAAATGGACTCAGTAGGTTGTCTCTCTTTCTGTGTGTGTGTGGAGGGGTAGGTGTGTATAACAAAGAACAATTGAGAAGTCATGAATTTGAAAAGGGGGAAACACAGGAGACATCGGAGTGAGGAAGAAATGATGTAAATTCAGGACTCACAGATGAAATGATCAGAAAAGAAAGAAACACCTGAAAGAAACAAGAGAGGTGACCTTATTGTGCCCAGCACATAATCACAGCCTCCCCAAACTCAGGTAGAAATGCCAGCTCCCTCCCTCTGGTTCTCCACTCCACTTTGATATTAATGTGAGTCATCAGCAAACTAATACACAAAGCAGATGTGGGGAAAAGAACTACAGGTCAACTCACTGAGAGAGCCCATATTTCTAGTTCATGAAATGGGCTTTGTAACTTCCATGGGAAATTTCTAGAAGGGGAGGCTAGAATTCTTCCCTGCCTCTGGTGAAGGCTAGTGAACCTCACAGCAATATTGTGTCACTGGAATGCTAATTTTTACTGGAAAGCGTCTTTAAAAGGTAGATACCAAGAGCCAACATTGTCCTAACAGAATAGTGACCACAAGATAGTGAAGCTCTCTCTGCATGTGTCCAGGTGACCCTGGTGGATAAGCCAGGGCGTGTGCATCGATTGATGGCTTTAAAGGTAGAATTGTGGAAGGCCGGAAGAGTAGTTTTCTGAGTTTTGTCCTACCAAGGCTAACAGAATGACGGTGGGGGCTGCCAGAAGTCAGAAAGTCATGTTTTAGGATGTCTCCCTCAGTGTCCAGGTAATTGAACCAAACCCGGAGCAGGCTGACTGTCACTTGAGAATTATGACATAGTTCTGGCAGAGCAATGGCTTGATCCCACTTCCAACTACCAGCGAGGTCCAATTTCCTCGGCGCTGCATATTAAGGGAAGTACAAGGTTAGCTGTGAGCCCAAGAATCCCTGAGCTTGCCGAAATAGATGCTTTCGGGAAAGTCAGTCCTCCGAGAACGGTAAAATGCTGACCTCAGCACTCTTAGGTAAACGAGGAAGGCGACACCTGAGGTTTGGTGTGACTTCATGGATATAGTCTCTCTTCTAGGGTAGCTCATAGATCTGTTCCATTTGTCCCTTAGTCTCATACGCACACAGTCCCCACCAGAGTCCCCTGCCTATGCCTGGGCTGCTTCTTGAGGTTGAAATAAAGACTTGTTTCCATAGGAAATACATTTCCCCCTTTTTATTGTTTGAGACATTCACAAATGCATATAAATACAGTTTGATTCAATTCACCCTGTCCCCTCCCCTCCAACCCCCCCCACCACTTTTCTCTCCCAACTTCATGTGATTTGTTTGCTGATTTGTTTTTAACCTCCCAAGTCCACTTAGTACTGTCTGTCTGTGCATGGATGGAGGCCATCTCCTAGAACATGGGTAGCCTCTCACGTTCTTTTGAATGCCTGAAGGAAAATGACTCCCTTTTCCAGCCGTCATCAATTGTCAATAGCGCCACAGCTAATAGTGGCGGTTAATGCCACATCCTACCTCCATGCTGGGATTTTTTTTCTGGCATGATCTTGTGTGGGTCTTACACTTGCTGTCACAACTGTTATGAGTACATATGTGCAATCGCTCCTTTCTGCACAGAAAACACTGGTTCGCTGTGGTCATCTACCACCTCTGGCTTTTCACTCATCCTTTAAGGCTGGGTGGATTTGCTCAGTAAGATTCAGCAATCTAATCTGTTAAGCTCATCTAAGTCATCGTCTACTGGGACTCCTAAGGTAGTGGCTCCTAAGTCAGCCTTCCCTACCTTACAGCATAACAGGAAGGGGAGCCAGAGACAGAATTTGAGTCTCAGTTTGTGACCTCTGCCTTTAGGTTTCCAGCTTCTCATTTGCAAGCCGGAGTGGTGAGTTTCTACTGTAGAGCATGTTGAAGTCCTAAACAAATATTTGATACATGTCCAGAACTTTGTAAATGCAATGTATTGTCAGTAGCCCCCAGAGGTGTGGCAGGAACAGGGGATTCCTAAGCATTGCTGGGGGCAGGAGGTCAGGGGGGCAACTCTCTGCTCAATCTGGGCACAGAACCAACTGCCCTGTGGGTTTCTAAGTGCATCCCCATTGAAGTTTTCTTCAGAGCGACAGGGGTTTGCACTGTCCTCTGTGTGACAAAGAGACAGTCTCTTCCTACTGCTGCTCCTAAACCAGAAGGATAGCTGAGCAACAAACCAGCGTTTCCTCAGCATCAGGCAGCCATGCAGGGCTATGTTTTCCCCTCCTTCGTTCCTTCGTTCGTTCGTTCGTTCGTTCCCTCCCTCCCTCCCTCCCTTCCTTCTGTACTTCCTTCTTTCTTATTTTGAGACAAGTTCTCATCATTTACCCTGGATGGCCTGAAACTCACTATGTAAAGCAAGTTGGCCCCCAATTTATAGAGACATCCCAAATGCTGGTGTTGAAGGCGTGCACCACTCCCTACACCAGTATTGTTCTTACAGTATTTTCCAGAAGTTATTTGTCTAGTGTTCCTGAACTTTTCTGCAACCTCATCGACTATGTTGCTGATTCACTGAAACTTCATCTTGTTTTCTGGCTTTTTTTTTTCTTCTTGAACCTGCCAGGTGCCTTACTGTTTCCTGCTGTCTGGGCTGAGATCCTGAGCCCGATCCTCCAATGCCTTTCCTGTTTTCACCTGGCATAGCTTTTCCTTTTTGTACCTTTACTCTTGGAATTCATATCTTTGCTTTCTCATGACATCCTGGCAGATGGTACAACCCATATGCTTACACACACACACACACACACACACACACACACACACACACACACACTGGCCTCGTCTCACCTGTGACATTTACAGCAAGAACCTGTTCCACTTATCCTGTTTGTCACCTTCCAAACCCAGTTTTCATGGGATAGTCTTTACCAACAAATTGGATCCAGTGCTTATTCCATGGCAAATCATCTGAGCTGCCAGTTCCGTATTTCTAGGAAATTAAAAAAAAAATCACATTTTAGGTAAGTGGAGGTATTGTGTGTGTCCACTAACGTAAGATGAGCTGGCTGAGATCAACTAGTGGCTTAGAAAGCTGCTGTCTCGTGGCTCACTGGACACCCATTCAAAGGCTTCCTCTATCAAAAGCAAGAGTTGAATAGTTAATCACATTTTAAAATAAGATCTGTAGAGGAGTCAGGCCTTCTTACACAGCAAACAAGGGAGAATGGAGAGAGGTGTTGATTTCCGCTTCCCACTCCTCTTATGGAGGGCATGATGCATAAGCAAAGATTTTACTATTGTTATTATTATTAGCTTAGCTTTCTTACCTCTACTTTGTATGGTAAACATTTTCAGACCCACAGAAGCATTTCTAAAAACACCCAGGAGGGACTCAGTGTTAAATGTTGACTGTTTTCGATCTCTCCGCCTGTGTTTCCCTTCATGATATTGTTGAGGTTCGTCATGTTAGAAGACACATCAGCACTTCCTTTTGTTCCCGTCCATCAGTGCTACATGAGGTAAACCCTACTCAGGCTGTTCCTCCTGTCCACCGTCTAGAGCCTGTTTTTTCTAAGCATCCCTGAACATGTTTCTTTGGCTACCTTGAGGCAATCATCTTGCCTGACATATAGTTCACATCCAAGTTGTTCCTCAAGGATCTTTCACACCTTTCTCTAAAATAAAAACAAAATAAAATAAAAATCCCAGATTAAATATAGGATCCTTTGTTACATTTTACTACCTGTCTGGTCCTATTAACTGAGAAAATCCTGTTTAACAAAATTATAACTTCTGAGACTGGAGAGACGGCTCAGCAGCTAAGAGCGCTTGCTACATTGTAAGAGGATCTGGGTTCAGTTTCCAGTGCCCTATGATGAGTCACAACTAGCGTAATTCCAGTCCCAGGGCACCCGAAACCCTCTCTGACTTCTGTAGACATTGTGTGCATGTGGAGCACATACATACATGCAGGCAACACACACACATAAAATAAGTAAATCTAAAAGAAAAAACATCCAAGGCAATTTAAGAAAAGTGGCTCAGATCTGACAGTTGGCCCCACTGCGCATGCACCTTCTAGTTAAGCCTTGTTGGGACTTCCACATCATGTTGAAGGTGAAAGTCTGACTGATGGTCATCGGGGACTGCTTTCCTGTCAGAAACGATTTCAAGTAACAGACTGCCAGTCATCTTGGATTCAAGGTTTTATACGGAACCTGTTCAAGGATTTTATATGGAAACTGTTTTTCCTCTGAGCCAGTTCTGGTTTGAGAATAATTCTAACAGTAGGGGATATGTGGCCACGCCTGCAGGTATCTTCAGCTCCCCGTGTGGGAGAACTGCTAAACAGGACTTTTCTTGGCAGAGGCCAAATATGGCCTCTACTATAATATAGAGGACTGCTGCCCACCAAAAACTGAGTGGCCCCAAATGTCGACAGTGCCGAGGTTGAATAATTCTCTACATGCGCAGACTAGATCACTCTGTTTTTATCTGGAGTGCAGTGGAGGGTTGATAAGGGACCGTAACCATCACAAGCAGCCATGGTGTCACCTTCAATGGCATGCAGCATATGCAAAGGTCAAGAGCAAAACATCGCCATCAGAATTCATGGGAGAATTGGATTAATGAAGACTTATAAAGGCTTTGATATTTTTCTGCTCGAGGGAACACCAATACCTGGGCTCTTTTTACATGACCTCCCTTTTGGGTCTAGATGAAGAGGAGAAATCCTCCCCAAATGGTTTTACCCTCTTCTTTCCTGGCAAAGGCCTTGTTTTTCCTTTACCTGGAGAGATGGGTAACAGTCCTCACCTGGGGGTTTACAGAACTCTAACTCCGTTCTTCAAGAGCTGCCACCCCATGCTCAGGACTCTGCTTCTGCCGCCAGGCTGCCACTATAGCCAGAGAGCAAGTGAGGTCACACAGGCTGGGGTGGCAGAGACTACACCAGCCTTTTGACCTTGGCCCGGCTCCCTTCTTGCATTCAGTTCCCTCTCCTGTGGTATCATTGTGGGCCTTCCCCCCAAACAAATGCCTACTTGTTCTTTCTCAGAGCTGACAGGGTGTCAGAGGCCCAGACTGAGCCCTGTTTGCATTCCTGGGGCTCCTGGCATGGCCTCAGGATTCCTGCAGCTGCAGGCTGAATGAGGCCATTTGACGCTAAGCTGTGGCCTTAAGTGGAGTTGGATGGCCCGGGATCCTCTCAGTTAGCAGCACTGTCATATCTTCAAGCAGATTCATGCTCATGCTCTTTTGGGGTCGGGATGGGGAGGGGGGAATCATTTGCCTGTGCAAGCTTCCACTTTCAGCTATTTTGAGGATCTGGGTTCTGCTCCCACAGCACTGGGCCTTAGCTTTCTGTGCTCAGTAAATAGTATTCAGCCCACACAATAGACGTCCAAGTGCTAAAACCAAGGCTTATAGACTGGGTCGGCACGGTAGAGAAAGGAAAAACATTTATGCTTCAGCCCTCTTGGAGTGTCCTGCAGAGGCTCTGTGGATGAAACACATGACAAATTAATAAGAAAACAAACAAACAAACCGAAGTTTACTAACACGAGCTTTGCAGATACCCATGGGAGTGCTAGTAATCCATTTAATCCTGCTAGAACGGATGTGACATACCATCACACACAGGACAGTTCACGTGTAAGGGTCAGGATGAAGAGAAGGACTCTCAATCTCCAGGGACAGCAACTTATCAAGTGGCAAATGGGTCAGGAAAGCAGTGGGGAGAGTTTTTTGCTTTGTTTTGATGGGGTTTTGGTAAAGTTTGGTATGCAAATCCCTGTAGGTCCATCTATGTGTGAGCTCAAAGGGTCTGGAGTTGTCTTCACTGATTAACTTATTCCTGGTAGAGAATGGAAGGTAGGCATCTTTCCAAATGTGTGCCCCAATTTTAGACAGAGAGCTTTGCCTGCATCTCTTTCTCAGCTGATTTCAGCTCAAAGTAACCATCACGCCAAAGTGGCACATTTGAGTGATCAGCGTCATCTGTCGGCCTTGATCACTCTGCTTCTTCGTTTTCTGCACCAACCCTCTGCTTTCATCTTCAGTTTAAGAAGCAGTCTTCTCTGAAAGGAGCGGTTTTCCCTTAAATAGGCAATATATGTTCTTTTAAAAGCAACCCCCAGGAATACTGTCCCCATATCCCTGAGCAGGCAGCTGTGTGGCCAACAAATTTCTAAATGCAAAATACTACACTCAACTATAACAGAAGACCCAAAGCTCCAAGACTCTACAGTCTTCCACAACCAGCTCTTATAATCTCCCAGGCCCCAAACAAATTTTCCTCCTAACCCTGTGCTCCCTGCTGACTGAGTTCCTTTCCATGTGTTCAATGAACCCACTTCGCTCCTCTTGCCGCCGTGCTTTGATACATCCTGGTTCCCGTGACTCTCACCCTGCCTTCCTTTGCGGTCCCAACTCCTGTGCAGGCTGCACCTTAGGTCAGTCACTCCCCAAATGTGCTACACACAGAACCACCTAGAGTTGCTTTCTACCTCCTGTTCCATTTCAACAAGAGTCTTTGGGAAGAGAATCCAAACACAATGAATTTTTAACCCTTTCTCCTGCGACCCTAATGTGCAGTGAGTCCCAGTGCCCGTGGTTTAAGAGGGTGTTTTGCCGCTGTTGATGTGCCCAGATGTGGTCTGGTGCCCTTGAGGCAGCTTCTGCATCTCTAACAAACTTCGGGGCGAGGCTCAAGTGATGCCACCGCTCTGCAGCCCTAGCTCTGAGGGGCAAACCAGGAGGCTTCAGCTCCTCCGAGACCTTGGTTCTTTGTCCAGGCTAGTGCCATTGGTGGTTCCCATCCGGGGACTTGTTAGAAATGCAGAGTCTCAGGCCGCACCTATTGAGTCAAATACTCTGGGTCCACCGGGTTTCTTTTAAGACATCCTGCAGCTGGTCCCATGTGCATTCACATCTGAGAACAGCTACTCTAGGCAGCGGCCCTGACAATCACACTGACTGTTTCAACTTAGGATCTTCATGAGGGAGGGTCCTTCCAATGACTAAGATGGGAATGAATAATTTGTTACCACATCCTGGGGTCACACGTGGACGCCACACATGGAGGTCAGAGTAAGAAAGGTAGAGCCACCAATGTCTTTATTGGGTCTCAGGCATTATCCAAGCAGGTTTCTCTGAGGGAGTTTCAGTCAATGGGCTTAAAGCAAGCAGGGCAAGACTTCCAGCATCATTCTGTGACTAAGTGATCACTAGACCACATCTGAGCAGTCCATGCAGCGTCTGAGGCTCAGGCAAGTAGGCTACTTACAGGTAGCAGAAGGCAGCTATACAAGGCAGGAATCTGGGTTGGACACACAGCTGGATGGGAGGAGATGCAGAACAGGAAACTGTGTTTGCAGGGAGTGAACTTGCTTCTGGAATAAGAGAGTCCAGCAGAGACACAACACCGAATTCTAGCCCACTATGTCTGAGACCGAGGCTTTCTTCCTTTCTCACTGCAGCCTCTGTTCTGCAGAGTATCTGATGTTTCCCCTACAGAAGGACATCTGTCTACTTAAATGGCCTACACACCCCACCCTGGAGGAGGAGGTCTGTGATGGATGGGCCTCTTGGATCCCTACCACCCGGCACAGCAGCAACATGTATGCACTCTGTAAACATTGGTTGGATGTATTGAAGAAGGGCAGATGGCTTGACTCTACCTTTTGGGTCAGTCCGGATCATTTCTTCTCTGGCTAGCACAAAGAAGGGGGAAGAGAGAAATAACAGGGCTATAAAATACCGCCAAGGTTATGTGGTGCCTGATCTCTATCCTTGGGAGTGTCTGTTTTGTAATACACTCCGATAAAGGGAAGGCTATTCTCACCGTTCTGCACACCCAGCTAGGAGCAGATTCCAGGGAGTCGTCTGGCTGATTCACTGGCTGGTGTGATTCTGGAAAAAGATGTAAAATTGCTTCTGATCCACCGAGAAGTCGATGGGCAGTGGTGGTTCTCCACTCTGACTCATAGAATTTCAATTGAGTACTGATGCCATTGAGGAAGTTGCCAACAAGGGATGTTCACCCAGCAGACTTAGCTGTTTTTCCTGGTGCTGTGACAAAATACCCTGACAAAGGCAACTTAAAGGAGAAGAAGTTTGACTCATGGTTCTAGGGTGTAGTTCATTATTGTGAGGAAGTCACGGCAGCAGCCTTCGAGGTGGCTGGTCACATTGCATTCCCAGTGGGGAAACAGAAGGATGAATGTTTATGTTCAGACGCTTTCTCTTTTGACTCAGTCCGAAAGCTCAGCCTACCGATGGGTGCTGCCCAGCGGGTTCAGGGTGGGATTTTCCCACTTCAGCTAGCCTAATCTAGATGATCCACCGGAGGCATGTCTCCAAGGTGATTCTGAATCCTGTCAAGTTGACAGTATTACCCACCACACCAACATTAGATCTGAGAGAGGAGACTCTGACAACAGGGTCTGGGCAATGCATTTTAACCATGTCCCAATGATGGTAAAGGTAGCCGGCATCCCACTAAGACAGATGGTAATTCAAAAATAAGTGAACCAGCTCTCTAGAGATTCATGTAGAATCTTTAAGCCAGTATATTGTGAGAAGGGAAAATATTGTGGAAGTGAAGAATGATAGCAATCATGAAAGGCATGAGCTCCAATTAGGAATAGTCTACGTACCATCTACTTATAGACAGACACATACAAGTCAACCAGGAGGAAGTGATGGTTACAGGCCACAGAAGTGGGAAGAGACCCTCGGGGACTCAGAAGGAGACAAAGGACTAATAGTGAGTTCATCTTCGCTTCCTTCACATCTCCAGGCTGAGATCAACCTTGCAGTGTGTATAGTCTCGTCCGCCTCTCTATTTTAAAGCATGTTCTCAAACCAATAAAAAAATGAACTTCGAAAGCAAAGGACTATACCCTGGCTTCTCTAAATGAGAGTGAGGCCTTAAGGTGCAAGCGACCTAGTGATTATGTCACCAGCAGGGGTGGGGCCTTTAAGCTCTGCGGAGTCACAGATCCCTTTACCACCTCTGTGCTGCTTCTCAGCATCCATTTAATCTCCCTGCCGGAGGAGGTTCAAAGTTCTGCTCCCCGGGAGCTCCAGGCTCAGAGACTGCAGGCTGCTTGCTCTCTGTCTCGGCTCCACCAGGGCGCAAGCATTGGCAAAGCTCCAGTGCCTTGCTGCAGGCAGCTCAAGCTCTTGGGCATGTGGGGGTGATCACTACCGGGTGCTGCACCTAGGACTGCAGAGGAAACACTCAGGTGGGCATTCCAGCACAGGAAGGCGGTCTGTTGGCTCGTCTCTATGCTGAAAAGCCCTCTTGTAAGGCGGCCGCTGGGACACAACGCAGGACGAGCGTGCTTTAGTGCTGAGCCAGCAGCTGGGTTAGTGAGTGGCCTGAGAAGGGCAGTGGAGTGATGGAGAGACTAACGAGGTCTGCCCTTTTGACTCGCCAGTCCTCTCCCAGGATTTTGCAGGCTCCAGATGGCTGGGTGCCAAAGTGAGCCAAAGCGAGCACTCTCCCTGGGTCCCAGCTAAGGTATGGGGGAACCAGCCACAAGGGATCATTTTCTTTGAATAAAGAGCCAATGCACAGCAGCACACGCCCTGCTCTCTTCCCCTCCCGTGTCATCCAGGCTGGCTGTCACTGAGCTGTTTGAGTTCAGTGTTCTTTCCTTGCTTACAGCATTGGTATAAAGAGGGAGAGGTGGAGAAGCCATGTTTGTGGAGCAGGAGTACACACACACACACACACACACACACACACACACACACACACACACACCCGCAATTAGGCCAGGCAATCAGAAGCCTTAATGGAGGAGTGCCTGTCAAAACAGTAGGGTGTCTGCTAACCTCTGAGGCTGCTTGCTTGCTGCAAGCAGAAACTATGAGGTAACAGAGAAACAGGAATGGATGAGTCTGTTTCTTATGCCTCCTTGCCTTTGAAGAGTTTGACAATACTGTCACGTCTTCTCTAGGGAGGGAGCTGGGGAGGACCTAGTTGCATTCTTTCTTGAGGAACTAGGCAGAGATACATAATTAAGGAAGAATAATTAATTAAAAAGTCAAACCTGGGGACTTGGGCTATATATTTCATGCAGGAATTCAAAGCACACAGGTTTCACCGAGGAGAAAGGAAACAAACCCATTACTCAAGGGAGGAGCTGGAGGTGGCTAACAACAGCGTCCCCAAACCAATGGATAAGAGGGAGGAGGAAGAGGATTCCATTTCTTTGAGCATTCTGCCAGCTGCAGAAACTGCAATGTCATCCTCTTTGCGCTGGACTGCAGTAGGAAGAACCACCCTTACCCGACAGACTGTAGAGAAACAGGGAGCCAACGCCTGTCTTGTGGGGACACAAAGGACAGCAGCATTTGGGCCACTGCTGGTGGAGTGGTTGTGTCTGGCAAGGATTCTCAACAAAGCCTTCAAGGCTGGCATGGAGGGGAGCCGTGCTTGACTGAAGAGTGGTCTCTGTCTTGACTGTGGAAGGGTAAAGCCGAACGTCTACAGTCACCATGTTTCATTTCTCTTTGCTTCTCCCATTTAGTTACATCGATACATTTTTCACCAGCAGTCGTGTCTCCATCGGATTCCGATCCTGTTAAATGGAGCTTCTGGGAAGGTTTTAGCCGAAAGGAACAGCAAGCAGGCAGCAATTATCCATGTTCTAGGTCCCATGGAATTGGTCAAGTTCATGATTCAAGTGGCAGAGAAATGCCCACAACCCCACACCCTGTCCCAGACTTGCTTCCGTTACCAAAATGCCTTCAAAAACTCATGCCAGAAAGAGCAGACCTTTATTTTTAGGCTCACCCTCCCTAAATTAGGCAATCAAAAATTTGCAATTCTATGGCTCAAATAAAAGTCTCAGTGACTAAGTCTCCTCTCAAGAACCTGCCGCAAGCAGCTGCACAAGCAGGACTCCAGCTTCCCAGTGGGTCCCCAGGCAGCCGTGACAGCTGTGGTGGAATGAACAAGGGAGAGTGGCTGGGAGCAGAGTCCTGCTACCAACGTCTCAGTGCCTGTGGGAGGAAAGACGAGCCCAGAAAAGATGACTCAGGCTTGGAAGCCAGATAAAGAACCGGGAGAGGCGGTGTAGAAAAGAGGCAGAAGAGAATAAGGGGACAAGTCAAACTCCGCTGCAAATAGCCCCAACTCTACCGAGTGTGTCTTTAGAGCCTACAATAGATTGGATAACATCACCCCAAACACATCCACATTCTCATCTATGGTCCCCAGACGTGGCAAAAGTGACTGGGAAACTTGACACGTATTCTTCAGATGGTGAAAAGATACCGTAGAGGCTGACTGAGCTCAGGGTCATCACGGGGGAGGCAGAAAGGTCACCGTGAGTGAAGGTAGTGTGGTCATGCAGGCAGAGGTCATAGAAACCTGAGGCCACAAAGTGACACCTGCAGGAAACTTCTAGAAGCTGGGAAAATAAGAACAAGTTCTCCGTTAGAGCTTCCAGCAAAATGCTGTCTCTCTAGACTTCTCACCAGCAGAGTGGTAAGAGCTTACCTGTATGAAGCCTTATGTCACTAGGTCCATGGAAACTGAGAACTATGCCCTGGCTTACTTCTGAAGCACTGGCTGTCCACGTAGTTTCATTCCCATGGAAACCCGTTCTTCGGAAATGGGTGTCACACGGTACTTGGAATGTGCCTTAGGTACACATTTCCATGACCTCAGCAGGGTTTTCCTCAGGGTAAATTTTATCCAGGGCAAAGGAATCACAGGTACAAGGAAGTCAATCCAAAGCTCTACACATGAGATTGTTAGCTCAGCATCCTAGGACGCTCGCTGTCCTGGGCAGAAAGAATCTTTAGGATGGGGACTTCCTGAACTCTTGCCCTTACAAGATGAGCTTGCCACAATAGAGTATCCTAAGTTTTACAACTGTATTTATTCTTTTGAAAACATTAAAAACTTCATTCATTCATTCACTCATTCATTCATTCATTCACTTATTTATGGGGAGAGCACACTAGGAGATCAGAGAGACAGCTCGTGGGAGTTGGTTCTCTCCTTCTATCCTTGGGATCAAACTCAGGTCCCTTAGGCTTGGCAGCAAGTGTCTTTACCCTCCAACCCATCTTGCCTGCCTGTATTTATCTATTCTTAAGTTCACTTTCTAATTTTGTAGTGTTGAAATCAAATCCAAGACCTCCAGCATGCAGATTAGTGCTGTCCTGCTGAGACACACCTTCAGCACTGATGATCTTAAATACCCTCTGTTGACTTTCCTATGTATCAGCTAAGTTACCATGAAAACCATTTCAATATCAGCCCTTCATCTATGACATCAAGAGGGAAAAAATGACTTCAGTTGGGCATATGGACTAAAACATCTATATATTTGGGAGCTAAAGGGGAGTGCATTGAACACCCTTTCCAAAGAATTTGTCTAAGGGTTCCATGAGACCAGGGTGGGGCTTCCTGTAACACTCCCAATGGGTTGCTCCACCCAAGAGAGTAGCTTGCAAGAGAGCTGTCTGAGATATAGAACTCAGAGATGTGTGGATGACTTAAAGAGGAAGTTTTTGGTGGGGGTTTATTACTATATGAGTTTCCCCCAAGGGAAAGGATGTGCATAGGAAAAATGCTATAGGGTATCACTAATTTTTACAAGAAATACAATCTTGGAGATAGAAGACAAAATAAATTTTCTTAGATATAGATCCTTGGTATGATTAGTAGGAAGAATTTAATTTTCTCTTTTATCTTTGGTTTAAGTTTTAAAATTGTGTCTAAAGGGTATGTTTTACATTTATTACTAGAGAAAGGTCATTGTTCATAAATGGATCCCTAAGGAATATGGCTAGCTGTCTGGATTAGGTGGCTTTCTTAGGAGACAGCTATAGCTTGTCACACTGAGCTTAGGAGTCCAAGTGCTGCTGTACTTGGTTTTCTTCCAGAAAATGGAGACATGGAAAGAGCCAGGAGAGAGGGTTTTTAGTGCTGTGGGAAGAAGCAAAGGCCGAGTCAGATCTTAAGTCTGTTTTTGGCTTGTTTGGCCATGAAGAAGTTACTGAGCTTCTTTCAAGGTCCATGTTCTGTCTGTACACTGGTGCTCAAATGTTAACCACATGGGACTGTTTGGGGAATTAGTTAATGAGACTTGGGTGCCTTTAGTGGATGACTGGCAGGCACACTGTAAGGATCCAGCAAGTTGCGGCTCTTACTCTCCACAGGAACCCATTGGACATTGTCAGCCTCTACGCTAACATTTCCTGTTGATACGCAAACTGGCTTTTCAATGCATACAATTGGGAAGCACTGGGAATTCTCAGATTCTTCCACAGCAATCATTAGACATGACAGAGTAATTAGGTGGCCAGGGGACATGATTAACCTCTCTGGCTTTTGGTATGCTCCTCTGTAAAAAGAGGGTGTGGAATTAAAAGACCTTTAAGGTTTCTTCCTGCTCTGTTACAATTCGAAGATTTTTTTTCCTACACTGAAAGCCTTCATTTGAAGGATGACTTCCTGAAAATTTAATCTTTTGTGTGTGAACTGCAATCTACTCCCTCCTACAATCCGCTGTCCCAGATGAATATCTGGGAACACAGTAAGGAAGACGCTGGTATCTGGCCAATTGTCTTTGTGTCCTGTAGCCAAGGCTGGGGGGTAGTGGCTAATTGCTTTGTTGTTGCTCGGGAGAACTATATTTATCTTGTGAATAGACTACAGGATGACATGGTCTAGAAGTTTAGAAGCCCACACTGTTGTTGAAGAGCAGAGAGCCAAGCAATTCAAGGAACACAATGGCTAGCTTTATGATGGAGAAACCCAAGATGGTGCCTGACTAAAATGAGAAATAACGTTTTGTCTTATAGGTGACTGTGCCATGGCTGCCCAGGGCTACCAATTACGGTGCCACCTCATGTAACCTCTTTCCTTGTCTCTTTCCCTCCTGCTACAAACATGCCTGCCAAATGTTTCATCCCCCCAGGGCCTTGCTTCTGGTTGCTATGGCAACAGCTAGCTACTCCAAGCTAAATGTGCCCTCCTGCCTTCTCCAACTAGGGAGACTTCAGGAGACAATCTCTGCCTGGAAGGGAGATGACAGTAACAGGAGAATCTCAAACTAGGATTTAAGACAGACATTTTGAAGCAAGCAATCTATACCCCTCAAATCAGAATAGGGAACCAGTCTTCCAGCCTACCTATGCATAGAGCCAATTCGAGCCTTGCTACTCTTGTGCTGTCCTTTATGAAACACATTTGCCTATCTGTTGTGATCAGAGTGACATGCCAATTGTGGTCTGTCCTGTGGAGAACAGCTGAGTGCTAAGACTCTTTAGTAATATTCAAATTCAATCAACCAGTGTTCTTTCCTCGCCTCTAACTAGTGCAAGCTTGCAGGAAGAAATGATTCCGTGTAAACAAGAACAATAGGAAATCTATAGCAATTTCTTAACCTGCACCTCACTAACATCTTTCTTACCTACAGTAGAGACTGTCAAAATGCCACTCCCATAAGCTATGTGATATTTGGAGATGCTGAATTTGAAAAGGAAAAACATTTCAGCATCATGGAAGGGGCGGCGGGGGGCGGGGGGTTGACATGGAATTATCACAAGGTGGGATAGCCTTGGGAAAAATTCCACAAGATTTCATCAGTTTCTTAAGCAATTTAACCTACTTTAAAATTTCTCATCTCAGGCACTGTTCAGACCTACAAACTCTGCCCCTCCTCAACCCTGTTTACTAGTTCGCAGGCATTAAACAGTAAAAGACCAACAGTGGTCTAAAACATTGCCCACCAACCTAGGCGATACAAAATTGTTACTCCAGCTTTTGGGAAGCAGAGCAGGAGGATAGAAAGTTTGAGGTCAGCCTAGGCTGCCTGCAAGACCTATCTTGTCTCAAAAACTCCAAATAAATAAAACAAAAAATATAATCTAGCACTAGAATTACATAAATTCTGGATAAACAACAACTAAAAATATATCCTAAGCAATTTCTTATCCTGTGTCTTACTAACATTTTTCATACCCAAGATGGGTATTTTCAGAAGGCAATTCTGGAAAACATAATTTAAATGTAGAATCATAATGGTGGGGGAGGGAAATTAGAGATGGAGATGATGCTGTAGTCCAGCAATCCCAACTACATTTACTGTCTCTAACCCTAAGTCTCAGAACAGCACACACACACACACACATACACACACACACACACAAGTCTGGTAGTGAATGGTAAAGATTTTAATCAAGACTACCGCAGAAGAAAAGAGACCCCAGTACAGGCCAGGCTTAATGTGTGAATGCAGGAGCAAAGTATAGGTCAATGGGTAGAAAACTGATGAGTAAACATGAGGGTGAGTGGGCGTTCTGGGTAGAAGATCTACTAGTGTCTGAGGCAGGGTGATCAGGTATCACTTTGGGATGCAGGGTGTCCTGATTTGAACATGACATGGTCACCAAAGGCTTGCTTCCCAATGAATATGGTATCCAGAGAGCAGCTTGGGGGAAGTAAATGGATCATCAGGACTCTGACTTCATCAAACAAGTAATCCACAATGGATGGATAGTTGAATAGCATCACTTTGAGATGGTAGGAAGGAGGGAGAGCCTAGCTGGACTATGTAAGTCAATAGTGAGCCTCCCTAGAAAGATACACCTTGTTCCATCTCCTTTATCTCTTTCCCTTGCTTCCCTGGCTGTCAGGAGTTCATTTTCACCACACCTTCTAGCCGTAATTCCTGGCCTCAATTCATGCTGGGAACAGTGGGTGCAGTCATGATGGCCAGCCTCACCACAGGCTAGGAACAGTGGGGTCATGTTCCTAGACAGAAACCATGAACTGAAATTCCTCTTCCTGTTCCTCTGAGATATTTGTCACAGTGACTAAGAAGGTAACACATTAGGAGATGACAAATTTGACTGAATGTTGGGTGGTTAGATATTGGGGCTGGGGACTACTGCTGTGGGATGGTCTTTTTGTCAAGTGTGTTGCTAATTAGTCAATAAAACACTGATTGGCCATTGGCTAGGCAGGAAGTGTAGGCGGGACAAGGAGGAGAATAAAGCTGGGAAGTGGAAGGCTGAGTCAGAGAGACACTGCCAGCCGCCACGATGACAAACAGCATGTGAAGATGCCGGTAAGCCACGAGCCATGTGGCAAGGTATAGATTTATAAAAATGGATTAATTTAAGCTGAAAGAACAGTTAGCAAGAAGCCTGCCATGGCCATACAGTTTGAAACCAATACAAGTCTCTGTGTTTACTTGGTTGGGTCTGACGGCTGTGGGACTGGCAGGTGAGAGAGATTTGCCCTGACTTCTGGCCAGGCAGGAAAACTCCAGCTACAGACTACCTCTAAACAAACTGACTTTGCAGAATGCTTATTAAAATCAGGTGATGCATAAAGGGACACCAATATCCGGACCCAACAGGAGCCCCATTACCATTTATCAAGGAGAGAAACTCAGAAATTTAGAAGATTAGTAATCCACATAAAGTGTCAGGGATCAAATATGTGCTTGTTACACGAATTTGTATTGCAAGGCATTAAGAGAAGGTGAACAAGATTATGAAAATTTAAAAAGACATGCATTTAGGAGAAACAAAACTATTCAAGTCCTTTGCCCAAATTTTTTTTAAAGTTTCTTTTTGCCGTTGAGTTGAATGAGCTGTATGTATTTTCACCAACTTTTCAGATAACTGTTTCATAGAGTCCCATCATAGCAGCTGTGTTTCAGTGTATTTCCTTTGTGGTGCAGAATTCTTCCATTTTGAATAGTTCTACTTAATTTAAAACATTTGCCTCTATTGCTTGTTTTTGGTGTCATATAAAAAATTCACTGCCAAGACCATTGTCAAGTTTGTGCCTGGACCGGTATGGTGGTCCGTGTCAATAATCTCAGCATTTAGGAGTTAGAGGCACAAGAGTCAGCAGCTCAAAATCTTTGGCCATTTAGAAAGCTATAGGTCAGCCTAGGGAACATGAGGCCCTGACTAAGAACCAAATACACAAATAAGCAAACAATCAGAAGCTAGTTCTTCGTGTCTTCTCCTAGGAATTCTGGGATTTCATGTCTTGGCCAACAGTTACACAAAAAGATGCCCAACATCACCAGGGGTAAGAGAAATCGAAGCCAACCAGGAAATACCAGGATAATGACTACAACAACCTTTAGAGGGTAGTGTTGGAAGTGTCAAATTAGTCATTATGGAAAACAATACAGAGATTCTTGGAAGGCAAAAACCAGACTCCCCAAAAGTTGTCCTTGACCTTCACACATGCATTGTGACATGCACATACCTTCCCCCATCCCCACACAAAATAAAATTTAAATATAAAAGAAAAAATCAAAGTTAAAAACAGGACTACCATGGGATCCAGTAATCCCACTCCTGGGCTGTAAGGGAACTAAAATCCTATCTGGGAGCTATCTAAACAACCTGGTCATTGCAGCATTATTTGCCACAGCCAGCATGTGAAAGAAATCTAAATGTCCTTATACAGAGCAATGGATATAGAAATTGTGATTTATATATCAGCCTCTAAAAATAATAATAGCCAGGTAGGGTGGCAAATGGCTTTAATCCCAGTGCTATGGAGGCAGAGGCAGGAGGTTTTCTGTGAATTGGCAGCCAGCCTACAGGGCAAGTTTCAGCCCAACCGGGGCTACATATTGAGACCCTATCTCAAAAACAAACAAACGACAAACAGAATAGCCTGTCATTTGTCACAACCTGGATGAAAATGGAAAACATCACACTCAGCGAAACAAGCACCACTTAAAAAGCAAAATGCTGCACAATAGTTTATGCATGTGGAACTTTAGAAAGTCAGTTTCAAATGGTGACTTTTAAGAATTTCACAGAAGAGGAGGGTGAATTAGAGGTAAATGGGGGGAGGTCAAAGGGTGTGGGAAGATGCCTGGTGGAGGCTACAAAGCTTCACTTAATCAGAATGCCTAAGTTCAGTGGGCGGCATTCCGTGCTAGCCACAGTGCTGTTACTGATGTTTACTAAGAGAGTTTGCTGTCCATGTTCTCACCTCACAAGCGGACACCTATGCAAACTACTTGGCTGTGCTAACTAGCTCTTTATGTATATGTATTCCAAAGTCCCAAGCTGTACATCTTCAATATGTATAACTACAATCCATACACTGTGAAAGACTTGTTTCAATGAATATTTACTGAATACCCAATGCTGTTCTGAATAGTCGGCTGAGGAAAAAGTAGTGACAAGGAGGGATGAAACCTTTGACATTATGAGTTCCTAACCCTAATCCTAACCATAACCATAACCATAACCATAACCATAACCATAACCCTAGCCCTAATCTTAACCCTAACCCTCCACATATTAGGTGGAAGGAAAAAATAGGCCCATTCATACATGCTTTGGGGTAGCGGTAATTCTACTGTAGTTTTCTGAGAGCTGTGCACCATCATGCTATAAATCAGAGACGTATAAATAAAGTGTGTGGGGTGTGTGGGGGTGGGGGACCAGGTAAGGATCTGTTGGGACTAATCAGAGAATCATTCCCGACTTTTTGGATTATTTGGGATGGAGGAGAATTTTCTGTTACCTGTAAGACTGTATCAGTAGTGATATTCACTTGGTTAGACATAAGACTGACTTTGAATTTGAGGCCAGGTCTAAGTGAAGGGTCAACACTAGGGTGTGCCAAGCACTCATTATGTGCCAGATGCTGCTCTCGTGAATCACACAGTTGCACGGTCATTTCTCACATCAGCCCAGTGAAGTTGTTGCTATTCTAACTCATCAGGCACTTGGAAACTGTTTGTCTAAAGATCACTGATGTTTCACTTTGGTCCACAGGTGGAAGCAGATGAAATCCTGGCATCTCTCCTGATGTCTCACTATGGCCCTCACACGATCCTGCCATCTCTCCTAATGCCTCACTATGGCCCACAGATGAGCCTGCCATCTCTACTGTTTTTTCCTGTCTAACTCGCCTTGACTCTGCCTAGGCATGTTAATCATTCAAGGGATGCTTGTGTGTCTACCTTGTCTCATCCCCCTCCATTGCTGAAAGTGTAGAGATGGGTCATTGTCCTAAGCCTGAAAGTGATTTGGATCCCAAGACAGCAGAAGACTTACAGGACTTGTCACATCCTGAGAGGGTAACTGTCCATGAAGGTGAGGCTGCACCCTGAAGCAGGAGGCATTGTCATATAAGGACAAGATTGATCTCCTAAAGTGACAGCAGTCATAGTAACTTCCTTGGGCCATGTCTCAGCACCAGAAGTGAGACAGTGATGAACCAGAGCATACTTTGACCAAGACAATATTGCGCATGTCTATGTCCCTATGCTGGTTCTTCCTCCATTAAGAACTAAAGCTCACATCAGAGCTCCTCAGGACTCTAAAACGGGAATGGCCATTGGGCTCCATTATCTGTCCTTCTAGACATGACCACACTGATCAAATCTCTTTGCTTTGTTTTTCATCATTGCTTATCTCTTCACTTTATTGGGATAGGCGGCTGAGTTCAACCGTTAGGGTTTCAGGAGCTCACATTTTTGTCTTCAAACTCCATTTCTAGCAATATGGAATTTTCACCAACTTGACCCGGAATAACAAGGGGCTGAGACAGTTCTAACAGGTTTCACTCATCACTCATAAACTCTCCAAGTAGTACCAAGATGCCTTGGGAAACCATCCCACCTCCAAGTCTTTCTCAAGACCTTAAGCATTTGTCCCCAAACTCTGAGCCTCATCTTCACTTAACAGGAGCTTGGATTACAACAGTGGCTCTCAACCTTCCTAACGCTGTGACCTTTTGATACAGTTCCTCATGTTGTGGTGACCCCCCAACCATAAAATTATTTCTTTGCTGCTTCATAACTGTAATTTCCTACTGTTAGGAATCATAATGTAAGTATGCTATACACAGGATATCTGGTATGTGACCACTGTGGAAGCGTCATTGGACCCCCAAAGGGATTGTGACCCACAGGCTGAGAACTGCTGAGTTCCATCCACATGACTCTGAGACCTCAAGATTCATGCTTGAATGCAGAGAGCTGCCTATACCGCAAGAATCTGGAGGAGCTGGGATGTAAGTGCAATGCTTACCGTGTAGTCTTGATATTCAAGACTCAAAGAATTTCAGCTGTTCTCTCTGGGGAGCTTTAAGATCAGCTAACGATCTTTTTGTTTTGATATTTTGGATGCGCAGTTAAATGGAAGATTACAAATATATAGGTA
This sequence comes from Peromyscus californicus insignis, assembly GCF_007827085.1. NCBI lineage: Eukaryota > Metazoa > Chordata > Mammalia > Rodentia > Cricetidae > Peromyscus > Peromyscus californicus. The sequence continues at coordinate 16,339,870 of NW_026294491.1, forward strand.
TTTAGCCACCTGCAGGAAGTAGACTCCAAACAAACATAACTTTTTAGACATTATTGAACAAAGTACTCTTAATGAGAATGTCCCCTGTAAGAATGTCCCCTGGAACTTTTGCGGTGTCACTTCTGATGCCTGTCCTAATTGAAACATTGTCTCCTGCAGGGCAGACGTGAACTCGGAAGACTTGGGATGCAAGTCTTCACAAGACTCACAAGGCTGAAAGTCATACAGGCAGCAGGAAATTGCTGGGAAGAGGGGACTCTTCTGCAGGTTCTGTAGGAGCCTTCAAGGGTCACACGGAGCTCCTAGGATGTGATGTTCAGGAGTCATCGCCCATGATGCTGTGGGCTTTTAGGACGCAGATGCCTTTAAATCACTCATTCTCCTAGTACAATGGTTCTCAGCCTTCCTAATGCTGCGACCCTTTAATACAGTTCCCCTAGCCACAAAGTTATCTTCATTACTACTTCATAACTGTAATTTTGCTACCGTTAAGAATCATAATGTAAATAGCTGGTATGCAGGATGTCATCCTTTTTGACCCTCAGAAGGAGCACGGCCCACAGGTTGAGAACCACTGCCTTAGTAACTCATCCCTCACTCATGCTCCTGTAAGAAATCCTAATAAACTCGACACTCACTAAGTTAAACTAGGGTGGGATTGCCGTTTCACTCTGCCCTTAGGGCCCCAGCTAGGATGACTTGACACTTGTGCCCATCACGTCGTGACAACTGACACAATTGCATTTCAAACACACGGAGAGATGGACGAGTCGCCTCTTCATGTGTCCTTCTCTTTATCCACAAGTGTTTGTTTGGCACGCAACCAGTGGATTTTATTTTTAAGTTTAAAACTCAGTTAATAGGTAGCACATCAATCTAGGTGTTCCTCATATACAGCTGGTATTAACTTACTGATGAGAGTTTTGGGTAGAGAGAAGCCCTGAAAGGACAGGATGTAGGGCAGGTGAGTTCCCATTGGGCTGGGGTTCAGGAAGTTCAACTCCTAATGGTTGAGCTGTCAGAAGGAGAAGGAGAAAACTGGAGGTGGAGCTGGGAGGGTGGGGAGGTTGAGTAGTGGAGGCTTAAGATAGAGACTCTGAAATGGGCTGGGGGAGAGGGCAAAGACGGTAGGGAAATCCGCCCTCACCGTTTTAAGGGAGAAGAGCACTTTGGGATAATCATAAAATACAGACCTAAAATTATCCTTCCAGGAGTCACTTAGAGCCCCAGAAGAGGTCATGGTAACCTTAGCTACCTCAGGGGAAGCTTGAGTATTTTCGTCACTTGCTTCATTGTAGAATTAACTGCAGCTAAACTATAAATTCTTTTTTTGAGAGCCGTAATAACTTCCTTGAACGTATTTGTGGCCATGTGGAGTGAAGACCTACCCTTAACCCCATCCATCACCAATAACTAGCAAAGAGAAAGTCATTCACAAATGTCTGTGTGCTTAAGTTTATCCAGGCTACTGGGTACAGCTTCACCAGGCAGACATATGTGGGGTTCTTTTCCTAGTTAAACAGCAAATACATGAGAGCTAAAGCATGAACTCTTCAAAACACACATATGGAAATATGTGTATCGTCCCTTCAGCGGGGAATGATTCTCAGGAAGGGAACTTCAGTAACACTGCCAACCTCATTTGTGCGGCTATAAAAAGGAGCGGCAATTTCATCAAGGCGCTTAGAATATGTTATAAAATGTCGGCATATAATTAATTCAAAATGCTCCATCGTTAAATCATGTAATGATGCTTTGTGAGCGTACATAAGCTTAATTGGGAGGAATGTAACTAAGGAGATTGAGATCTGGAGTGCTGTAAATAAAACAACTCCTGCGACGTGAATTTAAAGCATCAGGCAATTTCGTGAAGGTCCTGAGGCTTGCTCCGGGGTAGCAGTCTGTCTGTTCTATTCAAAGACGAGAGGATGACTATCAGTCCAACTGGAGGCCCTGGTGAGCTACGGGAGTTCTCTAGTGTAAGAGAACTGGGACATTGGGGACTACCACAGCCAGTCAGTGCCTCTCAGTCTGAGGTGGAGCTGTTGGACCTCTGTGGACCATTGCACTGTGGTGAACCCTGGGCTTTTAAGTATAACGCTAGTATTCTGAAATTTGTTTTCTCTTTGGGAAAAGGGACAGAATAATACCTGTCTGTTTGTTTGTTTGTTTGATTGATTGATTGATTTTTGAATCATAGAGGGAAAAAGGCCATTCCACAACAACACCAGAGCAACTTGTGGAGTGCTTGGTACAGGCCTAGCGTGTAAGGGGTGGGCATTCAATAGACGCTATTGGTTTTCCCAGGCCCCGAGCACACCGTGTCCTGCATTGTAAGAACAACAGACGGCTGTGGAAGGGACTGAAATGTTCTGTTGATGGGTTCCCCGAAGGGGTAGTCTCTATTCCTAGTCAGACACTAAAGTGACAAGTGGGGCTAAAACCAGCCAGTTTCAAGACCCAGTTGAGATAATGACATAGAAAACTCCACAAGGCCAGTAGTGGCTCCATGCGATCTTGGAGCTGAGGGCAGAAAAGCAGCCTGGCATTTTTTTTTTCCTGCCATTTCTCAGCCATCAATAGCTAGCGGCAACCTCTGTCCCCTCTCCAGCTGCATCCTCAGACTCACGAGCACAATGAACGTTAGGCAGGCACTCACAATCCCTGAGCCCTGGCACTCGAGATAAAGCCTACTTGCTATTCTCGACAGAGGGGTGCAGCCCACTGCCTATTTGGACCTGTTCTTTGAACAACAGAAGGGAACTATTTTTCCTCACCTTTGTCCCCTTTCTGAATGGGGACATTCAGAGCTTTGAGGACTCCAAGGAGAGAACTCTGTTCCTTCCTCTCTGCAGAGTGACTCTTGAGTCTAAGATGATTCTTTACACTCTATAGGCAGACGACTCTTTATAGTACTTTTCCTTTTCTTTTTGTTATCTGAAATAAGGTCTCACTCTGTAGCCCAGGCAAACCTTGAACTCTTGATCCTCACACTTCAGCCTCCCAAGTGCTGAGATTACAGCTGTGAACCGCCATAACTGGGTTGCTACATGCTTTTAAGTACACTTCTTTCTGAAAGTGGCCATGGGTTAGAGGTAGGCTGCATGTTATGACCCTCACTAGACATAAGAGGAATCCCATGGAGCTAATGAACTCACCTAAGATGATAGGGCCTGTTAGTGATGCATGTGGGGTGTCAATGTTAAGACACCAGTTGTGGATGGATGGCTGTATCATGCTATACAGCACAGAAGAACAGACCAGAATGCTATGCCCTCCCAAGGGAAAATACAAGTGCTAGGCTAAACACATTGTATTGCTGTTTTGATAATTGAGCTCTAATTTATGATGACATGTCTATAATTTTATCTAAAATATATTCAAATTTATTTATATTTTTAGCTTGTCAAATATGTTCAGTATCTAAATTTTCTCATCCTAGTAAAAACAAAGCAAAGCAAGGCCAAAAAAAACCTCTTAAGATTTAAGATGGAAGAGAAAAAATATATAATGTTCTCTCTCTCTCTCTCTCTCTTTATATATATATATATATATATATACATATATACCCACACACATATATAGAGAACATATATATAAACACACATATATATGAACACACATATATACATACAAACACATACAGAACACATATATAAACTCCTCTTCCCTTATGTCCTCTTATGCTGCTGTGTTGGGGCTATTGGTCTTTCCTAGAAAATAAGAATATAAAACACATATTTAATATGTAAAGTTAATAATTTTCACATATATAAATCTCAATAACATTAAATTTCATAAAGGAGGAAAATATCTTTTCAAAATGACAGAGAAAGAAAAGCAATGTCATAACTAAAAGCCTAGTCTTACACAACAAATATGCAAGACTGTATAAAAACCCTTTGAAAGATCAGTGAAGGCCATAGATTGTGAAGGTCAAACAATGGAAGACATGCACCTTGCTTTTGGAACAATCATCAGAAACACATCTTTCTTAAGTTGATATGTGCAATTACTATAGTTACAATCACAATAGCCGGAGGATGTTTTTGAGAATTAGACAAGTTGATGCCAATTCATGTGGAAACACTGGAGAGCAACAGCAGCCTGGGGAAAATACAATATAGAAGAGCGATGAGTGAGGGTTGGATGGAATTATAAAAAGGTAGAAATAAATATAATGAGGTCCTTGGTCGATGGCACACAGATGAATAAATAGGCTGAAATACAGTCTAGAAGTAAATACAAATAACGTACATGCACATATATATTTAGTGTAGGATGAGAGTGATTTTTGCTTATCAATGTGGTAGATTGATCAGTAAATACTTAAGAAATATGTATGTGTATATATTTATGAATATAAAGAAGTGAAGCACTAGAAGAAAACTCTGTGTGTGTGTGTGTGTGTGTGTGTGTGTGTGTGTGTGTGTGTGTGTAGAGAAATAAAGGCTTTCTTAGGTATGACACAAAATCTAAAAATCATAAAAAGCTATCACAAAAATACATTTGCTAAAATAAATGTTTTAATCTGAAATGCTTTAAATATCATATCTAAGAAATGCCTTAAATTTTTTCTAATTTATAAAATTTTAATTTAAAAGTTGTAAAGTTTATGAAGAAATAGTCCCTAGCCAAACATATAATTCTTTTTTAAAAATATGCCTACCTGTATTAAATAATATTCTACTCTCTAGCTGTAGTAGGGTTGACACACCTATCTATCACATTGACGGGAATCCTGTTTACTTCCCAGTTTGGGAAATTACTTTTTCAAATCCTTTCTGGACCTCTTTGGGTAAGATTAGGTATGGACATGCACTTTCCCAAACCCAGAATTCCCAAGCCTACAAAAGGCTGAGTAATCATTTAAACTGCAGTGGTAGCCTGCTTCCCCACATCAAATGACAAGGGTAAGACAGACGCTCTACTATATCCACAGCATCATGGAGAACATCCCATTTTAGAAGCCAGCGGTGGAATGATGATCAGTAAAGCTCTTGGGAAGGTAATTTAAAAAATTATAAAGACATATTTCTTTTATTTCAGAAATCCAATTTCTAAGAATGGTCATGCTAGCACATCTCTCTAAAGAACATGTGAACTCATATCCATCAACGACTGTTTGCACTGATGAAATTTTGTCAGTATGGAATAGTTAATTAAGCTAGATGCATGGGTGGAGTGAAATCTGTGCAGCTGCTAATGTCTAAAAGAATTGGTTTTAAATATTAGCTGTCTTGACCACGGCACAGCTCCAAGGTCTCCTTCTGTTTTGGCAAATTCCCAGAAAGCTGTCAGGAGGATGAAAGCAACTATGAGTCACCACTGGCTTCTGTTCCTCTGGTTAAATTCACTGTGACATGGACTAATTCATTACAAGTATAATTCATTGATTTTATATGGGCAGAGTGAATAGATTATGGCCACCCTTTCATGACATCCTCAAGAATGAGTTAGAAGAGGACAAAAAAAAAAGGTAATTTTTCAAAAAGGTACATGGTAGCCAGTCAGATCCCTAGATACTTTCCAAGGAGGCAAACGCAACAAGGTTCCTGGTTGATATAGATTGTGCACATGGCTGTGTATACTGTGAGAGAGACAGAATGATAGAGATGGGAATATGACTCCAGAAATCAGGTTTGGCTGCATAGCTTTCTGGGTAGCTTAAGTTGCCTCTGGATGTCAGTGCAGTGGGGGAGGGGAAGGAAGTCAAGTCTAAGAGCCCTTTCCAGAGTTTTTCAACTTCACTGGAAAACCCTTTACCCATTAGTTGGTAGTATTGCTGTGCAGAAAGGGGTGGGGCACTGTGAACCCAGATCTGTGCTGATGGATCCTTTGATTGTGCCCTAGGATAGCTAAGGATTCAGCCCAATGCACAAACTGTAAAATTACTTAAAACTTTAGCAGATGTGTGTGTGTGTGTAAGTGTGCACATGCTTGAGATCTCACATGCATGTGGGTGGCCTAAAAGTGTGTTTTTGCTTGTTCATTAGTCCCCCCGCCCCCCGAAATCAGTAGTACAGTTCTCAAGTATAAATTTGTAGATGACAATGTGACAATGTCGTGCCCCAATTCAAAGATGTGCCTGGGTTGTACCAAGATTCCTCAGCTCTCATCTGGGGAGATACCTGAGTTACTAATAAACTTGACCAATGTTAGTCTCTCCTCTACAGGATGGCTCTTCCCTAAGAGATCTGCCTACTTGTATTAAATAATATTCTACTCTCTAGCTGTAGTAGGGTTGACACAGGCATTGGTATTTGCTAAACATTCTCCCCCTTTTCCAAGGCCCAAGAACAAAGGGTTATGTTCCCCCATCTCCTCCTTCTCGTCCTCTGTCAAAACTGATTTTTGAGACAGACTCTTTCTAGGTAGGCCAGAGAAAGTTGGCTGGGAAGCTGCTATGCAGACCAGGCTGTCCTTGAATGCTTGGTTCTCCTGCCTCACCTGCTCTAGTGGTAAATATTCCACATCTGTTACATATCTGTGCCACTAGACCCAGCTCAGTAGTAAGGGTCAAATCAATTTGAATCCTAGGTCTGCCTTGACCTGACTCGCTCAATCTTTGTCTATCTATGTGTGTATATATGCATGTATGTATGTATGTATGATCTATCTATCTATCTATCTATCTATCTATCTATCTATCTATCTATCTATCTGATGGTGTGTCTCAGTATGTAGCCCAGGTTTGCCTCAAGTCCCAGTTTCCATGGCACTGAGATGACAGGCATGTGCTATCATACTTGGCTTTCTTACTGACGCTGTCTCCTTTCCAAATGCTCAGACACATAACAGTGGCACTTCTTGTTTTTATCTCTGCTCACCCTCAAATCCACTCAGGTATCTCAATGGGTATAAGATGGAGAACAAGAGAGAGATGACCATACAAAACACACATATATCTCAGAGCCAGGGAAGAGGTCACCAGAAAGTGAAGGGCAAGGACAAAGTTGAGTTATTCACTCCAAATTCATCCCAGAATCTTAAGCCTAGCACCTATACTTCCGCAGTTTCCACACGTCTGAGTTGATTCTATGCACACCAAAGTTGGGAAGCCCCAATCGATTGGGAATACAATTACAGTACAATCAATAAGGAAGCAGAGGGGGACTTGCGACAAACAGTAAAGGGTCAGAGGGCTCATGGCCAAGGAGACTTGGACCAAACCATGGCGTTTGTGCAGGCTTCTTAGACCTCGAAACAACCTCACAGAACAGAAGACTTTATGCCAAAATCGAAACCCAACCATGTGTACTACTGAATGGCCAATCTAGTTGGTTGGGGCACTCAGAGCAAAACTCCTTAATGATACTGGCCATGAGGATTAGGATCCAACTTAATCCAAATTTACCTGATTCTGACTTGATGACATCTGAGAAGATCTGGTTTCTAAATAAGGCCATGGGCACTAGGTTAGTCTTCAACATGTTTTCAGAGCACACAAGTCAAACAACTGCAGACAGATGGCACACAGCAGCTTTCATTTTATACCTGGCTGTTGTGCCCAGGGGACCCACAGCAGCCACACTTTTCAGATCTCTCTTTTCGCCACGTTTTTATTTGCAGACCTATAAATTATTCTTTCTAGAGTCTTACTTCCAGCTAGTAAAAATATAGCTGGAATGGAGAGGAGGGTGACATACCAGTGCCTTCTCTCTCTCCACAGTGCCGAGCAGTAATTTACACCAGCTGTGTGGGTGCCCCAGGAGTGAAGTGCCAATTTGTAAGGAAAGGAAAACACTAATGGTCAATGAACAGGTGCAGTCAGCCCCTCATCTTAGAACGCATTGCCACACCCAAATGGGCATGGGGCGTTAAGTGGCTTCACATGGCCCTGCCCTCAGGTTTGTTTTCCTCTTCTTACTGGAATGCCAGTGTGAGAAAGAACAGGTGATAGAGAAGCAGCTACCTAGCTTCTTGTGAATGTCATGAGGACTTAGAGGGGTCTGTTTTTGTTTTTCATATATATATATATATAGTGTTCTACGCCAACCCCATTGCAAACATATGAAACAAAGACACATCTTTACTCTTTGGCCATTGCAGAGACAGGGTTCTTGGTATGCTTGCATTGCACTTGGAGATTGGAGGCATTGTGTACTCTAAACTGGCAAGGGTCATTCCAAATGGCCAGTGAGGTAATCCTCCAAAGGCAGAGCCTGCTGGAATCTAGGATCAGAACTGGAGTTTAGTATAGTTTAGTATAGATACTAAAGAGAGAGAGAGAAGTTGGGAGCTCCAATGATCAGTCGGAAGGGAAGCTGACATTTCTGTACCGGATCATGACAGGTTCTCATCACTGAGGATGCCCCTACCTCCGGAACCTGGTTGACCTGATGCCCCTCATCCTTCACAGTGCTCAAGCTGCCACCCGCAACACCACTGAAGTTTCACTACAGTCATTCACTCAAGGAACTCTCATACTTTGGATTTTACTTTCATATTTAAGGGAGATGCAGAAGGCACAAGGAGAAACAGGACCCAGGGCTTTGATTCCTTTGGTATTCCCAGTCCAAACACACAGGTATACATAACCTCTGTTTTTGAATGAATTGATCTTATTTTGTCATCTTCCTGCTTCTCTCTAGAGCTTTGAGTCCAGCGTTCTCATGGGCAAATGTGAGAGCGGGTGGTTTCTGGGAGGTGGGAGACTAGGAAAAGCATTTTCCAGACTTACTTGGGAGCAAGGCAATACGAAAAGATTCTGGTTGAGCAGTGGAGTTGTTAGAAGAAAAAGAGTCATTGTCGTGGCAGTGTTCCTCTTTCCAACACCACACCAAGCCAACTGCTGAGAGCTAAGGCTGGTGCCTGGACTCGGATCCTCATGCTGCTGTGTCTCTAGAAGCTTCTGACACTGGTTCTGAAGCAACGGCAGCCCCTGTGAGAAAAAGCTGAGTCTTAAGAAGGAAATCTTGGAGACTGTAGTACATCAGCTCCTACATTTGATTCTGAGCTTGTGTTAGTTTTCATTTCCCTAACATACAGCTCTGAAAGACTAGAGTGGAACAGAGCGGAAACTGTCACGAAGGTGTGGAAGGGCGATTAATATGTTTGTTCTCCCTCTCTCCCTCTCTCCCTCTCTCCCTCTCCCTCTCATGTGTATGGGCATCCTCATGTTAATTCCCCAAACACAAAAGGCTTTGGGAAGCTGATTTTTGAAATTGAACCGGGCTGTGACCCAGAAATATTTGGATTATATTACTCCATGGCCTGGCGCATGGATCTAAAATATCATTTTCCACTGGAATATGAAGGAAGGCTGTTGATCTGCAAGGGAGTAGGGAGACAAAGTCTCAGCTGTACCTGTGTGCGTGTTTCAGGTCTCAACTATGTTGTCCTCACTTAAGAATTAGACATTTTCTATGCCCAAGTCTCTAGAAAGGCTTGGCCTTATGTCCACTAGGACTCCATAAAATTCTTACATCCTGCATTTTCTTGGTCAGGGTCAAGGCTTAAGATGCAGGCCGGTGACAGCGTGCTTTAAGTCTCTTAAGTCAGTTGTCCCGACTGTCCTCTTCACTGCTGCACTGTCTCCTCTGTCATGTAGGAGGGGGACTGCCTCTTTCCTTGTTCTGTTGACCGGCTTCATATGTGCAGTGTCCCTTCAGGACTCAAGAAGTCAAGAGACACTCCCACCAAAAGGTTGAGGCAGACCGAGCCAAAGCACTTGACCATCTGCAAGTCTGGGGTTTCATGTTAGTTTGGTTTTGGTGCTCTTTAAAACATCAATGGAAAAATAGCTTTCTGGGGAAGCCAGTGACCTCAATTTAGATGGAAAAGGCTTGAATTTGAATCTCTGCTTTCCATTTCATATCTGAACATCCTGAGGGAAGTTATGTAATATTAAGGCCCCCTTTTTTTTTTCCATCTCTAACACTGCAGTCATATATTTCCCACACAGAACAGTTCTAATGGTTGGATGGTGGATGAGGCCATGCTTGGCACATGGAAGGAAGTTACATGTTTATCTAACTTGTAGATCATTACTTTAAAGTTCTCACAATGTTCCTGTAGATTATCTAGTCAAGGTTTAAGGCCCAGTGAAGTAGGCAAGGATGATGAAGACATAACTAATATGAGAACCCAGGCCTTCTGGCTTCCCAGTAGTCGATCTGGGATTTACTATATAAATCCAGGGGAACCATGGAACACGCTAGAACATTTGTCTGCTTAATGACTTTGGACTTCAACATATTAGGTTGAAACTCTCAGAGGGGATGAGCGAACTCACCATTTGAATAAAACATTCAACTGTCTTCTCTTATTTTGTAAATAAATTCCTCTATTCTAGGTATCTGGTTGTGTCTTACAACTGCAATTCGAGAGGCTCATTTCAGAAACCGAACACAGAGAATTTTCCCCTCCACAAATCCCAGGAGTCCATCTGAAGGATCTATGCAGCATTCCTTGAAATGCATGCTGTCAGGCCCCTGGGGCAGTTGGCACAGTGACTGACTTATTGCCAGCTCATCTGTGTCAACGTACAGGCTTTCCTGAATCCCAAGACAGACCTGTTTTCTGCAGTAACAAGCATTTGGAGAAATTCCATGGAGGAGAGCTGGTCCTTTGCCTCTAGAGGGGAGAATCAGTGATGCAACTCCCCGGGCACTGACCGTTGCTGACCTGAACAGTTGTCTGTACTGGAAATGTTTATTCTTTCTACTGCCAGACAAAGCATCCAGGAATCAAACTACTGGGTTTGAGGAGATCTAGATGAGTGCAAGCATGGCATTGCAGAGAAAGAGCTCATCTATTTCTGGGTTACAATCAGTAATAAGGGTTCCTATGAGCACATGCACATAATTAATGTGCCTATGGGATGCCGATTTAGGGATATTCAGCTAAATGAAACTGAAGATTTGTTAAGTCTCCCCACCATGATAATGGAAAACAAACAAACACAAAAACAAAACCCCAAACAAACAGCAAACAAGCAAGTAAAACAAAAATAGCCCAGTTTAGGTTTCTGAAGAGATTTGTATTTTCAAGGCCACCCAGCCAAAGATCTCAACATAAACTTTAGTTGTTCTCTTTTAAATGCCTCTAAATGATGCTGAGAGTGTTTAACTTATTTCAAAGATGCTAATTCGAGCCTCAGACAGCTGCAGTGGTTATTAATATGAGCACAATGGCTGACGATTTGACACAGCCTCTAGTTTCCATTACTGCCTTCGCACTAAATGTCCCTTTTGTGCACAGGGCATAAAAACCACAGTCAGATGACTGACTTGGGAGATGTGCCTGTCGACTGCTCAGCATCTGAGTACTTTTGTTTAAAAGGGAGAGTTACATAGTTTTAATGAGGAAAATGGAAAATTCCATACTAGACTATAAATCTTTACATATTATCAATATTTCCACAGTACAGTGAAAACTCAAGAGGATGAAACCTAATATAAAATTAGTGAGGAGTGATGGGTTCTTAATGCATATTTACTCTAGATAAATCAATATATAAAAGCATCATGGGATATTGACCTAGGATTAGAACAAATAAGCAATTATTCATGATTCAACGGAAGTATAATTTAGAGGTGAACATATTCAGTCAAATTGTTTTTTAACCTGCTTATCTCTGTAATTTTCCATAAAGGAATGCTATATGAATGGTAAACATAAACAAAAAAAACCAACAAGAAAACCTTAAAAATCAACTAGAAAGTTTCTGAGTACATGCTCTTTCCTGAGTCTGTGATGGACTCACTGTGTCTGGTTCCTTCTTTCTTTCTTTCTTTCTTTCTTTCTTTCTTTCTTTCTTTCTTTCTTTCTTTCTTTCTTTCTTCCTTCCTTCCTTCCTTCCTTTCTTTCTTTCTTTCTTCCTCTCCTTTCTTTCTGTATTATTTTTTAGAGAGTGCCATCTTGAGCTTTGTTTTATAAAAGCACAAAGGGTAAAGTCATCTAGGGGCATTTTTGCGTGTCTTGTGGACCCTCTGAATGTTATTGGGTTGTAGTAGTGCTTAACTAAAAGTAAGCAATCAAATGCTAAAATTCTTCTGACCTGGGTTTTCCTCTGTCTTGTATACATCCACAACTAAAGTCAAGAATGTGAATGATGAGCCACAGAACATACTTTACTCAAGCTTAGATCTAAGCTCCAAGTGCTTTCTCGAGGATGCGCTCTGAAAGACCAACGACCAGGCCTGTGGTTTTCGCTCCAATTTTTATACTTGGCATGGGGTCAGTTACATGGATGGATAAATAAGTGGTCTCTTATAGCATTTGCTAATATGTAGTGTAGGTATATTCTTGTCTCCTCAATTTGCAGATAGAAAAATTTAAGCATTTGCCCAGTGTTATCTAGCTAGGGATGGACATTTAGTATTCTTGCCTGTTTAGTCCAAAATCTAGACTCTTTGCAAGTCCAATTGGCATCACACTCTTTTAAATCTCACAAGATGAAGGACTGACAGCCATAGTGAGGGTCCTTTTTCCTGCTGTCATGTTCTTAGAAATTGCAGCTTTTTTGCCTGATTTTATGTGAGCAGAAGCTTTCTGTCACAGTTCTGTAGACTTGAGGGGATGTTGAAGTGGGTATACCTGGATTTAAACTCAACTCTGCAACTTGGCTCAGTGACCTGGTATGAGTTATACAGCTTTAGGTGCCTGGGTTTATTAAAAGAGACCAGCTGGATAAAGCACGTGTAATTCTCGAATCACTTAATCCATTTTAGCTACTGGCAATTATATTATCTTAATATTGCCCTTTTTAATACTACAATATGGACAAGGGCTTAGATCCTTCAACTTGCTAGAGAACCACACATCATAGTCCCACTTGCCAAATCCAACCCACCACCCATTTTAAATTCGTGCTTATTGGAGCACATCCACGCTTGCATATGCATGGATTTATAGCTCCCCATGTGCTACCATGGGAGAACTACAGAGCTATCATTGCTAGTCTGTCATCCTGCGTTCATGCAATCTAGGGAGAAAGAACTTGTGTCCTCACAGGCTGGAGCACGGGGATCTTGGCTGACTGCCATGAACGTATTGCCTCATGATGCGTCCACAGATGACACAGGATTCTGGATGGAGCAGGTTCTGTGGGGTGTATGCTGTTCCTCCTACCATTTAAATGCTCACTCCAGGCCCTGACTGCTTTTAATACTCCAATGGGAGTGTTTTGCTACCTTCAAATAGCTTATGAAAAGAATTTAAACAGAATGATGCAAAGACTAGTTAAGACAGAAAGGTAACGCAGATCTGTCTGGTCAATGCTGTGCTAACCTGCACTCCAGACCCCGTATCTACCTTCTCATTGTCTCTTCTACAGGGATGCAGCTGAGACCACAGGCGAGCAATCTCACTTAGGAAGCAGACCTGCAGAGCATTTTGCTAGACTGGCATGTGTGGCACTCTCATGGCATTTTTTGGATAGACGAAGCCATCACTGAACTGTAGTGCTGGAAGCCTGGCCAAATGTGGCTGTAACCAGGTGGAAACTATAAACAGGCACACCTGTTTTGTATTGTTTTTTTCAGAGAAATAACAGTGTATATCCATTGTGTCCCTGACACAGATGAGGTGTGTGTTTCTACCACCATAATGAATTCTCACATACTATGAAATGCAAATAGTCTTATTCTCATCAGGATCTATTTTTCTCCTCCAATGTCTTTTTTGTGCATTATTCTAGTGACCGATTGTATCTTCCTACAGGATACTCTCCAGGGAGGTAAGATGTAGCCTGTCTCTTTTCATTTGCTTCTCCTGCCCCCTTGTGAGTCAGTGGACAGGCATCTATGATATAGGATCTTCAATGTAGCAAATGATAAAGCAACAGTCATCTTTATTCAGCATTGGTGCATGACACCCGTAAGTCACAGTGTGAACAACTAGGTTGTGTTAGGAAACGGGACAGATCAGCCTCTCCTACCACACCAGAGGAATAATGTGAGTTTCTGAGAACAGTAATCTAAATATCTAGACATTTAAGATTAAGGACAGTTTACACACATGTGAACCAGGGAGCCTGGTCTTTTAGAAAGTGCCAGCTGTTCCTTCAAGGACAGTGGTGGGAGCTGAGAATCAACCTGGTGAGAGCCATGACTATGTTTGAGAGAATCATCTTTTACTTGGTTCTTACCAGAGGCAAAGTGATTCATCTTGCTCTCTCCCCCTGTAGCCTTGGGTTTGTTTAAACACTGCCTGCTCTGTAGTAGAGACATGCATAAAACAGTTTTATTGAATCCGCTTTACTTTAGTACCCCTTGACTTTTGCATAAATTTATTCAAGCATCTACACCGAGTACACCCAGATGCCAGGTGCTGAGAACAGTGAAGGAAAGCTTCCATCCCTGCATAGACTTCTAGGTGAGGAGGCAAGAATCAGAGTGTGTGAACACACCACACCACACACACACACACACACACACACACACACACACACACACACACACACACACACACACTTATATATTCACTGTATGTAACAGTTAAGCACAGAGCCAGGCAGGCACATTAATAATTGCCAAACACAAAGCTGTAGACAATCAATCCTCCAGATATTTATAGCAGGGAGAGCTCAGGGGAGCAGAGTCACCATTTCTCAAACTAACGTGTGACTGGAGATCTCTGTGGACACAGACCTGAGGTGAGATCTAGGATTCTGTACTTGTAGTAGGCTTCAGGTCCGCTTGAGTCACTTACAAACCTGTGCACTTGTTTACAACTGAATTTTTTCACATACCTCACACGTTACTGTAAACCAGGGATACAAGTTTAAAATAAAGACTTTCCTTTGAGGGAAAAAAAGGGCTGAGAAGGCCAGAGATTCTAATACGGGGTAATTCTTGATAGACAGAAGTAGTCCTAGGGTTCTGTCTAAATGTAGACATCTCAGATGCAAACCAAACCATCAGGGATATGTTTCCCTGTGGAAAGAGGGGGATAGGCAGGTGCCCAGGAAGGACATGTGAAGGCATGGGAGTGTTCTATATCATTAGTAATGTTTTCACAAGTTCTGTGATATGAATAAAGTAGATGCTCTGGGTGGGCGTAGAGGGGAGGGAGGAGATGTGTGGTGGTCAGGGACCAGACTGTAGAGGGTCTGGTGTAGCCAACCAAAACTATGGTATGATTCTAAAAGCTAATGACTTGTAGAAGGGAATCTATACACAGCTTAGATGGCCCCATGTCCTCAGCCTTGACTTGTTGGTCTATAAATGAGCACACTGGCCCCTCGATGGGACATAAGCTCTGCAGTGTATCTTACATGACTGATACTTGCCCCTTTCCTTTGCCCAGAGCACGTGATCCATGCCACGGCTCCTCCAGTGTTTCCTTTTTTTTTATTTGCCAGAGGCCAGCCATGTTCAGTGTCCCAAATGAAACAGAACGGATTACGGTGGGATGGTCTGTATGTCAAATGTGTTGCTGATTGGTCAATAAATAAATCACTGATTGGCCATTGGCTAGGCAGGAAGTATAGGCGGGACAAGGAGGAGAATAGAGCTGGGAAGTGGAAGGCTGAGTAGGAGACACTGCCAGCCGCCATCAGGATAAGGAAGATGTAAAGTACCGGTAAGCCACAAGCCACGTGGCAAGGTATAGATTAATAGAAATGGATTAATTTAAGCTGTAAGAACAGCTAGCAAGAAGCCTGCCACGGCCATACAGTTTGTAACCAATATAAGTCTCTGTGTTTATTTGATCGGGTTTAAGTGGCTTGGGACTGGCGGGTGAGAGAGATTTGTCCTGACTGTGGGCCAGGCAGGAAAACTCTAGCAACAAATGGTGCCCAACGTGGGGCAAGAGTTTCCACCTAAAACCTGAGAAAAAAGATTCTAAAACGGAGCTAAAAACAGCTTCCTAATTGTCTCTCTCAAATGAGCGGCAGCTGCCGGTTTGAGCTACTGGCGGGTTGCTGGCGTGCGCGCTCGACCTGCTGTATGGCGGAAATGAGGCCTCTGCAAGTGGCACATTAAGCTACATTGTGGATTTAGCCTTTGCTAGTACAAAACAAAAAAAGAGGTTTCTGGGCTACACGCTGCTTGGATAAAACCATAGACCCACGATAGCTCCCAGAGCTGGTGGTAAAGTACCACGCCATGTTGGAAAGCTGCGGTGGGCGGAGCCAGCAGCCACAGCTGCTGCAGCTTAAAGCAATACATTCACAATAAGACAGATTCAGATGTAATAGTTTAAAATATGTGTAAAATATACGTAGGCTTAAAAGAGAAAAAAAAGGTGATATATACAATATAAAAACAAATACATGGTTTTAAAAAATAAAGTCTTTAAAGAGACACTAAAATTAATATAAAAAATAAGCCACGTAGAGATGACTATTACACAGAGAGTCTGGATTGTGTTGTCTTTGGGATTCTTAACTACAGAGAGATGTTTGATTGTAAAGGAAGCTGAGTTAAACGAGTACGTATATTTTAAAGATACTTTGACTTCAAAATTTGGATGTAAGGATATGTTGCTTTGGAAAAGAGTCTCTTTTGTTTCCACAGAAAACAAGAGGCTATGGATTTGTTCCAGAGTAAGATACATCAGGTTTGACCAGCCAAGACCCCCTGAAAGGTCTCTGATGACACCATGGCCCAGATGATCCAACATCCAGAACCGTTTCAAGACAACTGGCTCAGATGATACAGCCTCACGGACTACTCCATGATCCTAAAATTTTCTTTGTTTCCCCAAAAGATACAGCGCCCCCCTCCAGCAGGAAGTAGTAAGACAAGCTACGCCCAAATTCCCAAATATACCAAGCTGACTTTGGAGATGTGTAAAGGTTAACACCTTCCTTTTTAAGAAAAGAAAAGGGGAAGTACGGTGGGATGGTCTGTATGTCAAATGTGTTGCTGATTGGTCAATAAATAAATCACTGATTGGCCATTGGCTAGGCAGGAAGTATAGGCGGGACAAGGAGGAGAATAGAGCTGGGAAGTGGAAGGCTGAGTAGGAGACACTGCCAGCCGCCATCAGGATAAGGAAGATGTAAAGTACCGGTAAGCCACAAGCCACGTGGCAAGGTATAGATTAATAGAAATGGATTAATTTAAGCTGTAAGAACAGCTAGCAAGAAGCCTGCCATGGCCATACAGTTTGTAACCAATATAAGTCTCTGTGTTTATTTGATCGGGTTTAAGTGGCTTGGGACTGGCGGATGAGAGAGATTTGTCCTGACTGTGGGCCAGGCAGGAAAACTCTAGCAACAACGGATTCGTTCAAGGCGGAGCACTTGCGAGGTTGTGAGAAGCTCTTCAGGTGCTTGAGTCTGCTTATTTGTTTAAAAACAAATATAAATAAGGTTTGCCTTAGTTTCTAGTGCTGTGGTGAAACTCTATGACAAAAGCAACTTGGGGAGGAGAGGGTTTGTTTGGCTTACATGTCCCAAGCCACAGTCCGTGGACAGAAGCCAAGGCAGAGAACTGGGCAGGGACCTAGAGACAAGAGCTGATGCAGCGGCCATGGCGGGGTGCTGCTTACTGGCTTGCTCCCCGTGGCTTACTTAGCCTAATCTCTATATAGAGCACAGGACCACCAGCCCAGTGGTAGTACCATCTGTAATGGACTGAACTATTCCCATTAATCGCCAATTAAGAAAACGCTCCACAGGCTTGCCTACAGCCCAACCTTATGGAGGCATTTGTTCAATTCAGGTTCCCTCCTCTCAGATGACTCTAGCTTGTGTCAAGTTGACATAAGGCACAAATGTTATAACAACTTAAATATCTTCATTAAATGAAAAGCTTTCTACCATAGGTATATTGTATGTGTCTGCAATTTAAAGTCACCCTTGCTTTGTAAACACTAAGGAACATTAAAAGCCAGGACATAAGATTAACAGTTGCTTTCAATCCTGTAAGTCTGTGATCACACACAACCCAATCAATAGGCTATATGGGAAAATAGGAAAACTTTCTCCAACCTGAAGTTATTTTGTTTTTTACAAAGTGTAGTGGGTAGCCATTCCAGCTTTGATCTGGAAGTTCCAACCCCCATTGAGGCTTCGGTAACTGTCATGCCTACAAGGCAGGGCCAAGAGAGGACCCTGAAGACCCGAGTTCCAGATGCACCAGCTCTCTTAGTTCCTGGACCCAGGACGCTGGAGGTAGACCGAGCAGAGTTCTCCAGAGAACACCGCGGGACTGCGGTGCGTCTTTCCCAGACCCTGCAACCTACCTATCCCTTCATTTGTAAGTTACACCACTAAATAAACCTTCCTTTTAACTACATGGAGTGGCCTTAATAATTTCACTAATAACAAACTATTTTGCTTTGGCCTAATGGAAGATTTCCTGATTCAAAAAGGCAGGCGTTTTTTTGTTTTGTTTTGTTAATTTTTCTTTTTTGAGATAGTAAGGCACAAATGAGTGAGCAGGCAGAAGGCACATCTGGTAGTCTAGGCAGCCACATCAAGTACAAGGACACAGACCCAATTTAGGCCTCATTCTGCAGAAGACACGGCTACTGTGTGCCTGGAACTCATGCACAACACACCTGTGCATTTCTGGGGTGCACTGGCTTCTTCTACACTGTAGATCCTTGCAGAAAATGTTCTTTAAGCTTTAGTGATTTTTCTAGGGGAAAAAAAAAAGCCAAACCCACAAACCATGATCTGGGTCCACATTTAGTTCCCATCAGAGCGCTAACTGGGGGGAAGCTGTACCATGAGTTATGAAGATCAAAGGGACATCCAACAAGGAAAGATTAAACGACTGTCTAGTTCAATTAAAATTGTCCAGCCTGGCAAAGGCTTGGCTGACCAGAGGTAATTCTGGCATGAAATTTTATGGTGATATCTTTTAAAGCCGTGCAAATTGGCAGGGATAAAGCTGACAGGACCTCATAGACTTTAGCAGAACCCGCCATCCTTTTCATTTCTTTAAGGTGACTCTCCCCCTGCTCAAAGACCTGCAGTGAGCTGTCCCTGCATATATGGCTAGAACAGGGCTGTGCTTGATGGGACCCAGTGGGAGGTGAGTTGGCTCAGGCTGCATTTAAATGCAACTCTATTCTTCTCTAAAAGCAAAAGGCTGCCGAGCAACAGACACTGGCCTGGGGGTTGGGGGGCAGCATATGCTGCCCTTTCAAAGTAGCAAAAGGTCTCCTGCATGGCTGAACAAAACTTCCAACCTCTTCCCCTGAGAATTCCAAACTCTTAGTTTTGGAGTCATGTTTTTCAGGGTCTGACCAAGCTGCAGAAAGATCAGAGTAAACCAATGGTTTGACCCATCTGTGTTTCATGGTGTGTATGATGTAGAGTTGGGTTTCTGATCCTGACAAGGAAGATGCTGTTGTGCCCATTTCTCAAAACCCCCAGAGACCACCAAGAAGCCACTTTCCGATGCAAGCACATAAGGGTCTTTTTATGCAGGTTCAACGTAGGCTACCACACGGCAGATGGAAGGAAATGTGGCAGCGGCCACAAGCCCAGGTGTAGAGAGTTTTTAATAGAGAAAATCCACAAGCCAGGAATTGGTAATTTGGGATTGGGTAGAAGGGATATGGGGCAAGGTGATTTTTTGAATCAAAGTCTAGACTTTGGGCGGGGAACCACAACCCACTGAACAGTATTATCTGGGCTGCTCAGCAGGATTATCTAGAGATCTTCAAGGGCCATAAACCACAGACAGAATGTCTACAGGAATATACTGCTCTGTATCTGTTCGAGTTGTCATGGCACATTCCTGAGGTCCTTCTTTTAACTGTGTACAGCAGGTGATCTGAGATGGTGGCCCTTTCTTTCCCTAAGATGAAGCCTGTAAAGTCAAGTCTAGACCTTCACAATGGGTAACTGGTTGGAGTGAAGAGAGGCCACAGGCTGTGAAGTGGCAGAGATCTCTGTCACCAGTGTGGTGGGATGCTCTCATTTCTAGGGATGACCCATAGGCAGAGTCCCTACATGATCTGCTGATGGCCAACAGCAATGCGTTGTTGGGCTAGTGTATACATAGCCAGGAGAACTCCTGATTGATGCGAATGAGCTTGCTTGCCAAAGGCATTCTACCCACCCCACCCCTTTGTATTCAGTTAGGGTGGCTGTTTGCAGTTCCTCCCATGCAGGATTCTATTCAGGGTTTACTTCCAAGTTTTATTTCCTGTGTTCTCATGGAGCTGGCTTTATGACATCTTTGGATGGTAGAACACAGCAGAAGTGACAGTGTCCAAGTCCCATGCTCATATCTCAGAAGTCTTGCTGTCTTCTCCTTGTCTCCTGCGCTATATGCTATAAGCTAGGACCAGCCTAACAGAGGGGCAGAGTCTGCATCCAAGGACCTCAGGTGCCCAGACCTGTGAGCAATAATAAGGATGCAGCCCCAAGCCCTTTGTTCTGGGTGGTTTGTTCACAGCATTTGTGTGGCAATGGGTGGGTAATGAGAAGCTGACCATGAGAGGAAAAAGAGAAAGCCAGATAACCACCAGTTAGGCCCTGCATTTGTATCATCAGAGACAACTGGCAGTTTAAGAATGAGAATTCTTTAATGGAATCCTGGGAAACTCCTCACAGCACTGCACTGTGCTACCTAAATGAAGACAGTTTTGAAGCATTTCTCGTCATACCCTGGAGTTTCCGGATGCTGGGGAATATCCAACCCTGATTTTATAGCTAAGGAAGCAGAGGCTTGACGGTGTTCAGACATCACCAGATTATCAGTTTCAGGGCTAGGATGGATGCTAATATGTAGT
The DNA here is from genome assembly GCF_007827085.1 of Peromyscus californicus insignis. NCBI lineage: Eukaryota > Metazoa > Chordata > Mammalia > Rodentia > Cricetidae > Peromyscus > Peromyscus californicus. Next base: position 16,360,522 of record NW_026294491.1, read on the forward strand.
CTCTTCTTAGTAAGAATTTCAAGATGGGAAAACTATACATTCAGCCAACAACAGGGTCCTACTATGTGTGGGTCCTATGTGACAGCCTAGGCATATGTTTATACAGCTGGCCCAGGGATGGACCAATTGACTTAAAGTTATCATTTCAGAAGATACATCTATCTGGTTTACCTTCAGTGAAAAACAATGCAACTCAGCATATTTGCTAATGGCTAGTTTGAGAAATAGGACAAGTATGAAAGACTTATCCTCCACTCAAGTGGTTTGTTTGTTTGTTTATTTGTTTTGACAGACATATAGGGAGAGAATCTGGCTTCTGGCCTGAATCACAGAAGGAAGAACATAAAGTCTCCACAAGGCATTTAAGGATAAGAAATTGGACTCACACAAATAAATGCTGAAATGATAATTCTTACATGAAGTATTTGCTACTTCCTATTATATCTTTATGATATTTCCTTCATGCAAGTTGATTGCTGTTCATCAAAATAAATAGCTTAAATTGTCTCTATTTAGCTATTTCTTTTCATGACTTTGCTTTCTTTTCTTCATTCTTTCTGTTTTGTTTTGATTTCCAAGTAGAAAATTCTCAGGTGGTGAATAGCAAAGATGTGTTCTTTTGTTCCTCCTAGATTTTGCTTTACTTACAATCATTAATAATTTCCAAGCAGCTTCATACTCCTTTTCCCTCAGAGATTTGGAAAAATGATACCACAGTCTGCACATAACCCCAACCACAGCCAAGTTTGGCACTTATTTTGAGCACCCTTCTCTGGCTTACACAAAACCCTGTGGTTAAATAGTATTGGTACTGGAATCCTTATTTCTATAGTAAACCAATTTCCAGTATTTTATGGATAGTTAACTTGTACAATTTAAGCTATTGGCTCTCTTCTGATTTTCTATAGCTTTCCTCATTGGCTTATCATGGGATATTTTAAAAGGGCCCCTTATGTAATATGGATGAACTCATGAATAGTTTGTGTTAGCTTAGAAAAAACAAAAACAAAAAAGTTTTGGTGACTTCTTTGGCGGGGATGTGAGACAATCAAGGTGCCAAGTCAAGATTACAAATGACAAAAGAAAGATCACTAACAGTAAAAGCCAGAGATGAGAAACAACAGTGTGAACACATTTAAAGGATAGAGGGGACCCCAGCAGCAGAGCTCAGCACTGTTTTTACTGAGGGAACAATCAGCTGAGCACCACTGCTCCATACCAGGGGGAGTTCTTGCTGAGTCAAGTGCAGTTGCTTGGATAGATTACTCGTGAACACACTAAGCACACACATCAGCCAGGTTAGCTATTCCCTTCCTCTGCCGAGGTTCCCTTGCTCTTGGCCCCGCCTCTGTAACTGTAGGAGGAGTTCGATTCTTCCTTTATTACTTTTAAAGTATACACTTATAATTATGTGTATGTCTGTGTGGAAGTATGTGCACATGAGTACAAGCGTCCACAGACATCAGCAGAGGGCGCCCTACCCCCTGGAGCTAGAGTTACAGGCAGCTATGAGCTTCCTGTTGTGGATCTCCTATAAGAGCAGGATATGTTCTGAGTCATTTAGCCAGCCCTGAATTTCAGGTTATTAAACCATGCATCCTGCCTATATTTCTTTCACTATTAAAACAAAACAAAACAAAACACCATTCTGACTTAGATCTGCCAAATGATGTCAGAATGGATTAATAAAAATGCCCAATTTAGAACACTGACCCTTCGTTTCACATTGGCTGTTTAGGTTCTTATCGAATCAGAAATGCCAGTGTCTAAATCAGGCTGGCAGAGGGATCCCACTTCTAAAGAGGCATCCAATCCAGTGTCCAGAGGAGGTTTTGTGATGATTAGGATTGGGCTAAGAAACATTGGGCATGATAGCCACAGCCTGCCCTGGCTATCATCTTTGCAGTAGGGTTTCTCTGTTGCTATCCACTATTTTTAGCAGATACATATTTCTTATCTACCCCCTGCTTCTTCCACTCCAGTTCTGCCCAGGTGCAAAAGCTGTGATCCATTTTTATATTTGTCCAGGTCATAGTTGCACAGAAATCTGCAGTTATCCCTTGAGGATAATGCCAAACTGAATCCTTTTGCCCTAAACTAGAGGCTGGATGAGCCTCTAGCATTGGGTCTTCTGGAAACTTCTAATTCTCATCATCTGTTCTTTCTTGTGTACTCTAGACTCCTTTCCCTATCTTGTCTCCACTTTCTTTCATATGACCCTGAAAGACAAAGTGCTGGTAAGTGCCCTTCCCTGGCTCATTTAAAAATTGTCATAAAATTTATAGCTGGCTTAGACTGGCCATCACTGATCTTCTAGATGTGGCTATGGCTGAGTGCTGTTTTGTGATTATCTACTGACTTATTTATAACAAACACTACAAAGGTCCTTGCTGCTCAGAGAGACTTAGAGATACAGCGGTTATCTGTCTTGAAAACAGAGTGAATGTTTGAGGTTCTCCGTGTAGAATGGGCAGGCTTGAGTTGTCTAACTACACGTTTTAAATGGAACGGTAAAAACACCCCAAGCTTTAGTATACAATAACACAAAAGCATTACTGCTAGGTAGAAGGGGTGGAATGCGCCGAGTCAGCACAGGGAAGGTCTTCTAAGCGCAGGCTTCTGCAGCACTAGTGAAGTGAACAAATGCAAACAAGGTGTGTTATGAAGATGAGATTGGGGGCAACCATCAAGACACTCCAAAATGTGCTGAAGTTAACTGCTCATAGAGCATGAACTGAGAGGCTTCTATCCAAACTCTCTGCCTTGATTCTGCCGTTTGAAGGATGTGTGAGAGCAGGATGGGTTAAATGTTTGAAAATCTGAAGGCTGTTGTTCATTGCATTGTATATTGAAATATGTGGCTGATCGGATCTCTCTGAAGTTCCTGGTGTGGAGTTGGTCACTAGCTTAAGCTTATTGCTCTTTGCTCTTTCGTAGGGGATTTTTTTTTTTTTTTCCAGAGATAAACAAGGTAATCGCATGGAACAGATTTGAAAAGAGGTGTTTTCATGTTGTTTCCAAGGAGAAATCATGGCTGTATCATTTTCAGGTTAATGCCAACACCAGGGCACCAGTGATTTCTTTAGCAGTTCATTGTTGTAGGAGGAGTCGGGCGTCTGGTAAATAACTATTTCCCCAAACGCGGTTAAGGACTGAGGTTAGGCTTGGTGACAGTAGCAGTGAATGCTGAGGCAAAACTCCTTTGCAGAAACCAGTGCTGCCTTGTAGGGGGGTTACTGGCCAGTCACTGGTGGTGATGGCGGAAGAGGAGGAGCCACTCCTATAAAGTTGAGGATGGTTTCACCCCACGACAGTGTAAGCCAGGAAGAGGAGGAGTTACACATTAGGAAGACCTGCTGCAGCATGGCTAGAAAGGGACTGTTTGAGTGTGGCTGCATACACCAAGTACACATGAGGACCGAACACAGACCAGTCTCACATGATACTCCATGAAAAAGCAAAGACCCCAGACCAATGACAAATGGAATGCAGTCTGTGTCTTTCGGGATATTGTGGATGTAGATTTTATTTATAATCCATGTAAACGCCTTTGGAACACACCCTCTTCTTCCTTGCCAACGTCTCAGACTCAAAGCTGCTGTAGAACACTTAGACATATCCCAGAATGCTTTTCTCACATAACACTCAGCATAGGCCACCTTCCGTTCCCCCATTCTACACTTCCAGTTCTGGGTTTGGTTTGGTTTTGCCTTTTTCACTGTCTCTTTATATTTAATGTAGCATTACCTATTACAAGAAGATTAGAAATGAGTTTGTCCAAATCAACTTAGATCAGGGTGAATAAAAAAATCTGGGTAGATAATGACACAGCTCTCCCAGTGGTGGGGATAGGAACCTGAGCTTCAATTCCTTCCCTGATGAGATGTCTATAGCAAACACTGACGTTCACAAGTAGCTAACAAGTGCCATTCATTCTTTCAAGTGTTTTTTTTGTTAATTGTGACAGAATACTTGTAGCTTGAGTTTTTCTCTCCGGGTCTCACCAAACCCCGGCTGTCCCGTAGCCCACTTATAAAATAAACATACAGACACTTATATTATTTAAACTGCTCGGCCATTAGCTCAGGCCTACCATTGTCTAACTCTTACTCTTATACTCAGCCCATTTCTGTTAATCTATATGTCGCCACGTGTTCCGTGGCTTTACCTGCTGCCTTTACATGATGCTCCCTGGATGGCAGGCTGGCATCTCCTCCTCTCCACCTTCCTATTCTCTCAGTTTTCCTCTCTGCTAGTTCTGCCTATACTTCCTGCCTGGCTACTGGCCAATCAGTGTTTTATTTATCAATCAATCATCCACAGCACTTGTGGTTTATCTCACATATTTGCAATTTCACCATACAAATAAGGGAGTTTAGGAAGCTGAGTGGCTTGCCCAAGGTTGCATGGCTGTTGAAGGGCAAAACTTGGGCTCCTAAACCTTAGTCTCCTTCCATAGCTTGTGCCCTTAGCATCTCTCCAGGGCTGAGTGACACCAAGACCAGAGTAATCACTGAAATACTAATGTCTAAATATAAAGAATGTACCTTAATTGCATCTTCATTTTTTAGCTAAATGAACCACTTGTGGACACAGATCTGTATTAACACACTGATTACCAAATGTTAGATACTTGTCTACAATTTAGTACCAGAATGTTTCAACTACAAGTACTTGTGATTTAGGGGAAAATTTTCAATGCCTTGTCATTTGAAAAATAGTTACTGTTCTCTGCCTAGAAGATGGCAGAAAATTCCATAGCCTGGGGTTAAAATTTTGAGCAACGTATCTCTGAGTGGTTCACTCAGGATCTATCTCTGTCTCATTTGTAAAGTAGGAGGAAGGTTTCAAAAGAGAGATTAGAAACTCATCAGAGCATGGCAGGGCTGAGCGGTCCAGACTGAGGGTGTACTGAACTCCACACTATCCAATGAGCATCCTTAAAATTGGTCTTGGCATTATATCTCTCCTTTTTGAACAAGGTCCCCTTTACTATCAATGTTTCCTTGATCTCTTTGTATAAAGACTGGATTTGAAATGTTCTGCCTCTAGTGAGATTCACCATGACTCTTTGGTAGGCCTAAAAGCCACATTTTCCACTGCTTTATCTTGGCAGATGCTTTCAACCTGGTAAATGCCTTTGAGTTAGTAACTTTCATTTTCACAGTTTTAGTAGAGAGACTTCTGCCAACTGCCTTAGCTATTTTTTTCTTTGTATTGAAATTAGAGTTTGAGTGCTTGTAAAAAAGACATGGAAACAGAGAATGAAGAGACTGAGTGTAGGCCTTAGACTCTGTTGGAAGCTTTGGCTTTCTTGGTTCAAACACCAGAAATTATAAAAAAAACCATTTTAAGCCATCTGATTAGTGTTATGGAAGCAGTTTGTGGAATTATTATAAGCGCTCATATCCTCACATATGAATAGGCAGAATAAACCATGCATGTGTACACACATGATTGATTTTTCACATAGAATAGGCACCATTGTAATCGATATTACCAGCAATTGCTTTGGTAACATGAGTGTAATTTGATTTGACAGAGTGCATTGTCTTCATCCACAGGTCAATACAGGCCATATATTCAATTCCCATCAGACATTCATAAATCCCATTATCAGAAAAGAGTTTGTGGGAATCATTAAGCTAAACAATGGTGGTTCTGATGCTACCAGCAAAGTGGGAAGAAACGTGAAAAGTGCTCAGAAAGATGAAGGTGGTACTTCCACAGGGGGAAAAAAAAAGATCAGGATGCTTCTACCACCAGCTGTTAGTCTCTGTAGGGAAGCTGACCTGAACATCCTCACTTCCCCTTGGTGCTATAGAAGGATGCCGCTTGATTCGTCATGGACGTTAAAGTTCCTGTGTCAGCATATTCAGGAGAAGAACTTACCACGTCTGCTGATGACCTATTGAAGCTTCAAAGTGGAATAGCCCTCAGGTGCCCACATGAACTGAGATGGATGTAGATGTTTTCCAGAGGAGACGCTGCAGGTCTGGGCCCTGTATAAAGGAGCCAATAGCTGTAGAGATGTTCCTGTGAAAGATCTGCTTCTGAACAAGCCCAGGGCTGGCAGACACGTGACTGTGTTGGGGTTTCACCATCTCCCCTTCTGGCCGTGGAGGCTCAGTTTTCCTTCAGAAAATCCTAACCATACCCATTGCTGTGCCCATTGACTCAACTTGGTCCTGAGATGGTGACTAGAGCTACTGGGAGGTGAATTCCTTTCGATGAGATGTCGAGACTGGTTGGAAGGGCATTCGGTGCTGCTCCTGGTCATATTTGGTCTAAGTGGGGAGAGCCTGCTTGAGAATAAAGCAGCACAGAGGACAGCTGGCCAGCAAACAGAGGAAGAACCCAAAACCATTTGTACAATTGATCTGCGTGTTCATGCTTTTAATTTGGGGGCCGGGGGGGGGGGGGGGTGCGGGAGTCAATCAAGTTGCTTTGCTGCATGCATATTTGACTTAGAGCTCTGTCACTGGCACCAAGGAAATTCATTAATACAGGGCTGCCCTTCAGCCTCCAGTGAGCATTTCCCTTCTCTCTGTATTGCGTCTTTCTACATTGCAGTTCCAAGAAGGTTTTGCCATGTCCTCACTGCAGGAGTTTTACTCCGCTGTGCCCTTAGGCACCTCATCAGTAGGAACTAAAAAGACATTTCTTTTTCTTTCTGCGGTCTCGTTGTCGGTTTCTAGGGAGAAGGCAGTCTCGTTGACTGAGAGGGTCCCAGAAAAGGTAGAAAGAAGCAGCTCTATGGTCCTCCTGAGGAAGTTGGCTCTGAGACAGCACAGAAAAGTCATCTCAAACCAGAATGTTCCAAATGCAAACGGAAGCTTTCCTCCAGCTGGCAATAAACAGGGAGCACAGCGCTGCAATGCTCGGAGGCTGCCAGTTCCTGACAGAGCTGCCCAGCCACGGCTGGGGATGCTGTAAGAGGGAGGGCTTGAGCAGTGCTTTGTGGAGACCAAGTGTTTGGATGCCAACCCTCTGATTTCGCTTCTGTCCCTTTGTCATCCTTGTTTCCCTGGCCGCGTTCTTTTCCATTATAGTTCTTTTCTTCGTCGAAAATCGGACTCACAGAAACGAGCTGTAATCAGAGGACATGAGCATCCCTCAATTGTTCTCTTTTGATTTCCTACTTTATTAATATTTCAGCATGCGAAACAGAGAGGAAGCCTCTAGATCCCTGGCCCTTTGATTTAACCGTGCTATTCTCTAATCTACTGCATGGAAAATCTGAATATGCATCACAGCATCTGAAGCTGGCACTTCTAAATCCATTTGTGGTGCATTATGTAGGAAATTACTTCCATCTCGCTAGTGCTGGGGAAACCTGCAGCAGCCATCACGCCAACGTGCCTGGGGGGAAAACAAGTGTGAAGATTTATTTGTACGCCAGGGAAAATCGGGAACTAGCAACATTGCAACCTATTGATAAAGATGAGGCTTGATCCCCCAGCTTGACTGGCTCCCCAACCCTCAACTTCTGTCTCTCCCTGGATACTTAATATGTCACCAAGTAAGGTCATTGTTTGTCAGTGATCTTTGCATAGAAGAAACACACTAAAATTAAAGGCTGTATAGCAAACAAAGCGCCCCCAGATATGAGCAGGCAACTAACAAGCTACTTAGGAACAGCACGCAGTTATACGCAGCACTTTTCCATGTGCCAAACATTTTAAATTCATTTACTTTCCTTGGTCTAAGTACCCGGGACTGGAACAATTAGTTCCTCATTTAATAAGGGAAGAAATGGAGGGTGAGAGGAACCAAGCAGCCTGTTTCAGAGCCAAGTGCAAGGTATGTCTCAAGTTCAGAGAAGGAAGGAAGGAAGGAATCCTCATGGATTCATAAGGATCCTAAAACCAAGAGCTGGGATGAGAGAGAGAACAAGGCAAAATCATTTGCTATGTTGTTGGCTTCAGACAGCTTAGGGATGGGCTGGGATGTGATAAAGACTGAATTGTGGGGGTCGGTTAGGGATGTTGGAAGCATACTGTAGTGAGCAGTGGTGAGGTGCCTTCTTACCAACGGCCTGGCAATTGCTAGTGTGCCCACGACACTCTGGCACCTTCTCCAATTCCCTCACCCTTACACCCACCCCAAGATGGGCCTACAATACCTTGGGCTGCTGCTCTGTGTCCTTCTTTCCATGACTTTACACATTCTTTTCTCTCACCCATTCTCCCACCCAGTCTCAGACTCAAGTGTAAGTAGTCTTTCTTCACCAAGTGTCCTGCTTGACATCTGAACAAATTCATCTTAGTTTTGCCCCTCAGGGTGAACTCCTAGAAACAACAACTGTGTCTTTTGTTCCTCATGAAATCTCCTGTGCCTAGATGGATACCTAGCATATAGTAAGTACTTCATCGCTGATAATTATTAAATACACAAATGAATTACATTGCTTGTTAGTCACTGTCACTAAATATCACAATCAAATCAACATTTATTGAACTAAATATGACCAAATGAAGCTAAAAAAACAACAGCCATAGGATCAGTTCAGCCCCAAAGACACTGATAATATCAAATATTGACTTGCAAAGGAAGAACATGATATATTTTGGAGGCCTATTATGTAAAAAGAGTGGGATATTTGTTTTTTTCTCATCCCTTATAATTGGAAATACCCTACCTTATGGGGAGCTGGACAGATGTCTCAGCAGTTTAGAGGGCTTACTCTTCTTCCAGAGGCACCAAGTTCAGTTCCCAGCACCCATATCAAGTGGCTCATAGCCTCCTGTAACTCTAATTCTATGGGATCTGCTGCCCTCTGGCTTCATATGTTACCTGCCAGCAAGTAGTGTGTGTGAACCCATGTAGGCACATACACGTACACATAAAACTAAGTAAATGTTCCTTAAAAAAGAAATAGCCTACATGATGACCCAGCCCCTCCCCCCCACACCTAAAGCAATTATTCATGTTACATTTATCTCTATTTTGTGAGGCAACATGGGTATTTTTTATTTTACTCTATCTTGTATTTTTTTTAAAATTCATGACAATGCAAGGAGCCTCTAAGTGGATTTCACATCTTTCTGATGGGGTTGAACACCTGCTTGTAGTGGGGGAGGAGCATGTACTCTAGAGTCAGACCGCTGGCTGTCTCTCCCACTCACTGGAGGCACAACTTTGGCCCGATCATCCATGATCATGATCTCTCTGGCAAATCAACCAGGAATCTTCCAATTCAGCTTCATGGCAATGGCAGAGCTTGAGGTAGCCCTTGAAAAGTGAGGTCTGACATGATGGCAGGTGTATGTGGTTAAGGGATGGCAGGGTTTGCTATCAGCTACACCGACTACAACCCATAACTCCACTTCCTGCCAGCCGAAACACTGTGTAGAATTTTGTCTTGTGGCCAGCCTCGGTTTTTCCAATTTTAATAAAATCAACTATACAGGTCTGTGAAGAATGGACTGCATAGAAATACATGTTTTGTGTCACAAAGACATGCTTAACAAATGGAAGCTGTCTTTATTAGACAGGATTTGCTTATAGGATATATGAGTCAGACCTCAATCTCTTTTTCAGGGCCTAATTAAATTTGCAATTTGTAGTCTTCAAGGGATGCAATTTGCAGTCACATTGAGCGTGTGCGAGGAGATGTGCTGAACAAATGGAGCTGATGGGCTTTATTATTAATTATCTTGAGTTGTTCCAAATAAAAATGACTGAATGACGTTGGATTTTCAGTTATCAATCATTCTTTAGTATTAGGGTTTGTCCAACATAATTTCTTCCGAGCAGTTTGGCTTCCCCCAGGCTAATGAAGAGCAAATTTGCCTCACCTAGGCACCGTCAGCACTTCCCGTTGGCCCTTTGACAAGTACCATGGAATATCAAATGACAATGGGTCACCTCAGCAGCAGCGCTGTTCAATTCCAACCCAGCTTAATTGCTAAGGCTGCTGAGCTCAATGCAATGTCTGCTTCTGTTTGTAGTCCCTCATACTTCTGTCACTGTGGACCTGAAGAGAAAGTCAAATTCTGCATTCCCTAGGGAACCACTGAAGGTGTGTTTGGGGACTTAGCTTGGCATATTGCTTCCAAAGCTATTCAGCTCTGGTTACTCTGAAATCACTCCATTTAATATTTCCCCTGGGGATCTTGCAGAACATTCAGTGGTTCCTAAGCCCTGTGAATCAGAGGTGGAGCACAGTTGTGATTCTAAAGGGTCCACCGACTGGTGGAACACGGGTATGGCAGAGCCAATGAAGGCAGAATGCCTTGTTAATACTGTTAGCTGCCCAAACAGCCTTGGATAAGACCTGTCCTGCATGGAATTACAGAGACACAGAGAATGAATTAAAATTATTCTTCAAACAGAAATATGGGGAGCCTGGGAAGTGTCAGAAAGGCAATTTCATAGTTACAATTCCAGAAGAAGAGATATGATTTCACATAACAAGGAAGTTCCTGGGCAGTTTTAGTTATATTTAGTGATGTGTGAAAAATACTTTAGTAAAACACATCTGCTTCTAAGGTTTATTTATCAGTTTTTAGCAACAGCAAGTACTGCAGTAGGAATCGGAGCTGAATTTGAGTCTTCAATTACTACAATGGGGGGCATTGTTTTAAGTAAGTCCCTCACCATGTTTAGTCCATTTTCCTCATTTGTAAAATTTATATTTAACAATACTGAGTCGAGTTCTAAGATTACATTGTGGTTCTAAAATCACATGACTGAATTTTTGAAAAATCTATTATGACTGAGTCAAAATCTTGATTAATCGGCATTTCATCCCCATGATCTTTCCTTCTAACAGAAGGGACTTCTGCCTTACGAAGTCTTTAGCCAGAAAAAACTAGCCTGTTGCTTACCAGAAAATAGAACAAGGAAATACTTCAATAACATATGCCTTCAAATATTCTATTCATTAATGAGAAAGAAGAAGAATGAAAATCAGAATTTTCAAGACTCTCATGCTGTCATTTTTTCTGCAGGAACAATCTGTAAATCAGTGTTGCCATTACTAAAGGAAAGAGATGATTTTTAAAAAGGATTAGTTTCTTGATGTTGTACAGGCCAATCCTCTGAGCCAACAGATGTCATCTTCAGGAGCTCAGATGTGCCTTCTGGAATGATCATCCCAATTGGGCTTGATGACTACTGACATCTGTCAAAGGAAGAGGAGGAGGTGGGAAGGGTCATAGAACTCCTACCTGAGTATTCTGCCCTCACTGCACACAGCCTTGGCCAGGAGCTAGAGGATACAGGCTGGGAAGGACCAGAGGAGAGGGCTCCGTCTACACAACCATGGGGGAGTCCTCATCTATGCTGGGTGCAGAACTCCCAGTGTGGCTATTTTAAGGTCACCCATGATCCTGCCCATAACCTGTCACCTATTGCTCTGTCAATAAGCCTAAAAATCCAATTGGTTGCCCAGGTGAATTTTTGTGGAATTGAACTTTGGTTTGTCATTAGGACTCAGGGACAGGGACAGACAATGCTTACTGCGTTCTAGGGAAAATTTCTCCCAATTCTTGCCCACATTGACCTAATTCACAAATGCAGGAGTAGATTTTAGCTCACCGTGAACTCTTTATGGCAACATTTGTAACTTCTTATACTTTATCACATACTTTCTAACTCTCAAATATGTGCTCATTTTTACTTGTCTTGCCCCTCAAGGCTGCATACTAGGATATTTTGGCCAAAGGTGTGGTTACCAGGTGTCTTATACTTCAAGGCCTAATTACAGGATGTTTTGAGATAGCTAAAGCAAAAGCTGTTAAACTGAAAGGTGGCTGGAAGGGTCTCTCTGAAGTATTTGAATCCTCAGGGACACTAAGCATTATCTATTCCCCACAGAAACAGCGCCTCAAAAACAGGTAGATAGCCTATTTTCTTTTTCATGTGTTTCAATAAAATTGTGATTATTAAAGGAAATGAATGTGTAGTAGCCTTGTCAATTTGTCCTTTCTCATCAAAAGTACAAAGAATAGGGTCTAGAATGAGCAATACTGGGGGTTAAAAAGAGCCAATATGAGCAAGTTACGATTATAGGAATAAATGTTCTAGAGATCTTGTTGTAGGGGTCCACAGAGACTCCATAGTGTGGCCTTATTCCACCTTGACCCAAGGTCAGAGAGTCCAAGCTTGTCTTGCCTTGCAAGGCTGCATAATAGGATGTTTTGGCCAAAGGCATGGTTACCAGGTGTCTTATATTTCAAGGCCTAATTACAGGATGTTTTGCCACAAGGTGTGGCTGCTAGATGTTTTGAAAATTAAGGCAGTGTCTGCATTTGTTTGGACTTTGTACCTTGTACCATAGCGTCCTTGAGAAGGGGAGGGCTTTTGCCTCTCCCCTTGCTTGTGTATAAAAAGCCCATGAAGATTAAACTTGGGGCGACTGTGTATTGACTCGGAGCCCCTCCCAATGCTATTCTGTATCTCAGTCTTTTACGTTTATATCTCTATTTTTCATATGTATTATTTCTTAATCTTCACTCTTCCCTTCAAGGATTGTTCAATAGTTGGGTGGGACCCAGCATCTTGCTTAGAGTATTTGATACTTAAATGCATTTTTTCAAAATCATTGAGTTATATACCTAAGATTTGTTACTTGTTATGCTATAACATTTTTTCTTTTTCTATTGCAAATAGTGTTTTTTGCAATATATTATGATTATGGTTTATCCTCTCCATCTCCTCCCAGATTCTCTCTACCCATTCAATTCCATACCTTCTTTCTCTTTTTTTTTTAGAAAACAAACAAGGAGTAAAAAGCAAAATCAATGAAAAAGCACAAGAACACACACACACACACACACACACACACACACACACACTCATTCACTCATATACATCAAACCCATAAAAAAATCAGAAAACATAATATACATGCAGAAAAGTAGTAAAATAAAAAATTCCCAAATAAAGCAATATGAATCATAAAAATCCACAAAAACACCACTGGCTTCATTTTGTATTGGCCATCTACTGCTGGGCAAGGGGCCTATTCTTAAGTGTGGTTTATATACCCAGTGAGACTCCATTGGAGAAAACTAATCTTTCCTTTTTACATGGTTGCCAGTTGGAGACAGCTTCTTAGTCAGGGACAGAAGCTCTTGCCCACATCTCCCTCTTAGTACTGATACCCTGTCTAGCTTGAGCCTATACGTACCTTGTGCATGTTGCCAGACTTTCTGTGAGTTCATATGTGTATCAGTCCTGTTGTGTCTGGAAGACACTGGTTCTTTGGTATTACCCATCCCTTCTGTCTCCTAAAATCTTTCTGCCTCTTCTTCCACATAGCTCCCTGTCAAGAGCGATTGTTGTGAGCTATTGTGGGCCATGATGTAATTACAGCTTACAACAATTGATAACGTAGATGCCAACCCAGCAGACAAATGGTTCTCTGATGGAGGAACTTTGTTGGGCTGGGTCTTCAGGGACACAGGCTCTGAAAAACAGGTTGCTTCCATTGTAATTTTATTTGTGCAATAACAGCTACGATATCTCCCCATTACCATGCATTTTCATGTAATGTGCACATGCAATCTCATGATTACATCTCAATCTTATGGGCACACACATGTGTGAATGGTCAGGAAGATGACTTCTCTTTTAGCTGTATAATTTTGATATATAGAAAATACACTAGGATATACTTCAGAACTAGATCTACTGTCCCACAAGGTCTGTAGACACTTGAAAGCCTGCTTTGTTACTTTTGCTCAGACTAACTGCACACATTTAACCAATTTTTACCTTAGAGCAAGTTCAAACTAGACTAAAGGCCTTTGTATATAGATTATAAGTTTAAAACTTTACAGTTATGCACAAGGTCAGAGTTGCAGGTGTCCAACCAAGGTTATCCACATAAAGCACCCTAAGAAAAGCATGCAGTTCTTTGCTTGCCAAGTCTGCTGATAAAGAGCTGTGTCTCAGAGTTTGTCATACTGGGCACTGCACCCCCTTCCTCTGGTCCTGAGACCTGGGAACCTTGTGTTACCATGGTAAATGGCTCAGCTCCTGATCGTTTAACCTAGGGATGTGCTTTTGACCCATGAGAGGTAACTCTTGTAATTTTTATTATTGCTTCAAGCCTCCTGTAAAAAAAGAGTATTATTAGGCTGGATGAGGAGAAGCAGGAGGATTAAAACAGAGAATTAGAGCTAAGAGATTATAGACAATTAGGACAAGGAAATTAGGAGAAGGCAGAACAATAAAGAGATAGGATTTAAAGAGTATGTGTGTGAGCTAATTCTTTTTGCCCTCAGATGCCCTAGTTCCTTTTTCTTCCTGTAGTGTCTGATCTGGACCCTGAAGAGAACCTTGAGGCTGGACCTCTAAGGCCCTCAATAGCTCCCTGAGCCCTGAAGGGTTTCCTGAGATATCCCATTTATAGCTGAGTGTTCCAAAGTCTCCACTCTCTGCACATTGTCCAGTTGTTACCATCTACTTACTATAAGGAGGGAAAGTTTCTCTGATGATGTCTGAGTAAGATATTGGCCTATGGTTATAGCAGAGGGTCATTAGGAGTCATTTTATTGCTATGTTCCTTTAGCAGAACAACAGTATTTGGTTTTCCTATGGCCCATGGACTATCTGGCCTATCTAGTCACAGGTTCTTGGCCACCCAAGCAGTGTTGGGTATGGGTTTCATCTCATGGAGTGGGCCTTAAGTCCAATCAGACAGACCGAAGTTGTTTACTCCCACAATGTTTATGCCACTGTTACACCAGTGTATCATGCAGGCAGGTCATTGTTATAGATCACAGGGTTTATAGCTCAGTTGGTAGTTACCTTTCTCCTCTGGTAGTGTGCAGAATACCTTCCAGTAGTGTCTTAGTTAGGATTTCTATTGCTGTGAAGATAGCATGACCATGGCAACTCTTATAAAGGAAAACATTTAACTGGAGCTGGCTTACAGTTTCAGAGGTTTAGTCCATTATCATCATGGTGGGAAGCAAGACAGTGTGCAGGCAGACATGGCGCTGGAGAAGGAGCTGAGAGTTCTACATCTGGACCAGCAGGCAGCAGAAAGAGACTGATACACATTGGCCAAGCTTGAGCTTCTGAGACCTCAATGCCCTTCTCCCCAGTGACACACCTCCTCCAACAAACCACACCTACTCCAACAAGACCACACCTCCCAATAGTGCTAGCCCCTGTGAGCCTATAGGGCCATTTTCATTCAAACTACAAGTTAGTAGGGGTGAAGGCTCTAGTTAGGTATCAGCTCAACTTCTCTGTGTTCAATAAGATATTAAAAGTATTGTCTTCAGCAATAGAGTAGTTGGGGAAATGTCTCTGGTGTTATTTGGTGACTCCATTTAGATTTCTTTCATAATGCATATATTTTAAGAAGCTTCTACAGTACTAGGCTTCCATATGACCCCAAAAATGGGTTTTTAATACTAGTTGTCACTCACCATATTCCCTCCCTTACTCCCCTCTCCTCTCCCCATTTAATCCCCATTCCAGTCTCCCAGTTTCTCCGTAGCTATATATTCTATTTCCCCTTCTTTGGGAGATCCTCCCCTCCCAAATGTTATCTATGTGTTAAAATTAAGGTCTCAGATACTTAGAAAGTTGACAGCTGAGAAGCACAGCAGTCTCTAATCCTTATTAGCCTTCCTCTCAGGGCAGCACTTGCCTCTGGAAGCTCATCGACTACAGAGCAGCCTCAGCAAGTGAGTCCGGCAACCTGGAAGTGCAGATATAGAAAGCTCTTATATATATATATATATATATCTCCATCTGGACAGTGTTAAAATAGGCATGATGTCAACCTCAATGATCGGGACAGACTGCAAATGCACTAAGAGAATGAGACGTGCATTCAGAAAACAATTTGACTGGATGTTTGGGCAAAGGAAAGAATCAGAACAATTGGTTCATTTCTGTGAGCAGAAGAGAAATCATTGATCTGAATCATAAAGAGGAAAACTGGAGATTATGTAATAGAGTCCGGAGAAATGCTCTCAATCTAGTAGGTTCAAATTTACCTTTCTCTTGGGCAGCATGTAGGTCACATGACTTCATCTTGGTCCAGATAAAATGAGTTCAGTGGACCACTGTCATTTATCCTGGCTGCCAGTCCTGCAGCATCCTTTTATTTACTGATGGGGTTCTTCAGTCATCCAATTCTGGGAAGTAGGCACTCTAGGTGGATGATGTTGCCACTTCAGATATCTGAAAAGGTCTATTAGATTACCTTCTGCTTTATACATCAGTTACAGCGGGCTCAATTGTATTAGTGCCTTTGTGTCTGACATGTCTAAAGTCCTCGCTTTATGTTTATGGGCCTGAGAGACTCAGAGCACTCCTTGCTTGTCAAGAATTTGGGGACTTTCACATAGCAGGGCTACAGCTCAAATGCATTTAAATAAAACAGAAGTTTATTGGCTCATTTAACTTGTGTGTTCAAAGTAATGCACATTTGGGTGAATAAAATGCAGAGGCTAAAATAATGTAACTGAGGATACTGCACTCTCTGCCTTTGGGTTCTGCCTTGCTGAGGATACTGCACTTGGATGCTGGGCTCTGCTTTGTTAAGAATATCACACGCTCTGCTGTTAGGCTTCACCCTGTGGCGTCATCATCTCCATTTTCATTCAGGCTTTCTTTTTGTCTTGATAAAAATGGTTGCTATAGATCTAAATTAGTTCTAAATTCCCAATCGTCCCATTAAGAACAAAGAAAATCTATTTTCAATACTTCCCAAATCTGGTCCAGTATCAAATTGCTTTGTGTCAAAATGGTTAAACTTGAGCTAATTGCTGGATCAAGGGAAACACGGAGTGTGATGATTGACATGAGGTTTGGATCCTGGGACCGTACTGGAGGGGAGCTGGAGGACAGCATGGCCCCTCCTAATTCACAAGGTTCAAGAATTCAAAAGAGATGTTTCCAGAGTAAGACAGTGGTGGTAGTAACATCAGATGAAGGAAGAATTGGAAGCTAAGCAGGGAGGCAGGACAAATAGTCCCTACAACATTCCTGAGGGGTTCTTTTTGCATCAGCTAATGAATCCCACTCATTGTTGCATTTCTATTTACTTTTTCCCTTTCCCAAGCTAACCTGATATGATTAAGCAATTATCAGTGTCAAGGCTTGTCATATTTTTTAAACCAAGCTATTCTGGACATATCCCACCATTCTGATTTTCCTTCCATCTACCCTCCTCCTATTTTTAAGGACCTCTTTGACTGACAGGACCCACTGGCACAATCTAGAAAAGTATCCCCATGTCAGTATTGGGAGGTTGGTAACCTTAGTGCCATCTGCAACCTTAACATCCACTGGCAACGAAATTGAACAGTTATTGTTGGTCTGTTACAGCAGTGACTGTTCCATTGGATGCTTGGGTCTCCCTTTAAAGCGCACGTTACTCAGCTGCCTTTGGAACATGTTTCAGCTTTTTTAAGGTCATGGATTTTTCAAATAGCTCAGTCCTTTTCTGTCCTCTCTTTCTGTCTTTTCCTCAACCCCTCCTTCTCTCAAACAGAATGTGAAAAGAAAAACCAGGCCAAGGGTTTTGAAAGGAGCATGGCGTCCTCACCCCTGGCATCCTTTGAAGGAAGCATGGGCCAAGGTGAAAGACCACTTCATTACTCTTCATGTTACGTGTAGATGAAACTCACAGTGGGATTCAATGTCTTCTCACATGTCTTCCTCAACAGACTCTCCAGTGGCTTCCCATGGATTAATGGTTAAGGAAAGAAAAGAATCAAAATTCTGGTTTGTGAAGATTTTCTGGATCTTATATTTCCTCTATGAATGAAACAGTTTTAATTATGTTCAGATTTTCAATATCCTGCATTTTGGCAACATAGCAAAGTTTTCATATTCATAGGCTAAATATGGAAAACCTGTCCACATATGGCAACTTACAGTCAGGAAATAATTATGGCAGCTCAAACTTACAATCCATGAATCAAAATTATCTGCAGAGATGGTTGAAGGACACCCAAAATAATGGAAATGTGAAAAATAAGATTGAAGTGGGCACAAGGCTACTTTTCTCATTCATTTGCAAGGCATTTCTTTTATGAGGTGTATCAAATTAGACATTAACTTTCCACTTCCATATGACAGCAAACAGTTCTCAGACACTGGGTCAACAACATCAACTATAGCAGACAGTTCTTGCCACATGACACTCATTGTTCGAGCAAGGATCTCCCTGCATCCTTACCTTGTACCCTCCCCTCAACACACACCATTTTACAGGGTAAGAAACTGGGGTTGAGAAATAGCAGAACCAGCTTAACCACTGGTGACCCTGAGAATTGACTTGAGTTTTGAAAGTCCATGTTCCTTCCACTATGCCATAAGGCTCCAACCTTGGAAGTATGCCTTATTCCAGTGGAAATGCAAGAGCATAAGTTAAGAAGTATTAGGGAACATGAGGTAGCACAAAGCCTTTTAATATATTAAAATATTATTTCACAGACTACTGAAAGCTGTGTTTTTGCAAAAACCCTCAAAAATTCTTAGCAAGTATCCAAGAAGCACAACATAGTCACAAAGCCCTTGTCTAGATGACCTTAGGTTAAGTGCCCTGGCAGTGTTAAACCTGCCTTTACTGACCTTTAAATAATTTAATAGTAATATAGAAGAGTCCCTATTTTTAGAAGGTCAGGTTTACTTTTAACTCTATTTATCTCTAACAAAGCTGTCGGGTGTTTTATATGATGACGCAGGCCTTTATTGGAAAGACTGAGTAGGAACAAACGCCTTAGTGTGTTTTCTTGACCAGATTCTGAAATCTAGTTTTGCCACAGGGTAACCTTGTCACAGATTCAGATGTTTTGTGATATTTCTGGCATGGAAGTACACATGGATTGCTGTGCTCTCAAAAAGAAAAGAATATGCATGTGTATGTATTATGTGTATATGCATATACCAAGCCATGCATGTGTGCACATTATATATATACACATATATATATGTGTGTGTATGTATGTAAAATTCCTTTTCCCTCTTTTTCTTTACATGCACACATGCATGCTCACACATATTTTGCACACATATTTTTGAATGCATGTACTTATAAAAGCAACAAAGGAGGAAAGAGAAGGCCAGAGGCAACATGGAGTCAAGCCTTCTGGGCCAGTTGTGCTACCGTGTGGTCTTTACGAGAATCTCTGAGAAGTGACATCCTCCTGGTACAGTGCACCACTGTCCCATAATCAGGGAGATCTTGAGCCGGAAACGTATTATTTCAACACGTGATAGCTCTGCTTTTCTTTTGAGGATCCACTGCCTGGCCCTAGACAGATGAACAAACCTAACCCTAAATAGATAGACCCGACCGACCCTAGACAGATTTGTGTATTATTTCCACTTGTCAAACAATACAAGCCCAGGAGTTACTTTTAAGCTTGTAAAATGTAAAACATCAAGAAAAACCAGTAGGCAGCATTGGCCACTTTTCCCTAACCTGTTTTCAACATACGTGAGTATGTGCGAGAGAGACTGCCCTCTTTACATGGTTGTGACTCAACAGCAGCCTATGCCCCTCCCACGCAGATTTGGCAGCTTCCTATATACACGGGGACATTGTTCTTTCAGACATTGTTCTTACATTTGGTGACCTCAAGCAGATGAGAGAAAATGGTAGCTATCGCCTTAGCAGATACTTAGTAGAGACTGAGGCTATGGCCGCCAAGCTGAGTGACTTACCTCAGGTACCGGGAGAGACCCAGAGTCTTTATGGACCCTCCTTTCTCTAACAAGTTCATATGCTGATTTAGGTAATATTATAATCATAGAGAGCTGAAGTTTTTTTTAGCATACAGCAGCCAAAGATATTTTTCAATATTAATAATATTATTTCAATATTAATAAGCTTGGCAGTAGTTTTAGACATTACAAAATAATGATTTCTTAAAACATTTAAAATCCTGTTATTTGCTCTATATTTTTCCCTGTCGCCTCGGTTAACCTACCCTTTCCAGTTGGGTGTAACTTCCTGCCATCAGTAAGAAATGGAACAAGTACCCTAGAGAGTTAGTTCCTTTTACAGGTCAGTGACCCAAGACATTTCTAAAGGCCACCAGAGAGCCAGCTCCCCATCACCATGTCAGGGGTTCTCCCAGTCAGTGCTGATGGCAGGCAGCCCATTAATTCAGTATTTCGTGTTGATGACAAGAAAATTACAAGTTTTCTTAGATGGGAACCTTCTTCAGAACATCATCAAGCCCAAGTCATGGCTGCAATTTTGGTGCCTTGAAAATATGCAACTAATGGACAGATGGATGGAGGGATGGATGGATGGATGGATGGATGGATGGATAGATGGATGGATGGATGGATGGATGGATGGATGGATGGATGGATAAATTAAGGAATGCCATGAAGTATCTGAGAAACAGCTTTTAGACAGTGTGATAATTATGCTAAATGGAGTAGGAAATGAAGCTAAAAGGGTAGTTTGAAGGCAGATTCTACAGGGACCTCTGTAATAAATAAAGTATCATGGCCTTTGTAAGAAATATGGATCCACTGACCTTTTGATGTTTGCTTGTTGAGTTTTTGTTTCATGCATGAACAACTGTGGCTAGTGCGCGTTTAGGAATAATTCTGGCAGGGTATAGAGAATGAGTGGCAGTAGTTGGGGATGGTTATATCATAACAAGGACAATTCTTAGGAAACTACCGAAAACTACTCAACTGTGAGAGCACAATGACTGAATGAATCGCAGTAAAAGGATAATAGTTAGAAATAGCTTGAAAATAATCTCTGTAACCTGCAGCTTGAGAGATCGGCAAGAGTTTAATCCCACAAGTGAAGGAGATGCTTTAGGAGAAGGAAGACACAATGTAAGACTAGTCTGAGTGGCTTGGCAAGATCACCCAAGAGGCATGGTGTAGACATCAGGATTTAGATGCAGTTAAGTATGAACTGAAACCATCGAGGAGGTAAGATTTGCTGGGAAAGGGGTGGAGAGGTGGACTGAGCAAAGAATTTCAGAGAATACATATATGCAAAGGGTAGGTAGAGATTGAGACACAGGCAAAGACACAAGAGAAGAACTCAACCATGGCAAGACAGACATCTCAGGGAGAATGAGGGCTTGATGGACACATCTAAAAATATGATGAAAACATTCAGGGGCAAGGAGCAGAAGCCAAATGGAGCTAAGGTGTGTGGAAGAAGAATGATTTAATCATTAGATTCAAGGGTGTTCCACTCAACCTGAAGGCTGACCCTGGGACTGGATCTCACAGGGGTCTGGAACGGGGAACTAGAAAGTTGGGAGGAACCAAAGTAGACATGTGGCCAGTTCTTAGACAAACATTGTACTCTTCTTTCTGAAGGTTATGTCTTTGTTCTTGCTTCCCTTACTGTTCCTAACTTAAATGCTGAGTAGGTCCCTAGATCACAATGCAAGTCACACTTCAGAGAATCTGACTGACCCTGGTTAGGGTGGGAATCCCTTATGGTCCAATCCATCAAGGCTGGAGGAAGATGGGAAACAACACAGAACAGACATGGCTTCTAGGACTCATTTCAGTGAACGTAGGAGAAATTCTCAGAGAGGGACCACACTGGATTGAGCAGATACTCCCACAGTCCATCTACTACCAGGTTGATGGAAAGAACTACATAAAGGCCTGGTCAATCTTTCTTGGAGGCATCAATTACTGGAAAGGTTGTAAGCACTGTGGCTCCTTTCTCCTTTGTTCCTATTTCCTGCTAGCCTACAGGGAAGCTTGCATTAATGCCTCTGTTGATTTCTCTACAGCAGGAACACGACTAAAAGAAATTGCTTGTGAAATGCCTTGACATCTCCAGGTCAAAAGGCTCAAACAAACACAAGGGATTATTTTTTTTTCTAGAAAAAGTAGACATTTCTGGTTGTTTTGCTTTTTGCCTGAGTCTCATTGATTGTCCAAATTGTGCTGGCTGATTTCTGGCTTCCATTAATCAAGCTGCCACCTGTGATAGACGGCTGGCCCTTCACCTTATTTTGATGAATTCCATTCTCACACTCATCTCTCTAGCCTAGTTTTCAGTGGATGATTTGCTGAGGGCAGAGAGGCATGGGGTTGACTAAGGATTTGGAAGTGGTAGAGTATCTCCTGAATCTGACTAAATCTGTCTCTCCACAGAAGTATTTTCCTGCCATCCCTTCTAGCTCTAAGAATAGCAATGCCAGCTGTACTTGCCTGAGCCATGTCTAAATTAATAAAACAACGTGGGATTATTGACATTTTCTTGCTTCAACTAGCAAATGTGCATCTCTGAATTTTTATCAACTGAAATGCTCTTATAATGAAACATTCCCAGAAACAGGCTCAACATAAAAATAATAATGCACATTTTACTTGTGCTAATTGTGATTTAAAGGCCTTTTATTTATCTTTCTTACATCATTGCACTCAGAAATTAGAAGTAAGCTGAGACAGTTCAAAGAAGGCAAAGAAACTTCATAGAATGAAAGGGGCCTTGTGTTCCTTGATCACTGTTGTTCACAGCTCTATTACCTAACACCTGAGTGACCTGGACATGATTTACCCTTTCTGAACCTATATTGTCACACTGGTGATGCAATTACACTGTGTTGAGGTGTAAGTGATATTTCAAGGATGCAGCACCGCATAGAGTGCCTGGCACACAGCAGAAGCCAATTAATGTGAGTTCCAGAACACAAGGTGTTTGGTAGTGAGAGGACTTCTCAGTCATTCTGTACCCATAATGTCTGACTCGGATACGGATGTAGAAGAATCTACATGGAGATAGACCCATGAATGGTAAAGAGGGTAGACAACATGGATGTGGTTAGGGGGTGGTGCTGACATTGGTATCCTCAGGATCTTTATCATATAGGACAGTGATAACATTCATAATTGAGAATGCAAGGGTTCTTTGCACTTGAGATTTGGTGCATCTGGAGATCCATAGCTGGTTCTCTGCTTTCTATTAACGTGAAGGCCCCTAGACAAGACATATTTCAGGTTCAACTGAAGGCCACAGGCCATGCTTGGTAAAGTGAGTGGTAATAAATCATCTTGTCTACTACTCAGATGTCCAGAGGTCTAGACTCTAGTATACATCCCTGTGACCTAGGGGGGAACCAAAAGATTTTTAAAATTAAGAGGAGAAATCACCTTCCCTCACACTTCAATAGGACATTCAGAGCACACGTTCTCATGGTTTGTTACTGGCTTAGTATTATAAGTCAAGGTGAGGTAAACCTTCCTCTCTTGAGATAACTTTCAGAGCCTATGAAGATCAAGGGCACTGTCCTGAATGGCAATGCCAAATGCCTAGAAGATTAACCAGTAGCCAAAGAAACAGCTGAGGGCTCTTGCCCACTAGAAGCCTGTGACATGGAAGGCCTCAGGGATGGGAGTACCTGTGGTGAAGGAGAGAAGCATCCTTTGAGACTTTTGCTGGGATACTGGTTTTTCTCTTTTGCAGCATAGCTTGGCAAATAATCAGTGCCCAACAAATATTTGTGGAATAAATCCCTACTAATTAAGCAATTTATATGCATCCTACTTATGTATTGCCTCCTTTTATTTATTTTGCTGTAAGGGATTAATATGGAAGTTAAAGAGTTCACATGAGTCTGTGTGGTGGGAACACAGGCTTTGGAGTCTGAGACAGACTTGAGCAAGTAATTCACACCACCAGTGCTGTTTTAATTTCATCTATAAAATAGGATTATTGGGAATCTAATTGAACTTCCTGCATAGAGTGAATGGATGTCTACCTGACCCTAATCATGAAGCTCACTGCTCAGCAATAATCAGCTGTAAATTGCTTAGCAGGGATTTGTGTGCATAGTTTCATTCCCTGGGTCTTGTAGCTGAAGATGGAAACATACAGAAAGCACATTAAAAAAAAAAAAACTAACATAAAATCAATGGGGAAAAACATCTGCAATGAGAGGAGAAATCTGTTTAATTTGTTTTATAATGATGAAAATTGGATGATAAAGGGTGTGTTTTATACTTCTTTTATACTTTCTCAAGTTAGCATAGCTTTAGGGATGCTAGAGAGGTGACCAGCAGATACATGCTAGTGTTGATTTGGGGAGCCCCACAATATGGAGTAAGAAGTGTCAGTGTTGCCGCCAGTCAGCCCTCAGCTTGATAAAGAAGAAAAGGTAATAGAACTGATGTTACAAAGGATGTTAATAAATTTGCTTGAAATACATTAAATCACACAAAGTAGAATGTAGCTAAGGGAGTGTTGCTCCCCTCCCCCAAATACCCCAAAGAGAAGTACATAGGTACATAAATAAGCGAAATTTCAAATGCTAGGATGCTTGTTCACCAGGATTAACCATTAGGCTCCTCTCCTATAACAAAGGAGACAGCTGACTTAAAACCATCCTTTAGGCCAGTTCCCCTAACAAAAGACACACCTCTAAGGGTAGCTCAAGGGGGGTAGCATGGGGTCACAACCATCACTAAGTCCTGGTCTGCCATTAAGTCCCTTGTGCTCTTATCAGGAAAAAAAAAACATAATTCTGCCAGGTGGGCAAGAGGATCCTGGGTAACAGTGATTCGACTTCAGAAATAATTCTGGCAATTACTTCCCTCTGGAAATCTTCCATCTGCCTAAGTGGCCAGACTTGCAGTCTCTGGTCTGTTTAAATTGGCCGAAGTGTAACCTGGGGCCAGGCCCTAAAAGAGATTTTAGGATGACAGCATATGCAAAATGTGTAAGCCTAAAGTGTGGAGAAGCTAGTGAGGTCTTCTATTCAGGACCGGGTCTTCCACGGGGCATTAGCCGAGAGCCCCAGAGAAAGGATATTAAAGAGCCTTTCCCTCATCTCTCGGTGTGCTGAGTGAGTTCTCACTGGGAAGGCATGCCATCTCTAGAGCAAGCTTCCTCTTCTTCCTTCCAAAGGGAAGTCTCCTCCAGATTCTCTGACTATAGTGCCCTGCACTTTTTACAGACACCCTTGAGAGCTAGAAGAATGTTTATCACTAGAGATACATTCATGTTGCTCTATATGCAAAAGACATATGGAAGTGAGAATCAGAACTGACAACATCAAAGACAGCCATCCAAGGGCTGGGGACAAGGCCCAGTGGTAGAGGGCTCATCTGGCCCACATAGGCCTGGCTTCAATCCCAAGACTTTGGGGAGGGGGGATACAATGTTCTTAAGGAAATAATTTTTTTCCCCTCCCTATCTGTTCTAAGCATTGTCTTAAGTGCTTTTTATACATTATTTCACTTGATCCCTAAAATAATCCTTTAAAACACATATTTGTATTCCCAGTTTTCCATTATTAAGTAAGCTAGTACTTCAGTGACCTGTGTAGCACAAAATTTAAAAGGTCTTATTAATAAAAACAAACCTGAAGCCAGGTATTGGGGTGAATGCTGGAAGATCAGAGAAACAGAACAAGCCACAGCTACCTCACCTCACCATTTCCTCAGCTGATCCTGTTTCCTCAGACTAGAAGCCTCTGTGTCCTCATATCTGAATGGATCTCAGCTGAACTGTTTCTTGAAAGCCTAAAGCTTAACCAGCTCTAGTTCCTGGTTTCCATGCCTTATATACCTTTCTGCTTTCTGACATTACATCCTGGGATTAAAGGCTCGTGTTGCCATGCCTGGCTGTTTCCAGTGTGGCTTTAAACTCACAGAGATCCAGGGGGATCTCTGCCTCTGGAATGCTAGGATTAAAGGCATGTGTGCCACCATTTTCTGTCCTCCATGTCTATCTAGTGGCTATTCTGTCTCTGACCCCAGATAAGTTTAATAGGGTGCACAATATTTTGGGGAACACAATATCACCACAGACCTGAGCACTGGGTTTGCCTCTTATTGACAAAGTGAATTTAGAACTTTATACTGGTATTACGCCCATAGGGTTTGTCTGTTGTGGTTCTTAACCTTTATTCCATTACAAATTCCTTAGGCAATAGTGTAACGGCAGAAGTTATGGGCCCTTTGGAGAACATTTTTGGTAAAGAATCTCTCTTAGGCAAAAGTCACATTTCGCTCACAAAATCTTCATCCTAAGCAGCCACCTAATGAGATCTAAGAACATCTTGAATACTGCCCAGAGAGTGCTCCTGGAACAGTGCAATTGAAGCCTTCATGCATGTTACCTTTCCAGGGTGTTGGGTCTTCTCTATTTCTTACATCTGTGATCACCCACATATCTGTTTCATCAAAGCTCGAGTACTTGTCTCAGAACAAGAAGGATAAACATTCAGCCTGGATTTCTGCACTGCCTTTCTGCATAGGCTACAATGCTGGGTCTTCCTACATCTCCCCACTTGGGTAGCTGGCGAATAAGAGATGCTGAGTACTTGGGTGGTACTTGTGCTAGTACTTGAGATTGCTTGTTTATATAAACTGCAATCTGTCTAGGCTGCTTTAAATGATATGAGGTTGCTATCTTGCCACTTAGAGATGCTTCCAAGTTGAATTAGTTACGAGGGAAACCCTGTGGGCAGAGGATTCTGTGAAGGGAGGGAGGGAGGGAGGGAGAGAGAGAAAGAGAGAGAGAGAGAGAGAGAGAGAGAGAGAGAGAGAGAGAGAGCGCTGATTATTTTTTGCAGAATGGTAATGTGAGTACAGCAGGTCTAGGTTTGTAGACCTGACCTGATAAAGCTAAGTAGAAGGTTTAAGTCATCTCCAGTCTTCCTCTGAGCCTCTCAGCCCTTGCTAATCGAGGTCAAGTCCTGGGCACCTAGGACAGAGACTGGCACAGAGCTTAGCCAGAGCAACTGTCGATTGACTACTAAGCACTCCCTGCTTGTCGGTGCTTGTTTATCACTGATTTATTTATGAGTCATTGCTTCTTACTCAGTCAGTCATGGCACAGTGTGACCCAACACCCACTTTGGTCAGTGATAAGCTACTGAAAGGCACCTGCAGGCAGGCCTTTCTTGGCATGTCTGCCTATCCTTCTGAGCACCCAGCATAAACATTTGTCCCTCTCTACCAGGCTATCACTGAATGCTTACTGATGGAAGATTTCATTTGCAGACCAAATGGGGTGTTTTTTTAAGTCGACTGTCTAGACATCATCTTCTGCGCCCTTTCTATACTGGCAGCACCTCTTAGAAGGACTGGTTTTGAGAAATTCTAACTAGAACAACTGATAACGGCAGCAGCCCAGAGGGCTTAAACTAGAAGAGACTTAAAAGGTCAGTGGATCCAGTTCCCTACCTGACACACGGAGCAATGTTACAGACTGGGGTGGGGAGTATGGACCCCTGCTTCTGTCTCCTGGTTGACTCCTTCCAGACCTCACTGAGCCTTGGCCTCAATTCATTCCAGTCCTGGCTAGGGAACATTTGCACGACTGTGCTAAATCCATTTCAAATGTAAAAATAGGACTGCCTTCCCCTGTGATCCAGGGAGACCCTTTGTCCTGGCTCAGACCAATGGGGTTTAACTTCCTTCAAGGAAGGCCTTCTGGGTCAGGAAGGGCTGGGACTTCTAGGGGTGAGAATGGCACAGTTAGCCTGCTTGTGGCATTTTAGTGGGCCTTGTTCTATGCTTGCTCCTCTCAAAGAATGAAAGAAAACGTAGCCAGTGTAGCCATGATAATATGTAAAGTCACTATTTCATTATATAGCTACCGATTAGCATTTCTGGTGCTTTACTAGAATTCTGATACCACCTACCTCCTTAGAAAACGCTTGCATAGACCTTATTTCTATCTATAATAATCCATTATCTATTTGAGTACTTAACCATCCTCTAACAGTGTGGGCTAAGTTCTGGGCTTTGTGTAGCTGACCACGCCATGAAAGAAATTTTGCCCCTGCAAGAGTTAGCGTGTCTCCGCTACCAGCTACGGAGTCTGGATAACTTCCTGCAATGTTGTCATGTAGTTCCAAGAAAGCCTAGCGTGAGCAAGCTGGGGCCACAGCAAAATGTGTAGACTGAAGACCCAAAACAAGAGAGGATAGACAAGTCTCTCTTTTCACTGCCACCAGGATAACTTGAGTGTTGTCCCTCTGCTTTTGTATTTTGTTCTGGCTCAAAGCCCTGGGAAGAAAAATTCAAACAGCCCAGCTTGAGTCACGTACGTCTAGTTAGGAAGAGAAAGGTGGCATGTCTCCGTAGATAGCTCCGTTAAGACTGGACACAATGGGAGAAAGATTCTTTGCCAACAGCAGAAGTTACTACTGTTAACATCATAGGAAAGTGGAGACTAAGCAGCCAGGAAAACCAACATTTAAGTGTTACAGTCTGTTCCTTGAAAAATTTCAAAGGAATGTGAAGTATAGACATAGGAACCCCGCACCCCACAAACACTTCAAAGTATCAGTCTCATTAAGTCTTGTAGAAATAGTGTTGTGGATAACTGTTGCTCAGTCAGAGGAAAAGAAAAGCCCATGGGAATCCAGGTCCCACTTCTTGGAGAAACTGGGGATCATCACGTAGGGTAACTAGAACATGGTGGGGTAGCATTCCAGATCATGTGTTCATATCTGGGAGATTTAAAATCAAATGTCCAAGGCATGCCTTGACTAGAACAATGTATATAATTGAGGGCAGATATTAATGAATGAAGCAGCAAGAGATATGTGTCATGCGTAGGCCATACAGTTCATAGTAATAATTGAAAGGTATTATCTATTGTTACTTTTATTTTTATGTATATCAGTGTTTTTGCTTACTTCTGTGTCTATGCACCATATTCATGTCTGGTGCCCTTGGAAGCCAGAAGAGGCCATTGGATCCCCTAGAACTGGAATTATAGATGGCTGTGAGCCACCATGTGGTTGCTGGGAACTAAACCTAGGTCCTCTGTGTATTCAGTGCTCATAACTACTGAGCCAT
Organism: Peromyscus californicus insignis; assembly: GCF_007827085.1. Classification (NCBI taxonomy): domain Eukaryota; kingdom Metazoa; phylum Chordata; class Mammalia; order Rodentia; family Cricetidae; genus Peromyscus; species Peromyscus californicus. Next base: position 16,389,268 of record NW_026294491.1, read on the forward strand.
TTCTCCAATTCAGTAAATATTATCTATTGTCATTAACATTGCTAGCATCATTTCTCCCAGCTATATATCACATTAATTTTTAAAAACATGGGTCCATATGGCTGGGTTCATATATCTCATGTGTTGTAAGATTTGACAAAAGTTGCATTCCCTAAGCTGGTTTCAAATAGTATCTGAGATTGAGTTTTAGAGGGTAATTTAGGACAGCCCCAGCTAGCTCTTTGCCTAAATTAGCCAAGTTGTCTTCAGAAGAACAGGTTTCAGTATCCACACCCTCCCCAGCATGGCCTTCCTTTGTGCATCAAGTCAGGGTGTCTTGTTGTGATAGTTATGTATGTTTACCCATGTGGAAGTAGAAGACAACCTGGTTGCATAATCGCCACAATAATTCTTAGACTTTAATGCTACTGTCAATGTTTGTATTCTTTTCCTCAAGCTACAATGCCCAATGCTTTCATCTTCCTGTACAGCATCCCAGGCTTGGGTGTTGCTTTACTCCCAGGATCACTAGAAGCCTCTCCATGTCTCTTTCAGTACTTTCTATAATAACAACATTCACACAATGTTCCAGTCAAGGAAATAAATGATGACATATAACTGAGGGGCTTGTTAGGAGCCAAGTATTATGGAAGGCAATCCTGGTGGTACATCCGTTAATAATCAAAATAAGACAAATTAACCATCATTATCTCCATTCATGTATGTGAGGTTTTAGGATCAGTAAATGGCTGAGGCTCTTAACATAGTTCTGTTAAGCCCATTAGGTTGGACACCATGACAGGAAACAGATGGTTTATGATGATCTCCCCAACACACACACACACACACACAAAACACAGTGCATTCTACAGAGAGCAGCGTTTTTCTAACTTTGAACTTAGAAGTCACAGGGAGAATCACAACAGGGTCCCCCAGGAATGGGAAGGGCTCTGCTACCTTAAACTTGCACATGCACCTCACATTCTGTTTAATGAGCTATCCAGGCTCATTCAAGCATTAAAACTTAGACTTGTAAATGGTAACTAAAACTGAACCTCTAAAAGGGTACACTGTACTTGGTTCAAGTTCCTATGGTCTATGGAAAGGCCAACTTGAGAACCATGGCCACAGCAATAGTAATATTAGTGTGAGAAAATTTTCAAATGATTTCGTCATTGCTCCATTCTCATACATTTAGTAACACATCCTTCCTCAAATCTGCTTGGAAAAATACCATAAGAGATTACACATCAAAACTATGTGCTGGTGTATCCTCCAACACACACTGTTTGTAAAATGCCCGTTTCTCTAATTCACTTGCAGTATTTTTATTATTCAAAATTATCCCAGGCCAGAAAAAAAATACTGGAGATAATTACTTAAAATAATAATTGCATCTTAAAATGATTCATTTATTGTCTTGATTTCTGGGAATAATTGCATACAGCAGAGAAGCTGTTGGTTATTAGGTCCATTCTGTGTTTGTAACAACAGGGAAGGCCACCCATGTGCAAGAAAAGCCTGCTTCTATTCCTTTACTGCTCCAGGGTCTGGGGACAAAGGGCTATGCAGCAAACCCACATAAAAGTCTAACAAATGATTGTCACATACAGCTAAAGGGCAGGAACTGCTCTCTGCTCCATCAACGCCACTTTCTGGGCATCATTAGAGATATCGGTGACTGATGTGAGTGTCAGGTGTGGGGAGTGGAGGGCTTGTTTGCCCTGAGATCATGGGCAGAGCATATCATCCATCATTTAAACTAGAGCACTCTGAAGAAAGGGGACCCTATTAATAAGTGGACAGAGAGAGAAGTCACAAATAGACCCTGGCCTGAGAAATGCAGGTCACATAGTCACTATATTTGCAACCAGTTCCTCAAAGAGACAAAAGCCAAAGAATGGTCAATTATATTAAAAATATAATGTTATCCTGCCTAACACACACACACACACACACACTTGCCTATGCATGCAGATGTGGTAACGGTACTGATCTTTCAGCAAAGCAATTGCATAGCTAAGTTTTAAACCCTTACTGCCCCCCAAAGTCCTTTACTGATGTGACTTAAATCTCCCCATATTTTAGAGGGAACATTACATGTTTTCACTAATAATTACATCTAAACTATCAGCATTACTGCGTATTCCTGCCTAATCAGCATTCTGTTCTGATAGGAAGACATCTTTTGCAGAAACATAGTATTAGGTCAATTTTCTTCATTTATTTGGTATGGCATATTTACTTTTAATTGCATTCTTCATCATCATCAATGTTCCATTTTGTTTGAAGGACTTCCCCTAAGCAGTTGGTGGTAAGTCTGTTATCTGTCCTTAAAGGTGTTATTAGCTCTCACCAACTTGACCTGGCTATCCCCTTAACTAATGGATGTTGATACTAAGCCCAGAGCTGCTTGGTGTGGTAGGTATTATTAAAGGTTCTCAAGGTTATGATTGCTGCACTAGCTAAACACACACTATGGTTGAGTATGTTCTCCAAAAGTCTCAATTACTTGAAGCTTAGAAGCTGGTCCTGTGGCTGTGTAGAGAGATGGTGGTACCTTTAAGAGGGCAGCCCATGATAATATAATTAGGTCATAAAGGTGCTGGCCTTGGAAGGGAGTGGTGATTTTGTTTTCACAGAACCTCTGCTTAGTTCTGACCAGAGAGGAAGCCTGGGCCTTGAGTCTCTTTGACTTCTTCTTTTTTTTTTTTTGTTTTTTTGTTTTTTGTTTTTCGAGACAGGGTTTCTCTGTGTAGCTTTGCGCCTTTCCTGGATCTCGCGCTGTAGACCAGGCTGGCCTTGAACTCACAGAGATCCGCCTGCCTCCGCCTCCCGAGTGCTGGGATTAAAGGCATGCGCCACCACCGCCCGGCTCTTTGACTTCTTATATGATCATGTGACCTCTTCTGTACAGTTTCTCATCATAGTGATGCATCAGCTATGAAGCCCTTATTGAAGGCTAAACTAATGGACTGCCTAACTTTGACTTGTAGCCCTCAAAATGTGAAGTAATTCTCTTTTTTGTAAACTACCCAGCCTTAAGCAATTTGCCATAGCAATAGAAAACAGACTGATGCATCTCTAAATCTCAGTTATTGAACAAAAAAGAATGTGTGTATATGTGTGTGTGTGTGTGTGTGTGTGTGTGTGTGTGTGTGTGTGTGTGTACACTCGTGGTATGTTTCACTTTGGTCAGAACCCAATGGGCATTCCTAAACACCAGGACATGTCTCCTCTGAGCATTGATTTGAAACAATTTCCTTCCATCTCTTTGCTCTTGAGCTAAGAAAGGAATGTCATGGATTATGTCTACCCATCTTTGTTTGGCCAAAATTGAATAATGTAATGAAAACTCACTGCAAGGGGCCTTAGCTGGCAATGTGGCAGTATGGTCAAGAGTGAGAGAAGACAGATCAAATAGGTGCCTAGCCAGCCTGTGCCACAAGGTGTCCCATGGTGATTTTCCGTCCCATTTGCTTGGTACATCACGCTAGCATTGTTCCAGCACAGATGCATTCAAAACCTAGTTTCAGCTTTATCGTCTTCATGTGAGCACAGAATCACCCTTGCAGAGATAATGGATCAGTAGTCTCAAATATGGCCATAACTCTTTCAAACTTTTTGATCTTATTGTCTCCACTCTTAACTTTATATAAGCACTGGGCACCATTCCTGGCCCAACAGATACTCTGGCAGTTATAACTGGGTCATGTGGCTTCATAATGGAATCTTACACAGCAGCCTTTCATTCACTGTAGTATAGTTTTGTGGTAGTTTTCTTCCTTATTAAGGAAATGAAATTGATGTTTCATGGACTTTGAAGCATAAACTTTAGGGCATAAGTCACCTTTCATGGTGCTTATGGATTCCTTTGTTCTTGCAAGAGTTATTAAAACATAGCTGGTGGCCCCTATTGCTACCTTGATGCCTGCCAAATTCTAAAGATAATCCATCTAATTTATCAATATACTATGCGTTTCTTTCTTTACTTTAGGGATACTGTACATTTGCCTCATGGAAGTATGCAATTATGGGCTATCTCTAAGTCTCTTCATCAAATATTTTCTCAGGACATAATATTGTTTTAATAATTATCGTTATGAAAATTACAAGTTGTTCAAAATCCAGAAGTCTCTTCAAGTATTAAACACCATTTTCAAAGCTTGGCACTTAAGTTTTGCATTTGTCTTCTGGTGAAAGTACGTCACGGGCTGTATACCTATACCAGATGAAGGAAAAACACAGTAACGGGCACTTGCATGCGTTATTTTATACTCACACATTTAATCCTATTAGACTGGTGCTGATGGCCTCACTTTAATAAAGTGAGTAAACTGAATTTCAAACAGCAATTGACTTGTACTGTTTGAGATGCTAAGGGCTTCACAAGAGACTCATTTTAGGCCCTAGCTGGGACTTTCTCAAGGTGTGCTTGGGACTATCTACTTTGAAACATCAGAGCTCCAAGCAAGATTAACACAGTGCCTGAATATGACTCCTAGAAGCCTGTATTTTAGAGATTCACCATACTTACTGTTGGTGCCCAACTACAATCAGTTCAAAGCCAACCTTGTGCTGGAGAGACCACTCTGGCTGAAGTAGGCCATGACCTGTCGCCTACAACCCCAAGAGGCACTCCTATCTTCTGATTGTGTTGATCACTTCCTTCTGATGATTGAACTCCCTTGACTCTTGTAGAAGTTCCTGCTCTTTGTTTTTTATTTCCATTCTCTGTTTCCAGTCTTCTTCCTGACTTACTCTCCTGCTCAGCTCCAAAGTGATGCTGTTCTCCAGCATTCTATGCAACACACATGGCTGTCACTCACTCTCCTTCAACAGTGTGCCCACATGTCCTTTACTGCTAGCTGGTTCTTCTGCCCTGAGATTCAGGTACACGTTCTCAGTGATCTCTGTGTATTCTTGTCTATTTCAATATCCAGCCTCCCTGAAACTGAACTAATCTTTACACGTGCTACTACTCACAGGAATGTGCTAAGCTTTTTATTCATTCACCACATACATACTGAAAAGAGTATAGATTTTAAGGAAACACCTTGATGACTTTCTGGAAAGATATATACACCTGTGTAGGTAGAAGTCACATAAGAAATAGGATAAAATTGTTACCTTTCCCACATTTTTTTTCCAATCACTATCCTACCATTCAAAAAGTGGCACTATCTGGACTCCTAATACCACAGATCAATTATTATTGATTTGAATTTTATAGAAATGGAACCAGATAGTGTGCTCTTTCTGTGTTTTTTCTCTTTAGCACAATATATTCATGAGCTTCATTCATGTTTTCTATAGTTGTAGCATATTCATTCATTCTTATAAATTTGTAGTATCCTATTATATTAACATGTATGCTAATAAACTACAGTTTGTTTTCTATTCTATTACTGATGGACTTCTTGACTATTTTAAACAGGGAGGTATCACAGTGATGCTACAATACTGCTGTTTTCGCACATTTCTGTTGGTTACATGTCTAGAAGTAGGATTGCTGAAGTAGCCCTTTGTATATATGCCTAGACCCTTTTTACAAAGGGTTTTGTCAATTTACACCCATAGTAGGAGTGGCTGAGATTTCCCATTTCCTCACCCTTGCCAACACATGGTGCACAGGCCCTATTTTGCTCACTTAGGTGCATGCATGACTTAATTTACATTTCCTGGAAGGAGTATTCACTGATCATTTTTGTATAATTCCATTTCATTAGATTGATACCATCATTTATTCAGCCACAAGTTAGAAGTCAAACTTATTCCTTTACCTTTACATGATGTTCCTCAAATCTCTGAGAATACTATTAATTATCTGCAAATTCTCTGTGCAGGGCCTCCTTTTTATTCCTTAATTGGTCACAAGTAGATTCTTTTCCTTTTGTTTCCAGATGAAGATCCACCAAATCAATGACCTCAAACCAAATCTGCATGTTCCTGTCATGTTCAGCATTCCCACGATGTCCTATCCCACCACATGACCAGAGAACATCAGAGCCTCTTAAAGGGCACATAGGATCTGCCTGTACCTGCCTACGACTTCACAAGTGCTCAGAATTGTCTTCCATTAGCTTCACATTCCACCAATGCCAGATTCTCAATTCAGTGTTCCTTTTCCTTCAAAAACACTGTATCATCTGCCTTCTTACTCCAAAATCCACTTGACACCATCTTGCATTGCTCTTCAAAAATTCCCAGTTTACATGATGAATGACTGCCAAACCATGAGATATTTCTTTTCCATAGAATATTTTTTATTTGAATAGAATAGAATAACAGTTTTTGGAATAATGGAATTTCTAGCACTAATATATAGAAAAAACCACAAACTTATATCATAAAGCATCATCCAGTACACAAAACCAGCTCTTAAAATTGTAGCTCTTGAAAATATTTAGGAAAGAAAAAAGTTTGTATGCTAATATAAAGCCTTACATTAAATTAAATTGCAGATGGATCAAAGGTTTTTAGAAGAAAGTATCTTTTGAAAATAATTTTATGATAGGAAAAGCCTCCCTAAGAAGAAATTATGAAAGAAAATATGAATAAATTTAATTACATTGAGTAATTACAAATTTAAAAAACATTTAAATGTCAGTATAAACAAGGTTAGAAAACAAAGTGAACTAGATGTGGGAACTAGATTTCTATCTATTTTTACTGCTGCTGAAATGGATATGACCTTGTGGAGAGAGAGCACTGTAGCACTTGTGCTCAAATGTAGAACCACTGACGGGTGGTAACATTGTTTATGACATTCTTGAAAAGAGAAGCACATTACATTCTTTTTAAAATTTTTTAAAAATGTTATTTGTGTGCACCCATGTATGTGTGTGCATGCATGTGTGTGTGTGTGTGCGTGCGCGCGCGCCATGTCTGTGGATGCTAGAAGAGGTCAGAAGAGGGTATCAGATACCGAGAACTGGAGTTATAGATGCTTGGGGGCCAACATGTGGATGCTGGAAACCAAACAGGTCCTTTGTGAGAGCAACAAATGCTCTTAACTGCTGAGTCAATTGTCCAACCACACAGTTTGCTTTTAAAAGTTTTATTTGTGGAGAGGTGGGTATGGGTTGGAAACAATTTTGAACATTGTATGTCTATTAAAATATGCAACAGGTCTTCATGTAGACGTAGAGATCTCAGAGGCCACAGATTCTGAGACAGGAGATAGTGACATTTTTCTCCCTTGTCCATTTGAAATTGCAGTGCCTGTCATATGGCAGATGTTCAAGAAATAATTGGAGGAAGGAAAGATTCAGCAAAGAGGGAAGATGGGAAGAATGGAAAGGCATTTGAGGGGCCAAAACATTCATAGTTTTTGACCCATTAAAAATGTACACTTAAAGACAATTTTAATAAATAAAAGCTTTGCTGACAGTTGTGTATTGTCACGAGTAGTCTAAGGCTGCGAGAAAGCCTTCACACGGGCAAAGAGCAAGGATCCATTTTGGGTCACTTTTATTCTTGTTTGTTTTTTCAAGACAGGGTTTCTCTGTGCAGTTTTGGTACCTGTCCTGGAACTCACTCTGTAGCCCAGGCTGGCCTCCAACTCACCGCAATCCACTTGCCTCTGCCTCCTGAGTGCTGGGATTAAAGGCATGCACCACCACCGCCCAGCTTCACTTTTATTCTTAAACTGTATTTTCCCTGTTCTGCTGATTATCTTTATCTAAGTAGTATGTATACTTAAAAAACATTTTTAATAAATAAAAGCTTTGCTGATAGTTGTGTATTATCACAAATAGTCTAAGGCTGTGAGAAAGTCTTCACATAGGTAAAGAGCAAGGGTGGATTTGAGTTCTACTTGCAGCTTAGTTCTCTCTCTCTCTCTCTCTCTCTCTCTCTCTCTCTCTCTCTCTCTCTCTCTCTCTCTCTCTCTCTCCACAAGAAAGGTAACCATTTCCTCCTCAGTTAAGAATGGAGACTGCACCAAGGCTGTGCAAGGTGTCACACCATAGGCACCGGGATTCCCAAAAGCCTGCCCATGCACCAGGGACAGATCCCAATCCCTCTGCCTGGATGCTCCCCAAACAGTTTGAGCCAAACAACCGTCTTCCATGTCCAGAGGGCCTAATCCAGTCCCATGGAGGCTCCACAGCCACCAGTCCACAGTTCATGGGTTTCCACTAGTGTGGTCCATCATCTCTGCACATCCTCCCATCATGATCTTGATGTCCCTCGCCTGCAGTATCTCTCCTCTCTCTTATCAATTGGATTCCCAGAACTCAGCTGACTCCCCATGGGAGACCTCGATTTGGGGGGATGTGGGGATGCGGGGTGGCTTGGGAAAGAGGGCTGGGGGTGGGAGGAAGGGGGGTCTGTGGATAGCATGAGGAGTGAGTAGAAAATTTCTTAAAAAAGAAAAAAAAAAAAGAATGGAGACTGCGGCTCTAAATGTGACAGATGGTGCTGCAGTTCCCAAGGCAGCATTCCTCTGGCAGCAGAAGTCCCTGGAACAAGCTGACCCCACCTGAGGCTCCCTGCAGAGAACCGCTCAGATCCAGCGGCACTCACATTGTCTGGGCTTTGACCTACTTGCTTTTCTTTGCCCATTCTCTGCCCCTGGCCTCCTCAAATAGCCTTTGCGGTTTCCCCCTTGGTTGCTGATTTCCATCTGATTGGTTCTCTAAGCACATGATCCAGTTCTAGTTTCTGCAACAGACAAAAAGAAACATGTCTGTCTGCCAGGAGAGGAAACAGGATGCTGAAAGTGCTGGTTTGTCCCACACAGAGTTCTTCTGTCTGGATCGTCTCCCAGAAGCCTTAGGAGAAGAAGCTGCTGCCAGTGGGGTATGCTTTTTCAGAAGGGACTTGGCAAGACAGAGTTTGATTTCTCTCTGTGCTGTGGGTTCACTCAGGCCAGATTACAGCAATGCAGGCACTTTGGGGTTTGCCCTCAACACCTCTAGGAGCCAAGCCTGGTGCTCAATGTGTTATCTGGCCAGGTTGGAGCCAGCCAGGCTCCAGCCAGGCTCCAGCCAGGCTCCCGCCAGCCTAGCCAGATGACTTGGACTTACAAAGGCCTTCCCACCTGTCCTCTAATGATGACACAGACTACCTACTTCTGACTGACTAGAAACTGAGTTAGTTAGCACTGGCCATTTTTTTTTTTCCAAGCAGTTGGTCACAGGCTTAGAGAACTGGTGTATTTGATAACTTCAGTCTTGCTGATTTTGTGGGAGACGTAAGCATGGTCAGGGGTCTGACCACACACTGGATTCATTCACTTTCTGCCCATATTGGACTACTATAACACAGGATTCTTCAGGCATCAGACTGAAAAAAAAATTAAAACATACCTTTGATTGTATTGCTTCTGTGGTAAAAATTAAGGCTGCAGAATTAACCTCCTAAATTGCTTCTATCCTCCTAGCCAGGCAGACAAAATGGGAGGAGCTCACAGATAGCAAGGTCTCGGAGTTCCCATCTGCTCTGTGTTTGGGAGTGAGGACGGTTGTTAGGTTTGCTATTTTGTGCATCCGGCTCACAGTTCAAGCAAATGGTCTGGGGTGTCCTTCCCATAAGACAGCATGTTGCTGTTAGTGGTCTCTTCCCAAGACAGCTTTTCATTTTTTGATCTAAGTAAATGAATCTATTAAGACACAGAGAGCCCATTTCTCCACATTTTGGGGTTCCTCTGGGCATTTCTGGTAGAGGAGAGGTGAATATGGGCCTCATTCTTAGTGTACTTGGCAGCCTGTCCCCAAAATCTGATACACTCAAGCAACTAGAAGGCTGTTGGGGAAGCACAGGTCGGGGGAGTATAACCCCCGAAGAGCTAGGTTTTAGGAAGAGGAACTAGTCCAGCTGTTGAGGATTCAGTGTCCAGAAAGAGAGCACTGAGCACTGACCCCATTCTCCTCTTCAGTGGCTCATGCTTGTCCTCTCTGCTTTGAATACTCTTTTTAATGAAGGTCTAAAGCTGGCCTTCATCATTGGCTGTGGGTTGGCTCCAAGGCTCCTGTAGCTCCTCATCTGAGAATACCCCACTCCCTGAGGTAAAATGGTGTAGTCTTGTGTCCATCCTATACACATTCTCCTATATACTTCAAATCTCCAGATTACATCCAATACTTAGGGCCATGGAGATGCTGTGTGTAAACTGTTTGTTTAGGGGATTGTGGCCATGTTCAGCAGAAGTACACTATTTTTCTGAATATTTTGACCCATGTTTGATTGAATCCTGTGAGCTGAAGTCACAGACACGACAGGCAATCTGTGGCTATGAGGAGTTCACTCCCTTCGATTCTAGCCAAAGTGATCTTCTGCCATGCAGGCGTCCTGAGGAAGCACAAGCCTCCATGCCATGGCTTAATTACCATGCTCTGGCCAATCGCTGGTGCCAGGGAGTGGGGCCCTCTGACCGGTCCACTTCTGGCTGGTTCTTCACAGCTACATGGATGACTCTGACCAGAGTTACATGTCTCCTGAAGATTTCAGCGGCTCTTCATTTTTCAGAATGTTCCTCAGAGGCCCATTGATGAGCTGAGTCCACGTCCACCGTGGTACTTTCACACAGTTTGCCCTGCATTCCAAGTGAATCTCAGTTTCCTAGGCAAGCTGCTCATTCCCTTCCATTTCTTCCTGACCCATCTATAGAGCTGAGTTCTGCTTAATGGCCAAGATGTCCTTCCACTGTCACATCCTTGAAGAGACATCCCCTCATCCTTCTCAGGCATTCTGTCCATCCGGTAGTTCTCCACAACTTCTTGTTCAAATTGCTATAGTTCTTAGTCCTACTTAAAATCGGGGTGGCAGAAATAATTTATACAACCGGCGGTCTCTCTTCCCCCAGACCTCGAGGTACACCAGGGTTAGGCTGTCTTCACTTTCACCCAGGGCTTAATACAATCCCTGTCACCTCACAAATGGGTGTAGAATGAACAGGTGAATATAAGAGCCATAGCCAAGCAGGGAGAAAAGTCACTTAAATCCTATCATGTTTTCATCTACTTTAGAAAAGAGTTTATAGGCTCCTCTAATTCCAAAGTCTGCATCATCAAAGCAGTTGGTGTTGGAAACATATTTGTAAGTCTGAGGGCAGCAGTTGGGGGCAAGCCTCCACATTGTATTTAAATTAATTAAGCTATACCTAGCAGCTGTTGTGCCGGGAGGGCGCTTAGACAGCTGAATGATATAACTGAGGAGAAGAAAATCACGGGAGTTCAGACAGAAACACGTGTTTTGCATTTTTCCAGGCAGTACTGATGTGAAACATTCTGTCTCATTGTCTTCTTAAGCCTACTAGTGTTTGCTAGACTCCTCGTCTGGCTATCTGATGTAGAGAGATATGGGAACAGTAGATAGCATTAATCTGTCTAGTTGCTAACAGAGAAGAGAGGCAATAAAGGAAAACTCAGGGGGACTGAATGGAGCCACCAGGGTTTTTACTGACCCCAAACCTGTGTGCTTAGGAGGATAATCACGAGGAAAGACAAAGGGAAGTAAACATGGAAGTGATTAAACACCCAGCATTATCATGTGAAGACGAGACACGGGCACATCGCAGTTCACTACAGTACTTAATGTCATAAACACACACATACACACACACACACACACACACACACACACACACACACACACACACACACAGAGCTTTCCCTTCTCTCTTCACAGTTACGGAGACCCAAGACATAAAAATCAAGTGAGTAATTTTCAAATGTTGGTAATGACTCTGTATTTTAAGAACAAATTAGACTTTTGGTTTGTGATGTTAGCTGATCTTTTAAATCTGCTGTGTCAATTCACCACTATTCTCCTGTCTTCTTTCCTCTTTACATTCTGGCTCAAAATAGCTCTGAAGTGAAAACCGTGTGAAGGCTTTTTAAGAAAAGTTTCCAAGTCAGCTCAGCTTTAGGAGTCTGAGCTTGTGAAGGAGTTTCTCAGGAAACGGTTCCGGTCTAATCTCACCAGAGTCATCTGGAGAATGCTGGTTCTTGGACTCTGCCTGGGGACGGTTGAATCAGAGTCCCTGGATGAGAGCAGCACTTTAAACATTTCTCAGATGTTTCCCAGGCACACACCAATGCTGGAAATTCATGCTAAGTTTCTGCCTTAGGATACATATTGGGGACTGCCAATATCCACCTTATTGTACATTTATAATAATATCTTGATTATGCAGGATGCTCAGAGAGTTGGGGATTCTTATTGCTTTCATTTGTACTTTACCTTGGAAAATCCATCCTTCAATTAGGAGAACTTCCATTTTCAACACCTAATCACAAATACTGACATTGCCAAAGAGCTGACAGAAAACCTGCTGTGAGGGGTGGGATAATGGACTTGCCACACAAGTGTGAAGACTAGGGTTCAAATCCCCAGCGCCCACTTAAATGAGGGGCAGGTATGGTTGGCTGCCCCTTCTGTAATCCAGCCCTTGGAAGGGATACAGGGATCCACAGAAAAAGTTGGCTAGCTAGATTAACCATATGAGCAAGCTCTGGATTCAGGGAGAGACCCTGCTCCAATATATAGAGAACAAGTAAGGAAGCTACTCAACATCAACCTCTGGCCTCCACATTCATGCACTCACAACTGCTTACACTCCTATGCCTGCACACAGCTGAGCTTGCATAAACAAAACACATACACATACAAAAAAATCTCAGTATGGTTTTATTTGCATACAAGACCCATTACCTTCTTGTAAAAGATTCCCCTAAGAGAAGTAAGGCTGGGGAGATGACTCAGTTGATAAATAGAGTGCTTGCCTTGTCAGCACAAGGACTTAGTTTGATACTCTTGTTTAAGCCTGGGAAGTGCCTAGAATTTCAGTGCTGGGGAAGTGAGGAAAGTGGATCCATGGGGCTTACTGGCCAGTCAGCCCAGCAACATGCCAGTGAAAGACGCTATCCCGACAGCAACATTAGATGGCACCTGAGGAACCATTCCCAAGGTCTTCCTCTGGCCTTCCCACTCACCCGTGCATGTGTGCATGCACACTCCCATACAGCTGTATTCTGCCAATGCCACACACACAAAGAGGAGTAGAAAACCCATGTCTCTACAAAGGCCATGGTGGCCATGGGTTAAGGCCAGGAGAGACAGCAACCAGGCAGCTAGAGGTAGCAAAAATAAGAACTCTGTTGACCCAAAATTGAAAAAAAGACTTTCAGAAAACAGCTTAAAGAAGCTGGCTACAGAGTCCCACAACAGCGAATTTCTCTCATGTATGATTTCCCTATGATTGAGAAGCAGGAGAGGAGACACATTCAAGTGTACTGAGGTCAGAGAAAGCCCCTTATGACTGGAACTGAAGAGAAGGAACATTGTGGCCCAAAGCATATGGGAGGCCAAAAGACAACATACTTCCTAGAACAGGAGGCACAGATGCTGGCACTTGGAACTCACTTCGGTTTGGGAGTGGATACCTTTTTAGTAGCCTACAGCTATACTGCAACTGGAAAAAATGTCCACACTAGTCTTGGGGGCACAGGACTCTAGTGTTTGGGTACAGTCTGTGCTGTGTGGCTTTGAGCAAGTGTTGGGAGCCTTTGCCAACTACTACCTCAGGCTCTGCAGAGCTTCGCTAAATCATAAATGGGAAAGGGATACATAAATGTAGGTTGGCTGACAATTGTAATTGAGTTTGCTCTTGACTGAGGAGCCTTGGTGATTAGTGAACTTCTCTGTAGAGTAGTTGTTCTGGGGACTGTACCTAAAAGCCCCAATTACTCTATATGTGCCCTTGGCCCTGACCCAGGATGTTACGATGTTTTGATGGGAAGGTGTCTATACAAGTATTTAAATTTTTTGGGTGATTATTAGAGAACCCAGAGGCTAAGAATCATGCTTGACTATGCAGTGGACAGAGTGTTGACAACCTCAGTCTTGATAAGAAGCTGGACTTGACAGTTGCCTCTTCTCATTCCCTGCCCTTCTCCTACCCTTCTGAGTTTTCTATTTGTAGCTGAAGTTTTCTCCAGTCCTGCCCAGCACCAGGGACCCTGCAACCACTTATAAAATAATCACTCAGAAGCTTATATTAATTAAACTGCTCAGCCATTAGCTCAGGCCTACCACTGACTAGCTCTAACACTTAAACTCAGCCCATTTCTGTTAATCTATAAATCTCCACATTTTCCATGGCTTTCCCTGTTGCCTTTACATGCTGCTCCCTGGACAGCAGGCTGGTGTCTCCTGACTCATCCTCCCTGTTCCGAGAATTCTCTTCTCTGCTTGTCCCACCTATACTTCCTGCCTGGCTACTGGCCAATCAGCATTTTATGATATCCCTGCCCTTCTCCTACCCTCCTGAGTCTTCTCATTCTCCATCCTTCTCCTACTCTCCTGAGTCTTCTTATTCCCCATCCTTCTACCTACTGAGTCTTCTCATTCCCGCCCTTCTCCTACCTACTGAGTCTTCTCATCCCCCCTCCCCCCGCCCTTTCCTACCCTCCTGAGTCTCCTCATTCCCCACCCTTCTCCTACCCTTCTGAGTCTTCTCTGCCCTTCTCCTACCCTCCTGAGTCTTTTCTGCCCTTCTCCTACCCTCCTGAGTCTCCTCATTCCCCATCCTTCTCTCACCCTCCTGAGTCTTCCTCGCCCTTCTCCTACCCTCCTGAGTCTTCTCATTCCCTACCCTTCTCCTACCCTCCTGAGTCTTCTCATTCCTGCCCTTCTCCCACCCTCCTGAGTCTTCTCATTCCCTACCCTTCTCCCACCCTCCTGAGTCTTCTCATTCCCTACCCTTCTCCTACCCTCCTGAGTCTTCTCATTCCCGCCCTTCTCCTACCCTCCTGAGTCTTCTCATTCTTGCCCTTCTCCTACCCTCCTGAGTCTTCTCTGCCCTTCTCCCACCCTCCTGAGTCTTCTCTGCCCTTCTCCCACCCTCCTGAGTCTTCTCTGCCCTTCTCCCACCCTCCTGAGTCTTCTCTGCCCTTCTCCCACCCTCCTGAGTCTTCTCTGCCCTTCTCCTACACTCCTGAGTCTTCTCATTCCTGCCCTTCTCCTACCCTCCTGAGTCTTCTCATTCCTGCCCTTCTCCTACCCTCCTCAGTCTTCTCATTCCCGTCCTTCTCCTACCTACTGAGTCTTCTCATTCCCCATCCTTCTCCTACCCTCCTGAGTCTCCTCATTCCTGTCCTTCTCCTACCCTCCTGAGTCTCCTCATTTCCCATCCTTCTCCTACCCTCCAAGTTTTCTCATTCCCCACCCTTCTCCTACCTACTGAGTTGCACCTGTCAACTGATTTCTGGCTAGACTGGCTTAAAAGAACACACTGGCATGAGACTAAAGGACAAGAGAAAACCAACACCCAAGAATTTCATCTCTTCTTCCTTTTGTCGATTGATGTCTCCTATTCAACCATGCCCTGTATAGTTCTTAAGGAAAGTTTTTTTCTGCCACCATGGAGGGATTCTCACATGAAATACCTTTTTTTGCTATCTGATTGACCATCTCTTCTAGGCTTCCCAAAGGAAAAATCAGATGACAGAGCCAGGGATCCGAGTAGCCATGCTGACAGAATCACATGGCAAATAAAAAAAACTAAGGAGTAATTCTACCTCTAGGCATATACTCAAGATAAATAAAAAATAAAATCATGGCTACAGATATACTTGAACACCAGTGTTGTTATATTGTTCATAATAGTCCCAAATAGGAAAATACCTGAAGGTAAATGGGTGGACACAATGTATATCATACAGTAAAATACTACTGAGTAACATAAAAGGAACAAACAACTGATACCTCTCATAACTGATAAACTTCAACAATATTATGAAACACTCCAGTCACAAGATGGCATATGGTAGGATTCCGCTAATTTGAAACAAACAAAATGCAGATCTGTAGAGACACAAAGCAGATCAGTGGTTGTTGGGGGTGGAGGTAAGAATTAAATCTATAAAACAGTATGAAGAGTGATGTGAAGACTCTTTTAGGGGTGACTGAAATGCTCTAGAACTCACAGGTGCTTGCCTAGCATCCATGAGGCCCTCAGTCCTACCCTCAGTACTGGAAAAAAACAAAACAAAACAAAACCAATAAACAAAAGGAAGACCAAACTTCATTTATCATGCGTGTGCAGTGTGGGAAATGAACTAAAACACACAAACAAACAGAAAAATGTTGAATTTCAACTTTCTGTTGGAGGATTCCATCTGTAAAATACACCCACTGAGCTGTTTATTTTTAAGAGAAAGGATACACAGTGCTGTTAGGAATCTGGAGGTACTGAGGAAGTGGTCAGTTCACTGCTCTGACTTCTGGCCGTCCCACTCAGCTCTGCCATCCCTTCTTCCTGGCCATTTTCTTCAGCTTTCACACCTGGGTGCTGCTGAAGTGTAAACAGGCTACCACACACCCCATGACACTTACGTACCTAGCTGGCGGCGTGAAAGATAGGGCAGGTTCTGGTATGGTCAGGAATTTATCAATGTGCACTGACTTGTTTTCTTTCTCCACTGTGTGTGTGTGTGTGTGTGTGTGTGTGTGTGTGTGTGTGTTCATGTGTTTGTGGTGTTCATGTTTGTGCATGTGTTTGTGGTGTTCATGTTCATGTATATGTTTGCATGTGTCTGGGTGCATGTGCTCACTTACTTGGCATTTATATAGGTTTTTGGGAACCTCAACTCTGACCTTCATGTTTCATGGCAAATGCCATCTCTCTGGCCCCTGTACTGACTACTTTTAAAGTCATTGACTGGAATTTAGAACCATCATCCCACTATCCCACTATCATCCAAGCCCTGTATGGTCTGAAGCTGGCAGTCTAACCAATTCCTTCCAGAAGGCTGGAGTTGTGTTCACTGGTGCCTTAGAGTCAGCACCAGAGGTCTGGAGGAGAATGCTGGCCTTGTTCTCAGCATGGTAGCTAGAGATAGATAATAAACAGTGCTCTTAAAAAACCATTTCTGCCCTTCATGGAATAGCTTTAATCCCCGTGACCTGTAGAAAAGAGGGGCCACTCTTGCTGTGTTGCGGCGACAGGTGCTTTCTAGCAAAGGCTGCTCCTAGTGAGGACGACTCCCACAGTCATCTACTGATTCTTCCCACAGTGGACTCACCATTAGCTCTGGATCAAAGCCTCCTTTCTGGCTTCCCTGTCCTCACATCTGCCACCAACAGCCCTCCTTCTATCAGCTATGTAGAAATAGCTGACTTGGACACAAAGTTTCTGTTTTCTTATCTTGGTACTTTTTGTCTAGGAGGGAAACAGTGGGCGTGCACCTCTCCACACCGAAATCTGTGTTTCAGCATGGCGGAGGGGAGGCGACCACTCACCTAAACCTCTGTGGGTAGGTAGGATGCATGCTCAGTGTCCTCATCTCTAACATTAAGACAGCTTACAGGGCCTGCCTGCTCTACAGTAGGGTCATGATGAGGGCACAAAGCCCTACCTTTATGAAATATTTCCTGAAGGACAGACTTGGAGGCAGCTCATCCTGGTATAAATGGAGGTGAATTTCAGACCATTTAGGGAAGAGGAGGGAAGCTGAGCACAGATTAAGCTGGATTATTTTCAAGAGCTGCATTTGCTTTCCATTTCTGAAAGCTCTCTGTAATGCTGTGAGGTCACTGCAGCTGACCGGAGTGAAAGAGGGAAGGCTCCAGGGCCCCTGGTAATTGAATCTGAGGTACAATCCACCACACTATGTCCTCTACCAGGCACAAGTTACCCCCACTAGCAAGAAGGGGTCCACCCCCATCCGAATCCCATACTCTGCTGCCTGTCTTATGCCTGGCCGAATCTAATATTCTTTTCATCTCCCCTTAATAGATGCCTAAATGCCTGGTGTATGACAGCATGCCTGTGCCCATGGTGCTGCTGCTTCCCAGAAAGCTCAAGACGGACAAAAAAACAAACAAACAAAACAAATCAAAAACTGAGATGAAGAACTGCTCAATGTGGAGTCGGGTCCCGGCCCCTGCCGCTGTAATAAAATTTTGGCAAATGTTACTAAGTAGAGACAATTATTTACACAAGAACCCTTATTCAGGGCCTCTTGATCTTAAGATTTCATCTCTAATGTACACTTACACTGTTGGGAGAGTGCTGACCATGTAACTTATATTTTAGAACACCCAAAGAAAACAAGCATGACTTGTGCTCATGTGCCACCTCCCTGTGGCTGGATCTTTTCTGGTTTCATAGAATCAATGCATTTTTATACAATGCGTGTGTACCTACCATGCCAGACACCGAGCTGGGCACTGAGGGAACAAAGATAGCAGGTCCTTCCTTCCAGGAGCCCACATTAGAAACAGTCATGTAAATAACAATACATATGTCACTATGATGAGTGACTTAGAAAACACAACAGGAACACAGAGTAGTAGCAAAGCAATGTGGGGAACAGAGTTCAGAGTATGCCAGATGAGAGAGGGGTAAATTAAAATCCCAGTTCTTCTGCTTGGATTGGGATGGGATGGACCTTTCGAGAAAGTAAATGGAATAAAGGTTTCCATACATGAATGTCACACTGAAGACAGCTTATGTTGGAGAGGATGTAAAGCAAAGGGAACTCTCCTCCACTGTTGGTGGGAATGCAAACTAGTGCAGCCACTCTGGAAATCAGTATGGTGGTTTCTCAGAAAATTGGGAATAAGTCTTCCTCAAGACCCAGTTATACCACTCTTGGGCATATACCCAAGGAATGCTCAATCTTACCACAAGGACACATGTTCAACTATGTTCATATCAGCATTATTCATAATAACAAGAACCTGGAAACAACCTAGATGCCCCTCAACTGAAGAATGGATAAAGAAAATGTGGCACATATACACAATGGAGTACTACTCAGCAGAGAAAAACAATGATATGAAATTTGCAGGCAAATGGATGGAACTAGAAAATATCATCCTGAGTGAGGTAACCCAGACCGAGAAGGACAGACATGAATGTCCATGGTCTGGCCAAGAACATGTCTACCTGAAGGGCTAGAGGGGTAGGTCGCGTTTCACCCAGTGGTCATTAGCATCACCATCCTTTGGGGTGTTCATTTAATTTCCCAGCTTCTTAATACAAGTCCACATCAAGATATCTGAAAGCAAACAGCAGGAAATTGCATTTTAGCCAACTGCCTACCCCACACCCTCTAATCCTATTGAGAGTATTCTGAATACAGGATGAATACTTTCTGGTCTGGGGAGGTGGGGGGTGGGGTGGTGTAGGGAAGAGCAGACAGTCAAGTTAGGTCTCCAAGGTGGTGAGCTTATGTGCTTGAATGCTGTCAGGTAGCTGGGTCAATTGAGGTCTAAGTGGATTCAATCAAAAAGTGCTCACTGTGAATGGCAAATTGCTTGTGAACGGTTGACTCTCTCGAAACAGGAGCCTGCTTAATATGTATTTCAAGCAAAAAGTGAATCTTCTCATAGGACACTGGGGATCCCGATTCCTAGCCTGGAGGAGGACTGGACACTTGAGGAAGAGCTGGCCCTCACAGTCTGTGGAGAGCAGAAAGCTGCTGACAAGTGACAACTCCTACCAGAGCAGCACCCTGCAGCCAGGACGGTGCAGTGTGGGTAGCCAGCAAGCTCTGCCCATTCCCAACTTGCCCCCAGAGTGATGCCGCTTGCTTCAGAGTAGGTACGTAGTAGTTCTATCTGTCATTTCAGTATTAGCACACACAACCCTTGCAATTAAACTCATGCTTTAGAAACCATGAGTCATTTACGGTATTGACAGTGTTTTTCAACAATGTCTTTTCTCACTAAGGTAATATTTCTTACACGCTGGTAAATGGATCCCTCTGGCAGATCTTTCTTTAATTTTGTGAAGTGCAGAAACCTGGGTGGCACTATGGGCCTTCAGAATCAGATCCCCCTGCGGTGAAAATCCTGGAATCTGCATTTCCCCCTGCATATTCAAATGATCTTAAGTACATTAAAGTTGAGGAACCTACCAGAGCGTGGTTGCACACACATATAATACCAGCACATGGCTGTTGAGGCAAGAGGATTATAAGCTTGTGGCTAGTATGTGCTATGTAGAGAAACTCTGTATCAAAACAACAATAAAAACTTTTTTAAAAGACGAAGATCCTCTAAAGTCCCTGATTAAACACATTTAGGTCTTGTGAGATAACTGAACCAGGTACCTACCTCCAATAGGGACCAAAGAATTAGTTAAAGATGAATAAAGAATGGGCACCTAAGCTTAGTTGCACTTCCACTCACATCATCTCTGAAAAACCTCTGAATGTCCAGCTAATTGAATTAAAAGATCACCGAGTCATTTCAAAGATGTATAAGCATAGTCACAACTCAGATCCTTTTGGTGAGTCTGTATTCCTGGAATAACAGTTATCACACTGTAAGAAAAGACTATTTTAGGACAATAAGGCTGAAATCTCAAAGACAGCCTATCTTGGCATTCTCTTTGACTAAAGAAACCAAGGCCTGGTGAAGATGAGTGAGTGACCATGGTCATACAGTCCATTAACAGCTGTCCTAGTTAGGGCTCCTAGTGCTGTGACCATGACCAGAGCAACTCAGGGAGGAAAGGGTTTATTTGGCTCACACTTCCACATCACTGTTCATCACTGAAGGAAGTCAGAACAGGAACTCAAGCAGGGCAGAAACCTGGAGACAGAAGTTGATGCAGAGGCCATGAAGGGGTGCTACTTACTGGCTTGCTCCTCATGGCTTACTCAGCCTGCTTTCTTATAGAATCTAGGACCACCAGCCCAGAGATGACACCACCCATAATAAACTGGGTCCTCCCCCATCAATCACTAATTAAGAAAATGCCCTACAGTTTGATATTATAGAGGTATTTTTCTCAACTGAATTTCCCTCCTTTCAAATGACTCTAGCTTGTGTCAAGTTGACATAAAACTAGCCAGAACAATTGACCCTTTGTCAATGTGACACACAAACATATCATTGTTAAGTCATAACCCTGCCTTTCTTCTTCATTCCAAGATCACACATTAACATCAATATCAACATCACAATACAAAACATTTACAAACTTTACAACTCCCACAGTCTTTACACATTCAAACACTTTAAAATTCAGTCTCTTTAAAAATCCAAAATCTCTTTTAGAACCTAAAATCTCTTTAAAAAAAATTCAGTCTCTCAACTGTGGGCTCCCATAGATCAAAAAATTAAATTAAATACTTTCTTATTTCAAAAGATGAGAACCAGGGCACAGTAACTATCTGAACAAAGCAAAACCAAACTCCCAAAGTGTAAATAACTCAATGTCCGATTATCTGGGATTCACTTACTGTCTTTTGGGCTCCTCCAAAGGGCTTGGATCTCTTCTCTGGCTCCACCCTCTGCAGCACACACAGATTATCCTCTAGGCTCAGGCTGGTCCACCACGGCTGTTGTTTCTGGTGGTCATCCTCTGGTACTGGCATCTCTAAACTACTAGGGATTCTTGCTGTAACTGGGCTGTACTTTCACCAATAGCCTCTCCTGGGCTCTCTTCAAGGAATCCAGCCCTGCCACACAGTGTCAAGCCTCAGCTGCTCTTTATGATCCCTTCACACCTTCAAAACCAGCAGCACCTGGGTAACTCTTATATTACCAAGTTTGGTTGCCAGCACAAGGTATAACCTTGGCCAACTTTGGAACACAACATGCATGTGCTAACTCTCAGGAAACACTTCCCAGAAGGCTTCACCTCAGTGATGCTGGTCTCTTCTTCATCACAGCTGATTCTTCAGCCCCAGCTGACCAGCATCCATTATCCAGCAAAACAAAGGCTTTACTTTAGTGGTTCTGGTCTCTTGTTGATTACAGCTGATTTTTCAGCTCCAGCTGACCAGACACCACAGATCCTTCACACAAAAGACCCAGTAGAGTCTTTGCTTCCCTCTGAAACTTCACAAACCAGGCCTCCATCATCCGCACTGCTCTAACATTCTTATCTTCCAAGCTCCTACAAAGAACATCCCACTGAGCTCTCAACACTCAATGATTTTCTAGCCCAAAGTTCCAAAGTCCTTTCACAGCCCTCCCCCACAAAATATGGTCAGATCTGTTACAGCAGTACCCCATATCCTCTCAGAAACTTCTGGCCTGGTAGGGTTGCTAGAGTTTTTAATGTTTTATTGTGGGAATCAGCTCTCAAAGTTGCCGAGGCAAAGAAATTCTACAACATGCCATATTCTAGCCTGAGGATAAGGAAAGTTAGTAGTACAACGAGGTCCAGTTCTGGGGCCTGAGAACCACAGAAGTCACGGATTCTGTAGAATATCAAAGGCCTGAGAACTTGGGCAAAGTCCTGAGAACTGGTAGGAGTGGAGGATGTCAATTGAGCTGTGTAAGACCTAAAAAGCCAACAAGTAGAAGCTCCAGAGTCTGAGTACAGGGACAGATGGAAGTCTCCAGCAGAGGACAAACAAAAACTGTTCTATTTGGAAATGTAAGGGATTAGACATTCCTACATTCATGCTCTAGGTAGGTCTTCATCTCACTGTGCACTATTACAGTTTAGTCCCTTCTGAAATCATCCTCATAGACATACTCAGAGATATTGTTTGATCTGCTCTCTGGGTAACCTGTAGTCCAGCCAAGCTGACACACAATCGAGCCATTATACCTGCCTAGAACGTCGATGCACACTGGGCCCTTGTGCTTGCTGGTGACTGAATGCAATGTCTATTTCCGAGTTTTTGCTTCACTTGTTCACTGCTGGTATAGGAAGACTTAGCTTAGACACTATCTCCCTAGATTTATCTTGCCTGAATACTGTTCCTGTGAATTTTCCTAACATCCTGAAATCAGTTCTTTTATGGGTACAGTTACACTCTGCTAACAGATTTTGAAGTCCTAATCCATGATACCTGCCAATGTGACCTTCTTTGGAAAGAGGTTCTTTGCATGTATAATGAGGCTAAGGTGATGTCACAAAAGTAGGCCTTAATCCAGTATGACTTATCTTTATAAGAGAAAAATGCCACGTGAGACACACAGAGTTGAAGATATAAGCAGATGTGGGAGTTTATATCCTCCAGCCAAGGACTAATGGCTACCCTAGAATTGAGCACAAGGCAAAGCAAGAGTCTGCCCAGAGGGAATGTGATCTCGCTGGCAGTGTTTTCAGACTTCTAACCTCCAGAACTGTGATGGAATAACTGCTGCTTGAAGCCACCCAGGCTAGGGAACTTCGTCACAGCAAATCTAGGAAGCTAATATTTCTAAAGTGTTCATTGCTGTGTCCAGGTGGCTATGTACTTCTTCTTGTCTTTGTCCTTCCTTGAAACGAGAGAATTATATGGTTTTGACACACAACGCATGGGTCAGGCCTTAGGAAAACAGTGACTGTTCAATAATTGCTGGGTGAATCACAAAAATCTCCCTTTATAAAAATGAATTTGAGAGGTATTTGGTGATTGCCAGTTGCCTTCCTTTCTACTACCCTAAGAGGTTCAAATCTCCACAGGGCCAAGAGTTACTCTCAATCTTTGCGTCCTTTCTCATTGCTAGACAGTGTTTAGAGATGGCTATGGATCTCCAGTCACATCCTCCTGCTTCCCAGACATTTAGGTGTTAAGGCTGTGTACTGGATTCTGGTTGGCAAACTATGGATAAAAGTTAGAATTAGCCAAATATATCCTTCAAACTCCTCTTGAGAACTCTTTCCATATGAGACAATCTTAGAGACCACACAATAGACTGGATAGCACCGACTCTATATAAGCAGGAGACAAATAGTTGCTATATTAATGCTGCTTGGGGGGTAGAATATTTACAACAAAGGAAGAGCATGGCCTATGTTGACCATCATATAGAGCAATGAAGACATGCAGGAGGTGCTGGAAAGTGACTCTTGGCCAACTAATAAAATCAACACAACAAATACAGATATCAGAGTCTCCTGGCTAAATAAAGGCTATTTGAGAAATACAGACATCCTTGTGTGTCCTCTTGGCAGTTTTAAAATGTGTCCAGGGCTTGAATGTTTTGATTGAGAAGGAGCTGCCTGGCCAAGACAGCTGCCTGGTAAGGCTGTCTCACCATGACACCGAGTACTGGTTCACGTGCCTGGGCTTTAAAAGGAGTTGGTTCTGTGCTATCAAGCCTAGCTGAGCGAACTCACTTCACTGTTTTCTCCCATCTGCAGGTGAAAGGGGTATAATATTTCTACTGTCAAGCATGTTGTTATAACAAATATTTGTTATTTTGCAGCTTTTGCCAGAAAGTTAACAATGATAGCAATTATCTGGAAGTAAAGTAAGTGACTGGTAAGCTAAAAAATCTGACTGTCACCAATAAAAGAAAAACAATGAACAGTCATCATCTAGTAATACAGCAGAAAATTCACCATGCAAACAGAATAGGTATTTGTTACTAAAATGTGAATTTAAAGCCTTTCCCTCCCCGCCAAAGATTAACCTCTGCAAAATCTAGAAAAAGGTGCAGTGCCTAACCAGTGAACTGGAGCCACCTGATCTGCCCGGGTATCAGTTATCCCGGGATGAGCAAGGGGAATTGCTGACCCAGACAGGGAAGTCATCAGCATTCACTTCTGAGGAACTAGAAAGGGGTAAGTGTGAGCATGCCATGCTGTGCTGTGCGCTCACTCTACTGAGAACTGAGGCTGTGGTGGTGCACATTCATGCAACTCCTGTCTCCAGTTCATTTTCTCTCTCACGTGTGTAGATTCCCATTCTCCACCTTTCCTCTGTCTTTCACACCTCCAACACCTCCTCACCAGATATGCATCTTCATCAAAAAGGAATGTGTTTTACAAATATGCATGAGTCTGTGAATGTTTCAGATGTCAGTAAGGAGAACTGCTCATAAAAGCTAAGAGTAGTTTCTTTCCTTTGGCACTCACACTCCATTTCTACCTGTTTCTGAGCCAGAAGACCTGCGTTTTCCAACAACTGTCTTGACTTCCTTCCCTACACTGTCAGACCAGACTCTATCTATTTTCTTCTTCTCCATCTTTGGTCATTAGCCACTTCAGTATACTTCAGTTCCCTTGTATATGCCAGATCAATCTAATTGTTGCCTTATGGTCAACTTCCCAGCTACGGAACCCAAGCATTTAAATTATGTAACCAAAGGGGTGATTCAACGTTAGAACACGTGTTCAGCAGCAGAAGTAAAAAGATATAACTATGGATTGAGACTGTGATGATTTGGTGGCTGAGATTCCTTGTGCAGCTGGCTATCTTAACCAGCCATTTGGATACATGGAGAAAGTGCCTGAAACATCAGTGAAATTCCAGTATCCTGAGCACTGGCTGCTTCTGGCTGAGCCTCCTGCCTCAGCCAGGTCATCAGTGCTGCTGGATGAGTTCTTAGAATCATTTTGTAGAATCATACTCTCTACAGATCAGGATTGAATATGGTCATAGAACTAGGCAGATTATCCACCTTAGTGGTTGGTTTCTCATTTGTCTAAATAGGAATTCTGAAATGTCACTGTGCAAGGAAACCCCTTGGGCACTGTGATAAAAGCAGAGAATCTAGGTCTTGGATTTTAGAGTCAGTAAGTCTAAGCATATGGTCCAGGAATCAGGATTGTAAACAAGCTTCACAGGAGACTGGGGTGCAGATGTTCCCCAGAACACACTTCAGAATTTTATAGTTCTGAAGACATAGGTCCTTCCATTTTTCAGTCAGCTAGGACCATTTCATTGTTTGAGGTTGTAATTCCAAAACTGTCCTGACAAAAGTTTCACTCTGTGAGCTAGATGTTAGAAATACTAGGGTGTGGGGCTTTGTTTTAAAGGACAGATTCTCCCAGGAACACCCTAGATGCTCACTAATCAAGGATGTCATAAGTAGCTGAAGATCTAGACTTTTACACACAGCTTCATTTAGAATCCTGATAGTGGAGGCCAACACCCAAAGCAGCCATGTAGATTTAATGGCACATAATGGGATAAATTTCCTCATGGACCTGACCCCAGAAGTTAAATATTACAACCAAAGCATTCGGCAAGAAAACAGTCCCATTTTATTAACTTTTGACTCACACTGAAGGAGGTAAGCAAGTAACAATTTAACCCGTTTGATTTAACAATAAACTTGTTAATGTCTTACCTTCACAGTATCCAGGAAGAAAACAAACCAGGGACTGTATTTTAGAACGGAGATCAGCTATGTAGAAACCAACGTGAGATCAATTCTAGCTCCTGTTGGGTGGTAGCATAGCTTCAAGCCATGACTTGATTAAAATGAAAATGACTCAATTAAAGAGCTGAGCAAAACCCAGAAGGAACAATGGTGCCAGGAACTCCAACGTTTCAGAACAGTTTGTTCTCTAAACACCAAATAAGAACACTTCACGTTCATCCTTAATGCTCAAAATCACCTCCAGTCATGGACACGAGTCTTCTGTAATCTGAGCCTCAGACTCTCAAAACTACAAAGAGAAGAGAAGTAGCCAAATTTCAATAATAAATAACAAACATAGCTATGGTGTACACTTATAAAAAGGTCTGGCTAAATCTAATGACCTGAGGAAGGTTTTAGTGTTATGTCATGTGACGTCAGTTCAATTGAGCAGACTCAGCACTTTTGATCTGAGGCACTATGATTCACACAGGGTAACTTACGAAGGAACCTGATCACCTACTCACCTTCAGTGTTAGCTTCAGTAAGCCATCTTCAGAATGCACTAGGATTCTGGAATCGTACACCAAGTGTAATGTCCATGGGACTTTTTTAAAACTGAACTTTGTAACTCATGGCCAAGCTCTTACTATCACTATGATTTCGATACAGAAATGAAGACCTTCTTTCATAAAGTGTGGGAAAATCAAAGCACATACCGGCCCTTCCAGAGCACAGTCCTAGTACTGTGGAGAACATGATTAGACTCTTAGTCCCAGGAACCCAGGATGCTTGTTGTAAAGCAGCAGGGCAGATGCAGAATGAAAATCACAAGAACAAGTGGAATATTCGAGGCCCCTGGATTTATTTGAGTACTGCATTTGAACAGAAACGGCTATGGAGATCTCTCTCGGGCTCCACGTCACATGCTCTGTTTCCCACTGAAGCCCTTCACTGACTTGTTTCTACCCCACTAGGGTCTAATGCTCATAGCGCTTCCTTACTTCCTCAGCGCTGGAAATCTTGCCATGACCTTGTTCTGAACAACTGAGTAAGAACCAAGGGTGCCAGGTCCCCCATGTGTGTATTGAAGTTTAAAAAGCACTGTTCTAAAACAAGGTTTAGTTCTCCTTCACGGCGTGGTGCCCACGGGGAGTCTTCCACAGCACAGTAAGCAGAATGTTGTTAAACCAGAAAACAATAGGTCATCATGGAAGCTTTTAAGCGGAAAAATGAAAAAGCACATGCTTAAAATTTGTTCATTTTGATAACCAATGATAATGTTATCACTCTAAGGAATCCACATTACTTTGGGTTATCAGAAATTTGAGTAAAAGCTGATATTAGATAGTGACATTTGAAGGCCAGCGTGGTGGCTTATGCCTGTAATCTCAGCACCCAGGGGTATTATCACAAGTTCTAGGTCAGCCTGGGTTACAAAATAAGACCCTGTCTGGGAAAAAAAAAACAACAACAGAAAAAAGAGCTGTTGCTATTTGAGTAGAAGATGATATCAGCTACTGATATTATATTATGCTTCAGTAAAAGCACACTGGCTTAGATTAATTTAAAAATATTTTATGTGTATGTGTGTGTGCCTAAGTGTATGTATATGTAATGTGTATGCGCAGGACCCTTCAGATATCAGAAGAGGGTAAAGGATCCCCTAGAGCCGGAATTACAGATGGTTGTGAGTCTCCACATGAGTATTGGGAATTGAACCACGGTCCGCTACAAGAGCAGCAAGTGCTCTTAACTGCTGAGCCATCTCTACAGCCCCGGCTTAGATTGTTATAACCTATAACCGAGAACAGAATCCATCTAGGCCAAGTTTGGTGTTTCAGTTAGGCTGACAAAGACATCTACCTTCCTGCCAGAGGACCCATGCTGATAGCTTGTTAATCATTTTCAACTGCAGCCTGAAGAGGTCACGGCAGTTGTCTTTTTCTGAGAACCTTCTGATTCAGCTTACGTGTCACTCTACTGAGCAAAATGGAAACTGATCTGGAGCCATGGAATTGAACAGAAACAACTTGTGGTTCACACCCCCCAGATTCCAGCTGTGGTTTGAGCTTCTGCAATAACACCTGACTCTGGAAAGCACATCATATGGTGTCTAGATCCACACCATAGACCATTTGGCCTTCTTCCAATAAACTTTCTGTATGGAAGGCCAAAGTCAGACCACAGCAGCCAACACCAATGATGGGTAAGGGCAGAAGTAACACAATGTGAAGATTGTGAAGCAACAGGTGTAGAGTCAATGCACCAGGGCACAACACAGGCCACGTGTCAGAACAGGAGGGGGAGCAGGACCTGCATTAAAACGGACCATGCTTTTCCCAGTGATTCCTCTACCTGCTTTCAAAGTCAGCATCATTGTTTCATATTCACAGACGAGCACGCTAAACCCAATGCTGACCTATTTTCCATAAATCAGGGGCAGGTTTAATGCAGAAAGAGCATTCTGTTTCAGGTCTGGCCACCCCTGAAGCCGTGTGCGTCCACTCTTCCACATGGCCTCCTTGTAGAAAGAAGCTTTCCTACCTTTTCATTTCTGCTATGTTACCTACTGTCGAAGAGGACGCCCCTAACTTGGCATTTCCAGGGTGTGCTCAATGGAACACAAATTCTAAGACAGACTGTAAAAGAGAGATTCTGTGGCTAGGAAGTTGGCAGGAAAGGCTTAGAGGGCCCCAGTGCATATTTAGAAGAATCTACAAACTTCTGTGAACTTGAGACATTTGTTGTTCTATCTATACCAGTATGAAGAACACTAGGAGAAGCCTTACCTTAGACTCCCTGAGATAGCAATATGTAGAATGATGCTAAATAACAAAACAAACTCTAAGCAGTATGGGAAGGTCAGAGAGCATTAGCAGCCAGACAAGGGGCTCACACATTCAAGGGAAGGACTTTCAGGTAAATCAACTCCTCTGTCCCATGTACTATATCCATAGACCCCTGGAATGTTGGTTTCTGATGCTGACTTTTTTCTCAGCACTTGACACAGGACCTTCTGTTAGGCAAGTGCTCCACCACTAAGCTCATTCTCAGCCCTTTATTTTAACTCTGAGATAAAGTCTTCACTAAGTTGCTCAGGTTATCCTAGAACGTGTAGCTCTCCCGCTTCAGCCTCTGGCATATCCGGCATTACCACCACTTTCGGCTCTGTTCGGCTCTTTGAGTCTTAGTCTGCCCTCGTTAGCAGAAGAGTCTCCTGGCTGTGTTGCTCTCTTTCAGCTTTCCTTCCCAAAACTTTAATGCTTTCTTTTTCAACCAGCTTTATTTTATTTCATCTACAAGTTTTCCTAGACCTCAAATTTTCAAAATAAACCTACTTGTGCCAAAGTTTGTCCTAACTCTCCCCATCACTCTGTTGTTTATGAGACAAAGTTCAACATTTCAGGTGACACATGAAAACCTTAACAGACCAGTTCAGTCGATGCCTAGAGCAGGTTTGTGGGCGGTGGCCTCCAAGGAGATTGGGTGTAATGCCCTCCAAATTTTCCAGTCCCTTTGTAATTTCTTACATGGAGCTCCTTCTGCCTAGAATGTTCTTTCTTCTCTCCTTGTTTGCCAGACCCCTCTATCCTTCATGTCAGTTTAATTATACCACTTTATGAAAATCTTTGTCAGTTTTCTGACGCAAAGCTTTGCATCCTGTTCTACGTTATTACAGTTTTATTTTCTCTAGAAGTTTACCAAATGGTTTTACATTTTATTGTTTTCTTATTTCTCATCCTCATTAGACCGTAATCTCTCTGGAAGTAGGAAGGTACTTTTTTCAGTCTTGTTTTTACCAAGGATTCATCAAATGTAGGAAAATCAAATCTCCAAACAAGCAAAAACAAAAACAAAGAAACAAAAATGAGAGCTTATCCAGGATACTCTAGCCACAAAGACTGAGCTGTAACGGCTCTTGTGATTTCACCCTCATGCTCCCTTGCTCTGAAGTTAAGCTTCATCATGTTCCAAATCTCTTAGATTTCTTCGAGTCTCCCAGTTGCAAAACTGTTTGCTGAGAAGCATGACTGCCCATCACATTTCTTTTTCCACGTAGAGCCAAACTGGGCTTATTGTCTCTTACACAGTTTGCTTCATAATGATGACTCTTTCTTTTGCAGACTGAAACCCCTGGCAGGGTGAACAATTCTCAAAATGTAGTCCCAGACTAGCATTGCCATCATCACTTAGAAAGGCTGGGTGAGCTGCTCCCACAGCCTTCTCTGGAGCCATCAGGCTGGATGGGCTATTCCCACAGCCTTCTCTGGGGCAGTCTGACTGCGTGACCTTTCCCAACATCCCTCTCGGGAGCAGTCAGACCACTCAGTTCAAACTCTATGTCGGCAGCTGCTGCTGGTACCACCTTGTGCTCTTTACATCACCTCAGGCTTGTGCTCTCCTCCCCCCTCACCCCCGCCATGAGTGTGGCAACTCCCCTGACCTTTTCCCTCCCTGCATGTGTCTCTTGCTTTTCGCTGTCATCACCGTATGAAACACATAGGAATCTGTTTGACATTCTGATGCATGTGTGGTCCTGCAGCTGAGGAGTTAGTCAGGTGCCAGAAACCTTCGACCACGAGGGAAAGAGGCCAGTTATTAAATAACACCTTACCCTGTCCCCTTTCCTCCTCAGAGACCTGGGAGGACTGAAGGTCTTTGTCTACTCAGAGATCAAGTCTCTTACACAGCTTGTACTGGCTTTCTCTGCTTGCCTCCCTGACTTTTCCTCCCTCCCAATCCTGTTCCTTAGAGTCACTTCCTGATCTTATCCTTGACAATGGGAATGGATGGAGAAGGGGATGGGTGTGTGTGTGTGTGGGGTGGAATGGGGGTACAAGTGGGTAGTTCGACAGAAGGACTATGTGTGCATCTGGATTTGCCACATTGATACCCCGCTGTGTGGACAGTCCTCCCTGCCACGGTGCTGTGTGCAGAGACCCCCCGGTGCTGTGTGCAGAGACCCCCACTCAGGGTCCAGTTCAGGGAGTGTCCTCATTTTTCCAATAAGCCTCTGCTGAATGAGGATGGCAGTCAACCACATTGACTAGGTGAGACGTTCAAAGTGATAATGAAAGCCAAGTGCTTATAAGAAGCTTCTAGGAAAAAAGCTCTCAACGAAAGTTGAGTTTTCTGTAATTCCTTCCACATATTTTTCATGTCTTTTTTTTTTAATCTTCATCTGATATCATTTCAGTTCTTAAGTTGAAAGTAAAAAGCCTAAAGTCTCTAGGAGTTCTCTTTTCCTTTGTGAAAAGGTATCAGCTTTGAAAACAAATCCCATTTTTCCTCATTTGATCCTCAGAAGAGCTGAAATCCAGATGGAAAGATCGTGGTTTGGAGCTGGAAGGTGTTGAATTAAGATCCTGGCTGTCTGTCATAGCTAAAGGAATTTTTTAAAGTAAGGTCTCTCTGCTTATCTATGGACCTGAAATAATCCTGCCTAGTGTCAGGCTGGTCATGAATGGTAAACAGGTAAAGGTTGAGCATAGTGTCGGTGCTCAGTAAATCCCAGTCCTCTCTTCCACTTGAACTCAAGCAACTATCTTGACCCTAGTTCAAGACTTTATACCTCACCTTGTCTCTTGCTTGACTTTTTTTAACAGCTTCTTGGCTTCATTACTTCACATCAACTTGCCAGTCTTTAATCCACACTGAATATTCTCATAGACCTGTCTAGAAACAATGCTGAACTTCTGACTTGTGGTACTTTTCCGCAGCCTGCACATGCACACATTTGAAAACACGGCCCAAGCTTCCGTTTTCCATGATTCTCCACGTTGTCTAATGTGGTGGTATTGTGTTCCCCAAAATATTGTGTACCCTAATAAACTTATCTGGGGTCAGAGAACAGAAAAGCCACGAGATACTTAGGATAGGCAGTGGTAGCACACGCCTTTAATCCCAGCATTCCAGAGGCAGAAATCTATCTGTTCAAGGATACAGCCAGGCATGGTGACTCACGCCTTTAATCCCAGAAAGCGAGCCTTTAATCCCAGGGAGTGGTGGTAGAAAGCAGAAAGGTATATAAGGCGTGAGGACCAGAAACTAGAAGCATTTGGCTGGTTAAGCTTTTAGCTGGTTAAGCTTCAGGCTTTCAAACAGCAGTTCAGCTGAGAGCCATTGGGATGAGGACACAGAAGCTTCCAGTCTGAGGAAACAGGATCAGCTGAGAAGTTGGCCAGGTGAGGTTAGCTGTGGCTTGTTCTGTCTCTCTGATCTTCCAGTGTTCACCCCAACACTTGGCTCCAGGTTTGTTTTATTAATAAGAACTTTTAAGATTCCTGCTACAGTCTAACACAAAACACCTACCCTCTGTGCTTCTCTCGGACACTTGCCGTGGAAACGATTTTCTTCTCCGGCTCCTCATCCACAGTGCTTGTCTCTTCCTCTCAAGCAGCAGCTTTCTCGTCCCCACACCGCTGCAGTCTTGAACTACCCTGGCTCAGTGTCAAGGAATTAGAGATCAACCAGAGAAAGAGGTTTTCTAAACATGGGGATGCCGTAACCATTCCGTCTAGTTGCAGGAGTCAACACAGTGCTCAGAAGCATCTGCAGACTGCATGGGCCGGAGTGCAGTTCAGCTGTGGTCCACATTCTTCCTCTACGTGTCTCAGAAGATGTCTGTGTTTGCTCCATTTGAAGGAAACTAAACCCAGTGTCTGCTTCCTTTACAGAGGAGAAAGTTAAAAATAATTACAACTTCTTTGCTTCTTCTCTGTGCTTGCTCAGGTCACTGATGCCAAGTACCATCCATCTGAAGTACAAATGATTTGTTTATGACATTGACAGCATCTTACTGCAGGTTGGCACTCCTCCATAGCCACTCGGGTTTGGTGATGGCACTAATGCTTGTCCTAGGGAGAGAATGTGGTTGCTGAAATCTTGAGGCCAAATATTTATAATTCATGGCCATTTATAATTTATAATTTTTCTTCTTCCAAAGGAAATCTTAGTATCTTGAAATAAAAATTAGTTTATTCCCATATGGAGATTAAAAATCAAGAGGAAAACCAGTTCAAACATCACATGCAGAAAAGAGACAGGCCTCAGGTATCCAAGAACTTCACTGAGAGGATCATGCTTCTCCACTTGGGTTTAGATGACCTTCTGAAACACAAGCACCACCCCTGAGACCCTGAGACCTTGGCTGTCCCCCAGTATCGATGAGGCGAATCTCTCCACAGAGGAGCTCTTCTTTGTTGGGGATGTTAGTAGAAACAAGATAAAGAAATATGGAGATAAAGCAAGGTGAGTCGGTGACAGTGATTAAGGATGTAGTTAAGCCCACGTTCCTGGTAGCAACCCAAAGAAAGGAGAAGGAAATAAATAAAATTAGATAGAACTCTTATCCTAATAATAGGGGAAACCCTCATCTTTCAAAAAGATTAAGTTTCCTCCCGGAGTTTATGTTAATCATAAGAATATATGTTCTGAAACCAAAAAATGGGCAGTATCTTCAATAACAGTCTGCAAAGGGTGCTTTTCTATGGACATTTATCATATAGACAATGAAAATCCAGTATTAAATTGTGGTTTAGTGCAGACATTTAGTAGGGGAAGCTAACACTTACAGGTACATTTTCATGAACTAGTCACAGTTGGTTGTAGCATAATGAAGCAGTCAGGACAGCAACACCCTATCGGGTTGTGAATTAACTGATAAAACTCTAGGGCTCTCCTTATACATACTGTGAATGGGGTATAACAGAGCATCAGTGCGCGCACTCCCCAGTTTACCTGCCCTCTATTTGCTAGACTGTTCATAGTAAGCAGATGCTTATCATGTTTGGCCACTCAGCATCTGGACCTTCTTCAAGCATTGGTAGAAGGTAGGCCTTGTCTCTCATTAAGAAAGCACTTTCCTGTGGCTGTTCATTAACTGCCACTGTAGATAAGATGTGGAGTTGCTCCCGAGTCTTCTGTTTCTTAATAGAGAAAAATTAACGGCATCACACTTCCTGATCTTGAATTGACTTCAGAGGTGTTCACAACTCCGAGGCTCCTAGAAACTCCAGATTTCCTCTCTGGGTGCCCCTAGCGGACCGGACCATATGGGAACTTGGGAGATCACCTTACCTTTTCTCCTGTGTTCTCAGATACTCGTTACACTTCACAGAACTTCCATATACATCAGGATGACAGCTTACTTTGTCTCCTAGATGCTTGGATGCCCATCACTCCTCATGTACATCAATGTGGACTGAGGGGCAGGATGTCATGGGTTTCCCCACAAAGGAGCAAAATAACATGTCCAGGCGTGTCTCTCTAGAGCAGCAGTTCTCAGCCTGTGGGATTACATATCATATGTCCTGAGCACCAGATATTTACATTATGATTAATAACAGCAGCAAAATTATAGTTATGAAGAAGCAATCTCCCTTCTCTAAGACTCTGCAAATGCTGGGAACAAAGACGGCGATGGGCCTGGAAGCAGGCATAGCAGTCCACAGCGTGAAGGCTCTTAAACAGAGACGGGGGATTGCTTGGACAGGAAAACACACCATTGACGGCTTTAGACTGTGCTGCCTACCTACGGTTTGATAAAGGGGCCGTTTCTCGGAGTTGATTTAGTAAAAACAATGCTGGGATCTCGACACGCATTGAGGCAGGGGCTTCTTCTGAGTGTGGTTTCTGCGCCTTACGGCTGTGTACTCAGCGTGGCCTGAATGTTACAGGCCACTGACACGTCTCTGTCCAAAATGGGAGCATGTATGGAAATGGAAAGGGGAAGTCAGAGGAAGGCGTCTCGAGCAAAACAGAGCTTAGGGCTGAGCTCTCGATGGTGTGGGCCTGAGCTGCCACGAGTCTTCAGGGCTGAGACAGCTACATCCATCACTGTCAGCTTCCTCTGCGGGTAGGTGTGGCCATATAACCAAGGTCAGGTGAAAGAAACATGAGAGGTTGGAGGAGAGTGTTAACGTGGAACAAACCCCATCTAGTCTTGGTGTATGAAGACCCATGCAGGACGGTTGCTCTCGGCCCCCACTTACCTAAGGGAAAGGGATTCTAAGGACCCATAGGAAAGAGCAGCAGCAAGGCTTTGAGCCTTTGGTCTCTAAATGACTACAGGGGTGGGGGTGGGTAGGAAAAAGACCTGCTGGCTTTCACAGGACTATGACATGGGCAAAAGCGATGTTTCTGTTGTTTTTGGGCATGCACCAATTTTCATTGCTTGGTGCAGAATCGGGCATTTAGCTCCCCATGTTAGGAAACAGTCCTGGCTATTCTTAGTTTTGCTATTTGCTATCATGTTCCATTAGCTAGAAACCACTTTAACCTTCTGTGTGTGTCTCTGGGTCTGAGGTTTCTTCATCCTAGGGAATCTGTACTTATAGGATCTGTACTCACCAGCTAACAGCCGACATCTTCATGCTTGCTGTGTTCTCTTATGGGTGAATAATGGGAGAAACGACCTAGAGCACACAGAAGGTAAATGTTAATGCAGATTCCACCATTACCCACCACTAGGCATATGTTTGTTATTCCTGCTGCAGCCAGGAGTTACGGACTTCCTGAATGCTTTCTAAATAAGACGTCTGCTATGGTTTGACGCTCCTTTTCAAAGCCTATGTTGAAATCTGATTGCCCTGTCATATTATTGGAAAATGTGATTTTAGAGGTACCTAGGTCACAAGGGCTCACTGTGGGAATGGCTTTGTTATAAAAGCTCTCTGTGTCTCTGTCTCACATTTGACATTGTGCAGGTATGACCCAGCACACTGCACAGATATGACCCAGCAGATATACACAGGTATGACCCTGCACAGATATGACCCAGCAGATATACACAGGTATGACCCTGCACAGATATGATCCAGCATATACACAGGTATGACCCTGCACACTGCACAGGTATGACCCTGCACACTGCACAGGTATGACCCAGCATACTGTGCAGGTATGACCCAGCACACTGCACAGGTATGACCCAGCACACTGCACAGGTATGACCCAGCATACTGTGCAGGTATGACCCAGCACACTGCACAGATATGACCCAGTACACTGAACAGGTATGAAGGCCCTTGCCCGGTGCTGGAAATACCCTGGGGGCCTCAACATCCCTAGAATGGGGAGCAGAATAACCTCCTATTACTTGTAATTGTGTTGGGCATGTTTCTGTCTCTCTCTGTCTCTCCATCTCTGTCTCCGCTTCTCTGTGGTCTCCCTTGCTGTTATTTGTCTCTGTCTCCGACTCTGTCTGTCTGTCTGTCTTTCTCGAAGCTGTCAGGAATTCAGCAGCTTTGCTCTATCATGAGTAATGTGTTCTCTGCCAGGACACACGGCCAAAAGCAATCGAGTCAGCCATTCACAGACCGAAACCTCTCAAGCCACAAGCCTCCCGAAAAGATTTTCTCCTTTTCAAGTTCTTTCTCTCGAATGTTTTAGCACAGCAACAGGAAGCTAACTAACGCAGAGAACTGTACCAAGCAATGGAGTCACCACTATTGCTGGGCCTGATAGTAAGGCTCAGAGGACCCCGGAATTACTCCATGGGAAGAATCTGTAAAAGTCTGGAGATGTGGAGAAGACTAGACTGCCATAAACAGAGCTAAGTTAGTAGGTATTTTGTCATAACATCAGAGAGCTGACTGGCATGAGGGGTCTCGAAAAGGGCTCAAATCCAGCTCTGTCTAGGACTGAAGGCCAAGCTCTTTACAGCTGGCCATGTGTTGCTCCTGCTATAAGACTTGAATGATCCAGTCGATGGCTACCTACCGGAGTGCGTTCCAGCCATCTTTCCAACGTCTTACAAATGGCTTAGCCATAGGTGAAAGAGACAGCAAATGTTTGTGGAATATAATTAATAAACATAATTAATAAAATGACTTGGGAATCTTGATGTATTGAGTGAGGGCTGGGTAATGGGGACAGAGCAGGGATGTAAGTGAATTACATCTGACCCCAAGCTGCCTCTTTGAAATTGTCCTTTTTAAGTGATTGCTATCTGCCTGACATCAAAGGGGGAATGACGTTTATCTGTCTCTGCTATAATGCAGCCAACCTGAGTGGGTTCTCAGTATCTACGTCTTCCCTGTCACTTGGCTACCAGCTGAGGGGAACAAACACTGGTGCTCACTCTCCCCAGTCCTTCTGTGACTTTGCTTCTGAGTTACCATGCCCCCTCCTGATGGTTCATTTCTCTTTTATTTTCACTTAACTTGGCTTTTATGTATCTGTCTATCACTGCCTCCTTTAACTACCAGCTAAGATGGCCTGGCTCTTTTTTAGATTTCAAAGGATGCTGCCTGCCCTGAATGTGTGATGCTTGAGAGTGGGTTTCGGTAAGTCTTTAAGAATAGTTGTTTATACTCTTTCAGAGGTTGCCAAGTAATAAATAGTGATTTGAGAGTGAAGGATAAAGTGGAATTTCATCACCCAGCTCTCTACTGTTCCTCTGATGGCTTAAATCATAAAACATTGTGTTCTAACCTTCACAGGGGGATCACACCAGCTTGGGGTTACTGAGTGGGTAGAGACACTTTTTTTTTTTCCTACTCAGTACCCTGGGCACTGCTCCATCCTAGCCTGGTTGGAAATGCACTGTTTGAACCTTTGAAACTCTGAAGCCCTTTGAAGCCTCTGAGCCAACAAAAGAGGCAAAGGGCCTTTGTGCTTCAGCAAGGGGCTGTCCCAGTTCTTTGCACTTCCCTAATGAGGGCCAGCCCAGGAGCCCTTGTGTCTCTGCTACACAGAGGGGGGGGTTAGGGATTAAAAGCATCCTGCCTGTCTAGGTCACTTCCCTCTTCCCAGGGACTTTTAGGGATGGTATTCCAGCCCTTGAGAGTTTTGATACTCCTTCATGTTTTGCAGTTTTGTGCCAGTTTGTGTGTATGTGAATGGCATCAGATAGTCCAGTGTGGACTCTCTGGCACACCTGCCTCATTTACCAAGATCCCATCCAGCTCCATTTGTTTAGAAGACTTAATTGACCTACTAGGAATTTCAGGCTGTCATCCTGATTTCAATTTGTGAGTTACATCAAGTTATAGTGTTTCATAGTGTAAGTTCAGATACTAATTTTAGTAACAAATAATGTCTCTGGTAAGCCGAAGGAAAAAGAATTGTCTCTCTTGACATACTTTTAGAAAATGTGAGACTCTTTTTTTTTTACACTTTTAGGAAAAGTTATTCTTTATTTATTTTGCTTGTTTATTACAGCAAAACAAAGACTAACCCATTTGGTGTCAGCAGTTGTAATAGCATGCACATAATCTGTGCAAGCCCAAGCCAGATCAAGTCCCAGAATGAAGAGGGGAGTTGAGCACATGGTCTTACCCCTAGCTATGAAGCTATTGGCAATGTTAGATGCTGGGAGAGGGAGAGACAGTTTCCTCTAAGAGTACACCCCCTGGTAAGATGACCAATCTCCAGTGGAAGACCACACATCCAAGAATATTCAGACAGTATAATTTAATCGTAAATGATTTTCTAAAAAAGGACACAGAGATGGGTGGGTATAGAAGGTGGGTAGATCTGGGAAGAGTTGGGGGAGAGGAAATAAATATTATCAAAATAAGTTGTATAAAACACTCAAAGAACTAATAAAGAAAATGAGACTTTTAAATGCAAAGGACATCTTTTGAGTATATGCCCAAGAGTGGTATTGCTGGGTCTTGAGGTAGGTTGATTCCCAATTTTCTGAGAAACCACCATATTGATTTCCAGAGTGGCTGTACCAGGTTGCACTCCCACCAGCAGTGGTGGAGTGCTCCCCTTGCTCCATAGCCTCTCCAACATAGACTGTCATCAGTGTTTTTGATCTTAGCCATTCTGACAGGTGTAAGATGGTATCTCAGAATCATTTTGATTTGCATCTCCCTGATGGCTAAGGATGTTGAACACTTCCTTAAATGTCTTTCAGCCATTTGAGATTCTTCTGTTGAGAATTCTCTATTTAGATCTGCACCACATTTTTTAATTGGATTATTTGATATTTTGATGTCTAGTTTTTTGAGTTCTTTATATATTTTGGAGATCAGCCCTCTGTCAGATGTGGGGTTGGTAAAAATCTTTTCCCATTCTGTAGGCTACCATTTTGTCTTATTGACCATATCAGAAGCTTTGCCTTATAGAAGCATCTCAGTTTCAGGAGGTCCCATTTATTAATTGTTGCTCTTAGTGTCTGTGCTATGGGCAAATGGATGGAACTACAAAAAAAAATCAACCCAGACCCAGAAAAACAAACACTGTGTGTACTCACTCATAAGTGAATATTAGATGCAAAGCAAAGGATAAACTGGCTACAACCCACAACCCCAGAGAATCTAGGTAAAGAGGAGGACCCTGAGAGGGACATGCACGGATCACCCCAGGAAGGGGAAAGGGTTAAGATCTCCTGGGTAAACTGGGAAGGGGGCATAGAGGGAAGGGGAACACGAGGGTTTGAGATGGCTGAGTTCTGGGAGGGACTGAGAGGGAGAACAGTGAAAGAA
The DNA here is from genome assembly GCF_007827085.1 of Peromyscus californicus insignis. Classification (NCBI taxonomy): domain Eukaryota; kingdom Metazoa; phylum Chordata; class Mammalia; order Rodentia; family Cricetidae; genus Peromyscus; species Peromyscus californicus. The sequence continues at coordinate 16,428,687 of NW_026294491.1, forward strand.
ATATCTTGATGGAATGAGCCATTAGGGGGTTAAGGAGAAATCTGGTGCTAGGGAAATCCTCAGGAACCCACAAGGATGTCCTCAGCTAAGACTCCTAGCAATGGTGGAGAGGGTGCCTGAACTAGCCTTCTACTGTATTCAGATTGGTGACTACCCTAATTGTCATCATAGAACCTACATCCAGCAACTGATAGAAGCAGATGCAGAGACCCACAGCTAAGCACTTGACCAAGCTCCTGGTGTTCAGTTGAAGAGAGGGAGGAGGGACTATAAGAGCAAGGGGGGACAAGATCATGATGGGAAAAACCACAGAGACAGCTGACCCAAGCTAGTGGGAGCCTACGGACTCTGCACTAGGCCCCTTGAATGGGGATGACAGATGTGTGGCTTGATCTGTTAGTGAGTCCCCTGGCAATTGGATCAGGATTCATCCCGAGTACATGAACTGGCTTTTTTAGAGCCCATTCCCTATGGTGGGATGCCTTACTCAGTCTTGATGCAGTGGGGAGGGGCTTGGGCCTGCCCCAACTTGGTATGCCAGCCTGTGTGGAATACCCAAGGGAGGCCTTACCCCCAGAGGAGTGGGTGGGGGTGGGATGGGGGGAGGTGGAGGGGAGTGGGAAAAGGGGAGGGAGGGGGAGCAGTGGGCAGTATGTAAAATGAAAAAAAGACTTTAAATAAACAAACCTTAAATAAAATAAAAGCAAAGGACTCAAATTCCAAGGTCCACTGTTAGCCGGGGTGCTGTAAATGTGAATATGATACGTAAGGTGAGAAGAAATAAACAGCAGGCTGAGGAAGCTTTGAGATTTGATCCCCACACCCTGTTCTGTAGACAAGCTATTTGGGGCCCAGGGTGACTGCTGCACATGAGTTAGTGTGTAAGAAGATTTGATGTCTCACTGGTCATCAGCTAAAATCCTTCAAATTTGCAGAACCAATGGCCCAGTGTCCACATTGATAGAATGATGTAGAAGATGGTCCTGGTGTCCCTTAGAAGCATCTGGCTCAAGCCAGACTCCGTTTTTAGACCTAGTCCTACCTCGAGTTTTCTATAATTTATTACATCAGAAAGCTCAAAGAGTTATTTTTATGCCAAGAAAATTGGACTCAAGTAGAAGTTATTTTCATCACTTCGTCTAATTACAAAGCTGGGCCCAGAACTATGACTATTCAAGCAGACTTCAGATATAATAGAGAATGAACAGCAAGGACGGATGGTCTTGACTAGCTGCCAGCAACAGCAGATAGGGGAAGGATTCTCGTGACTAGAGAGGAGAGTGAAAAAGCAATACTTTCTCTCTCTCTCTCTCTCTCTCTCTCTCTCTCTCTCTCTCTCTCTCTCTCTCTCTCTCTCTGTGTGTGTGTGTGTGTGTATGTGTGTGTGTATGTGTCTGTCTGTCTGTTTCCCTCCCTCCCTTCCTCCCTCTGCTAGGGACTGAACCCAGGGCAATTTCTGGCTAATATGCTTAGCTTAGTTTGATGCTGGACTCTGTTTAACTATGGTCTTGAATGTTCTTTAGCACCATGCAATTTTGTTGTATATTCCAGGTGTTTATTGCAGCAGTTGCATTGTTACCACAGCTCACTTCAAAAGCTATGGTCTTCTGGTGAAGAAAAATGAAAACCAGAGAGGTGGGGAAATATGGAGAGAGAGAGAGAGAGGGCAGGGTCAGACTCTTGAAGGTTGGGCCATGGCATTTAAATAAACCTCCTTAGAGTTTATATTCAGGCTATAGTCTATAGCTTTTGAATGATTCTCATCTTTCTTTGGATTAATGTAAAATTACACCAGCATTTAGGAAGCAATCACCAGCAGTGGGGAGATAAAATTTAGGCAAAAATCAATACTCCAAGTTTAAAAGTGAAGCAAATGAAATTTTGGCATAATTAAAGAAGATTTGTTAAATCAGCCAATCCTTTTGAATTCTTAAGGAAAGCCAACACCTCTTTGGCCCAAGTTGAAAAGACACAAACAAACTCCTCTGGGCTACTCATGCGAAAGCTTAAGTAGATAAAAGATAAGAAAGCTTAAGTAGATAGAGCTACTTTCCATCCACACTGTTGCTAAGAAGCAGTTTGCCTACAAGTCAGAGAAACCTGGGATTGAATCCATATCACATAACCAACAGGGGTGTGACCAGAGCAAACTGCACTTTCTTTAAATATTCCTCATCTGTAAACAGGGTCAATGATGGCTATTTTTAGAGTTGGAGTAAGATTGAAACAATAAACCCAATGGTAGCCAGAAGGTTTCTCCAGTCTGGCCAGGCCCCGAGGTCCTGCCTGGCCCTGCAGTCCTGCAGCTGCTTATAAAATAATCATTCAGAGGTTTATATTAATTACCAATTGTATGGCCTATGGCAGGCTTCATACTAGCTGGCTCTCATAACTTAACATATTTCTGTAAATCTATGTATCGCCACATTTTCCATGGCTTTACAGGTCTGCTGGCATGTTGCTCCTTGGGCAGCAGGCTGGCATCTCTCTCCCCTCTCCTTTCTTCTCTTCATATATCTGCTTGGATTTCCCGCCTGCCTCTAAGCTGCCTTGCCATAGGCCAATGCAGCTTTATTTATCAACCAGTCAGAGCAGCACATATTCACAGCATACAGAAAGACATCCCACAGCACCCAATAGATAACAGGATGTTACAACAAGTTATTTTCTCAAACAATACTGCCATATTTTCATTGTTTCTGGAAGTGACTGCAAAAGAATTATTTTTAAATGAAATGTTTATTATTTATCATCAATACATTTTTACTTGTGGAACTATTTCATATACTTATATACCTGTGGGTCATGCAAAATTTCTTCATGGGAAAAGAAGAAGTTGAGAGTGGAAAATGTCGTCTTAGAAACCCTGAGCGTGGGAACAAAACAGTGTCTTCTGGACTTGACCGCACTTGACGCTGTACAACGCTGTAGGTAGCTGTGGCTGCCTACACAAGATCAAGGCAGCCAGCATTCTAGCATGGAGTTCATGGAGTAGATTAGTTCATGAGTTTTCACCCGTGACTGAGGAGCTACGGACAGCTGATTTTTTGGGGGGGGAGGGGAATGGATGGAGAGTGAGTTTTCTCTAAGGGTGTGGCTTTTGGTGGGGTGGCCCTACTTTCAGTGAATACTCCTACACCCTGGAGTATATGTGCAGTACAGAATTGGACTTGGTGGCTATCAAAAAAATAAAGGATGACATGAAGTTGAAGGGAGTAGAGAGGATGGGATTGGGAGGAGTAAGGGGAAGGAGTTGGGAAAGTGAATATGATCAAAATAATCACATTAAATTCCCAAATAATTAATAACAATTATTTTTTGAAATAACAAAAATAACCCATCCAAAAAAAGAAGTCCTGAATTTGAACCTTAATTCTAGGATTTCAAACAAGATATGTAAGTATCATGCAAGCTTAAACTTTTGAGTGTGTGTATAGGGTTGTGAGAGGCATCACTCCATGAGCATGAACATTGTTGTTTTAATTTTTTTATTATTTAACATCTATGTATTTAACGCTGCCAATGCTTTATAGATGCCTTTTCATTTTACTCTATGACCCTCAGTTGATGGAACTAATACTTGGAGGTACTTTGGATTTGAGCAACATTTTCACTGTAAAGTAGAGATGAGCAGGACAGGAAGGCTTCTTTTGCTATCAACTATGAAGGGAATGATAGGGCTGTGGGAAGGGAATGTGAATCTCTAGGAAACATTTTATAACGTTGTTGTTATTCAAAACGGCATATTATACAATCAGTCTATTCAGTTAAACAGTGATATGTGTAAACATGTTCTTGTTTCCTCAATAATGATTTATCAATAAATTAATAAAGATAATGACTGAACTCTTCCTAGATTTTGAGTCAGGCAGACTGAGGAATCGCCCTTATGAAATGTGGAGCAGCCCTGGTTATCTTCTCTGACTTGGAACAGTGAGCTTTGGTTTAAGAGCAGTAAGTGGGCTCTGGAGGGGTTACGTTCAACTCAATGGTTTACTTGCGTCTGAACCACCTAATGAAAGTAGCCAATTTTATATTCTTTTTATCTAGCTGTTTCTTTTATTAAAGCTCTTCTTTCTCTGTAATAAACATACACACATGTCCATACAGTTGTTGTTATTATTATTATTATTATTATTATTATTATTGGTTTTTTGAGACAGGGTTTTGCTGTGTAGCTTTGGAGCCTGTCCTGGCTCTCACTCTGTAGCCCAGGCTGGCCTCGAACTCATAGACATCCGCCTGCCTCTGCCTCCCGAGTGCCACCACCGCCCAGCTTTCCATACACAGTTTTATTGTAAAGGAGTATGTTCAAGGTATGGTTAACTATAGATTTTTGTTTGAGGAAGGTCTTGATACTATGGTCCAGACAAGTCTACAAAGTCACTAGGTAAACTAGGCTGACCTCAAACTCAAAGCAAACTTCCTGTCTTGGCCTCCTGTGTACTGGGATTACAGGATAGGCCACCCTAACTAGCTTCCACGACTTGCCTTTAACCAGAGTGAATAATGACATGTTTACTTACTAAAAGCATTGCCTGACTACCCTGAATCTGCAATCCTGTATCTCACCATCTAGGAGTCTTCCACTCGGTGTTTCTCACTTCATTACTAACACTGAACTATCTTTGTTGTTGGAGACTTTTCACTGTGCAGTGCAGTGCATTTCTCAGTATTTCTGACCTTTATCAAAAACATGTCAGTGGTACCATCCCCATCTCAAGTTACAGCAAACTAAACTGTCACCAGGTATTACCAAGTGTGCTCTAAAACTGAAAACAGCCTGCCATTAGAACCACAACTGCAGGGGTAAGGGTTATGTGCTCCGTTTTCAGCTATAGACAAGGATTTTGATTTACTGAATGGACAATAATTTAAAAGAGCAAGGATTACATTTGTAATCATCATTGTTACTAAAATTAACTTCGCACTTTAAAAGCTACTTGTGGCCTTTGCAGAGAAAAATCAGAACATATAAATACAACTACTAGAAAAGAATACTCAATCATATTCACAAAAGAAAGAAGTTATGGTGTTTATACAGAAATGGGTGCTACTGAAGAGAATCATATGAAGACAGTCTCAGAAAGACAAACATGATGTTTTCTCTCCTTTGTGGCTCCTGGATTATATATAGATACATAGAATCATGTCTAACTATATGATAGGAAAGTAGAAGCCAAGCTGTTTAGGGGACACCAGGGACTACTAGAAGGGCCAGGGGTAAGGATGGGAAGGACAGGGAGGTATGAGAGGAATGTACTCAAAGTACGTTATGCAATCGTATGAAAACATTCTTATAAACTGCAGTACCACATGCAATGAATGTATGCTAATTAAAACATTATTACAAATAAAGATAGGGAAATATATTTTTAAAAACAAAAAAAAGAGTAGCTAGTGCTGAAGACAAGCTGTTACCCTATTCACTTCTGCTTCCCTCCATGCATTTATCACTATTTCTTTAATAAATTAGTAAAGAATTTAACTTTTTTTTATGAGCTTAGTGCTCCAAATCATCCTTGCTCCAAGTCAGGTAACCTTTGTGCTATTCTTTCTTCCTACCTTCCTTCCCCAGTATATGCAGATAAAAGTTTCATGTCTCCTAGATCTACTCATCGTGCTCAGGAGCATCTTGTTATGAAAACTGTGATTTATTGTAGTATTGTATTGTATTAGGAGCTGGAGATATGTCTCAGCAATCAAGAGTGCTTGCAGCTCTTGCAAAGGACCTAGGTTAAGTTTCCAGCACCCATATGGAGGCTCACAACCACCTGTAAATCCAGTTCCAGTGGATCTTATGCCCTCTTCTGGCAACTGTAGGCACCTGAAACATATGTGGTTCACACATAATTGCAGACAAAACATCCAAACACATAAATAAAAATAAATATTTTCAAGTATTATACCCCAAATTGAGAGACAGTATTCCAGAACATCTTTTTACAGTGCTTCTCCCCATTGTAGTAATAGCGACATTTCCATAATGGATTTCCTCTCATCACAGAATTAGATTTGGAGGAAGGAAATCAATGAGACTCTTGCTATTCCACTCACAGAACCCAGAGTTGTGGGAACAGCAAGCCAAATTTCCCAGAGAGGGTCAATGAGAGCAATGTCAACCTGATAAACAGGGCCACTCCTATTTTATTCCTTGGATCTTGGGTCCATATGTTTGTACACATTTTGGACACAGCACTATGCAGTGGTCATTAAGATTGCACTGTGGATTCTCAGAGATGGTATAGTATCTTTAGTAACCATCATTTCTAGGTAACACCTTAACAGGCTCTTCCATTTCTCCTTCAGGCCTGCAGCTCCTTCCTGGGTGATGCACTGTGAGAGAAGGGGAGTAGATCCCGTTGTCATAGACTCCCTGCTGCACCTTTACTGTTTTAAAGAAGGTCTCTTGACCTGTGCAATGTTGTATAATCAAAAGATCGAATGCTCTGTAATCTGGATGCCAATAATTCTGACTCAGGGCGTACAAGCAAGGAAAGTCAGACTTGCATAAAGATCAAAAGTTATGTCACCTCAAAATGAAGTATAACGTTCTTATTCAGTATTGCACTGTATGTCCTGGCCAATGTAATATGGCAAGAAAAAGTAATAAAGGCATTTAGAATAGAGTGGAAAAAATAAAACTATTTTCAGGAGTCATATTTATCTAAGTGGAAAGTCATAAAGAATTTTTTTAGTAACTATGACATTCAAGGGTTTAAGTTTACAAAGGCCATTGAATATGTGATCTAAATCATTATGATATTTATATAGTAATGAGACCAAACTACACTTACAAATTACATACCAACAGAAATTACAAAGTTAATAAAAAAAATCCATTTTCTTTCCTTTAATATGACTGTAAGACCCATTATAATAGTTGTGAGGTGAGCATCCCAACTGTTATCCTTCTCTGTGTGAGAAGAATAGAAAGGGAGAAAACTCACTTTACTGTTCTTTTTCCATTTCAAGTTATAGATAGTCTTCTGGTTTCAATTTCCTTAAGCTGACGTCACAGGAGTGCGATCCAACCTCCAAATGTAAAATTTGGCAATGAAGTGCCATGGTAGTTCTCAGATTTATGTTGCTGCCCAAATAATCTGTCATACGTTTCTATCAGATTTCTGTGTCGCCGCAACAGAACAATGGACAGTTTAGTAGAGGAAACATATATTCTAGATCATGCTTCCTATGGTTTGAGTTTGTCATTCCAGAAGAAACACAGCAGCTCCAGACCTGGTACTGAGGGCAGGGAGCAGGGGGTGTCCACACAGTGACAGGCCAGGAAGCAAAGAAAGCAGCCGATACCCAGAGGCAGGATGACCTGGAAAGTCCCTACACCAGCTAGCTACCTGCTTCTTTCAGCTGAGACCCTCCTAAATCGCTTCACAGTCTTCAAATAACCATGAGCCAGGGACAAGCACCCAAAACATGAGTTGACGAGGTCATTTCAGATTTAAACCATTACATTTTTGAAGGATTCTCATACCTTTCACCACAGAGAGACCTACCTCACATAAAAATATGTCTGCGGACTATATAGAGTTCCATGGGTCCTAGTTTTGGGAAACAGAGGTGAATTCTTATCATTTGACAATAGGTCTGGATAAGATTTACATGTGTCTGATGATTTATGTCTTACATTGGCTAGTAGCCTTGTGATGCTCAGGAAGGGTTTGTTTCACACATCCTAAATATAGTGTGCTTTTACTTGATAGCAATAGATTTAATGATGGCCACACTCCTCTTCAGTAGACAGAATGCATAGAATACCAAGCTTCAGGGTTTTTTTTTCCTCTTACTGTAAAAAGGAGATCAATTAATGGGCCACATGGTTTAAGAAAACACAGAATCTAATAGTTCTGGAAATATGAAACATGCCATGCTTTACATATAGCATGAAAGTAGATTGTATCACATTTAATACTATAGCCTACGAAGGTTATGCTGTTAGCCTCAATTTAGTGCTTAGGGAAACACCAGCATTTGAGGTTCAGAGAAAGGCAGCAATTTGCTCATTACCCAGCTACTAAGCTGCAAACCTGGAGTCTGAGCAAGATCTATGGAAGAGCACTGGACCTCCATGTCCCGTGAGCAGAGAATAGTGAAAGTATCTTGGATATCTTCAATACATTTGATATCTAAATTTCTTCAGCTTGCTGCCCAGCTGACAAAGCTGCTTGGAATGGCTGTTTCATAAACATAAGTGAGGAAGCTTCTGTTTTGGTTCTTGAAGCTCCTGAGGGAACTGCACTCAATAGTATTTTGGGTTAGTTTTCTTCCTTGAATGTGATGCATCTCTTTTTAAATGATCAGACTGGAGCAGTTGTGGAGGGCCACGATGTGCTCAGAACACGAATGTACTTATTTAGAGGACCTTCCTTTGTAGTAAAGAAAGAGTTCCTTTGGTAATCAAGCTTACCACGTTCCCCTAAAACACCCAAGGAGAGAAACCGATTCTCTTCATTCTGTCCATTAACCCAGGCGGAACCAGAGATTGACAGACTATCTGGATTTGCTGGTGGCAGCACTACTCTGAGGGAATTGGATTTCACAGGAAGAGCCTTAGATTTGGTGCCAGGGATTCTAGTGTCTCCCTTGGTTCTCTCACCGTCCTCTCTATTTTTCTTTGATCAAAGGACAAGAACATGATCTCTGCTAACTCACTGGACTCCCCTTCAGAGATCACATAAGAAGTAGTCTGAAAGGCTTTCAAAAACACAAGGGTTTCACTGTTCAGTGGAGGTCCTATCTTATCCTTACTGATTGCCGTGCCTGGTACTGCAAATTTTAAATCACTGTGTGTTTTCTCAGTAATATTTTTCAATTCTATAATCATTCATCCTTTTGTGAAGGGTGAAGAACTGATAGGAACTCTTGGATGAAGAGCGAGACACTTGAAGCCCGTAGATGTGTGTGACTTTGCTCTGCCGATGTCACGAAGTTTGTGTCTGCCTTTATTTCCAAACCTCTATCCCCCTGACTCTTGTTTTCTCAAGTTTGAAAGTGCAAACATTTAGGCATGATTCTTTAGTGTTTTCAAGAAGACAGACACTTGCTGATTTCATTCAGGACTGAGAATTCTATGACAGTTCAAACAAGAGGAAGTGAGGTACAGGAAGTATGTAATTAGCTAAGTGTTGGTGGGGAGGATCAGTTTCAAGAGAGGACACTTCAGTATGTGGTCCCTGATTCTGACCCCATTTTGGAAGTATAGTGACTGCAGAAGCTTATACTTAAAAAAAATCTATCTATCTATCTAGATATCTGTCTATCTATTTATTTAATGTATATGGGTGACCTGTCTTCAGGGACACCAGAACAGGGAATCAGACCCCATTACAGATGGTTGTGAGTATGTGGTTGCTGGGAACTGAACTCAGGACCTCTGGAAGAACAGCCAGTGCTCTTAACTGCTGAGCCATCTCTCCAGCCCAAGCTTATAGTTTTAAAAATACCTGTGACCCACTGTCATGGTCAGTTTTTGTCAACCTGACACAACCTAGATATGTGTGGGAAGAGGGAATCTCAGTTGAGAAAACGCCACCATCAGATTGGCCTGACGGGCATTTTCTTAATTGTTGATTGATGTAAGAGGGACTAGCCCACTGTAGGCCATACCACTCCTGGGCAGTTGGTCATGGGTTACATAAGAAAGCAAGCTGAGCATGAGTCTGAGAGCAAGCCAGTCATCACCATTCCACTGTGGACTCTGTTTCAGCTCCTGCCTCCAGTGTCTGCCTTGGCTTCTCTCAGTGATGGAGCATGACACCCAAGTGTAAAATGGTTTCCTTTCCTCCCTCAAGTTGGTTTTGGTTAGAGCTTTATCACAGCAGCACAGAAGGAAAACCAAGATACCTGCCCTTTCTCTGTCCCTCCGTGCCTCCGTGCCTCCGTCCCTCTGTCCCTTCCTCCTTCCCTCCCCCTCCCTCCCTCCACCCTCCTTCTTCTGTATAGAATCTTGCTATGTAACTCAAACTAGTCTCAAGCTCATGATTCTCCTGGCTCAGCCTTCCACATACTGAGATTAAAGGCATCCTTTGCCCTGCCTATCCGGTTATCCATGTCTCAGGGCAAATATTTGGAAAGCTGAGACATGGAGCAAGTTATTTCTTTTTGAAATTTAGAAGAACTCAATAAAGTCTTTATGTTTATTGTATGCTTTGCTTGATTCAAAAATCAATAAAGCCAATGCATTGTGTGGGAGAGTAGAGCCATTCAGGAACGTTCTAGGAAATAAAAGATTTCTATACGTACAGCTAAAGTTCTTGTCTCTAATGCATCTCTCTAAATAGGTCAAAGATGTTTTCCAAAACTATATAACTAAAATAGGCTCATGACTTTCAAATTCCAGTTAGGCATACTTAACATGCAAAGGTTAATCAGTGAATAATCTTTGCAATCATGTTTGTTCAGAAAATACCCATAATAGTCAATTTCAGTTATTTCCCATCTAAACAAGGTCTCATGAAGTTCTCCCAGATGTAATTCTCATTTAGTGCACATGGTCAGTCCTTCTGCAGCAGATTAGGAACACAGGCTGCCTCAAAAGATTAGTAATTCTCAGCCTTAATTCCAGCTGAAATCACGAATATAATTAATTCCTTCAGCATTTATACTTTCCCTTTTACATTTAGAAATGCTGAAACAAGCCCCATTTTGTGGAAACTAGAATAAATAATTAAATGCTTTTCAAAAAGTAATTAAAAGTCAATTGGCAAAATTGAACATATTAGTGTATGGTATTTTGTGCTACTAATAAACAGCCATTTATACCAGCTTCAAATTCCTTTTAATATCCTTTAGAGATTAAGATTAAGAAGATTTCTTTGGGAAGATTTATTTATTATCAATCTTCTTAAATTCTAGAACCAAATTATTCCACCTGCCTCTTCCTATATTCCCGAGTCGGATTTCCTTAAATGAGATACTGGAGTCTCAAAATGCCCCCCATGTGGTGTAACTGCAGGTTGGTATATAAAGTTGCTCTTGGAGAGTCATTAGATCACAGAAGACACTGAAAATATTTGTAGTGAAGGAACATATTTACTTCTTATGTCCAGTGTTTACCCAATCCTAGGACTCCTCTCAAACGATGCTCTCTTTTGCAATCCTTCTATGCATTCGCTTGTGTCTGCTACCAAAGAGCTTAGGTAAATGTATTTTCCTATCAGACCCATAGTGGATCTCAACTTTGTGTTAGACTCCCTTTCCCCAGTCCTAAATGCATCCAATTATTGACATATTTAGTTAAAGAGCCCCGGGTGATTCATGTTCCACTGCTGTACTGGACAGGGGCTGCTTTTGCTTATCATTGCTATGTATGTCAGAAACATTCTACAAAAAATGCTTTTGAATAAAGGCAAGAATGAGCAAATACATAACAAACAGCATTTCAGGGAAACTGTCTTAGAAAAACATTCTTCCAAATAGTCATAGCATGAGTGGCAGTCATTTTTTTTTTTCATTTCATGATGAACTTAATTCCTCAGTGCTTCCTGTTACATTCATTCTGGATTATACCACTCAGATGTTAGCACAAAGCCTAAGGCAAAACATGATCTTTGTAGTACCCTGGGACTGAAGGTTGCTGCCAGAGCTGACCTTGGGTATTTTTTTTTTGTAGCCATCTTTGATCAGGTCTCTTCAAGGGCTTCTGAAGTGTTGAGATTCATGGGATGAACATCCCAAATTCACCTGCCCATGGAAATCACATCCTCTCTCCGAATACACTCCATGTTCACATCTCTCACCTTGTTACCGAGCTCTGCAGAGCCACCATTACCATTATATGTTCATCAACATAACCTTTTCCTATCTTAGTTCCCTAATCCATAAAATGAAGATAATATCCAATGCCCCTGTCTCACAAAGTCGAGAAGACTAAAGAGGACAATGAAAGCAAAGCACTTGGCACCATGTTTTCCACGTATAAAAATACCACAGTAGTAACAATTAGTATTTATGTCTTTGGATAATTGCAATATTCTTACCTTGTTTGCTAGGTTTCGTACAATAATTCTTATAGTATAAAATCACTGAGAGCAGGATATGGATGTTATATATTGTACATAGTTGCTTTTAAAACCCCATCTATTTTTAACCAATGAGTCCTGAGCACAGAACACTTTGGGTCTAGGATTGCCTTCTAACCCTATATGCCTCAATGGCCAGATTTGGCATGTGTGGCGTCACCAGGTTTTAAAATTGGCTTGGACTCGAGACAGAGATTCCTTGCTAGTATCTGAATCCCCATGCCAAGAGAAACAGGCCCACCAAAGAGTACTTTGAACAAAGACTTGGGCTTTGGCTGTGCAAAATACGTGCCCCTGAAGACCTGGACTGTCTGAGTCAACTCAGTAAGTGTGCCAGAGACTTCACATCTGACGAGAGACTATGCAGCTTCTGCATATTCCAGGTTTCCTCTCAGACCTGCCATGTTTCTCTCTTCACTCAACTTCATAGCAGTATTTGTCTTAAAAGAGAGCACAGAACAATGGCAAGTTACAGGAATGTGCAGAGTCGATAGATCCCATATTTTACTCAAGAATAAATAAATAGCTTAGAATCTCTGGACATAGAGTCAGACAGAGACAGCTCATCCTCTCAAATTGAGTGTAATTTTCAGACAGTTTATTTTTCTATAAGTGTGTGGGAGTGTGCATTTGAGTATCCATAGAGGCTAGAAGGGTGCATTGGATCCCTTGGGGCTGGAGTTATAGGTGCCTGAGTATCTGGGGGGAACCAAACTCCAGTCTTCTGCAAGAGTAGGGGGCTCTTTAACTGCTGAGCTGTCTCTCTAATCTGTTACAGCTTTTCTTAAGAGCTTTTCAGCTGACTGTTAAAGAAGATTTCCACTCAGACAACGACAAGTAGCTGAATGGCTTTGAGATGCGGTTGTTGGAATGGATCAGAACCCAGAAGCCGCTGACATTTGGAAAAGAGAAGTCACTGACGCCTAGAATGCCCAAGAGCTGCCTAATGGAAGAGTATCTGTAGACTGAAAGATAAGATGGCAAGAAATCTTGCCTTGGATTTTCCACATTGATTTGGGGACTTTTCAGGAACGTAAGTGGCTTCTGAGATACTCACATGCTTGTCGCCCGAGTTTTCAAGGCCCTACAGAATCTCTGTGAATACAATTTGCCTCTGTGAAGTTTCAGTTCTCAGAACAGCTCTTGAAGGGAATGCTCTTATTTGTAGTATAAGACACTGATACTGAGGAAGCCCAAGTGGCAGCTTTAGAGACATTTCTGCGGGTACACACTGGACTCGGGGGCACACACAGGCAACCTCTGAGGACTGACATTCAGGACGCTTGGCCACATCTCAGAAAAGTTAGCATCCCTTTCTGTCTCCTGTCAGGTCACACAACAAGTACAAACTCCTCCATAGAACGCTGGGCACAACTCCAGCAGCCTGACCAGGCGCCTTGACGTCTCCTGTAGTGTAACATTGAATTTTGTCCTTGACTGTCTGTGTCTCTCTGGGTAAGAACCTAGAACTTGATCTCTTGTGTTTTCATGGCAAACTTTTGTTTTTGCTTTTTAAAAGGGCATTGGAACTAATGTATAGGTTGTCTCCTTCCAAGAGTATTATTTTTAGACACAGAGTGTGAGATATCTAGACTTTCATTTCTGAGACTCATACCTTTACAGCACTTCAGTAAAAAGAAATTCATTAACTTTACTTAATGGGAAAGTTAGAGGCATGGCATGCTGGTTGGAGCCAAAGTTTTATTTTAACAGAAGAATACTGCCTGGCATATGCAGGTTGGCTTGAGATCATTTTAGGGGGTGGGGTGTCTGACTGAACACTGACCCCAATTACAGGCATTTTTAAATGCTTCTGTGCTGCTAATGTGAGCAGAAAGTAGGAACTAAACCCAGCAGAGAGGGATTTATGAATGTTCCCCATGAGTGTATAGCTCATTTCTGTTTTTCATGGTCACTGAATTGGTTTTCCTTGCTAATTATACATAGTATTCAATTATAGCGAATTTCCAAAATCAGATGACAACTGGCTATCAAAGAAACTATGGAGCTCAAGGGAGAAGTGGAAAGTTTTACGTCTCTCCCAGCTTCTTGGTTTCTCATCTGGAGAGTACATCACCATTTTTAGATTGCGTTATCAGGCTGTTTATATTTTGCCATTTGTGAGAATGGATCGGGTACTATCATCACCATTAATATAAAAATTGTGCATTTCCCACTTCGGGTGTAACTGGGAATAACTGATTTTCCCCCCTCCCCCCAGGGCCCTTTGAAATTAATCATATCCTGCCATTAAAAATGAGCTAGCCACCAGGCAATGGTGGCATACACCTTTAACTCCAGCACTCAGGAGGCAGAGGCAAGAGGATCTCTCTGATTTCAAGGCCAGTCTGGTCTACAGAGTGAGTTCCAGGAGAACCAAGACCACACAGTGAAACCCTGTCTCAAAAAAATAAATGAATAAAAATAAAAAGGTTAAAAAAATAAAATAAAAATGAGCTAGCCATCACTCAAAAAATGGAGTAAGACAAGACTTGGGCAAGATCCAAATTAGTGTATATTCAACTTGAACCAGTTCAAGTTGAAGGTCCAAAAAGTACCTAGGAAAAGGTCTCCAGGGACAAAACAGTGCAAAGTCATGTGAACAGGCAATGTGTGGAGGCGACTATGGAAATGTTGACTTTAGAGGAAATACACCAAGCTTAGGGGTAAATGTAAACTATAACCAAAGTGCATTCTTCAAGACAGATTATGCTAATTAAGGAGCAACAAAAAATATGTTCAGAAAAGGAAATAAAATGAAAATATGTTACTGATATCATTAGTGACTCATATGTACACAGGTAAAATTAAGCCTAACGTTCTTTAGAAGGGTGTACTAGAAATAGTAGAAGAGGCAGATGAGAAGATATCTGAAAGAGGGGGCCTTTGATAAAAGGGGCTGCTGTCTCTGGGAATGAGTGCACGCGCTCTTAATATCAGATAATTAGCACTCCAGCCTTCTAAAAATTCTGGACATGGAGATTTTGATGAAAAATAATTAAGTAGTTCAAACCACGAGATTATACTTCTGGCTCTTTTAGCATCTGGTAACACCTGGAGTGCTTTCCCACATGTTCTGTGGTATCATTCTACAGGGTTGTAGTGGTGATGCCTTTCCCAGGATGTGGGTGGAGAGTGCATCAGAAGGCTTGGTGGTATGGAACCACCTTAGGACTCAGTTCTGTCTGAAAGGGTCCTAGTCAGAGAGTGTTCACAGCCTCTTTGGCTTTGACTGTGCACTGAGGAATAAGAAGAGATTTTCACAAGGCTCCTAGGGCTGAGTTGTGAGTGTGCCTCTGAGCTGCTGGGCTGCTCCCCAGCACTGTTGCTTGTGGCTCCTATGAAAAGATGTTCGTTTATGTTGCCTGGGTGTGTGTGGAGCTAGTGCTTAAATCCTACAGTTAGAGCACTTTGCTGGATCTGTCCTTTGGGTAAATATAGAAATAAGAGGCTAAGGACTCAGACTGTGTGTGTGTGTGTGTGTGTGTGTGTGTGTGTGTGTGTGTGTGTGTGTGTGTGTGTATGTCTAGAAACAGAGATGACCCGTGTCTTCCAGTTCATTTTTAAAGAGATTTTCCTTACATTAGCAAACAGTTTTCGAGGCTGACAGTAGGAGTGGGCTCTGAGCCACTTCTTTACTCTAGGTTTCAAATCCCTCCATCTGCAAGTCTTGTCTCATGACTAACTGTGCGTCAGTGCTCACTCATGCCTCAGCCATCAGATGGCAAAAATGCCTCTGGGAGTGGCAGCTGGTCCCAGAGTTGAAGTTGGTGACATACTTGTTTACAGTGTTAAATATGTGGAGTTGTTGACATTCAGGTTGGGAATTAAGGGAGTGACACATTCCAGTTCTGGCTCAGATTAAGAAGAAATGTGTGCTTGGGAAAACAAACTGTTAGTTCAGCATCTACCCCATACCTAGCACTTTAGATATGTTATTTCATTAGTTCATATTAAACCCTGTGTGAGATCGAGAGAGACCATTTGGCTGTACACAGGACTCTGAGCTAATGAATAGCAGAACTGGGATTTGGGGGTTTTCTTAGCAATAAAAGCAGCATTTGTTCTGTCCACGTTTTACCAACAAAAATCCACAGAAATGAATATCACCCACGGAACTTGAGGAAAATGGAAACATCAGGTTTCACCCTGTTCCAACAAGACCTGTAGTTCTCATAACTCTGAAGTGGAGACCCACAGCTACAGCAAAACTCTGACTCTGCTCCAGGTACTTTGTAGATTCTGTGATGTCTCACTTGACTGACCTTGACCTCCAGTACTACTACAGACGCATGAGAATTTCTGAAAACCCTACATTAGAGTATGTAAGGACTGTGTGTGGTGGCACACACCTATCATCTCAGCCCTTGGGAAGCTGGGGCAGGAGGAATTCCTTGAGTTGAAGCTAACCTGAGCGATCGAATGACGCCCTTCTTTTAAAGGCTATGTCAGGTGATTGCACTTCAGACATGAATTGAAAGAATGGCAGAGGTGGAAGTGTTAAGAGTTGGGAAATACTACTCTGTTACTCTGGGTGCGCAATCGTGACAAAACTCATACTCCTTTATTTACCGTGGGGTTTGACTAACGAGTTTACTCATATGATTTCCCCATCCATTCTGATGGATCTGTGTTATGTGTATTTCCTCCCTTCTCTTTCAACTTTACACACACTCTCTCTTTAGCCTTTATGCATCGTTTATGCCTCAAATCTCTGTAAGAAGACTACATGAACGTTTCCAGAAGCCCTAGACAAGCTGTAAAGAGATAAATAGTAACAGATAAAGATCCAGTGAAATACAAAATCCAAGAAAAGAGGGAGAACAGAGAAGAACAACAGAGTGTGTCCTAGCTCATTTTTTTTTTTTTTTTACCAATGTAAATAAATGGGCCATGCCCTAACTAGAAGGGCATAAATTACAGAACTAAGAGAGACAGGGACAGTTTGCATTCTTCCTACTAAGCCCCTTTCCAAAAACAAGCTTGTTCATATAGGAAGGTGGAGGTAATCAGATGCTACCTGGGTGTTTATTTCTATGATCATAAATCAACGGATAGTAAAAGAGAGTACCATGTCAGGATATCAATATACACCATTCAGTCTGAACTTAACAAATACTGATTGATTTGGTCTCCACATTGAAGCCCCATAGACTCTGAAATGCTGAACTGTTTAATCATGGTATCATCAGACATGAGTTCAGGTCCCACTGTTCCATCACCTCAAGCAGGTCACTCATCTCCACCACCCCGTATCTCCATAAAAGGAAACAGCAAGCCAGAGATGTCTGAGGCTCTCACAAACTATGAGCATTTGCAAACATGCTGTTAAAAAGACTGAAATTTTTTTTTTGTTGAGTGGTTTAGGAAAATTTGAGTGAGGCTGTAAATCTGAATTTTATAAAGATTTAAATTGCACTTAAAGTACAGGCAGATACTTAAAGCTAACACAACAGCAGTTTGGACTAATAGAGCCAGTTAATACAAACCCTATGAGGTCCTCAGTTAGAATCTGATGTATGTCTGAAGCAGTTATCAAGTTTGTTGTTCTGCTGACAGAATGAAAGGTTGACACTCCAGGTGCAAAGCAGAGGTGAGAGACTGACTTAGCTGCATCCTAATTACCCCGAGGAAATGCCTTACCTGCCCACTACTGTATTCCATGTAGTGACAGGTCTACTGAATTTTAATTGATGTACAATAAACTTCATGCTTGGAAGTAAATTATTTTATGTCTTGACATATGATGTGCGTGCATAGGTTCTATATAACCACGAATCTGTTTCACGGTTAAGATAATGAACCTGCACAGCACTCCCCTAAGTCAAACTGTGCTTCTTGGTCATCACTTCCTTCCTCCCGATTCCCCCTCTTGTTAGTGGTTACCAGGCAACCACTGATTTGCTTCTTGTCACTATGTGTTAATTTACATTTCCTAGACTTTTATGCAACTAGGATTATAAGAATGCATCTCTTTTTTTTTTCCGTTTGTTTAAACTGATCAAGTATTTTCAGACTCGTTCACGGAATTCCATGCATCAAGTTGATTTGTTTTATTTCTAACTAGTATTCTATTGTATGGACCTGACACAATCTGTTTATTTACCTATTCATGAACACAAGGGTTAATTCTGGTTTGAGGGTGTTTCAAATTCACCTTTTATGAATCTTTGTGTATAAGCCTTTCTGTGGACATAGGAACGCATTTCTCATGAGTAAATGTCAAGAAATGGGATAGCTCAATCACATGGAAACTATATAAAGAATTTCCAAATTGCTTTCCATATAGGCTGTTCCTTTTGGAAAATACCAGCAATAAGTTTTTTCTTTGTTGTTATAACTTATTTGTCTTTGAATAAGAGCCTTAGCTCTGAAATCTACTTAGTATAATGTAACAGATAATCCAGATACCTATAATTTCACTAATTTATTTGTACCTTTAAATTTAATAGGTCTCTTATGTGTGTCTTTTCATTCAAAATAATACCCCTGTCTTTAACTGGATCTTTTAGATCATTTGTTCATCACGTGATTATTATTATAGCAAACTTTAAATAAATAATTTCATTGGTTTTCTCTTTGGCCATCCTTTTCTCTTTTTCTGACTTCTCTTGGATTAACTTTTTTTTCTCATTTTAGTGAATTCCTTCGGGTTTATAATGTGCATCTTTAACTCAGAAGAAACTAACTTTAAGCAATGTTTTACCACTTCTCATGTAGTGTAAAAACCTCATAGTCCTTGATTTCCTTTTCTTCTCTCTGGTTTTTCTACTTACCTCACATATTTTGCTTCCACATATCTTACAACTCTGCATCCTATTATTGCGTTTGTTTATATAGTAAAATTTCTTTTGAAGTCATTTGAATTTAACAGCAGAACTTTATTGCCTTTGTGTATATGCACATTTTCAGGTGGTATTCTTGTTTGCCTGAAGGACTTCTGTAGCTTCTACTACAGTGTAAGATGACCTGTATTAAACTCTTACCACCTTTCAATGTCAGAAAAAGGCTTCATGCTACATTTTGTTGAAAGATGCTTTCCTTGGGTACTGAATTCTAGATGGGTGGGGTTTGCTCTCAGTCAGTCCTTTAAAAGATGGCTTTGCTTTCTTTCCACTGGTATTGTTTTTGACAAGAGCTCTGACAGTGTCTTTATCTCTGTTCCTCTGCATATATTGCATGTTTTCTCTGCTTATAAAATTGTTCTCATTATCACCGATGTTTCTGCAATGTGGTGGTGCAGTATTCTTCCCATTTGTTGTTCTTAGGGACGTAGGGGTTTCTGTAGCTGGTGTTTGTTTGCTGTTTCCAGCTAGGGTCTTGTTATGAATGCAGTCCACGTTAGTCCTACAGTCATGACCCTCCTTTCTCAGCCGCCCATATTACTGGGTTACAGTCATATGAAAACAGGTGTAGTTCACAGAAATCACCATTTTCCCTTTCCTTGCTGGGAGTAAAACCCAGAACTTCTGGCATGATGGAGCAAGTGGTCCAAGCCAGGTCCTTGACTTTCTTGATGATTTAAAGTTTTCATGAATTCAAAAGCCTTGTCTATTATTTCCCCAACTATCTTTTTTGAGTCTCCCACTTTCCTTTGTGAACTCTAACATGAACTTGGTTATTTCAAATTCCTGCACTGGTTGCCTGTTCTTTCTTATGCTTTAGTCTCTCACTCTTTGTCTCATGTCAAATACCTGTTGTTATGCCTCCAAGTTCACTGAACGTCTGAAACACTTATGCCATTAATTCCACTAGTGTCTTTTTATATCTAGATTTTTATCTCTATGATCTTTCTTCTAATTTTTGCATCTAATTTGGTATCTAATGTGTTTTTGTTTGTTTGTTTGTTACATCTCTAGTCACATTCACATGTTCAATATTTCTTCTAGCTTTGAACATAGGCAATAGAATTGTAATTTCCTCATGCCCCGTCAGTTCATCCTGGCACATCTTTTAGGTGTGGTTTAATCTGGCTTGGTAGGATTTCTCCTCTTCAATATTATCCTATAATGAATGGCTCAGACTGGATCCTAGATACGGTGCATTTTGTCTTTGACCAGGTGCTGTGCATGGATGTTTGGGTTTTATTCTATGCAGAGACTAACTAGCTATTGGCTATTCTGGATTTTTGCTCTGGAACACAGTTAAGTGATTTGGAATCAGCTTTATCCTATTTACTATTGTTTTTAGGACTTATTAGGCAAGCACTGTTTTTCTCCAAGCCTGCCTTTTCTCCACTACTGAGGCAAGACTCTTGTGTGTGCTTTAATGCTTCAGAGGAATTTTCTTTCCTGACAGAAACCTAAGCCACTTGTGGGATCTGAGTCTTCCTCCTTCTCAGCCTGAGAGAGTTTCTGCCCACACATATCCTGAGCACTATTCTGCTCAATGAGAAGGCTACCCTGCTGATCTCCAAGTCACTCTTTGAACCTCTCCTTTCTAGTACTCTGCCCAGCTCCACAACTCAAGGATTGCTGGGCTCTGCCTTACAGTTTCTCTTTGCTGCAGGCTGGCCTGGAAACTCTCTTGAGGTAACCACAGGGCTCACTTATTTGTGTCTTTACTTTGATAGTTTAGCTGTTCAGGCAAAAGAATAAATTTAATTCCTGTTAATTTCTCTTTGTCAGAAACATAAGTCTCCAAAATTTTTAAAGAGTAATCTAACTGTACTTAGAAAAGAGAGAAGGAAAACAGAAATCCCTGGGATGAAAGCATCAAAGCATTTGGAGGGCAGGAATAGCCCCAATGAAGAGTTTGAATGAATGAATACTTGAATATACAAATGAAGAATGTTATTATAGTCAGATTTTTAAATCCATCTTGCAGAAAAGCTCAAAAACAGCTTCAAGAAATATTTATAAGCATGCCTTATAAATTGCTTCACAGTATCATTAATTTAACATATTTTCAATGTAAAATATAAAAGCAAAGGTACCATGCCAGCCCTGAAACTCTGTTTAGTTTTAGAACATGTGACCATTCCCCTTGCCCTAGTTTGGCTGTGCTGATCTGTTTACCATGCTTCCAGTAGCTTGCATCTGAGAGGACTGTGGGTGGCAACCAGACTCTGAATGCCTTTCTGTGAGACGAGTCATGTCTTTTGTGGCTCATTCAAGTGATCGTTTCTGCAGTGAATTTTAAATAGAACAATCATTTTGATTGCTCTGCTAAAGTCTGACTCAGTGAGCCTGCAAAAGCATTTCTCTCATCAGAGAATCCTAAGCAAATCTCAGGATTCTACCAGATGTTTTCAGGAGGAATTTTGAAAATGCCCAGGTTTCACATAGTGTTACCATGTCTTTTGTCTTTTTGCCATGACCTATGGACATTAAATGAAAAGACTAAATAGAGTGCTAGAATGTAATGCTACATTAAAATCAAACCTTAAATTTTTAATTTGATTTCATTTTACATTATCTTCCCTTCCCATTTGTGAAATGCCTTTTTATTTTTCTCCTTTTTACAAAGAACTTATACTTTAATTTCTTATGGTACTTGAAATAGTCATTTGCTATGTGTAAACAGCAATCTGTTTTTTTGTTTTTGTTTTTTTCCTGTGGATGCTGACCTACTTTGAGGGTAGATATGTCACATCTACAGCAAGAAGAAAATCAATCATATCTGGTGGGATGCTAAGACAAGAAGGACCCTAGAGACTACATAGTCTAGAGGAGACAAGAATCAGGCATGAGGGACCTCGTTCTTGTATTTTGTGCTTATGGATAATTTACCAGAAAACAATCTTGCTGTGGGATGTCTTTCTGTACGCTGTGAATATGTGTTGCTCTGATTGGTTGATAAATAAAGCTGCATTGGCCTATGGCAGGGCAGGATGGAGCCAGGCAGAAAAAAAACCAAGAGAGATAGTGAAAGGAAAAGGGAGAGTAAGGGGAGACCGCCATCCAAGGAGCAACGTGTAATGGGACACAGGTAAAGCCACGGAACACGTAGTGATACACAGATTAATAGTTATGGGTTGAGTTAAGTTGTAAGAGCCAGCTAGCAAGAAGCCTAAGCCATAGGCCACACAGTTGTTAATTAATATAAGCCTCTGAGTGATTATTTTAAAAGTGGCTGCGAGGCTTCAGGGCCAGGCGGGACACAGGAAAACTTCCGGCTACACATTCTCTTAACACAAAAAGATTCATTTGAGCTGTCTCAGATCAAGACCCCAGGCAGTCAATGATAATCACTTAAAGTAGAACTATAAAATTCTAGCAGGTCTCAGTCCTAAATGGGATGTTTTCATCAAGCTCCTCCCCTCAAGGCTCAGGGATCTATGTGGAAGAGGAGGCAGAAAGATTGTAAGAGCCAGAGGTGATGGATGACTCCAAGGGAACATTTTGTTCCGAACACAACAGGGCTAATACACATATAAACTCACAGAGACTATAGCTGCATGTGCAAGACCTACACAGGTTCAAGCTAGACAGGGTCCCAACACTGAGAAGAGAAAGTAGACATGGGATCCCACCCCTAACCAAGAAGCTATTTGCAATTGATACACTCTTGTAAAGGAAAAAAAATGGTTTACCCAATGGGATCTCACCAGGTATATCAACTACACTCCAGGACAGGTCCCATACCCAGGGGGAGTTGGCTAACACAGAACAAACTCAATGATCTTTTTGTGGAGTTTTTGTTTTGTTTTGCCACTTTTTTTGTCTTATTTGTCTTTTGATTGTTTATTTTAATTTTCACTTTTGTGAAGCTTGTGTGTGTGTGTGTGTGTGTGTGTGTGT
The DNA here is from genome assembly GCF_007827085.1 of Peromyscus californicus insignis. NCBI lineage: Eukaryota > Metazoa > Chordata > Mammalia > Rodentia > Cricetidae > Peromyscus > Peromyscus californicus. The sequence goes on from NW_026294491.1 coordinate 16,451,467, forward strand.
GTGTGTGTGTGTTTTCCTTGAGAGAGAACTTAAAGATGGGTGGGTAAGGAGGAGGTTGAGAGGAATTTTTATTCAACATATATTTTATGAAAAAAAATTCAAAAAAAGATCCTAACAGGGCATGGTAGCACATACCTGTAATCTCAGCCATTCAGGGGACTGAGGCAAGAGGACTATGACTTTGAGAAGTGCCCGGGAAACTTACAAAGATCTTGTCTTTTTTAAAAAAGTAAATTTTGGAGAAAAGCCAGGCAGACTGCTTGGTGGTACAGTGCTTGTCTATCATGCACAAGGCCTAGGTTTGTCCCCAGTACTGAGGAAGAAAATCCTATTTGCTATTTAAAAACAAAACAAAACATAGCCACTCTCTTATTTTATAGATGTGGGAACTGAGGCTTCCAGTCAGCTGAAGCACTAGGAATAGGACCAGGTCTCTAACCCTGAGCATGGTCATTCCAGAATGTTCCCACAGACCCTAGGACAAATATATTTGTGTGAGACAGGATAATAGAGCTGGCAGGAGAAGAAGGCAAGAGTCTTTTAATCTGTTCGTGTAGCCAGACTGAGTTTAAGTATGAAAAGAGACTTTTTTTTTAACCAACAGAAGGATTATATATTTTCTTTCCTTTGAATTGTTTTTGTGTAAGTCCACACCTTCCCTTTTGAGTGCCATCCTATGAGTCCCCTTTCTTCCCTAAACATCGCCTTCATTTCATGCCCTATGCATCCAGATGACCCACATACAATCCAGGATCCCCAGATGAGAGGGAACATGTGCTTGTCTTCCTGAGAGCGGCGCAGTTTACTTGTTAGGATTAATAGGGCCATTCACAAGTATGATACTTTTAACTGAATCAAAAAAAACCAGTTCCCACTGATAAAGCAACCCAGTGGAGTACAGTGACTTTCTTTTGCTACTTTCTGATTTTTGCTTATCACAGGACTAGGGGGGATGACACATATTTCAGAATCATCACAGGTTTCCAACATGTGAGAACTTCCTTTTCTACTTCTTGGCACCTGAAGAAGTTGCCTCAGTGATCTATGGCCTGTCAGTACTTATGGAATACACTAAAAACCAAATTCCTCGAGGGGGAGGGACCACCGCCGAGAGTGTGCGCAAGGCTCAACAGACTGCTCTCTAGAAAAGTTTGAGATAAAGGAAACTCAAAAGCAAGTTTATGGGAAAGAAAGGATGTTGAAGATAGGTCCAGGGCAGTCCATTTAAGCAACAACACTAAAGGTGAGAACTGAGTGAGCTGCACCAGGTCTTTCAGGTGAAATGAAATTTTAAACCTCAAATAATCCCTTGACCAGGTCCAAGCTTCATTCTATTTTTTACCCAGCTCAATCCATTTCTTAGAAATCCTTTCCATTACCTAAAATGACCAACCAACGATGGAAATAAAAATCTATGTGGCAAACATTTGTCATGTATGAGGCTGTCTTCCAGCTGCTTTCTACATGCAATACGTCAAAGTGCACACAGAATTCACAGCATGTATTCTTCTACTATCTTTGCTTTATAGGTGATGAGTAAATCAGGTGACTCCTTTATGCTGCTGTAATCATAGTCTTGCCTTGTCTGTGACCTCCATATATTCATTCCCAAAACCACTGACTTGATTTTTGTAAGTACAGTTCTTTCTTTTAAAAAACTGTCATGTAAATTATGATGCTGTGGTAACATTTTTATACCGGCTTATTTCACTTACCAAAATTCATTGGGAATTCCTCCATGTTTTTTTCATGTATCAAGAGTCTATTCCTATTACTACTGAGTAATGTTCTATACTTGAGTTCATGATTGTTTGCTTAACCATTTACCTATTAAAGAAAATTTGAGTTGTCTTCAGTTTGAGGCAATTATTTATATGCTTCTTAAATATTTTACACAGCTTTTAAATATAAATAAGGTTTTCCTTGTCTCAAAGGAAAAATACTTAGGAAGTATCGTTGAGTTATATGCTCTACATAGGTACACCTTCCTAAGAAACTGTCAAACGCTTTCTTACCTGGACATGACATTAAACATCTCAACAAGTAATGTGTGAAAGCCCCAGGGCTTCCACACTGTAAAAACTTGATGTTGCTACTTTGTGGGTAAAGTGCTGTTTTTTAAATTACTCATTCCATGTTTGGTTTATAGTAGTATGAACAGCACATAAACATGCAAAAGAATGCTGAACACAACTAATCATTTGGAAAACACAAACCTCTTTTTGAAATTTAGGACAATGGTGCTTCTTTTGTTTTAAAGAAAATAAAATGATATCATTGCCCCCCTTCATTTTCCTCCCTCCAACCCTTCCAGTGTCCTCTCCTTCATACTCCTCCCATGTCCCTGCTTCACTCCCTCTCCAACGCAAGGTCTCTTTTCTTTGATTATCATTGTTTTACACACACACTTATCTATCTCACATAAATACATAAATCAACTTTCTGGTTCCATTTAGTGTTTTTCTTTGATTATCATTGTTTTACACACACACTTATCTATCTCACATAAATACATAAATGCATAAATCAACCTTCTGGTTCCATTTAGTGTTTTTCTTTGATTATTATTGTTTTACACACACACTTATCTATCTCACATAAATATATAAATCAGCCTTCTGGTTACACTTAGTGTTGCTCACATGTACATGACTTCAGTGCTGACCACTTGGTATTGGATAGCCAAAGTGCATGTTTTATGCTAAAGAGATAAGAACGATTTTTTTCTGGGAAGAGGAGAATGTGGTGATGTGGGAAGAGAACGTCGAGGCTAGATGTGGCATGTGTATGATGAAGACAAAAGGAGATACAGTGAAGATCCCGGAAGAAGGCCCAGTCCAAACATAAGAAAACACTTTCCACATGCACACCCCCTACACAAAGCTATTTTCTGAAATCCTCTAATCTGTTATAAGAAATCAGGTGTAGAATTGATTTCCCAATAATGGATTTTTGACAGTTAGTTAAAAAAGTGTCTTTTCAGTTGAAAGTGTAATTTTTCTGTGCTATTTGAAAATTCAATGGTCCCTTCTCTACAGGAAACAATGTGTTACAAGCAGATAAGTGGAGGAAAGGTGAATTATGGGGCATCAGTCTCACAATAGGTTTCCATAAAATTGAGACAGATACTTCAGTGGTTTGTATAAGTGCCAGCAATGTGAGGTGTAATTATGCCCACAAAATTATCACCCTGTCAAATGTAAGTACCCCCAGCAAGTTGTTCTTCCAGCGAATCCATGAGTCTCTGCTCCCTTTTCCATTCCCCCTCAGCTGTTTGGAACTGTGGGTTTCTCCCGCCCCTTTGGTTCGGAAGGACTCACAAGTCCCATGCTCTTTTTCTGGTCTTTGTGACTTATCGAACCTCCAATTTTCCCTAAACCTTTTTCTTCATGCATCAGCTTGAGAGTAAGTTTCTCTGTAGCTAGAGTTTTCCTGTCTGGCCCATAGTCAGGACAAATCTCTATCACCCGCCAGTCCCACAGCCACTCAGACCCAACCAAGTAACACAGAGACTTATATTGCTTACAAACTGTATGGCCATGCCAGGCTTCTTGCTAACTGTTCTTATATCTTAAACTAATCCATTTCTATAAATCTATACCTTGCCACGTGGCTCATGGCTTACCGGCATCTTCACATGCTGCTTGTCATGGTGGCGGCTAGCAGTGTCTCCCTGACTCAGCTTTCCACTTCCCAGAATTCTCTTCTCTGCTTGTCCCGCCTATCCTTCCTGCCTGGCTACTGGCCAATCAGTGTTTTATTTACTAACCAATCAGAGCAACATATTTGGCATACAGAACATCCCACAGCATTTCTCTGCTTCAAGGTTGGGAAGCGCTTTTGGCCGAACTCGGAAAAACCCATCTAAGTTGTTTGAGTTACTTTTCCCACCTGAATGTAGTAATTTCCCACGGTTTCCTCCTGTTACTGCCTCCCTTCTCAGCTTACTCCAACCACCTCTGCACTGATACTCATGGTGGATTATTTATTTAAAGCAATTTAAACCAAGTGTCCCACTGTTCAGTGAATGATTAGCACCAAGAATGCTGTTTTCCACATACTTCATTTCAGCATTGTTTCTATGGTACATTGCACCAGAGAAGTACTTTGAAGTCAGTTATTTTGATCTATTCATTCTGGAAATAAGAGATAATATTCTGTGAGAGGAAGAATGACCTGAGAGAAGGTATGACAAAAGCTTGGTGTGTAGCACATGGTGATTTGAGTTCCTCTTCTGTTATTAGTCCATGGCAGGACCTCAGCAAAGCCATTCCCAGGAGTACTTCTCTGCTAAGTGAAGAAACACTGCCTCTTGGGTTTCAGAAGAGGGAAACATTGTGGAATCTGCTTCTTCACATGCTGAGCTATGCAGTTCATCCACTGTGCAAAATCTGGGCAGAGATGTTGGGAAATGGCAGCCTGGATATCATTGCACAGCCTTCGTAGTTAATTTTTGTAAGCAATAAAACTTGTGGAAACTGAGAAAAATATTGACCAGGAGACAGAATTTTTAAAGTGGCAGGACTGTAGTGGAAATCTATTTGCATGGAAGGAAGAAAAAGCTTTAACCTCAGTTTAACAATTCTGTAACATTGTAAACTCAAGTTACTCTAGCCCGGAGCCCACCAGGTCACAAGAACTTAGGGATCTTTGTCCTCTGACCTCTTTGTGGAAATGTATGTAATTAATGAACCAATGATGCAACAGCTGCCTTCTTAGAGGCTAAGTCCCTTTAGATCAGAGGAGGTGTCACACTGTGCTTACTGCGTTGTTAAGGGGATAGAAGAGTAAGCGACTTTCTACGTAAATGTGCGAAATATGATTTGAGCATGAACCTAATGTCCAAATCCACTTCAGCTGGTATGCCAAGTTCCTTGGGAGTTCCTAGTCAGTTCCACTTGCCTTACGTTGTCAGCACAGAGAGCAATTACTATTTGTTGTGTGCGAGCAATGACAGATCTCTTCTGTGTTTGTCATCGGTGTGTATGTGTTTGTGGCTGCATGTCCACCTGTGAGCCTGTGGAGGCCAGAGGTCGATGTCAGGTTGTAAATCACTCTCATCTTTTCAATCACTCTCCACTTACTTTTGGAGTCATCATCTCTCATTGGACCTAGAACTCACTGGTTCAGCTGGACTGGCTGCTAGTTCTAGGAATCTGCTTGTCTCTGCCTCCCCAGTACATGGATTGCGGGAACACACTGTGGCATCTGGCCTTTGCATGGCTGTTGGGGTCCTCGTGCTTGTATGGCAAACACTTTACCAACTAAGCCATCTCCTCTGCCCCCAATTATAGATCTTTAAAGAAGGTTTATTTTTCTCATTGTTGATGATACTGAAAATTTAGATTTTTTTTTTTTTTGGTTGACAGACATTCCTGAAGCATAACAGCATAAAAGATTTTATTTACACAGGCAAATTTAGGATTGATTCACTGAATTTACTCATCAATAAAATAAGTCAATCCTCATTCAATTGGTTTCTACTAAATATTAAGCCAATCCCCATCTACTTCATCTCTACTAAATATTGGTCCTCTAATCTGTCCTGTTGGTAGAAGAATCTAGTTTTTTCTTAAAGCTTTTTTTTAACATTTAATTAATTAGTGTGTGCATGTGTGTAGGGGGCATGCACATGCCATGGTGTGCATGTGGCAATCAGAAGACAAGTAGTAGGACTCAGTTCTCTCTGTCCACCATGTGTTCTCTGGCACTGAACTCAAGTCGTCAAGTTTGACAACACAAGCTTTTATCCACTGAGCCACTCTGCCAGGCTCCTTTTTTAATTAATCTTTTTTACATTTATTTAGAATCCTAATGTGAACTTCAGAGTACACTACAGCAATAGTTTGAGCACCTCCAAAACTTTGTTTCCTGTCACTGAACTACACAGCTGGTTTGAGGTGGAATTTGAGGCCTGTGGATCAGAGCCGAACTTGGGTTAATGCCCTTGCTTAAACAGTCACTTACTTGGCAGCTTGGGGAATTTCCTTCCATGGAAATCTGTAATGTAAATCCCTCACTTTTTCACTTTGTTCAGACAGCAGGTGGCTGTTCCCCCACTGCAGTGATCATCCCTTTCTTCTTCTGTAAGTCTAATAACTCTTCCAGATCTCTAGTCTGAATATTCTGAATCATAACCTACAATGAGAATCAACAGTACTTAAAATGGCTTCAGACCCTGAACCTCAAATGCTAGTACATGAGGAAGTGTATGCCTGTTAAGATGGAAAGAATGAATTATTTTTTTTTTAAAAAAGGCAAAATTGAAACTCCCCCCACCAAAAATAATCCTCTATCAATGAGAGGAACTAGCACATCTAAGGCTCAACAATGTCCAGAAGACCAGAAGACACTCACCATGGCGGGGTAAAAGGTAAATGGGAGAATTAAGATTCAAGAAGGTAGGCAGTGCAGTCACTAGGAATCTTGGAAGGCACACTGAGGAGTTCTGACTTTATGTTACAATCACTGAAGAATTTATGGCAGAGTTTTAACATGATAAAACTGTCCCACTCCACGGTAACTAGCATGAGAACATTTTGCCTGAAGAGGAATGGGTGCGGAACAATTTTCTTTCTTATCCTCCGAGCCTCCGCCCTTCTCCTTTCAGTGACTGTATAGTGTGCCTTCACAAATGAAAAGGCAGAGTGTTTTCTTTATGTTCCAATTAAGCTCCATGCTATCAATTGCTAACTCCATCCTGGGACCCAGACTGCTTTCTTTTAAGAAGAACTGCAAAAGGATCAGGCTAATGTGTTTTCCAGACTCGTGGTTTTTGGTATGCAGGTGGCATTGGTGGTCCCTATGGTTACACCCCCTGCTAGCCAGAGCACTTCCTTCAAGCAAGCAGAATGGATGGGGCAGCAGCAAAATGCCTAGCAAGCAGTTTCCTTGGGAAAAGTCATGGGGTTCAGAATGATGGGTGAAAGAATGACATGAGAAGCAGAGGCAAAGGCAGGAGAAGGATACTGAAATGGATGCTGAAAAGGATGCTGAGAGTGAATGGAGGAAAAGAAGGTTTGATCAAAAAGGAACAGAGAGGTAGAAACAAAACAATTCATACAAAACCAGATCCCAGTGAGCCTTGAGTTCCTAAACTATTATGTGGACTTTTTAAATATGAGGCATTTGAGGCTTTATTTTAATGCTCTAGATATTTTCCCACTAAAATCTGGATGTTAAATGGGTTTGATGTATAGACTTCTCATATTTCTAGCCCTAGAGATATAGTTTTTCAGCTTTTAAAATCATGTTATTCCTTATATCTTAAAGTACTAGGTATAGGGTTGTGGAGACTAACCTCTGTGGAATATTCTATGCATTTTAGCCCTTATTTGTGGATTCCAATATTTCTAATAAGAAGACTGAAACAGAATTTAACAGATGAATCAGCTACAAAACATTATTTTCCAGAACAACAATACATGGTCAGTGGATTGTGGTGACCTCAGGAGGTAAGCATTGGAAGAAAAGGGAATTTTCTTTTTAACCACAAACACTGATAAAATATTAACATTTCCACCCTGTTTATGTTCCAGTACAAATTAAACACAGCATTAACGGGGTTATCAGGCTAACTTGACAACCTCTGCTTATGTTTTCTCTAAGGGGCTGGATTGTGTGAGGAAAATCTGCACATTTCAATTGATCTTGTTTATATAAATTGTTCATTTGGTCAGAGGCAAGGTGTCTTCAGATAGCATGGCACAGAAGACAGAACCAAGAAGAAAAAGAGCCCAGAGAGGTGTCAGAGACAAGCCTGCAAACCGGAGTCTTAAACCTTAAAACTTTAAATGGCTCCACACATGGTGATAATGACCCTGGAGTACAGACAGGTCAAATTAGGAAGCAGCTGGACACACACTGATTTGCAGTAAGGTCTCTGCATAGCACTATTCTTGTCTAGATCAAAAATGAAATTTAAAGACCTACACATTACTAGACTAGATTTTGGAACAGAAACCATTTTAGTGGGAAAAAAAAACTGGAGAAGTTTGAAATAATTCTATGGCTCAGTGAATAATAATGGATCAGCATGAATTTCTATTTTCACACATGTACCATAGCTGTACAAGATGTTGTTGGGAACTGTTTGGGGAAGGAAGTACAGAAAATTTTCTATTAGATTGCTATCACTTCTATAAATCTAAAATTATTTAAAAATAGAAGATTATTTTTAGAAAGAATCATGGACAGAGGTACTAAAATAGATCTTGAAAAAACAACCAAGTAACTAAGTATAATTCCAGAATGCTAAGTGCCCAACCCATCCTACTTGGGAAGATTCTCTTGGGTCCCTGCTACCCGGCCTTCATCCATGGTCACAAGCTGTCGTCCATCTAACTCTGTCCCCTTTACCAAGCCTTGACTCACTCACCAAGCAAGGTAAACAGCTGTTTGCACATGCTTTTGCCTTTTACACTCTTGACTTAGCACTTGTGTTTCCTGAAGTGAAAAGATGTCTCTTTAATCTTTTCATCAATGAAATCAATCCAGCAACCAGTCGTTCCTGTTCTTAGCAGCCTTGTTTCAAGTGTCTCACTTCCTCCAAGCATCTTACCCATGCACACCCAGTTTAACTGAAAGGAACGTATATAATGAGTATTATTAAGTGGAACATCTTTGTGTGTAAGCAGCGAGGAAGGTAAAAATACTGCTTTTTCCAATGTTTAAGGAAAATATTGGCTATATTGATAAAAAGTAGATTTGCTAAACATTTTTATGTAATTTGTTACAGCAAGTGTGCATTGAAAGTTTATGACCACGTGATGGGTGAACAAAGAAGTCCCTTGCTTCAAAGAGGATGCCCCAGCAAAGGGAAAATTTCAGTGTGCCCAGTGCCATCTGAGAAGTGCATATGGGTCATTACAGGACTGTGTAAGAAGACTATAGGGCTCTGGCCAAGTGTACATTGAATCATTTTTCTCTCCTCTCTGTTAACATCTCTAAATCAGGCGGAAATGGTGCTTTCCCATGGCTCTCCCCTGCAACAGATGCTTTCTCCATAGCACAAAGGATCCTTAAATTGTTCTCCTCTAAACACAATGGCTCCATGACATCCATTTCTGTGAACACATTGCTGCACTTTTTTCTAACATGTTATTTTCCCAGTGGCTATTTATCATCTGCTCTGTGTTTGCCTAATGAACTAAAAGTGCAAGGCAAGGAAATAAACCTGAGCAAAACAACAGAAAGGCAACCATGAACCATTGATTTAGCAGAGGAGAAGAGGGGAAAAATAGAAAGACCGTAGAAACTCAGCTACCTCTGAATACCAGGAAATAGCATCTGTGTTTCTCAAGAAGTTAAGAGCACCAACTGTGCCAAGTAGAGGGCACTGGAAGGGGGATGAGCCAGCCACATTTTAATAGAAAGAAAAGAAGAAAACAGAGAGAAAGAAGCTATTCATACTCCATGTGACCACACACTGTAGCTTCTTATATTGAGACATGAAATAATCAGAGTACTCCAATGCCTAGAACTACTCATGCTAATCCATTCAGACTTCCATAAGAAATACCATAGAGTGGGGGCTTTCCCAATAGAAATATATCTGCTACAGTCTGGTGGTGATGCAAAACATCAGTAGAAAACAATATAAAACGTGGGACTAAAAAGTTAATTCCTGGATCCACATCTTGTAGAATCAGAGTCAACTGCAGCAGCATCTAGAGCCGTGAGTGCCTTAGGCACACCATCAAGGCTATCAGAATGGATAGAATGCCGGGCGGTGGTGGCGCACGCCTTTAATCCCAGCACTCGGGAGGCAGAGCCAGGTGGATCTCTGTGAGTTCGAGGCCAGCCTGGTCTCCAAAGCGAGTACCAGGAAAGGCGCAAAGCTACACAGAGAAACCCTGTCTCGAAAAAACCAAAAAAAAAAAAAAAAAAGAATGGATAGAGTATCCTGGGAAACCATCACATTGCCAACAAAGGGAGAGAGGCAGTGGGTGGAAGGGGCCAGCAAGTAAGTGGATGCAGAGGTGATGGGGAGACAGGGTGAGTGAAACTGTCCCGGAGAGGTTGGGAGACACAGTAGCTTTTTTGTACTCATTTCTAAATTACAATATACTGATGACTTCCTGAATGATGCTTTAGAGCATGGTTTCTCAATCTGTGGGTGGTGACCCCTTTGAGGGGGGGGGGTCAAGTGGCCCTTTGACAGGGGTCACAGTTCAGATGTGCTACATATCAGATATTTACATTATGATTCATAACAGTAGCAAAATTACAGTTACAAAATAGCAATGAAAATAGTTTTATAGCCAGGCGGTGGTAGTGCACGCCTTTAATTCCAGCACTTGGGAGGCAGAGGCAAGAGGATCTCTGTGAGTTCGAGGCCAGCCTGGTCTACAGACCAAGTTCCAGGACAGGATCCAAAGCTACACAGAGAAACCCTGTCTCAAAAAAAAAAAAAGAAAAGAAAAAAAAAGAAAAAGAAAAAAAAATAATTTTATGGTTGGGGGATCACCACAACCTGAGGAACAGTATTAAAGGGTCTCAGCATTAGGGTTGAGAACCACTGGTCTAGAGAAATTTTAAATTATATTAAGAAGAAATATGAGAATATGCTTGTATGTGTGTTTCCTTGTTTCTGTTTGAATGTGTAGAATGATTTAATGTAGAACATTTTACCCTCTCATGCCTCCATGTTTCTTATGTAGAATTTGTTGACAAGAACTATTTACCAAAATACAATACTTTACTGCAAATTTTTTATTTGGAAAGCCACTATAGCACAAACACATACACAGCTCATATATTTAGACAGTTGATTTACTCTCACTGGCCATCAGATTCCTTGGCTGCAAAATGAGTATGTTGATATGAACTCTGACCTCTGAGGTGTGTTTGGCTGTTGAGAGTCCATAAATGTTAGGTGATTAAATTTCTGTGTCAAAAATGCAGACTTGTTAATCTTAGATAAGACTTTAAACACTGTTTTTTATTCTAATTTGACCATTTTACCTTTGGGTAGGTTTTAGATTTTACAAAATAATTTCTTTCATCTTAAAGCATTTTTTTCTTATCATACCTTCTAAAAATAATTTCAGTGCCCATACTTCAAATAGAAAACTGAAGAGAGGTCGGAGTGATTAACTTCAAGTTATACCAGCGGTAGTGGCAGAGACCCGGGGCTACCTTTCTCACACCACATCTAGTATTGCTCTATGCTCCCTATCTGACAGTGTGCCCTATTCACATGTGGAGACCATTTTCAATGGAAAACAAGAAGCTATTTCTCAAACAACCATTTCCATTCATAATCATCTACTGAATACTTGTCACATAATCATGTTGAACTTCAGGGTGATGTAAGGCAGAATTCCCGCAGGATCCCTCCTTACAAGGGAAATACGAACTAAAGGTTTTCTATTAATGCATCTTACTCTTTCTGATGTCTACTGCTTCCATGTACTGTGAAACAAATGATAATATTTTCTTTGAGTTCACCTCCCAAATATACTTTGACTTGAAGATATATCAAGAGGTAAAAGTAAAGGAGGAAGTAGAGTATGAGATATTTTATCTGCTCTGCGTGACTTACTGGTCCTAATACATGGGAAATGGTTATTTTACACAGCCAATTATGGAATAATATTGTTGATTCAAGGATAAGTTTTTACTTCATTTAAGTCAATGGAACAACCAGTCTTGCTGGCATTAGCAGTTATCAATAAGGGCTCTAATGATGGCATACATAATAGAAGTTCTGGTGAAGAAAAGCAGTTTCACATGCCAGAATAATACCCATCGCTAACATAAATATCTGAGATAGCCAACTTATAGAAAGAAAAGGTTAACTCTGGTTCAGGGTTATGGCATTTTCAGGCCATTCTCAATTGCCTAAAAGGAGGGAAATTGGTAATGGCCTGAAATCTCCATAACTCTGAACCAGAATAAACCTAGTTTTCTCTACAGTCTTCTCTGTATAAGCTTACTATCTCAAGGATTCATTATAGTGATGAGAAGGGATAAGGATAAGGGATGACCACAACCTGAGCTAGGGTTTGCATTGCATAACATTGTAAACTGACATACTTTTTCATTAATCATTTGTGAAATGTATTGAGAACAGCCACATTCTGTTCAGTATTTCTACATACTGAACTTCTTAATTGCCTTGATTTCCAAACCTTTCAGGGAAGACAAATTCCTGCTCTGCTTATATTAATTTGACAGCTGAAGTCAGAGAAGTGGCTCCTTTAGGATCCCAGGGTCAGAGAATAGAGCTAAAATTCGACCTCATTTTTTGACCCAAAGGATCCCTCATATGAAATGAATTACTTGGTTTCATTTGTAGAAAAAAAAAACTACATGTTTTTTCATTGCAGAAACAAAGCTGAGAACCATTAGTGTTAAATTCTTAGACATAAGAGAAAATGCATGAAAGTGTTTTGATGAAAAGGTACGGGTTACTCTATTAATATTCACTCTTGTGATCATCGGCTCATGGAAATGATGATAATAAAAGTGAGTTGAGAAAAAAAGAAAATTCAAGTGATTGTTTTGTTTGTTTTGTGTTTTTACAACACTATGCACATGCTATACATCCTTAGTTGTTCCTATATAATATCAGATGACATAAGACAGATCTTACATAATTATTCACTGGATCATTATACAGTCCTGTGTTTCCCTTGGACAGGGCTCTGTGCTGCTCCTGTGACTATGAAATACTACTCTACAACTTGAAAGATAAACTTAATGAACAGGCTAAACAGAAAGTTCAGTATTTTTGAAGCCATAACTAATGCTGATGATTTGTTGTGTGTCCACAATTCCTTTGATAACAAAAACAATCTGTCCATAAGAGACATGTTAAATCTCAACACCATAAACATCTAAATCCTATTCTAATGATTTAAATACAGATGTGTATTACTTTCAGTGATTCACTGTTTTAAATTACCACTCTGTTTACTGTAACTATCAGAACACTGACGTTTTGTACAATTGTACCATTTACATTGCACTTTAATATATTAAATAAATATACATTCAGATTTTGACCTTCATTTTGTATGTTTTGTTTTATAATATAAATATTGGGCCCATACTTGGAAAGCTTTGTAAGAGTGATGGCAGTGTTTAATTAAGCAATTCAATGAATTCTGGAATAGCATCCTCTGGAGATAATGAATGAGACCATTGATGTCAAAACCTAAGATGTCTCGCCATATCTAATAATCCTAAATGCTGACGATGAACTGTGACTACAGTTTGGTCAGACTCCATCTCTGCAGAAAGATGAATAGGTTGATTTTCATTTTAGAATACTGTAGATTATAAATCAGACATGAAGAACAAGCCAAGGGTGGAAGCTGAAAACCCCACACACCTCCTCCACTTTTTTTCTTCAGCTATTGGAATTTAAGACTCTCGGGGTTAAAAATGAGCAATTCTCGGGCAAACTAGGATGCTTTAGTCATTCTCCAAATTGCCTTTGTTCCTTCTGCCCACCAGGAGAATGAAGGAAATACACCAAGATAGGGGAACCATCCAGAGACATAAGGACAAAAGCTTTATGGAATGACTAAAACTTGAAGAGAAAATTCATGGTTTCTTACATGAAAAAATTGGTGGTCAAAGTACAGGGGTAACTCAGCAATTGTAAGTACATGTGTGAGGGGGTGGAGCATTATTTCAGAAAGGAGGAATCCAGAAAATATTTGTGGTAGTCAGGGCAACTGGGCCTAGAAACAGAAAACCAAGATTTAAATGACAGCTCCTCAGAAACAGTACAAAATACCAGAGGGATTCTGAGGACTTGAAGATGAAGATACCCTAGGCAAAATCAATAAGGATATAGGTGAGTAAACCATACCCCCACCTACAAAATGTACATTATTTTCAAGTGCGCGTGGTATAGTCACCAAAGTCATATAAAGCCTATTTTCTGGCCCCAACGGAATTAAACAAGAAATCACTAACAGTAACACATCTCACAGTTTATTGGAGATCAGAACATACAGACAACCTAACTGAGGACGGATTGAAATGACAGTGTGCTGTAATTTATGTCCAAATATTACTGTACAGAAAATATCATCAAATAATATAAAACAAAAGAATTACTATGAAATGTCCAAATGTCAAGTTCTGGGCAACAATAAAAGCTTACATAGGAAAACTTAAGTGTGAGGATTTCCAAATAAGAAAGAGAAGGTGGCAAAAACAAACTATTAAATAAGTTAATTAACACATCAGGTGAAAATGGTCCACACTTCCAGGGAAAGTAAACAATTCTTATTTCATTCACAAGCTCCTGTAGTGTCTATAGACTGAGGGGAAGATCATCACAGCTCTTTTTCTGTGCCACCCAGCAACCCAGAACTGGTCAACTCAATTCTTTGTATCTTTGTTTTGTTTTTGTTTTTTTGAGACAGGGTTTCTCTGTGTAGCTTTTGGTGCCTGTCCTGGACCTAGTTCTATAGACCAGCCTAGCCTCAAACTCACAGAGATCCGCCTGGCTCTGCCTCCCAAGTGCTGGGATTAAAGACATGCGCCACCACCAACGGCCCAATTCTTTGTATCTTAACTTTCTGTTTATTTGTATCAACCCTGGAGGTGGGCTCTTGGAAGCGTTAATGAATAAGCAATCTAAAGCTGTTTGTAACTCAAGAAGATGATTATTTAGGTTTTATGTCCCAGGGCAGGAGCACTACTGGATGGTCAGTGTGTTTTCTCAAGAGAGGAAAGAAACATGTAAGCCAAGTCATATGTACAAGCATGTGTGTGTATATGTGTATACATATATATGTTCATATAAATGTACATATATACATATATACAAGAGACTCTTATAAGATCAGGGTCTCTTCTCTCTGTTGGTGCATAAAGCCATTTACTTAAAGTCTTGGGGAAATGAGTCCTTGGAACTAGAAGGGCAGACTAATTATTCCTGGCTGACAGGCTGAGTGACACTTTCCAAGATGGTGGAAACTCTCCTAGAAGTCATTAAACTTATATGGAACATTCCTCCCTGCTCCCACCCAAGTGACCTTGCTAGCCAGTTCTTGACAAAAAACTACAGAGCACAGAAGTCTGGTGTAATAAAGGGGGAACTGAAGAGAAAGGCACTTATGTCCCCAAATGGAAGAAAAACTGTTATTTTTACTTTGGAAAATTTACTTTATGTATTAAAACTGCAAAACTCACATAGAATACTTCTTAATTTCTTAATGTAAAATCAGATTTGGATAAAACCTGTTCATAAGACAGATTCAAGCAAAGTAACTTACCAATGTGTCTGTCAAAAGGCCCGTGGTTTGAATAATCTGACGTCTTCTGTTTTTATGGTATTATGTTGAATTTTAACTTTTGTGTTTGGGAATACCTAATGCTCCTACACTCTAAGTTATAAAGAGAGATACCATGTTCATTTTGTGACAGTATTTTCAGCTCTGAGATGTGCTGATTAGCACCCACACAAAATGAGCCTTCAGTAAATAATAGAAAAACAAATTAATGATCAAGTTGTATTCTTTCAGCCCCATCCAAATGCTGTGAAGACTAGAATACATAATATAAATAAAGTTCCTTATAAAACTTGTTTTTCAAATAATATACCATCATATTACTGTAATGCTCTTCTCTCCCCCCTAGCTCTCAAGGTCTTTTCCAGGAGCTCTTCCCCACTCCTTCCTCCTCTCCCTTATGTCTTCCTTTGCTGTGTTCCTTTCTCTATTTCCCCTCCAGAGCATCACTTCCCACTTGGCCCTCCCTCCTGAAAGGGTGGTGGAGGCACTGACAGAGTTGATGAGGCCACCACATTGGAGGAAACAGACTTGTGTA
Source organism: Peromyscus californicus insignis (assembly GCF_007827085.1). Taxonomy (NCBI): domain Eukaryota; kingdom Metazoa; phylum Chordata; class Mammalia; order Rodentia; family Cricetidae; genus Peromyscus; species Peromyscus californicus. Next base: position 16,467,262 of record NW_026294491.1, read on the forward strand.
GCATGTCACTAGGATAACAAGGGTGACACCAAAGTGTGCTTAGTCATCATTCACCAAGTCTGTGAACTATCATTTTTATTCTTGGTAGTTTCTCTACATTTTGTAATATTATTTAATATACCTATCTTTATCTCTAAAAGTGAAGGAGAATATTTCTATAAAAGAAGGAAACTAATAATGCTGATGTCTCACTATTTCAGCAGTTCAACACAAGAAGAACATTTACAGCCTTGTCTCCTCTCAATTCTTTGCTATTGTACAGATCTTGAGTTTCCATATGCCTCAGTCTCACCCAGTTAAACCCAAGCCTAAGTCCTTGTAGACTGACTCTGGCTAGGATTTATAGTTTTTTTCTTCAATTTACACATACTATATGGAATTATAAAGCAAACTCATATTGTCCCAGCACATAAACTGTGTTTATTAGGTTTTGTTTGGTTGGTTTTACCATTGAAAAACAAATGATCTTAAGTATGAAGACTTCAGAGGCCAGGATGACATTTGGGTTGAGCCACTGTGTACACTGTTAAATTGGTTGCTGAATTACAAACTGCCCCCAAACTAGTGAATTAAAGTGACAACCAGTGTATTTGCTGAGAAATTCATAGACTACAATTGAGTGGCCTTTCTTCTCCAAGTGCCATTAGTTGTGGTCACTTCTGTGGCTATATTCAGGTGACATGTCTGTTGACTTCTGGGTCATGTTTAGCTGTGATACAGTTGACTTTGCAATCCACTCTGGTAACTCAGCTGCGATGGCTGAACAGTACAGGCTGGATGGGTATCCTTTTGTGTGGTCTCTGTAGCAAGGTAGCCATATCTCTTGACCAGATTCCTGTGTCTAACAAGAAATGAAAGTTCTCATCATACCTGACATCCTAATGCAGATGGCATCATCTGTGCTACATTCAGTTCATCAAAGCTAGTCAGAGGGATTCAAGCAGTTCATGGAGAAAAATTCACTTCTTGGGCAGTTTTTCTGTGTCTGCTTTATCTGAATCAGTATATTTTTTTCCAGTAATATCCATTTACCTGCAAATTTCATGGTTTGATTTTTCTTTAGAGCTGAATAAGATTCCATTGTGTATATGGATCATATTATCGCCATCCAGCCATCAGCCCTAGCTGCTGTGAATAGAAGGATGTGGCAATGAACGTGGCTGAGCAGATATATGTAGTAGGATACGGAATCTTTAAGGAATATGTCCCATCTGATAGTTCTATTTCTAGCTTCTATTTCACACTGATTTCCATAGGAGCTGCACCAGCCTACACTCCCACCAATAGTGATAAAGGCTTCCCTTTCCCCGTTCTCAGCAGCATTTGTTATTGGATTACGACGATAGCCATTCTGATGGAGTCTCAAAGTCCCTTTAATTTCAATTTCCCTAGTGACTAAGGATGCTGAAGACTTGTAAGTGATTACCAGCCATTTGCATCTTATTTTAAGAATTCTCTGTTCATATCTACTGCCCATTTTTATTGGGCTGTTTGTTTTGCTTTTTGAGTTCTTAGTGTCTTCTAACAAAGGTTTCCTCTCATTCCATAGACTGCCTCTTCAGTGGGTTGTTTTCTTTGCTCTGTGGAAGCTTTTCAGTTTCATGAGGTCTCATTTGTTAACTGTTGGCCTTCTTTCCTGAGTGACCAGAGTCCTGTTAGGAAGTATTACCTATGCTTGTATGTTGTAACAACTTCCTACCTTCTCTTCCAGAAGTTTCATATTTTTGTTGAGGTCTTTGATACATTTGTAGTTGATTTTAGTGCAGAGTGATTTTAAATGCTTTAAAATATTGTCACAACTAGGTGTCAGTCCACCAGCTATCTCTGATTGTCCTGGTTGCTTTTATTTGTTTATCAACTCAAGATAAACTAGAGTCATTTGGAAGAAAGGCTCTCAACTGAGAAACCGCTTCTGAAAGATTGGCCTTATCGGTAAGTCTGTAGGGCATTTTCTTGATTAATGACTCATGTGGGAAGGCCCAGCCTACTGTGCATAGTATGCCAATCTTGTGCGGGTGACCCTGAGCTGTATAAGAAAGCAGGCGGAGCAAACCATGAGGAGCAAACCAGTAAACAGTATTTCCCCATGGCTTCGTTTTTGCCTCCCAGTTCCTGCCTCGAGTTCCTACCCTGACTTTCTTCAGTGATCCAATATGACCCAAGATTAATGAGAAGAAATAAACTCTTTCCTGAATACATTGCTCTTGATTGTAGTGTTTTACCACAGCAATGGGAATCTAACTAAGACACTGTTATTATGCTTTTACTCAGCCTTTCACAAGGCAATGAAAAGACCCTGGTGTATGATACCTAACACACCCTCAGAATGCACACACAAATATGCACATAAAGGACTGAATCTCAAGAAACATTCAGTTTGGGCTTTCAAGAAATCTATTTGATCACTAAGAGAAACAAATTCTAGCAACACTAAACTGACAGAAAACTCTGGCTTTTCAGCTTTTTTTTCCCTCACATTCTTATAACTTGTTCATCTATAAAAGATATTTTCTTCCTGTTACTCAAATTACTACTTGATGTGGGATAAAGAAAAAATAAGAGACTCCAACAGGTGAAACAAATCAAGTCATTGAAATTTCTGCGCACTAAATGCCTGCCATAAGAAAAGAAATTCACTATCAGTGGCACAACTGACTCCTCCCCATCACCCACACATGTCATTTTGGTTGTATTTACAGAGCAAGCTCCAAACTTTTTTTTTGTCTGTGGTTTTCATTATCTAAGGTGATTTTGTACTTCAGCACAAAAGTTGAGTTTGTGTCACAATGAAAAACTCTTAACACTGGGCTGTAGAAATGGCTCAGGGGGCAAATAGTCTGCTGTGTTAAGCATGAGGACCTGAGTTTGAATCTCCACCATCCACATCAAAGCCAGGTATAGTGTAACCCCAGAACTAGAAGTTGAAGACAGATCTCAGGGTCTTTCTGGCCAGCCAGTCTAGACAAAGAAGCAAGCTCCAGGTTCAGCAAGAGACTTGTCTCAAAAATGAGATGGAGAAGCAGCTGAGGAAGATATCCTGATGTCAGTCTTTGCCCTACACATACACACACACACACACACACACACACACACACACACACACACACGTGCACTTTCACACATGTGCATTTATGTAGACACCACACACATATACACACACAGAGACATACACACGGAGTCTTGTATTGTCATCATAAACCAGTAATGCTAATGAATTGGCCTAGTATTTTCACATCTAAATTTTGATAGGTGGCAGTAACGTAATTGGAGTAACAACCTGTAAGATTCACAAGTAACAGAGTTCAATTAGCAGTCATAATTTTGACTGTAGGAGAACACATCAGCTAGAAAACTACATACATCCAGTGCACACAAATTATAATCGCTAAAGAAAAAAAGGAATATAAACAGATTAAAGTAGTAGCCAAACGAGTTTCTTAACAGCCTAGAACAAAAGTAAATAGTGCACTGATAATTTGGTTAGACATTGTAAAAAGCCATGAAATTTGTCTTTGCTTTACATGGTTTTTCTTATTTCAAAGCTCACATCAAAGCAATCTCACTCATAATTACTTCTGAGTCATTAAATAATTGGGAAATGTTTAAAAATTAGGGCCATCTCCACTGGGATCCTAACTATTAAGTAAGTATTCACAATTCTTTATTCACATTTAAAGGAATTATTACCACACTTTTTAATAAGTCAAATGTGCCCCAATGGCTTTTTATCCTAAGAAGGACATCCTAAAGACTTTGTCTACATATGGCCAATGGGTACCTGCTCTCCTAGGACATCATTAGCTCTCTTTCCTACTGAGCCAAGTAGGTCACTGAACAATTCATTTGTATGTAGCACAGTTAGATGAATTTTTCTGTTACATCATGTTGGTTTAGTTTTCAACTATAATAAATAGTTCATGCAATATGTACATAGTTAGAATTTGAGAAATAGTATTTTGGAATATTCTTGCCCCAAATGTTTGAGATTTTTCAATATATTAGGTACATGAATTACTTCAGATATTCTTTTTTTTAATTTGTGTGTGAGTGTGTATGTGTGTGCACATGCACATGCACATATATATGTAATTGCTCTTGTATGCAAATGTGCAGAGGACAGAGAGCACTGGGTTTCCTGTTATACCATGATCCATGTTACTCTCTTGATACATGGTCTCTCACTGAATCTGGAACCTGCTGGTTTTTTTTTTTTTTGGTGGGGGGCGGGGGGCTAGGCTCAAACGCCAGCAATCCTCTAGTCTCAGCCAGCCCTTCACCAGCACCACTTCCTGGTATACATTTGGCTATGTCCAGCTTTTTTTGTAGGTACAAGGGATCCAAATTCGGGTCCACATACTATCGCAGTAAGCACTTTATTAACAAGCCATCTTCTCAGCCCTAAAAATGACTTTAATGAAGAGCTAGTAAAAATTGAAATTTCTAAGAGTAGGAATGGTGAAAGTTTAAGGAAGTAAAAAATAGAAGTCCAGTGATTAATTTGTCTAAGGTAAGGGAAACAGTATTTCTCTGGATCTGACATAAATAAAATGGTCTATTTAATCATCTGTCTGAGACTCTTGAACCACCTCAGAGAGCAATGTGGCTCTCCAATAACACCAATTATTGGGAAGTCATGTTTTAAATGCATTTCTGCTGTCCTATAAATAGCACAGTGCTAGGGCCCAGGATTTGCAGTAGGTAAAAGCTAAGGTCTGTCAGCTTTTCAGTGCTGTGGTAGTAAGGGCCTAACAAATGGCCCCAGGACAGGGAATCTCTGATTTATAGCATCAGCCAGCCAATTTTCCACCATGGCTATTTTAAGCTACCAACCAAACATCAGTGTACAGAGGTTGGAAGAGATGAGCAGCTGCTTTCTCTTATACAGTACCTTCCCAGTACAGACAAAATAGATGCACATCACCTCAAGAACATAGAAAATAATCACTTGGAAGATGAGGCAGTGTAAGTATAATCTTAATGTATCTATCATTTAGTTACGTGCTATGTAATTTTTAGTAATGGTTGTGTTTGGCAACCAGCTTGCAAAATTCCTGAAAACTTGAGATTTGGATTGTCAAAAGTCAACCTGAGCTAGCTGGAGTGCTCCTCTCAGATCACTGATGTTGAGGTGGCTGCAGGAGATAAGGTCAAGGAACACAAGCCATGTGTAATATACATCTTCCCTAAGATGTGATAATTGGATTGCAGACCTGTGTTGGAGATGATCCCCTCCCAAACCCTCTTGGTCTGTGAAGGAATGCTGAGTCCCATACAGAATACATATGTTCACTTAACTATACTTAATTTTAACTCTTCTTTCATCTTTGTCGTGGCTCCATGTCAGCCTTTTGGCATTGGTTTTGTTTGCCTTTTTTTTTTTTAAATTGAACCTTTTTCTGAAGTTGCTTTAAGATTTTTTTTTCATTATCACCCAAGCAGCCTTTTATGCTGACACGTAAGCCAGGGTATTGAAAGATTTCCCCCCAGCTTCCTCAGTTTATCCTTCAGTGTACCATCATCTTTCAAGAGAAAGAATAAAATATGAATTGCTTCAACCGTCCATTTGTAGCATAAATACGACCATCTCATTGGGCAAAGCAAGTTTTTTGGATGGACCCAGGACATCAGTGGGAAGACATTACAAGGCAGCATGGCATAAGCTATGTATATATGAGGTAGGAAGAATTGGAGCGATTAGTGTAATTAATCTACTTCATTTATCATCATCAGGAAAAAATAAGTTATATAATCATGTATTTAATGTGTAAAAGCTCTGATTACCAATTGTCAAGATTTTTTTAGAGGAAGGCCAGTAGTTAAATCAGTCTGTATGAGTATCTGTCATACAAAAGCTTGTAAACACGGCAAAGCAGACTGTGTGGGGCCAGCTTACCAGCATGCCACTAAACTCATTGCAGAAGTTCCCATCCAATGCTTCTCCTGTATACAAGTCGTTAGATGATCAAGTTACTTTCCCATTCCACATCAGAGAAAATAACACAGGCATAATTATCAGTTTGCAGGTTTTCTTTTCCTTAGTTACCCATTACACATGCAAATAGCCTAAATTAATTGTTCTAAAGATAGATGGCTCATCACTTCTTCAACAGGTACTATAAAATTGTAATTAAGTAAATATCATCAAGGAAATTACTTGAGTTTAAAGTTTCCAATTTGCTATTTTAAGAGAGTATTTTAATTCTCATTAATTCTGTACCTTTTCTATAAATTTACTTTAGATAACTCCAGGGTCAGCATCAGTTTACAGTAGCTACAAATTTTTGTCCGTAGAGAGATGAAGCTATTAAGTTGGGTTGACCTTAGGTCATATGAGATCTCTTTTTGCTACCCAAAGAATTTGAACATAGGTGTACCCTTGTATTATGAATGAAAATGGAAACTCATTCAATTTCAAATAGAAGTCAGCATGTTTCACAAACCCCGAAACTTATGCTACTGGGGATGCAGGAAGCATGGGTCTTTCCAGTCTTGGAGCCACTCCTCAATTCTCTTTCACATTTCATTTCCTGTGAAAAAGTGACCAAGTCACAATTCAAGAAAGCCTGTAGTATTTGAAGAGTTAAAAATGGATAGGTGTTAGTGTTTTTCTTTCCTTAGAAGGAAGGCAATTGTGAAGTGATTCTCCTTTGTGGGTTTTTAATTTTTTAATTCTTAAAATTGACTCCAGAATATTGTTTTCATCTGGGGTTTGCAAGCATATTCCATCTTGATTTCCATCCACCTTCTTCATTTCCTTGTCCCCCTTTCCACTCTACAGAGATACTTCCACATCCATGTTTGTTGATGCTCCTTTGACAATAGAAAGAAATGGAACTAGCCTAGTTGTTAATCAATAGGTGAATGGATAATGAAAATGTATTTTTTTTAAAAAAAAAAAACCTCAAAAGTTAGTTCTGAAACTGTACCTATATTTCTTTCATATTGAAGGAAAAAACACTGGATATATGCACATATACACACTTTGGTCTTCTTTCTCTCATATATCTGTATATATATGAAGTGTGTCTCTCTGTGCATATGTGTGTGTGCCTGTGTATGTGTGTTTGTAGGCTGTGTGTGTGTGTGTGTGCACGTGCATGTGTAGGCTGACATAGGAAAATCACAAGTTCAAGGACTGCTGGGCTACATAGTGAACTTAAGGCCAGCATGAGTATCTAAGTAAAATCCTGTCTACACACACACACACACACACACACACACACACACACACACACACACACACAAGTTTAGAACAGAGCTGGGGATACAGCACAGTGATAGAGTACATGCCTAGCACATATGAAGCCCTAGATCCAAATACCTACCCCTAGGAAAAATAATCCATGTTCAGGTTTTTCAACAACAAAAAAATTACCGTATTAGAATTATTTTCTTACATTTTTATCTTTAAAAAACTGTACTATCACTCTATAGTGAAAGATAAGGTTGAGTGATGAGTTAGTAGCATAGGACTAGCAAATTCAAGAAGAATGAATGGTCCTGGTAAGGAAACATGAATTACTTGGAAAATAATGTCATAATTTCATAATGTACTAAAAAAGATATATAGACTATTCTATATTTTGTAAGCACAGAGCTTATACAGAAGAGGTAATTGGAAATCTCATACACAAATGCATGCATGTCTCAATGAAAAACCTATTAAAGTAAAAATTGAAAAGAGAAAAGTTAATATAAAATGTTTTATTACAGGTGCATGTAGGTAAAGAAAAAATACAGTAATTATATGATAGATATGTATTCAAAATCAACCAGAATTGAAGCAATATTCAAAAGCCCAGATTTTCAAATAACAGCATGGTTAGACCAACTTGAATGATTTTTATAGTTAGAAAGAAAAGCAGAACCGAGAAGAATTAATCTGAGAAATAATATGAAGGTATTTTATTACACTCACAAGGTTTTTCCTTAAATAAAATGGTACACTGTCCATTACATTATCTCATATTCTTTGTTTAAAAAGCCACTGCATATACAGCTCTCACACTTTCTATTAAAAGAATGCAATTTCCCCCTGATTCTGCTGCAGAAGAAAAAGCACTTTGGGGCATACAGGGAATGACTTTCATATCCCTTTACAGAAGTGGTTCTCAAACTTCCCAATGTTGCAATTCTTTCATACAGTTCCTCATGCTGTGGTGACTCCCACCACCACCAATTATTTCATTGCTCCTTCATAACTCTAATTTTGCTACTGTCATGAATCCTAATGTAAATATCTACTATGCAGGATATCTGATATGTGACCCCTGTGGGGGTCACAACCTAGAGGTTGAGAACTGTGGCTTTACAGAGTTCAGCTGTTGGCTTAGTCCATGTGTGGTGTGTATTCAGGAAAGCAGCCTCATGGCACGTTAGTTTACTGTCCTTTCAGTACTTGGGATGAGTATTTATTCATATAGATTTCCACACCTGAAATTAATCTGTCATTTTTGTTCCTGCACAGAAATGGTTACTTCCTCTACCACAGCTCCTGCTACTTTTTGTCTTATTCTAAGTTGTACTGTTCATGTAAAAATATGATACATCAATATTTATAAATAACTTGGGAAAATTTTAATGTTCTTTTATTTCTCTCATTCTCCTTATTTACAATTTTAGGAAAGTATACCCCAAAGTATATGTTTACTACAGAGAATGCCAAAGCTAACTGTACCATCATAAAACAAAGCAGTACCATAAAAAATTTAAAAAATGAACTAAAGGCATGGTGCCATATTTTACACATTTTCATTTGGATGATGGTCTCCCAGATAGCTACCAATGTCTTTCTTTCTAAAAAAACAAAACAAAACAAAACAAAAACCCCCAATATTTTTAGTATGCACCAAATCAGGAGAAGTAGGTTATTTGCATAAAGGTAATATTCTCTCTCATAGGTATTCATTCTCAGAATAAAATCTTCTACTTGCCATTGTCTTAGCACTTATTGCTTTGCAATAAGAACCAAAAATATTTGTTAACGTTTGTTAACCAAACCAGTGGAGAGCGCATTTGTTGATTCTAGTTTTTAAGCCGAAGCCATGATGGGGCAGACTTTCTCCCCAATACCCGCCAACCATGAGAGAGGAGGAAAGAGAAGGAGGCAGAGAGGATGGAAGGGTCTGTGGCTTCTGAGTTGAGGGATAGCAAACAGGTATGTTCAAAGTTTCTAGAATAGAACTGTATGCTTTAAATTCTCTTAATACATGGACATATAAAACTGCCAATAAATTTATCTTCTCCCTCCACTTAGAAGCCATTGTCTTTACAAAGACACACAGACCTTAAAAGTGAGAGGGAAAAAAAACACAAAATGGGAGCTTTGAAACAAATTTAACATACCCAAATTACCTACTTGTGAGGTGTCAGGGGAAAATATCAATCCTAGTTCTGGCTTGTACAGATATGGCTGCTCAACTGTAAGGCGAGACTAGTGAGTGTCATTTATACCGTCTACTACTGCACATGGAGGCATGAAGCAAAGCCGCCATGTGCTGTGCTTTACAACGACCTAGGGTGGTTTCAAGACACTGGGAAACTGTCACACAAGCATAGAGAAGTCAAGGGCTTGATTTGTTCTGTTCCCATGACACCAGACAGACCAGTCTGACTGACACATGCTGATGGAGATCTTTAATAACACTTGTTTGGGTTCACATGTATAAAGATGCCCATAAGGGAGAGACTCCTGAGAGCCTACAACAGATCAATGAGTATCTATCTGTTTGGCTTTGTTCTTTTTTCTGCCTCCATACACCTTCCTGGCTATTATCAAACAAGAAATTAAAGAAAATTATCTATAGCCAATTATTGATCCATAAAAGGAAGAAATAATATGGAGTAGAAACCAGGACAACAGGATTAGCAATGTAGTGCTTGGCAAGAATGAACTGATGGTGCTCAGTCTTCTTTGGAGCTACCTTTGCAAGCAGCTAGACTAAGCTGACCTGTATCAGCCAGCCTCCTCTTCTGCAGTCTTAGGAACAAGTACTACTACTGAGAACTCAGTTTGGTGAGGCAGATAAATCACTATTTAAGCTGAATAACGTTTTTGTGAAGGAAAATTAAACTCAATGCAGGACTGTATTCTAAGAGAAACATCATATGAGAGACCAGTGAGATAGTCCTCTTTATCACTACTGCAACATGAGCTAAATCCACAGAGGTCTGTGGGACCTGCTCTATGAATATCTGAAGTGAGACTTCTTCTGTGCATTTCATGAACTGTCAGCACCTCCCATAGCATGGAAGATTAGCTCAGAATCTGTCCCACAAAATGTGTGACGCCAGTAATACTTGGTGGGTACATGACATTTATCCTAAAAAGAAACTCTTAATATCAAGCTTCTTGACATATCCCGATTTAAAAATCTTAGATATAGAACAACCAAGATATTGTGTGAAATATAACTATACTATAACAGTTATATAATTTTTACATGTTAGGCATAATTAGTTCTAATATCATCGATGGTTTGTAAGAATGAGACCTGTTGGCATTTTTTTTTCAGCTTAGAACACAAAAGTTGCAGAAGGCTGTTATGTGGAATGATAAAGCTATTCTGATCAACTATGAATATGAACAGTCACATACTGACAAATACTGAAGATAAGTTTTGAATATAGAAAAGCTGATAAGTAACCGAAAAGCACTTGTAATCAAACGGTTCAGATGTCTGCAAGCTGCTCCCCAGGCAGCAGACCACCTTCACTTATGGTGTGTAGATCTAGACACTGTGTCTTTAAAAGGAAAACATGAAACTTTAGAGCACATTCAGATATAACGTGGACACAATCTTGAGGCAGGCTGCACTATTTGCAAAGATTTTGTCTAGAGAAAAGAAAGTCAGAAGAGATGTTTTGAAAAACAGAGACGGGGGAGGAAGAGAGAAAAAGAAAAGGGATAGAGAGATATGATAGAGGGAGGGAGGGGGAAAGAAAGAGGGAGACAGAGACAGACAGACAGACAGACAGACAGACATATGAAGAATATTTGTCACCTGTGCCTCCAAGATAAGTCAGCAAATGTTGACTCAATAAAACAAGACAGATAGCTTGTTCTTTAAGCAGAAGGTAACAGTTTTCCCAGTGTTAGACATACCCATATACAACTTGTCTTTGCTATTATGGATAAGGTTTCTACAGAGGAATGGTGGTAGGAAAAGAAAAAGTTCACCAACCGAGAGAATTTGACACTTTTATGAATGTTATACAATATACATGAACACAGACTGGAACAATAATGTCTCACGTATGTATTCCCAAAACAGAGGGTCTTGTTAGCAAAAGGTAACATCCTCTATCTACACACCCTTCACTATTTCCACTTTCTTGAAGTCCCTCCTATGAATAACTACTGACATCTCACCTTGAGAAGTATATAGCCACTTTTCTGTATTATAAAAGTGATAATTGGCAGTAGGAAAAAAATCTTGTAGGAAAATCGTGTAGGAAAGTATCTTTGTTTCATCACAAAAAAAATTCAACAGTCAATAATATCTCTCTCTCTCTCTCTCTCTCTCTCTCCCCCCCCCCCCCCCCGTGCATATGTGTGTGTGCATGTGCGCGCGCGTGTGTGTGTGTGTGTGTGTGTGTGTTGAGTTTACTTACCTAAAAAATTCTCATTATGGCTTTTTGGGGAAGCCTAGTTCAGATAGGATCTGGAAAATGAACTTTACCTGAATATAGTATGATAGTTTTGCATACATAACTATTACAGACAAAGTCTCAAGACCAGATGTGACTGTTAAATTAGCCATTCTTATACTAATGAGTCTCTAACAGAGAAGAAATACATTGCACTGATGCAACAGTACAATCAAAGCAGGATCTGCAGAATGTTTACAAAAATGGGAAGACTTTTAGGTATTCTATTGGCATTTGTTTTAGCTTAGGAAAAAAAAAAAACTCTGGGAAACTAAGACATGCTCATCATTATGAGAGCTGCTGCTCTAATTCTGCTGAGATAAAATGTTGCCAGGCCATCTATGTGCTATATTTAAAGAGACACAAAATCAGTGTTTCTGGGGAGCAGTTTTGAACTGTGTTAGAATACACCAAAGGTCCTATTTGTCAGTAAAGAACAAAAGGATGTTGGGTATAATGGTTTACACCTATCATCCCAACACTTGGTAGAGAGGCTATGTTACATAGTTAGTTCAATTCAAGACCCTATCCTGTCACTCTTTTATCCCTGAAACAAAATGACTTCACTTTTAGCATAAGGCAATGCACAACCTATAAAATATGTGTATGAATACAAGAAAAATAATTTGAGGCAAATTATGACTATATTATGACTTATTATGACTACACACTTACCTACCCCTTGGCTCATCATGGAGACTTTATTTCCAAGAGTTCTCAAAAGGTCTTAGTCAAGTCTATACCCTTGAATAAGATGATGTTCTGCAGTAGATGATGAATAGAAAAAAGCAGGACCACTGAGGAGAAGAGAAAAACACTGACTACTTTCATCCATAAAGAAGACTTTTCATTTCCCCACTCCATTCATCCCCAAATTCCTCCCATCAACACAAACTCCTTTAAATTTTGACTAGTGACAGCAGAGGATGGTTCAAGACAGTCTGATCTATAGGCCATTTTTATTTAGCTTTATTTATTTGTAAACTTAAAATAGCAACACCTAAAGACTTTGCTTTAGCTTTTAATAATCTACTGTTATATCATTGGACAATAGCTACTGGGTTTTAAATATTGGGAAAACATACAACTGTTGTTCCTATGGCATTATTATATGGTACTACGTATTACAAAATAAGTAAACTACCATAGAAAATACTGACAATTTTAATATTTTTGACAATTTTGGAGAGAGAATGCTGCAACATCACTATCATTATCTATTTTTCCTTTTTCCAACTCTAATTATAATAATTCCTAATCTATAATACCTTAAAGTTTTGCCTAAACTGTAATAATCTCCCAATCCCTCCATTCTGTTCATCCAATGAAACAGATTAACCTTACAGCAGTACTTTGCAATTTTATGTCTGCCTAATAATATCTCAGCATTCATGATAGAAAATGGCAGCATTACAATTTGTTGAGCAAGTACTGATTAACCATTCTCATGCACTGATCTTAGTTGTAGTTCAGATTAAACGGGGGACATAAAAAGGATGATGCCAATGACTATCCTGGAGAAAATCAGGAAGTGAGCCAATTAGAGGAGAAATTGATTAATTAGAAACGATGGCAAGAATGTTCATAAACATGTTCATTAAACAACTGGAAATGGGGCAATACCTTGTTTAGATTTGGGGACCAGACATGGGAATTTGAAAATAAAGGTGAGGTTTTAAGCATGGAGAAGAGATTAAAATTCATGAGCATACATGAACTCCTCAAGGAAACAGCTTTAAACAGGAAAGAACATAATGTCAAAGGTTGAACTTAAAAGAGTATCTACCCTCAAGAGAAGGCAAAGTTGAGAAGCATTAAGCTCACAGGCAGGAAGAGATCTAGGAGAGGTCAGCACTACAGAGGTTCAGCAGAAATAAAATGATGAAATATCAAAGCGGATGCAGATGAAAGCAGGCCTTGATATTTTAGTGATTTGAAAACCTTACCAAACTGAAATGACTTTTGAAGAATAAGAATCATAAAGCTATAGATTGGTGATAAGTTTTATGAGGATTAGTAGTAAACGGGGTGATGAATAACTTTTACAGCACTTCCCAGTTCATGATGAGTTTCTTATCTATAGTGGAACAAATAGTAACTTGTTCAAGTAAAGCTATTTTTTAAAATCAAGGATATTTGATGGTGGGCAGAGACCAGGGTAGAATCAGGGAAAAGGAAGAGACTGAAGAAGCTGGAGATGGGAACATAAGATGATGATAAACATTGAACAGGACCTCAAATGAGGGAAGAAGTAGCCAGTTTACCAAGACCTATGGAGTCAATGAGAGCAAATGAGCTAAAACTTCAGCCTTGACTCCCTACCCACTGGATATTATTTTCATTTTTTTAATTAAAAAACTCTCTAGATGTATTGAGCTATGACTGACAAATATAAATTCATGTTTATCATTCTTAGATGCATATGTATATATACATTTTTATGAATGATTAGAACAAAGTTATCATGTCATTCATTTAAGCTGTGTGTGTATGTTCTGTAGGAGTATATGTGATCCACTGTAGGAGCCAATTCCAACTATGGCACACATTTCTGTTATCCATAAACATCACTCTATACATAGGTCTCCAATACTCACAGCACAGCTAAGATTTGGATTCTTTGACCAGTAGATCCTCTCTCCCTCTACCATGCACAAATAACCACTGCCAGCCACTCTACTACTAACTTTAGCTTTTTGTTGTTGTTTTTAATTTCACACACAAGTGAGATCCTGTAGTGTCCACCATACTGTGTCTGGCTTACTTTATTTAGCATAGTGTCCTCAACACCCATTCATGCTCATACCAATGGTAGGATCTCCTTTCTAAAGGTTAAATAATAATCTACTACCTATTCACCAATCAATGGATGCTCAAACTCTCCCTGTATTTCAGCCTTGAATGATACTGTAAACAAACACGGGAGTGCACATATATCACAAGATACTCTTTCTTTTAGACAATGTCCAGTGGTAGAATTGTTGGGCCGTATGGTAAGTCTCCTCCTATCACCTTGAGACACCCCATACTGTTTTTCCAATAGTGCTTGTACCAATTTACATTCCCTCAATGGGGTACACGCTTCCTTTTATTCCATATTCTTGCCAACACGTGTTCTCTTTCGACCTTTTGATGACTATGTTAGTTGATATTGTGGGTTTTTACTTCTATGACTAGTGATATTGAGCATCTCACATCTTTTCTTATATCTGTAGGTATTTTGGAAGTCTTTGGGAAAATGCCTGTTTAGGTCCTTTGTCCATTTTTGAATTGGCTTACTTGTATTTTGCTATTGAGATTTTTATATACTAGTATAACATTTATACACATACATTCTACAATTTTTTTTGCATTACTTCGGATGCGTCTCCGTGTTATTTATTTTGCTCTGGAGATACCTTCCACTTTGATGCAGTCTTCATCTATTTTTGTTTTTGATGCCTGCATTTTTTGTGTCAAATCCAAAAATCCACTTTTAAGATCTATGTTAAATGTTTATTTCATGTTTTTTCTTTTTTGTGGTTTTGGGTCTTGTGTTTAAGACTTTAATAGATTTTGAATTAATTCTAGTGTATGGTATAAGAGAAGGTCCAATTTTTATTTTTATCTAAGGTAAATCCAGTTTTTTTAAATCTCATTTATTGAAACCTTTCTCTAGTGTGTATTCTTGGTATGTCTATAAAAAATGACTTTATACACTTGAGTTTAATTCTTAGTTTTCTGTTTGGTTCCACTGGTCAACATGTCTCTTTATGCTAGTAGCCTAATGTTTTGAGCAGAACAGCTTTTTAATATAGCTTAAAATCATAAAGTGTGGTATTTCCAGTTTTTCACTTTTTTCAAGATCACTTCAGTTCTTTGAAACATTTTATAGCTTCATGACATTAAAGATGATTTGTTGTGTTTCTGTGGAAAAATGTCACTGCAGTTTTGTTAGAAATTTCATTGAATCTGTACATTACATTGGTTACTATAGACATTTTGATATTATTTTTCAGATAGATAAGCAAATTGATAACTTCCACTTATTTGCCATTTAAAAGTTACTTATTCAATGTTTGACATTGAATAAAGTCAAAGTTTTTATTTTACAGATCATCCACATCATTGGTTAAGTTTATCCTTTAAGCATTTTATTTTTTTAAAGATTACTTTATTTTGAATTATGTGCATATGTCTGAGTGAGGATATGTACACAAGTTCAGGTAACTGTGTGGGCCAGAAAAAGGTGTTGGATTCTTGGAGTTGGTTCTGAGCTGCCGGGTAAATATACTGAGGACTGAACTCTGGTCCTCTATAAGAGTAGTATGAGTTCTTAATGGCTGAGTCACTTTTCCAGGGCCCTTTTTATTCTTTCGGATGCTACTGAAAATGAGATTGCTTACTGTTCTCTATTTTAGACAGTTCTTCATTCATATATATAAACACAACTAACTTTTGTATGTTGAATTCTTATCTTTCAACTTTACTGAATTTATTCTGACTTTTGGGGTATTTTTGGAGGTTTTTATATATAAGACTTAATCATCTGTAAATAAACAACTTAGCTTCTTCCTTTCCCATTTGGATGTTTTTGTCCCCACCTAATAGTTTTAGCAAAGACTTTCAGTACTTTACTGAAAATAAGTGGTATTAATGAGCATTTCTGTCTCAGTCCTGGTTTAGAGCTAAAAAGCTTTTCACTGGTTTGATATTACCTGTTCATTTGTAATATCTGGCCTTCATTTTGTCAAGGTATATTTCTCGTATAACTACAATTTTGAAGGCATTTTTAACATGAAAGGATATTGATATTGCTGAATGTTTTCTTTTCTTGTATCTATTGATGATCGTACTTTTATTTTTCATTATGTTATTATAGTGCATTAACTAATTTGCATATGTTGAACTATCGTCTTGTCTTAAAAGCCTCAGCACTATAATCATAAATTTAATCCAAATACAGATGTTTTTTGGTGTTTTAAAATAATTACTGAGCTAGTTCAAGAATTTTGTACTACAAAGATAATTACATTTTTTTAAAATGAGATTCTAAGTCTCCCAAAATAACGATATTCTAACTTTGTATTTACAGTTCATACAGTATTATTATATGCATTATCTCATTTGATCTCCATAAGTCCAGGCACTATTTGATTCAAGGTAAATTAATTTAGAATATTTCAGTTGCTTTCAACTTCCTATCAATCATGAATTTTCTTTTGTCCTGCTGTTCATAATAAAGGCCTAGGAAAGGTTATAGCAATATTATGAGAAGAAACTTAAAAACCACTGCCCTCATTTATTATGTATTATTATTTTGTGATTATTTCTATGGTTTTGGTTCTCTTTTTGATTTTTACCTAGGCATAGAGAACTAGGATATGCTGGTGTAGATCATAAAGACAGATTTAGCCTACCCAAAAGTTCTGTTGCCTTCTTTCCTTCAGCTTTGATAAAAATCCTAGGCAATTTGAAGTAATATAAATAAGCACATTCAATGTATTGCAATTGAATTTAATGATTCAGCATATTGTACAGAGTATAGTACTTGGGAGACTCTAATAATACGTGCCTAAAACTATGCCGCAGGGGAAATAAAAATGTTTGGGAAGAAGTATAAGTTCATCTGTACTTACAAGGTCAGGTTGTATGAACAGCTAACTATAACTGACAGAAAAGCTTATCTTGTGTTGCACTACAAGATGTCTGACATAGAGCAAAGATAGATCATGATAGACCACTATGTTTTCCTTTATATTTGTATTAAAATTTTAAACTTAGTATTTTTACACACGGATTTATCAGAATTTCAGCTCCCGAAGGTGAGTGCCTATAGTGATAGAGGAACTCAGTACAATGTGATATCACCAATGTTTGAAAGAAGAATTGGTTCTCAGTCTTCAGCTAAGCTCAAATGAAGAAAGGTTCAAAGGAAGTGGGACTGTTTAGCTGTAGGTTTGAATACACACAAGTGAGAGAACTGCTATTGATTAATACTGTTGCGTAACACTTTCATCCAAGATAACATTCCATCTACAGAAAGCTCCTTAAACCAGAAAGTAAACAATTAAAAGTAGCTTTAGGAAGTCCCTGAAACTTACCACTAGGCTCTCCCTCCCAGAGTAAGCAGTAAAAGCTGAGAGTCCACCCCAGACAAAAGGCAGCAGAGCCACAAAGAAGACTCTCAGAGGAGAAAAGTTGCAAAGACAACTCTGAGACCAGACCAGCCAGCTGTATGGAAGAATCAGAAACCTGCTGAGCTGCCTGGAAGAGGTTTGAACCAGCCACTTGGAAAGGACACTTTCTAACTTGTTGAGCTGCCTACAGGCTGTGCAGTGTGCTCCAGGTTATCCAGCTTTTGTGAGCTGGCACTTGTGCTGGGGGTGGGGGACTTGGTGACGCAGCAGTCTGAATCATTTCTGCTCCTTCTAAGTAACCCCTCACCCATACTCCTGTAAGTAACCCCAATAAAACTCATTGGTTCACCAAGCTGGACTTTGGTGGTGTCCATACTTTGGTCTGTTGAGGACTCCCTGCCTGGGGTGAGTAGACGTGTGTGTTGCATCTCCCCAGGAAAAGTTTTCGTCACACAACAAATACTAAAAGAGGAAAAAGTAAGACCCTTGTTGGAGGCATGTTTGTACTCAAACTAAAGAAGAGTTTAGATTAATACATGAGGACTTCATCACTATAAAAAGATAGTTTCTTGTCAAGGGCTCCAATGTTGGGTAAGGTGCTGATTAAGATATGACTGAGGGATTTCTCAAATTTGAATCAATTCTTGATGTACACTAACTTACAAATCATAACATACATAACATAGTTGTCTTTATAAGAGAATGGGAAGTAACAACTGTGAAAGTTAAACAAGAAGGATACTGGCAGAGGGGAATGTATTTACAGAGATTGTACCATTTGAGCTTGGGCTCAAAAGATAGGGGTTTTGACCATGCCAATGGACACCTCAAATAGGTAAGTGATATGTCTTATTTTAAATGATATCTGGGGACATTAGAAAAAGGTTCCACGAACTTGAGGATTGTGCCAAAGGTTATTGGAATAGAATGGTGACTTCTACTTCCTTTTATGTCTACAACGGCATTCTATCCTATTCCTAGTTGTTTCTAGTAGTTTGCTTTAAGTGAGTGACTACAATTTCTGCCCGTGATTTCTCAGTTCGGTCTGGTGGCTCTTTCCGACTGAAAGGTAGCTTGTCTTTGGTACTTTGGTACATGTCTGGCCTGGAAAGTAAATGTCATAGTGTTTGCTAAAGGCACCTTGCTCTTACTATGATGGTTCATGGCCATTCTGTTGGTTCTCAACTCAGCTACTTTTTGAGTACTGAGGCACTTTTAGCAGTTACAGAAAGCAAACTCCTGCCTTCCCTGTTAGGGTTTGAAGCTGAAATATCTGCCTCAGGTTTTTGGTCTAGTTGGTGAAGCTCTTTGGGAGACTGAGGAGAACTTGAGAAGTGAGACCTGGATGGAGAAGTGGGTCACTGGAGACCGGGCCTTGGAGGTGCATTATCCTTGTCTGCTTCCTGCCACTATCCACGCTTTTTCATCGCCATTATTGGACCATGTCTTCCCACCATGACAGACTATACTGAAACTGAACCAAGCTAAACCTTTTCTCTTTTAAGCTATGTCAGCAATTTGGTGATGGTCATGAAAAGTAACTAATATACTCTCTTTGCCCATGATGTTCTCTGTTTGCAGTTGACTGAATGTGATCCCCACTTGGGATATATATTCTCACCACCTAGTATATTGTCCTGAATATACCAGGTGATAATATTTGTATGAATTAAAGTTTTAATGTATGCATGTTATATTTTTTTGATGGTAAGTAAACTA
The DNA here is from genome assembly GCF_007827085.1 of Peromyscus californicus insignis. Classification (NCBI taxonomy): domain Eukaryota; kingdom Metazoa; phylum Chordata; class Mammalia; order Rodentia; family Cricetidae; genus Peromyscus; species Peromyscus californicus. The sequence goes on from NW_026294491.1 coordinate 16,486,749, forward strand.
TTTCTGTAGTTTACAGTTCCTTTTGTGATTTGTAAATTTGAGAATTCTCTGAAAGATGAACCCACTGTGCTTTGGTGTCAATATCCAAGCTAGTTCTACTGAGCTAGCCTTTGGAACATACGAAATTCACATAACTACTGTCTTGCCATTTCTCTGGACAGGTAGTAATTTCCTCTCCCCTTAGGGACTCTCCTATCTTAATACCGGAATGTTTTCTAAACTTCAATACAGAGATCCATCTTCACTAATTCTTAAGTTCATAATGAGGACATTTCACTTAATGATATCAAATTACCTTACACAGATTTTTTTTATCATCTCACAATTGTGCCAAGCTTTCTCATGGGCTTATTTTATCTAAAGTGGGTCCTTCCATTTTATGAGATTAATTAGATGTAATTGTTTACGGCTAAATGGATGTGACTAGAAAACGTAGCATATAGTGATCTATATGTAAATTGTTTTGATGGTGAATATCAGTGTTTGAAATTGGAAAATCAGTAAACAAGGCACTTAAAGAATTACCAATAACCATAAACAATACAAAGGGGAGAAGAGCTTCTTTTGATCCCGTGATATCAAGAAGAAAAAAGAAAAAGTATTCCGAATCAGCAAATGGGAACAGAGGTCACCAGGTTGTCACCTATATCGACTTTATTTTTAAAACCTTTGCACCGTCATGAGTGCACTGCAATATCTTAGGTGCTACTGAAAGCGACGGACGGGGCATGCAAGTATAGCATGCCCGGAGGACCACAGGTCCCTCTTCATTTTCTATTGTAACAAAGAACAGGTGATGCGCTTCTGCCTGCATTTGCAGCCAGAACAATGCCCGGCCCAGGGAGAGAGCACTGAAGACTTGTCCCTTAGATGAGTGACTTGAGAAGGTAGGCTGACAAGTGGCTGTCTCCCGGAGGCTGCCTCCTCTGCAGCTAGCCGGCGGGCGGCTTCCCGCTGCTGCCTCACCTGTCCTGCAGCACCGACCAGAGTTCGCGCTCCCTGCCCGGTGCAGTCCTCAGGTGGCGACTCATTTCTCACAGCAGGGCCTCGTGAGGAACGTCGGCGGGGGGGCGCGCCGACCCGGGGTTAGATGGGAAAGGGGGGCGGAGCGGGGGTGGGTGGGTGTGGGGACCCAGGGCGGCCCGGACCTCAGTTTCCCAATCTATGGTCAACAACCAACCTGCGCGCGCGCGCTCGCCTCGCCGCCGCAGCATGGGTGGGCAATCCGGCTCTACCTGGCATTGTGCAAAAAAAAAAAAACAAAAAAAAACAGAGCCAAGTCGTCCTGGCTCGGCGAGCGCGCGACCCGCCGGGCAGCTTCCCACGGCCCGCGCTCCTCGCGCGCTCGCTCCGCCGTCCTTCGCTTCCAGCGTGCGGCAGCCCCAGGGGAGAGCCGAGGGCGCGTGCGCGCCGCAAGGGGTCGGGGGGGGGGGGGGGGGGGGGCGGGGGAGGGGCCGGGGGGAGGGCGGGGCTCTCGGGGAGGCCGCCCGGCGCGCGTGCGCGTGCGCGCGCGAGCGTGCCAGGACCCGGGGTACCGCGGTCTGCGCGCCCGCAGGTGGGTGCGCGGGTGCGCGCCACAGAGCGAGGGAGAGGGAGGGAGGGAGGGAGGGAGGGAGGGCGGCGACCGAGAGACAGCCTCGCGCCCGCGGGTGAGATTACGCGCGCGCGCGCGCGTGGGTGCGCGCCACAGGCCGGGGGCGGAGCCCGCGCGCGCGCGCGCGGAGGGCAGGGGGCGGGGCCTGCGCGCGGTCGGCGGCGGGGCGGGGGGCGGGGCCCCGGGTGCCGGCAGGTAGGCGCGTCCACCCGCCGCCAGCGTTTCTTCCCCCCCCCCTCGTGCGCGTGCGCGGGCGGCCCTCCCTCCCTCCCTCCCTCCCGCCGAGAGCGCGCTCCTCCCCGCGCTCGCGCCGGCCGGCGTTCAGACTGCGAGCCGCGCGCTCGGAGGAGCTCCTGCCGCCGCCGCCGCCGCTGTCGCCGTCCCTGCCGTAGCCTTAGCCGCCGCCGTCGCCTCGGCCGCGGCTCCCGACCGGAGGCTGCCGTCGCCCTCGGCCGTCTCCGGCCTTTCCCGCCCTTCGCCCCGCCGGCCGCCGCCGGCGCCTGGCTTCGACGCGGGGTCGCGAAGATGGAGGTGCCGCGCCTGGACCATGCCCTCAGCAGCCCCAGCAGCCCGTGTGAGGAGATCAAGAACCTCAGTCTGGAGGCCATCCAGCTGTGCGACCGCGACGGTGAGGCAGGGCGACATCGGCGGGAGACAAAAGGGCGCGGGCGGAGGGGTCCGCTCCGGTCCGTGGGAGAGGGCGCCGCTCGGGTCCGCGGGAGAAGGCTGCTGGCTGGGGGTGAGGGCGTCTCTCTGGTCTGCGGGAGAGGGCTCCGCTCCCGGTCCGCGGGAGAAGGCTACCGGGGGAGAGGGCGCCTCTCGGGTCCGCGGGAGAGGGCTCCACTGCGGAGACGGAGCCGTTCGGATCCGCGGGAGAAGGCTCCGCGGTGGAGAGGGCGCCTCTCGGGTCCGCGGCCCTATGCTGTCTATTCTGCAGCAGGCAGGTCCTGGGTCTCCCGGCCGGGGACTTACCCTGGATGCTCCCGGCACCGCAAAGGCTAGATCGGATTCTCTGACCAGAAACTTACCCATCCCCTTGCAAACCTCCTACCTACCCACTGAAGTGTCTAGCTGGGGTGAGCATGGTAGTATTTTAGTCCGCGGGCGGAAAAGCTGCGTTTCAGCACCAAGGACAGACACTAGGCTCGGGCTCTGGGCAGCGATTCTGAGAATGTCAAAAAAATCTGTAAAGGAATGGGTCCTCTACATCTACACATCTACTGGGATTCAGTGTGTGTGTGTGTGTGTGTGTGTGTGTGTGTGTGTGTGTGTGTGTGTGTGTGTGTGTGTGTGTGTGTGTGTGTAGCACATACCATTGTGTGTTGATGTGTCGGTACTCTATTGTTAAAGTTGGCAGTCTCCGGAAAAAAAAAAAAATGAATGATTGATCACAGGTCCCAGTGTTAAAGAGCAGTGTGGGCGCAGAGCTGTGTGCTGGGCTAGTTGGAGGATCAGGGTTGTTCATCCGGAGCACTGTGCTGGGCTAGTTGGAGGGTCAGTGTTGTTTTAGCTATTTGGAATAAAACTTCATTTGTAAAGAAGTCGTCTAACTGCTAATTGGCCAAATAATTGTAAAATTCTGCATGTAACACAGGGAAAATCAGTTGACATGGAAACATTTGACTGTTTAACTGTATTGAGTAATGGCTATCAAGCATTTTAAAGAAAAGTTATGGGAGATATTAATTTGTGCTCCGTAAGGTCATAAAATTTAGCAGTGTAACCCCATATAGGAAACAAAGATCTTGTTTTTAAAAGCATTTAAATGGTAATAACTAGTTTAGGCATTGCTTTCTTAAACATTTAGGTAGAGTGAGCACTAAGTCCTGTTCAGTAATACATTTGTTATTGTTAATATGAATTTATTTTTGATAATTTTGAAACCAAAATTCAAACGCTTTGAACCCAACAAACCTTAGCTTCTAAAAGAAGTGAGGTCTGAGTAAAAAATCTTGTAAAGGCTGCTTATATTTCCTTTATTGGTAGATAACATTAGTAATGTTACCTTCCTAAATTGCAGCTATTTTTTATTTTCTTAGATTGGTTCCAGAGAAAATCAAGACTCTAAATGAAAGTAGATTTGATTTGTATTTAGTTCAGTGATTTATCAAATGCTCATTCAAATAGTAAATGGAACTAGAGAATTCAATGTTGTTCCTCAAATTTCAATAATTTCAGTATATTAAATTGCATTCACTGTGTTTATCATGGATATTAGGGAAATATTTGTTTACTGAAGTTCAGAGTTACTAATGTATGGTGTACAAGTTAATGCTGCTTTTACTACAGTCTGTTCTTCCAGAATAGCAGCTCTAGTGATCCATTTCTAGTTGTTTCAGTTGACATTATGAATCCTGCGAAATGAACAAATTATGTAACGCTTAATTGAGGGGGATGCTGGGATCAAGCAATAGCTATGACAATTATTATTTGTAGTCCTGTGATGGATTTATACTAATCAGGTTTCATTTTGTAAAACAGTTTAATCCAAGGAGTACAAAGAACCATGTCTTATGTGTCAAAAAATGGAGAAATCCATAGAGAGGTTGTCAAATGCTTACCTTCCCCTCCCCTTTGTGACCCTGTTCCAATATATGGCAATTTCTAATCAGTTAGTTGGCTTCGTGAGACTGATGTAGAGGGAATGACACCACTTTTATAGGATAGTTTTGTAATGTGTTGTAGTAAATCTGTTCACTAGACTTTCCTTAGCACAGTTTCATACTGAGATATTTCTAGCTGTGTGGTGTCTGCTCGCTGCACTCCGCTGACTTTCCTCCCTCTCGGGTCTCACTGCTTCTCTTCTATCAATATATAGAGCAGAAAGGCAAGATTATGGCAGCATGTGTAGCTGAAGATATATTGTTATGTTTTAGGTCTATAGAGCTATAGCTTTATTTTATGACCATGGGGAGGTATATTGCTTTGTGGTTTACTTTTTAATTATTTCACTTCACTCTTGTTAATTTGGTAAGAAAAAATGAAATATTAATTCCTTGGAAATGAAACAAATAGACTAGGGGAAAGTATGGTAGGATTGTTAATGTACTTTCCTTTCTACCTGCCGATGTTTTGAATTGTATCATGTTGCGTGAACCACAAGCTATGGCTCCTGGTGAAGATAACTGTCTGTCTCTGCTCTTTTTCGCTTTGTCTGTGACTGAACTTCCTATAAATTGTAGTTTATGTTGATAGCATCATCTCACAGCATTTACTTTTATTTGTTATTTTTCAAAATTATTAGTAATCTTGGAAGAATAGCAGAGTTCAAATAGTCATGCATTCAATTTTTAATAAAGCAAAAGGGTTCCTATAAATACACATGCATATTACCTTGTGAGTAGTCTTTCCTAGGCATGTCTGTTTTGTTGCTAGTATGTGGTTCCTGCCCATGTGCTAATAACTGTAGTTCAAAATGAGGATTTTAGATAGGATTCTATTAGTCAACTGTTGGAGTGAATACAGTAGCTCTGGGAGCTTCTGTTAATCCCTGTTCCAAGCAGAAAAGTGCTTCTTTCCCTAGCTCTAGAGTGCTCTGGTGTACTCCGTATTCAGTACACCATGTTGCTTCACAATGATTTTTTTAATGGAAAGAAAAACATCCAGTTTTTCATCTGAAAATATCAGTAATACAGGAACCCATTTTTAGATTGTTTCTTCCTATAGCTGCATGAGGTGCTTACCCTCCTGTGACAAGAAAAATAAAAAATAGCTCACCGCCCCAATACAAAATTCTGCATCAGTTCTGATTCTCGTCATCTTTTTATCACACACACACACATACTTCTGTTCCTTCCTGAAAAGATTTATATACATGCCACCATGGAGAGATAGATATCTATCTCTATGTGTTTTGCCAAGTTCCCTATATTGTTTTTATAGAGAAGTAGGAGAGACTCATTTGTTTTATAATGTTAACACACCCCCCGAAGCTTTCTGTCTTTAACAGTCAATATCTCTCTGAGGAGGTCATTCTGTTACTGCCTAGATATAGTATATGGAGTTTATGATGCTACTTAGCAAGTGATCACAACTTAAGGAAACTACAGTTTCTTTGTAATCATAGTTCTAAGGAGGAAGGAAAAGGGAAGTTTTCTCTTTTATATACTCAAAATATAGGTTCCTTTAAGGAATCTTGTTTATTTAAATTATAGAAGGAGCCGAAACATTTTTTATGCTTTTGACATATGAATTGAACACATTTTAACTTTGGGAGCATAAAGTAACTCAAATGCATAATGACTTAGTCCACATTAGACAACCTG